>NW_027186296.1:84132995-84308415 GCF_028583685.1 Petaurus breviceps papuanus
ATTTAGGGTTAGGGTTAGGGTTAGGGTTAGCATCAATCTTAGCCTCAGAAATTCTATTAGTTTTTGCTAACTGCTTTCCTGGATAGAAATGCATAGCATTGGACTATGAAAGAAAAAATTCTCCCTACAGGGAAAAACTACCTAGGAATGGAATTCAAGCAGATGGTAACAGAGTACAAGGCAATAGAGGTCCCAAAGAAGCAGCAGGAATAAATTCCATGGAAGCAACTAGGAACTGTGGGGGTGTCTAAGTGAATAGTTGGTCAGTGGATAAGAATATTTATTAAGCACTTAATATGTTCCAGGTATTGTAAAAATGGTGGGTGTACAAAAAAGGCAATAAAATAAGATAAAAACAGTCTCTGCTTTCAAGGAAGATGCATTCTAATACAGGTGATAGCATGTGAATAACTAGATACCTACAAAATATATACAGGGTAGTTCGAAGGTAATCTGAAAGAGGAAGAGCAGAAGACCCTGGATCAGCGAAGAAAGGAGCTTAGCTGATGAGATCACCAAAGGACATCAGTAGTTCTCTAACAACAGAGATGATATTTGACCCAGGCTCACATGGGCCCAGCCACACATGTTGCTTAAGTATATACCTCAACATATATGCTCTGTGGTCATATGTTCCTTACCTGTCTCCCTCCCCTGTTGATGATCCGGCAACCTATGGAACATTGAACACAATAGATATGAAGGAAATCTTTCTTGCCAGTTATCTTTCAGTGCTGTTTAATTACGTTTTGCAATGAACTAATGTATCTTCTCGTTGAGTGGTAAAAGAAATGTATCCTGGTGGCTCATAAGTAACACATTTGAGTAGATGTTGATCTAGACCTATAGTGTGCCTCAAAGCCATGGTGGCATTTACATGTGAAGGGACACCCTGGGTTCTATGTGGTGATAGAGAATATAGAGTAACCCAGGAACCGAGTGCTTTTTAAAAAATCAAAATGAAACGAACTCTTCATCATTCTTAAACTGTCTTCTGGAACAGTGCATTTCAAAGTAAAATCTGTAAGGCTATCAATCAATCAACACATCTATTAAGATCTTGTTACATGTCAGGAGCTGTGCTAAATATTGGGTTTGGAAAGGTAAGACATTGCACCTTGAACATGTAGACATTTTGGTTGCTTAAAGGGGCAGAAAAGGTATATCACGGGAGGGAAATGAATAAACATCCACTTAAGAAGAAACACAGCCCTTCAGATAAAATGTTGAGCAGATATAGGCTGTTCTGAAGACCAGACAGTGAATTGCTACTCAGATGAGTATTCTAAGAAAACCCATTTGAAGAAAAAGCAATGGTTGAAGTAATGTTGGCTGACTGAAACCTGGTAGGCTCTTTAGATGCTAGAAACTCTTTGGAAGAAGGGAACTGAATCTTGCTGCAGCATACAGAACTCTATGGGTTTAGTGCTCTCTGGCGCCATCTTCAGCTAGAGAAGGGAAACCTCTCAAGGGTAATTCTGTTCCTTCACTTTCTAGGAGAGAAGGAGAAATAGGAGAGAAAAGACGGGTTTTGCATTTGTTTTGTTATGAGAAGAGGTTTGACTTTACTGAAAGCTGATTAAACAAAGCAGAAGCCTCTGCTACTCAAAGAACTTGTTGGAAAAGGGTTATATTGCCTTATGACTGTCTGCAGTTTCATAGGGAGAAATTCCTCAGAGCCCCAGAGCAAATCTGAGGAGTTTGCTAGTTCACCATCTTAATGGAACTGAAAGATCATAACATTTCTTCAGCACTCTACCAAGGGTAGCTATGTGCTAAAAGAGTTTGTCTCTGATTCAGCAACCCAATATTAAGAGAAAAAAGGCTTTTCGCCCAGTAGGAGAGCTGTGAGAACAGGGAACAGATGGCAGAAAAGTGGCTTTTTTTCCAGCAGTTAACACATGGTGCAGAGTATTCTCTAAAAAGATCTAGGACATCAAAAAAGACCAGCTGTATGGAGTCATGAATTGCCCTGGGAACATGGGTTTTTCTGTTTATGTGCCACCTTGCAAGATTTCCATGTTCTTGCTCTACCCCATGGACATGGTGTGAATTTGTGGGAATGTTTGACTCAGGTTTATGGATGAACTATTACATTTCAATTATTCTTGCTCAAGCCTTCTGAGAAAATGTTAAGATTCTTCTTGTTTCCTCTTCTTACTGAGCAAAAATTATGATTTATCCTGCCTTTTTCTTCTAATATGTATATGTTATAATTATTCATCATCTTGCCTTACCCTTTAGTAAATGTTTCATGTCATTCAACTAGCATTTATAGCATACTATGTGCCAGGAACAGTGCTAAACACGGATTAAGAGTTAATGCTGTTATAGTGATTGATTCTCTACAAATGAGAAGCCCCTTGCCAGGGTTCAAGAGCTACAGTGGTGAGTAGTAGTGATGGGGTGCTTGGGTGCCTGTGCTTGAACCCCAGTTTGTAAAATCACATCTCTCTCTAGGCTCAAATCTCCCTAGCCTAAGAGCATTATCTCTGCCCACTTCTCCCTGTACCAGTACTCTGCCTAGCAACCATTCATGATCAAGCCCCAGCCAAATGTTTATCTCCCCTTGGTTCAATAACAAGCTGCACCTATGAATCCTTTACTAGATTATCTATAAGTAACTCCCTACCTCATTATATAAAATCCTGAATCCCTCTTTAGCTTGGGATATACATATACTCCCAACATCCATCTTGTCAAACATAACACTGATGGGTGGCAGCTGGGTCAGCCCTGACAACTAGCTGACTTAGTGGTGTTTCAAGCCTAAAACCACACCTCCATGCAGCCCCAACTTGGGCTGTTTCCCAGTGAATTCTGGGCAATATGCCTGCGAAATAGATATTTAAAGTACATTGTTCCTTTAAGAACTCACCACTCCTTAACTCCTCTCTATTCCCTCCCTAACTCACCTAGTTAGCATAATTGGCATGTATTTTACTATAGAATATCCTATAAAAACTTTAACTGTGCCCCTCTAAGTTTACAGGTTCCCTAAGAACTCTTGCCTGCTGTATAGTGTAACAATAAATCTTTGCCACCTTGACTCAAAGAATGCTTCAGTCCATGAATTCATTCCAGACTGCTTTCCAGGGACACTGGTTATTGGGGTTCCTGGACTCCCTGAACTCCCTGACCTCTGCATCAGAAGGAGGTTATACATACCAGGATTACCCCTCCTGGAACTCTGAAAGAGAATTGAGTAGGAACCACATAGTTGTGGCTCTGGCCAACCTTCTTCTGGGGAATAAACCCTAGACCTGTTAGCATGACGGAAGACTGTGATGAGTGAATCAGAGAGAAAGAAAGAAAGAAGATGCAGACACCTTGTCAGATGCCACAGAAAACAAACAGACCCTGTATCAAGGAGATCAAGTTCTAAGGGGGAAGATATATAGAAAATCACACATAAGATAATTGCAAAGGAAATGGAAGATAATCTTAAAGGGAAAGGCACTAGTAGTCAGGTAAGACGTTCTAAAAAGCTATTTGCTAATGGGTGTTTAGGTGGGATTCTTAGACATATTTGTTGTTTATCCTTCATTTTCAAAGAGAAACAATGACATCACAGGTGACGTCTTGACTTGTACATGAACTGGATTTAAGTGAGGCAGAGTTGGTCAAAGTTGTCAGCCTTACTCTTTCTTCCAGAGTCATTGAAGTCCAGTGGCAGGACAAAATCAAGACAACCAGTGATGGCCTCGAATGCAATGGATGACCCTGACATCTTCAATTCCTGAACAAACTCTAAGCATTCCACAGTACATATTTCAGCCACTTTCATGGCCCATTGGAACAAACCATTCTCATCGACCAGGGGAAGTCTTCACATGCTTGGGTAGACATCCCTCTAACTCACCAATGGGTTTGAAGCCTTTGTAGGTTAATCAATCAACCTGGTTTAGCCCATCTGCCAAGAGTTTTACCAGGGTTTGGTCACTGAGCATGCTACAGCTTCCTAGGTCCATAGGTAAGGGTTGCATGGCAAGTGGACAGCAAAGGTGAATGAGCACCCCTGTAAAGTACTCAGCAAGTCCTCTCACCAGAGGTGCTAGCCACCCTGAATACTCCATACTAGAAAGGTGAACAAGGTTAAGCAGGTGAGAAAATGTTGAATTGTGATTTCACTATACAAAATGTATCCATTTGAACCTAGGCAAAATGGGGGGAGTTTCTTTTTGTAAATTCAAACTCTAGAATCAGAATGTTAAAGCTTTAAGTGACCTTAGACACCATCTAATCCAATGATTTGTCTAAAGTAAAGAACCTTGGCCAACATGCCATAGAACTCCTAGCACGATACCTTACTATAAAGGTAAGCCCAGTTTAGCAGCTAGCACACAACAGGAATTTAATAACTGCAACATGAATGAACTAATGCCTCATGGAAAGAGATTATACATGCCATTCTGGCCTTGCTCTTTGTCCTTCCTATTGTCTGCCCCCAGAGCTCTACCATGTTTGTCTCCACCCAAGAACAAGAAATGACAAAGGTTAAGCTGGGGACAGAAGAGAGGGCTTAGGAGGGCATTTCCCAGGGGAGTTCCAAACTGGGAGCAGTTAGAGTAAATAAATTTAGAGTTCCCAAGTGGGACATACATAGGAAAGTTTGGGAAACCAGTTTTAAGAGTCACTATAGTATATTGGTAAGAACACTGGCCTTGTACAAAAATCTGGTTTTTAAGTCATAACTGACACTCACTAGATGCAAGACCATGAGTGATACTCTTCACTTCTCTGAAACTCAATTTCATCTTCTCCAAAATGGCATAATAATAATTATGCTGGTTACCTTGTGTGAATATTATGAAGAAAATATTTTTAAGACCTTCAAATAGAGAAGGGAAGGGAGTAGGCATTTAAATAGAACTTGTACTGTTTCCAGACATTGTGCAAAGTGTTTGTTTTGGGTTTTGTTTTTTTTAACAAGTATCATCTTATCCTCACAACAATCCTGCAAGGTAATTGCTATTACCGTGTTTCCCCGATAATAAGACACTGTCTTATTATATTTTTTGGAAAGAAAAACACCAAAGGGCTTATTTTCAGGGGAGGGCTTATGTTGTCCTGCCTCAGCTCTCCTTCGCGGCACTGCTCTCAATGGCGCCAGCAAGCAAATCACTGGGGAAGAACAGGATGACGCGCTAAATGCTGCAGCTCTGATTGGATGCAGCTCGGAGCGCGGCATGCGTTTCACCCGGGGGGGGGGGGGACAGTGCATACAGAGGGTACCGTAATGTAGCGTGTAGTACAGGGGATCACCTTCACTACAGCAGCAATCTCAATAGGGCTTATTTTCGGGGGAGGGCTTATTTTAGAGGAATCTTACACAGTAAGGGGAGGGCTTATTTTCGGGATAGGTCTTATTATTGGGGAAACACGGTACTATCCCCATTTTACAGTTGAGGCAACTGAGTCAAAGAAAAATTACATGTCTTGCCCCAGGCTACACAGCTACTAAATGTCTGAGGTCAAATTTGAACTCAGTTTTTCTTGACTCCAGGCCCAGCACTCAATCCACTGGACCACCAGCTGCCTCTACTACACAAATATGAACAATTATTATTAAGAAATTGGTTCCATTTGGAACCTAAGAAAAACAGTCTCCATGTTATTTTTTTTTAAAGCAATCAGGGTTAAGTAACTTGCTCAAGGTTACACAGCCAGGTGTTTCTGGGTGGGTGCTAAGCGTCTGAGCCCAGATTCGATCTCCAGGTCATCCCAACACTGGAGCCGTGCTCTTACTAACTGTGCTACCTGGCCACCCCTCCATGTTATTTTTAAGGAGCTCTTTATCTGTTTTCTGAAAGCCAGACTCTGTTTATCTCATAACACCTGATTGGATCACAGTCCAAATTAGAACAGCCTCAGGTAAAAGAAAGGGTCAGTGATAGGTCTAATAACAAAATCAACATCAACCACCACAGCTAATCCCCCATTTAATTTTGATAGCTCATTTCTAAGAAGGAATAATTAGGATAAAGGCAGTTTCAACATCTAGTCTAAAAGATATCACTTCTTTTTAAGAGAGAAGCTTTTTCCTTTGAATCTGCTGGAATATACTCCAATTATACAGCGAACACCACTGAAAAAGCTAATTAGAAAATGTATCAGTGTTTAGGCACATTCTCTGTGATGCCTTTTCACAAATGGTTTTCATTTGAAAAGGAATCATTTTTGGACTCTAATTAGAGACTTGATCCTTGTCGATAAAGTAAGAACAAAAATGGAGGCCTGTGGAGCAGAAAAACAAATTTTAACAGTAAATGTTTTATGAGAAGCCTAAAAAAAAGAGGGGGAACCCACAAATGAAGCATTCATCTGTCTTAATCGGGCCAGCAGATTGACAAAATTCGAATTGCTCCAAATGCTGACAGGATGGCTTCCTGCTTGTTTTCCTACTGCGCAATGTTTTCAAGCTCTTTAATTTCCATTTACTGGGGAAGAATTGATTTCTCACATTTGCCGAAGCTCTGCAAGCAGCAATGGCCTTGTACTTAGACCACATTAATTGTTCTGATGATTGAGTTGCAACTTCTATCTTCTTTAAGTCACTCCTGAGTAGGTTTGAATTCACAGAAGCAGTATGGTACAGTGAAAACAGCTCAAGCTTGAGAGTCAGAATGCCTGGATTCTTGTCCTAGCTTTCATTAGGCAGATAGCTTCAGACAAGTCACGTCACCTCTCTGTACCTAAATTTCCTCCCCTTTCAAATGAGAGGGCTGAGCTAGAGGGCAGGGACTGTCTTCTGCCTCTTTTTATACCCTCAGTGCTTAGCACATATACCTGGTACATAGGAGGCCCTCAATAAATGTTTACAGAATTGAATTCAATTTAATCTAAGATCCCTTCTGACTCTAAAAATTTACTTAGGACAAGTTTAATTCTTATTTTAAAATGTCAGGAAGAGTATTTCCACAATTTGACCCTTATATAATCAAGGCATAAAGCAGTGACATATGCCCACCAAAGGTGTTCCCAGCTGTCATGGGCTTGTCCTACACTGAGTCTAAATGACAGAAGGATCCTTTACAGACAGTAAAGTCTTCTAGACATTCTTGTTTACAGATGATGTATTACTGATTGTAATAATAATAACAATAATAATAATATGACTAACATTTGAAGATTTCCAAAGTACAATACTGTGCCTCCTAAGTGAGATCCACAGACATTCAAAAGAGATCTGCAAATCACAAGTGAATGAAAATATATATTGTGGGTGTGAACTATGGAAAAAGAAAGTGGATGCCAAAGAATACATACACATATATGTGTATGTATGTATGTGTGTATACATATATATATATAGTTATATAGTTATATACACACACACACACACACAAAAGCCAGACTGGCAGCCCATTGTATTAGTCAATCTATCTATCTATGTTGAATGGATGAATGGATGGATGGATGGACAATGGATTGATGGAAAAATAGATAAGTATCTCTTACAGGTACTTCAGATAGATGAACTGAAGCTATAACTGAATAGAGAAAACTTAATCACATTTGGGAAACATGTATAATGTCCAAGGTTACTGGATTGTTTCTTGAAATAAAACCCACTTTTTTTAACTCTGCCATTCTTGTGGTTATGGTTGTATTATGCAACAATATCTGAAGAATCAGAATTGCTAGTGATCCACAGGGAAATAATCGACATATATAAATTGCAACATATTTTAAATGATGAATTTTTTTTAAAATAGGGGAAAGGTACCTTTCACAATTATGTCTATTGGAATTCTAAGACAAAGAAGGGACAGAGGTGATCACTAAAGAGGACATTTTGACTACATAAAACTAAAAATTTTTGCATGAACAAAAGTAGAATAACAAGGAAATTTGTTAGGGTAGGGGAGTCTTTGTAGCATATATCGCCAGTAAAAGTCTGGTTTCCAAGATACATAGGCAGATGACATAAATATCTAAGACTATTCCCCAATAGATAGGTAACCAAAGTATATTAGTGAAGGTTTCAAAGAAAGAATTATAAATTGCAAATGACTACATAAAAACATTCTAAATCACTAATAATAAACAAGTTTAAACTCTTATCTTACAACCTACAAATTGGAAAAAAATGATGGGAAAAAAACAGGAACAATCAATGTTAGAAGAGGTATAGGAGAACAGACATACTAAGGCACTTTTAGCAGAACTGTGAACTGGTTCACCCAATCTATACATCATTTTGGAGCTAGCAAGAAGATGACTAAACTACTTATCCTCTGTCACTTGCTGCTATACATTTAACTGAAGGAGGTTGAAAAGACAGAAATAAAGATCCAA
This sequence comes from Petaurus breviceps papuanus, assembly GCF_028583685.1. Taxonomy (NCBI): domain Eukaryota; kingdom Metazoa; phylum Chordata; class Mammalia; order Diprotodontia; family Petauridae; genus Petaurus; species Petaurus breviceps. The sequence goes on from NW_027186296.1 coordinate 84,141,297, forward strand.
TTTAAATTAAAGTATAGAAAGCAGCATTTTTGTCATGCTAAAAAAACTAGAAATAAAGTGAGTACCCACCAATTGAGAAAAAGCTCAATAAACTATGGTGATAAATGTAATGGAATATTATTGTGCAGTCATTGACAAATGTAAAGAATTCTGAAAAATATGGGAAGATTTATATGAACTAAGGCATAGTAAAATAAGTAGAACCAGAAGAAAAATATGCACAATGACAACAAGGCAAATGCAAAATATCACTAAAAAAAATCAACTCTAAGTAATAGAGAAAACAATAATGGTCCCAAAACACAGATTAAAAAAATATACCTACCTACCTCTTTCAGTTTATTGCACAAGAGAAACGGAATATTCCAGGTTGCCTTCTGGAGGACTGTAGATCTTGCATCAACAATGTTGGAGAGATGAAGCAGCTCCTTGAACTCCTAGAGAAATTGGAAAGAGATGGAATTTATCAATAATAAATTTCCTATGTTTTTCCATGTTGTTCAAGAGTAGGGGACTATGGTAAACTCTTCTAAGAAACTAGGAGCCAGATGACCATACATTCTGAACATTTATTATGCTTACTGCTATTGGAAATTTAAAAACAATATGGCAATATGGAGAAAATACAGTGAAAGATGAAGGAAGAATTATAGAGCTAGAAAAATATTGGGAAACATGTATAATGTCCATTATTTTTATTATTAGAGACCAGTTAACCCAATGCCCTTATTATGGGATATATTTGTACCCATCCTCACTGACTAGCACAGAGACATACGAATCCATGGAAAGCACTCAATAAATGAATGACTTTTACCAAAAAAAAAATAAATAAAAGGAAAATGAGATCTAGAGAAGCTAAGACATTTGCCTGAGGTCTGCATTACAGCCCAAGACCTCTGCAGAGGATTCATTATCTGGAAGCAGAGGAATGTATGATAAGCAGCAGTTAGCTTAGACTGCAAACATTAATCTTCCCACTAGCCCATGATTCCTCTCTTGCATTCTCACACTGCTTGCCCAGACACAGCACCAGAAAGACAAATGGTGTTTCCAGAGTCAAGACCTAGGAGAACCTCTATGACTAAACAGCTTGGGTGTTTTCTCAGGCTATAATGGATCACAGAAAATTTGCATAGGAGAAAAGGAATTCAGGATCATCAAAGACTATCAAAACCGCACTAACTCAGTTGTGTTGGGGACTCCTTCCAACTCTCTTCCTTGTGCTTATACTGCTACGCTATAAAGAAAAACAACTTGCAGGGGCAGCTAGATTGCACAGTGAATACAGCTCCAGCCCTGGAGCCAGGAGGGCCTGAGTTCAAATCCACCCTCAAACACTTAACACTTACTAGCCATATGACCTTGGGCGAGTCACTTAACCCCAACTGCCCTGCCCTCCCCCCTCCAAAAAAGAAAAAAAAAAAGAAAGAAAACTTTGAAAAGCTTTAGAAGTCTAACTAATACTACTAAGTTAAACCATGATGCAAGAGGACTAAATATCCAGCATGTTACCCACCTCCTTGAAGAAAGGCGATGGACTTAAAATGCAGAATAAGACACATATTCTTAGACATGGCCAATGTGGGAATTCTTTTCTAGACTTTGCATATTTGTTGTGAGGGTTTTTTAATTGTTTAATTTTGGAGAGGAATGAAAAGTACAGATAATAAATGAATTTCAAAATAACAAATACATCTTAAAGCTTAAAATATATAATGTATATGTATTATATGTGTATATCATATATCTATAATCATTTTGTAGTGTCAGAGTAAAGGATTATACACATGTATGTGTGTATGTGTTATGTTTATATTTAGATATACGCACACATACACATATATACATATATATGGTCCTTCACTCTGCCACTGAAAAATGATGACGTACACATGCACTCATATAAACACACATATACAGTCTTTCACTCTCCCACTGCAAAATTATGTAAATATAATGTGTGTACATATACATGTACATATAGATATACATACATATGCATATGACTTTTGCATATAAAATTTTATACACATGTATACATACTCACGGTCCTTTACTCTGCCACTGCAAAATTATGATAGTTAGTTTAACTGACATATGTAGCTTATCATACCCAAACCCTTTCCCTAAGTAGTGTATTGTTAATAACACCCAACAGAAAGATCATCTGGCAATAATTCCCAGAGAAGTATTTATGTGTTGCTCAGTTCCCTTCATCCACAGTACTATGCCTATCACTTCTCTTCCATGCTATGTCTGTGATATTTGACTGTTTTCTGACCATCTACATGCCATGTTCCCTGATTCCAGCCTCCACCCACTACCTATCACTCCAATGCCCACCCTGGGTACCTGCACTTCTCCTTTGTGAGAGTTCACCACACAAACCATAATGAAGACCAATCACACTGATGCTCCATAGATATCCTCATTCCATACTTCTACACTCTTCCTTTATACTTCACCCAGTAGCCCAGCTCATGCCCCAAGATTCTGGGCTTCTTATTTGTGAGAATTCACCATATCTCACTCCACTTAGAACCTGGTCAAATCAACACTGTCATTCTTGGGAGGGACAAGTTAATCAATTTCCTTATGACTCCACTAACTATCCCTATTATAAACACCTGGCCCAAATTCCCCTTTTTGTGTTATCTTCCTCCTGTAGAATATATAAGTTCCTGGACTATCTGCTTTTTGTATTATTAGCACAATTTCTTGCATAGCACTTAGTGAATGCTTCTTCATTCATTCATGTTCATTTATCATTATGAGTCTGAGTTTATAACATCAGCACACAGGAAGCTTTTAATTTCTTCATTATTATGCTGACAATTTGGATGAGTTTCCCCAGATGGAAGGTGGTATCTGAGCAACAGGCATAGGGTCCAAAAATAAAAGCTTCTCCTCTTTGCTAGGTCTCTAATAACAACCCCCAATTCTGGTAAATTTTCTATTAAGCTATTTAGTCAAAGCATTAATAATATCACTAAGTACTAATAATTACAGTATAGCAGACTTACAAGAAATCATTCTACAATTTAGGGCAAGATTTTAAAACATATAAACACCTAGCTACAATTAGTACCATTTCAAAAATTATTAACTATTCATTTTTATTTTTCTCTTTCTCTGCTTTCAAGAGAAACTTTCCATTCCTCCTATTCCATTTCTTAGGTATCCAAAGCCCCTGGCCTCTCTGTACCACTGAAATATTGGTAAAAATTGTGGTTTGTATTTCCAGGTCACATGAACAACAGATGGAAGACTAGACATTTTGCCCTATTTTCATAGGTTCTCAAACCTCTCTAAAATGAGAATTAAGCCAAAAGGCAAAGATAAAGCAAATATGAGCTGTCTCCATAGTCTAGGATACCCAAAATCCAAAAAAAGATTTTACAAAAAAAAAAACCATAACCCATGAACAGACACTTGTTGACCCTAAACTTGCTCAACATCCTTCCTCCACCTCCCATGCTACTGACAGTAGTAGCAGTAATAGCAGACCCAAGGAAATGACATGGGCATACAAGAAAAACCCACCTTGACACTTCCATACCCCTATTTCCACTGTCATGGAGATCCCAGCTCCAGAAATTTGCCCTGTCACAGGCAGCCAGGTAGCCACAGCCCCTCAGGAGCAAAAAAGCCTGCTGGATATTTTAACCTTGCAACTTCAACACTAAACAAAACTCTGAATTGCCAGAGCCAGGTCAACAACTCCATAACACTATATAAATATTTTATTATTATTACTATGCTGCCAGCAGAGACAGTGCCAGGTGCCAGGACAGATAACCCTATAGCACCAGCACTGTAAAGCTCCAAACTACCAGAGCCAGGCTAAAGAACTAAGAGGCAAAAGGAGTAGTGTTGGGGTCCCGGTCCCAACTCCAGCCTTATCTTACCTTATACCCGGTCTTCGGACGTCTCTGGCTTCTTGTCTCCAAGAAGAACTTACCCCCACAGAACACCTAGGACAAGGAAAGTATGATGCAAAGCTGTTTATTCCGTTACATCATAACAGCACCACAAGCAAGCACAGGAACAGGCACAGGAACTAACTCACTTCCAGGCGGAACTGGAACTAAGCAGGAACTAAGTGAACTCCTCACTTCCTCTCTCTCCCCAATTTATAAGCCTTGCAGGGGCACGCCTTGCGGGGCCAATCATGTTCTTTCCCGAGTACGTTGTAAGAGACCAAGGAACAACGTCCTTCCCGGAAGTCCTCTACGCACTGCCACGCAGAATATCACTCTCGCATCACTGAACCCAAAACTCCCTTATCCCTGGTTGGTTAACCCCCAGGCAAAGCTGTCCCAACAACGTCCCTCAGAAAGCCATGTGCATCCCTTCCGGCTGCCCCCTTGTCATCTGTCATGTGGGAGCCAATCGTGCACTCTACCGAGTGCAGGGCAAAGGAGTATGTGTTAAGAGGAGTCCATGTTTATGGGACACGCTCAGTGCCACGTCGGCCTTTCCCAACCCAGCAGAGTTGGCCCCCACGACCCTGCACTCAATGCCATGTCAGCCTTTACAGCCCGGCAGAGTCGGTCTCCATATCTCCAAGCCCCTGCCCCTCAGAGGTCACGTGCACTCCCTCTGACATCTTGTGACTGCCGCAGTGTCTCTCACACTCGCGGCCCTAACAGAGTAGAAACCAGAACAGGACCTGTGTGTATGGAAGTATGAGATAAGGGACCATGCATCATTCCACAATGTCTAAAGCAAAGAGTGCAGCATCCATCTAGGGCCAATTCTGGTCACCCAAAATTCAGCTGAGGCAGAGACCTAGGTTGATGCACCGCAAGTTGCTCGGTATGAGGAGACTGAGACACTTTGGGGCTCAAACCCCAAAGAAACTACAATCAGAGGGAGGGAGTCAGAAAGTGAGTAATAGAGAAAATAAGGGAGGGGGAAGACTAAAATTATTTAATGTTTCAGAAAGAAAAAAAAAACTCAAAGACCTTACTATAAACAGATAAATCAATAGTGAAAAAAGTAACAACAAAGGAAATATGACCTCCAAATCTAATAAATTACTCTAGGCATGTATGAATGAATACTTAAAAATAAAAGAAAATGATCTAACAGAGGACTCTGTAGAATCTGAGAACATGGAAGCACAATATGCTATTCCTGAATAGTTTAAAAGAAGAAATGAGAAGGAGAGCATAATTTGTAACTTTCAAAGCAAAAAAATAATGAGCAGAATTTTTAAAAATTGGAATCTGCAATAACAAGCCTCATTAAATAAACAAAGGAAATAATATAAATCAGAATGTATATACATGGAAGTGAAAGACAATCTAGGTGAAGAAAAGCAAAAAAAAAAACAACAAACCAATAACATTAAAAGAAAATATACTTATTATATAAGCAAAATATACTGATCTTGAAGACAGAATGGGTAGAAACAACCAAGGATTATAGTATTGTTTATAAATTTAGAATTTTTATTAATATTTCCAGGAAACCAGGGCTTTTAGAGTAATGGATAAATTGTGAGGACAGGTATCACCAGTTTGTGTCAAAGATTGGTACTAATGATATAATTAAGTTAGTGCATGCCTTTTCATTCCATTCCCCTTTCTACATAATTAACTAGGATCATATTTCCAGGAAACTTCAAGAATTAGCCATTGAGGCTAACTTGCCATTATTCTCTTTTTTCTGGTTTGGAAGGAACTGGAACAAGTTAGTACACTCCCTCTGGCTCTCTGGGCTTCTCCTATTGAATGACTATATTGTTGTTCTTTCATTTCTTGATTCTGTTTGTCTATTCTTGCTAAGAGATTTATTTCATCCCATAAATCACTAAACTTGATCAACTAAGTAAGGATCTCAGCAAGATTGTGGTCCTTTGCATTTGAGACAGTGTCTTATTATGTTTTCTGTGTAGAGAAACAGGTAAAAAAAAAAGGGGGGGGACTAACAGGGTTTTTATTTGTAAATATGCATATTAAAGGCAATTTTGGACCAGGTAAGAGAAGGACAATGACATTTGGTTTCTTTACTTAGCTCATGATTGGTAGCTAGTTTTATTTGCATGGGAATCAAAGAGAATTTGGAGAACAAGGCTTATCTTGGCACCCCAGCCTCTACATAGCTCTTAAGAATCTGTTGGGGGGTTTTGGCAGCATCCTCAAAATAAATTTGGGTGAACAAGATTCCAATAAGGATATAGTTTATGATAAAGGTAATTTCTTAACTCTAAGTTGGATAGTTGTCTGGGAACATGGACTTTGAATCAGCACCAGAGACAGAAAGTCAAAAGAAAAGACAGTATTCATGTTGGACCTTCTGCTATCTTTAGTTGCCTGCCTGAATTAACTGTTCATAGCCCTTACCTATACAACAGTAGATCTATAGGTCTCCGTGTCAGAGAGAAACTTCCTTGCCACTTTACCGCAACAGATGATAGCACACAGAGTAACAATTGTCTGCAAGAGTCTAAAAAGCTAAAGCCTGGCAGATGGAAATAGAGAGGCATTTGGCAACTACTAGATCAATAGAAACCCAGCTGAAATGGTACAATTCCCCTGAGGTCAGATAAGTAAGTATAGTACCATCATTAGAGAACAGTAGCAGCTCTGCGGTCAAAGCTATACCAGACACTCATGTGCCCTGGTCACATATCTTTCTGTATGTGCTTTCCAAGCATACATCCTAGATACATGGGTACCTGTATACCCTTTAGACATGAGCCCTGACTGCATTGGTTTCCTACTTGAGTAGTCCCCCGTTACATGTATTCTCTAAATATACTCCCTTCCCCATTATTCCTATGGTTACCTGTTATGGGGGAAGAGAGGGTGAGGGTAGAGTCCATGGATGTTTTTGTCATTTTATTTGCTAGGCTGTTTGAATAAGTGTCATTTACTTTTTAACTAACATAACGTGTCACTTGGCTGTCTGGTAAAAGTAAACGCATCAGTGGGAACTCAGGAGCAGTATTGAGCAGTTGCTGACCCAAAGATTAATTCTGACCTGGGATAGCTTTTCTGAGGGTCCACATGTGAGCTGGCTTAGGTGCTCTTTACCAACAGATATTTCGAATATTTATTCTCATTTATTCTTAGGTTTTACTTTATGTATTTCAATCTTCCTATGGTTAAAGTCTAACTACAGTTTTGTTGACCCATTATCAGTAGAATATTTGCTTAATAATAAAACTATTCACCATCCTATTGAATCTTTTCCACAGTTTTTGCTTTCATAAGTCAACTGAAAACCCTCAGTTTGCCTTGTAGGATTGGGTGAATTGGAGATTGGAGGATGACATATATATACTGGAAAACCAAGTGAGGATTCCCTTTCAAAATTACTTAGGAAATCCTTGCTCACATTTATATTTGTCAGAGCTTGATATAAAAATGCCCCATCATTTTTTCTACTACAGGCATTGTGCTAAGCTCTGGGGATACAAAGAAAGGGGAAAATGCTGTCCCTGCCCTAAGGAGTTCTCATTCTAATGGGGGAGACAACATGCAAAAAAACCTATCAAATATACCAAGTGTCAATCTAAATAGAATCTCAAAGCGATAGCAATAGCAGAAGTTGGGGAGACTGGGAAAGGCTTCTAAGAGAAGATGGGATTAACTCTGAGTCTTGAAGGAAGCCAGAGGATAAAGGTGAGGAAGAGGAGCATAGAGGACAGTTAATGAAAAGGCTCAGAGCTGGGGAAGGGAGTATTGTATGTGAGAAGAGCTAGAGGTGCAACTGAGATAATATAAAGCATACTTTAAATTATGATAGGTTCATATGTGTATATACGATATATATGTATGTATTATTTTTGTCAATGCAGTTTTCTAAAAAGAATAATATGCCCTACTTTGCAAAGCCAGTCAGAGAAGGATTTTAGTAATTCTTGTGACCATAAAACCAAATAAAGATAGCCACAGTTGAAAGAACAAAAGCACCAAGTCCAACCTTTAGTTCTTCCCTCCTCCTGGACTTGCTTCAAGATTCATAGGCAGAAAAAAAAGTATTTGCTGCCACTTAAAGATTGCCATTTCTTCTGAGGGCAATGGTGCCAGGGGCATGAGTCCAGTCACAGTTAAGCTCAGGGACAGTCGAAGGTGGGACCAGCCTCACATGATCAGGAATAAAAACTGATATGGACCAAAAGGAATTCAGAGGTAACAGATCATGCTGATTTCTTTGTATAGTTTATCAGGTCCTTCTGCAAAATTTTTAATCCATGTCTCTCCCATCTACTTCTTCATGCTGACCCAAGCTTCTAATCCAGACCCTACTTGATGGCTCAGTGTGATTAAATATGTTCTAATGCTTCTAGCCTCTTTCAAGCAAGAACTTTCTGATCACATGATTTCTCAGCTCAAGAAGCCTCAGCCTGTACCATGGGAACAGTCCCAGTCCATGGGTGACCCAATGCCTGGTACTGATCTAAGTATTAAGCAAAGAAGGACATATGACAATAATGTAGCAAAGGAGAGTGGGAGGACATTGAGAGAGAAGGTAGAAGGAGGGAGTGATGCTGTTGAGTTTACAAAAAAACTCTTGTCATCCCCATGAAAATATGGACAATTGGGAGTATTGTTTTTTAAAGACTGGGCGATGTATTATAATTCATGTGAGCTTTGCTGTAGTGAATAATTTACAGTCAAATTTTCTAGATGTTATTTGCATAATGGAAGAAAATAAGAGTAAAGAAAGGTCCAAACCTGGGTGGGATTTTGCTGGGATGCTGACAGCTTTCAAAAATAACAAAATAAAACTGTAGCAACTCAAATTCTTATCGTTGGTGATACCCAAGGGTACAAAGTAACTGGAAAAGTGGGAAAGTAGGTGGCTTCACATACAAAGTTTAGCCTAGCACAAAGGCAGAAACCACACCCCCTAACTCCCATGTTGGGTCCTAAAACTACCAAACAACTCTACCCTGTACTTAACAGATTATTCTAGTGAGCTGGAACAAGATACATACAGTCTTTGTCTTTCTAAACGAGAGCTCTAAATGCTTCTTTTGGACTGGTTTCAAGAATAGTCAGAATTAGGGAGGGAGGGAGGAAGGGAGAAAGGTATGCAAGAATAAATTCCCTGTCATTTCAAAAGTAAGTATGGGTTGGTTTTTTTTTTAATCAAGAATGAGCACAGGGGCGGCCAGGTAGCACAGCGATTAAGAGCACCGGCTCCAGTGTTGAGAAGACCTGGAGATCGAATCCCGGGCTCAGACACTTAGCACCCACCCAGAAACACCTGGCCGTGTAACCTTGAGCAAGTTACTTAACCCCAATTGCTCAGGGGCAGCCAGGTGGCTCAGCTAGTAAGAGCACCAGCTCCAGTGTTGGGATGACCTGGATCAAATCCCGGGCTCAGACACTCAGCACCACACCCAGAAATAACTGGCTGTGTAACCTTGAGCAAGTTACTTAGCCCCGATTGCTTTAAAAAAAAAAAAAAAAGAATGAGCACAAGTCCCATTGGACATCAATAGTGACATGCAAACTGATACTGAGTTGGTCATTAATAGTCAAGGAAGACCAGAGCCATAGGACTTAGAACCTGGAAGGAACTTCAGAAATCACATAGTATAACTTTCTCAACTTAGTGGCAGAGATTTGAGGGGAAGGAAAATGCTTTGGAAATGGACCATATTGTCTCCAAAGTAAGATCAATTTTTGTCATCACCTTACTGTAATGGAAAGTGTGATGGACTGGTAGTTAGCAGAGACCTCGACTTAAATCCTAGTTCTGACATGGGCCAACTTTTGATCCTAGCCATCGTTAAACTCCTCCATAAACACTGAGCACTATCTAAATGAGTTATGGTGGTCATTTTTCAAATCAGTTTCACTTTTCATATTGGACTTCATGAAGAACAATGCTATGAGTTTTTCTACATTGTTTTATTTTCTACTGGTCCTGAAAAAGGATGTATCATCCATTGTTTTATTCCTTCCTGGACTCTGGTCATGACTCTACCACCTAGAAGCCTTCCCACTGAAAGATCACTACACCGCTATAGGTCCTTCTTCTGATTGGCTAGTCCCTCCCAGAAACTACGTTTTAATGAAAGTTCCAGGACTAGTCACATTCACTTCCTCATTCCACTCTGGACTCCAATCCTGACTCTCCAGACTTCTTCCTATCTTCTCTTCTCTTTTCATATTCCTTTTCTATTTTGTCCTCTCATATTAGAATGCAACCTCTTTGAGAGGAGAGATTGGCTTTCTTTTTGTTTGAATTTGTCTTTCCAGAATAGTGCCTGACTCATAGTAAGCACTTAACAAAAGCTAGTTCACTTGACTTGACCCTACCTAACATCAATTGGTTCCATGGTAACATTAAGTAAAGCAATGTTACAAGGGATAAAGGGTTCAATAAGAAAAATATTTATGCACACATACCAAGCAAATGATAAGGCAGAAAAGAAAGAATGACATAACAGATGGAAACTCAGCCTTGGTCTCAAGAAGAGCTAGGTTCAAGTCCTGCCTCTGACACATAATGCCAGCAGGATGGGGTGATTCTGGGCAAAACATTTTAACTCAGTGCCCCAAAGTAACTTGCTAAAACTATTCATAATAGGGGTTCCTAACCTAGAGTCTATAAATTTGACTTCTAAAAATTGTTAACTGCATTGGTTTCCTTTGTAATCCTATATATTTAATTTTGTGCATTTTAAAACATTATACTGAGAAGGGATTCATAAATTTCACCAGATTGCCAATGGAGGATCCATGACCCACCCACCCACCCCACTACCCAACAACCAAGAATAAATTTCCATACCAAGGCCACATGAGTGAAATTATATTACTTTTTAAAGGGGAAAAACAGACAAAACAAATTTAGAATTATGCACCAATTTAGAACTAAATTGTGCATACACTTTGACCTAACTATCCCACTAATAGACATGTAATCCAAAGAGAAGAAAGAGAATATACACCTTTGTGTACAAAAATATTTATTACAGCTCTTTTCATAATAGCCAAAGGGAGAGGGAGCTACCTATTGGAGAAGAGTTAAACAAATTAAAGTATGTGAATTTAATGGAAATTTATCTTGCCTTAAGAAATGGTAGAATGGAGAGTCTCAGAGGAAATTGGGAAGGCCTCTATGAACTTCAGTCAAGCAAAGTGAGCCAAACTAAGAAAACAATTTAAACAATGACAGCATTTTTAGAGAAAAGCTACCCTGAAAGAATTTAAAATTAACCAATACAATGATAAACCACGAGACCAAAAGAATGAAGATGAGATATGCCACTTATCTCTATCCAAAGAAGTGATGAACATAGAATGTAAAAAGAGATATACATTTTTAGTCATGGCCAGTGGTGTGGGAATTTGTTTTACTAGTCTCCGAATTTTTAATGAGGGTTTTTAAAATTTTACTCAATATGGGTAGGAAGGTAGTGGGAGGGACAAGTTTTAAATGCATGTAAAAAACTAACTTTTAAAAACAAATTAATACACAGCACCTAGGTTTAATCAAGGTTCTTCTACTTAATACCAGTATGATCTGAGGCAAATTCTACATTCTAGCATTTCTAAAGTATGTGGATTGGACTAATGACCTTTAGGGTCCCCACTAGCTCCAAATCTGAATGCCACTGGGGTTCAAGTTCAAGTCAAGATGGTCCCTAATCAGCCAAAGGATGCTCCAGTCATTTTTTATAATGTTGTAGGATTTTGTTGCAATTTATCAACTATATTATTGCAAAATTATGCCAGTCACAGAACTATCATAGGTAAAACATCTATATGGTATTTTATTTGGAAGTTTGGTAAACTTCAGAACTGGATGAGATAAGTGATTCCTCATACAATGGAGTCATTTGAGACTTTGGTATAAAACCAGAGGTTCTGTATGTGCACATAGATGATTATTATTCACTCTGCATTCTGCAGCAAAGAGAAGATATTGGAGTTCACACAGGGATATATGAAGGGGGAAAATAACACCCAAGTTGAAATCAGCACCTGTAAAAATATATTAAACATTCTTTATTGTCTCCATTTGGAGATAGACTAGCAACTACTTAACTACAGAACTATACATATTGGCTAGACATGTTTATGATAGGGTGATGTGCTATAATTACATTTCTTCCAATGTACTAGTCCCAGATAGAGGAAGTTTGGTTTAATTTCATTTTGGGGTTGTTTTTGTATTACATTTCAAACAAATCAGGGTTTGATAAATTATTTAGCAGTAGCTGGCTAACCGATCCAGCACCCCCTGCACACAAAGTGAATTTGATTCAAGTAAATGTATTTTTGACAAATGACTTCTGCCTGCATGATTTATCAACTTAATGTGGAGTGGCCCTGCAACAGCATGGTACTAGTTCTGTTTTGCATTTTGGACCCTGCATTGTAGGCTGAGAGGAAGATGGCAGAAAGTATGATTCATTTCCAAGAGACAGCTAGGAGAAAAAAATTATATTTGCATTAAGTTGGCAGTATGTGGCTCAGACACCCCCATCCCTTCCCACCCAGCCCCAAAGGCAGTAAAGATACACATAACTTTACACAAATCAGCAGTTGTGAAAACGGTACCCTTTGAAGTAGAGTGGGGAACAGCATCCACTTTAACTAAGCATTTTAAATGATGAGCCACTAATTAACTTTTTGTGTCATAAACCTAGTTCTGAAAACCTTCTTGGAGAAGAGAGCTAGAAGTCACCACTATGACATCAAACAAAGCTAAATACAGATCTTGAGTCTAGTTACAAAATGAAGAAAACGTTGGGACTAAAAACAATCCTGAGATACCTATCAGACTACTTTTTGAGAGTTGGGGAAATGCTAGGATTTTATGCACTGTCATTTCCTGTTAATCTTTTGTTCTTTTGGACCTCCTACATGTTGAATTGATATTAGGACTGGGTTTGCCTAGGGTCATTTTGCAGCAACAAAGTATAATCATGATCTGGACCAGAAGATAAGACAGCATAGGGTAGTTGAGAGAGCACTAGATTTAGATCAGACCTGTGTTTGAATCCAGATTACACTGCTTACTATCAGTGTGCCCCTAGGTAAGTCACTTCACCACATCAGGTGCTAGTTTCTTCATTTGTAAAATGAGGAAGGTGGAATACATGACTTTGAAGAAGCAAAAAGGTAGTAGTACAGTGTGCTAGGCCTGAGTTCAGATAGCAATAGGTAGAGGGTGCCACAGTACATAGAGCACTGAACCTGGAGTCAGGAAGATGAATTCAAATCTAGCCTCAGAAACTCACTAGCTGTGTGACCCTTACTTTCCTCATCTGTAAAATGAGCTGAAGAGGTAAGTGGCAAACCATTCTAGTATCTTTGCTAAGAAAACCCCAATAGGGTCACAAAGAGTCAGACACAATTGAACTACAACAAAATTAACAATGTGCCAAGCAACCAAGAGAAAAAATACTTTTCGTATTTTCTTTTCATTTGGTAGTATACTTACAAATAAACATTTCTCATCCTTTTTCAGATGCAACATGACCCTGTGAGTAGTGTAATGGTGCAAAAACAGAAGTATTTGTAAAGTTCTGGAAATACTTCCAACTTAGTTCTCCAATATCAATTTAATAGACTATTGAATAAAATTAGATCAATCAATAAGCATTTGTTACGTGTCTTCTGTGTTCACTTCCAACTTCTGTCACTTTCTACCTGTGTGACCATGGACACATCATTTTATGTCCTCAGGCTTCCATTTCCTCATCTTCAAAATGAAGGGGTTCATTCTAGCTTTAAATCTGTGATATTAGTGTCCTAATCACAAGGTAATTTGGGAGCAGGGTGGGAGTTTACTGAGTGAGGAAGATGAGGAAAAAGTGAAGTAAGAGTGAGAAGCTGAGTGAGTGAAGAGGAAAGGCCTCCTGTCAGACATGGGGCTTGAGCTAATTTTCCAGAATGCCAGGGATTCTAAGAAGTAGAGGGGAGGCAGAAGCCCTTTCCAGGCACACAGGATAGCTGTGCAAAGGCACAGAATGGGAGATGAAATGAAGATAGGATAGAAGTTAGGAGCTGGGATGCCGCATGGGAGGGATAGCCATAGATCACTTTGGATGGACCATAGAGTATGTGGAGGAGAGGAATAGGTCATAAAACCAGAAAAGCAGATTGAAGCCAGGTTATGAAGGAATTTGAATGCCAAACAGAGATGTTTGTATTTTATCTCAGAGGCTGCAGAAAGTCATAGAAGTTTCTTGAGCAGAGGAATGATATGGTCAGACTTGTGCTTTAGAAAAAATCATTGTCAGCGATGTGAGGTATAAATTTGAGGGGTGGGGAGGAGATACAGTAAACCCTCCTGCTTCCTCTTCTGTCTTTCAGAGGCTGTTGTGACCCCAGACTTCCAGACCTTGCTTTGCTTGCCCCAATGAAGTTCTTCTAGACTCCCAGGATACAGCAGTACTTTGTGACTAGACTTCCAAAGGCTACAGGGACACAATTCTGCTGGATCCTGTTGGTACTCTACATAAGGCTGGACTTCAGGCACCTCAGAGCTCCCCCAACATCCAAATTCCACATTTAAAGACCCTGAAATTGAGTTTCCAGCTTTCTTGGGACATAACTATACCACTACTACTAGGCTATGGGGAACCACCACTTCAGGATACCATCAGGACACAGCAAAATCTACCACCTGGAGAGGTTTCTAGAATCCACCCAAAACAAAGGCAGATAGGTGGCACAGTGGATAGAGCAATGGGCTTGAAGACAGGAAGATCTGAGTTCAAATCCTGCCTCAGATAGTAGCTTTGTGATGATAGGTAAATAGGTTAAATTCTCTGAGTCTCAGTTGCATATGTCAAAAGGTGGTTGTAAAGACCAGATGAGATAATATATATATATTTATTAATAAAATATAATAATATATAAAATATAAAAATAATAAAATAAGTATATGTAATTAAAATCTATACATTTTTATATATAATAATTTATAAATATTAAATCGCTATATAAATGCTAGCAATTATTAATACCATCAGGCCCTACTCTATCTTGCCCCAGATCAAGGATCTCAGACACCCCATGACACAGAAACACCACCTTCCCTTTTATTGACATTCTGTTTGGATTTATTCCATTATGGCCTATTCCTACCCCTTCTTACTTTCCCTAGACCCATGACACTGAACCCACAATTGCCAAAGATCACATTTTCCAAGCCCTGCTACCCACTCTCTCCTCCCACTCCTATCTCCTCAACCATACCCCACTTATATCATTTTCCAGAGCTGCCTGCCCTTTGGATTATGCTCTCTAGAACTCTTGCTCCTTCCAACTTCTGACAGTTACTGAGATTTGTCTCTGCACAGATGACAATGAATCCCTAACCATCCTTCCCAATACTGATCATACTTTCCCTCATACACCACTGTGGTAGAAGCAATATCCTAATCCCCTCATCCCCTGGCAAGTTAAACTAATGTCCTTAAATTTAAACTAACTTAAATTTGCACTGTTCTTACAGAACAACCATGAAGAGCTCCATCTTTTCTCTGATGATTGGCTGGCAGACCAAAATGGGAAACCCAGAGGCAAGAGAGCATCACTCAGTTGAACTAACTCACAGTATCCCCAATGCATACTGTTGAACATCCTTTCCCTGACATGGTTAAATAAAACTATTTCTTTTAAACTATTAACTAACTTTGTTAACTATTGAATGATCTATAAGTGTCTGATTTTGTTCCACTATTTAATCAAAACTACTAAGGGACTAGCCTGAGTCAGATCTAGCCCAATTGCCAACCATCTCACCAGCTGGGGATTCATAACATTCCTTACTCACCAGTGCCACTTCCAGACTCTCCCTTTACCACTGCAAAATTCACCATCCACACTCTCCTTTTACTATTCAGAATTGTCACCCAATCCAGATACCACTAGACCATCATATTTTGACTCCCAGGATATTCACTCTCCTGTCTCAGTGATTTTAGGGAAGGAATCACAGTAACCTTTTCTGCTCTAACTACTAGGCTCCATGTGTAAGGACACAATAAACTGGAGAATGTCCAGAGGAGAATAACCTTGACGCCAAAGGTTCTTGAATTCATGTCATATGAGGGTTACTTAAGGAAATTGGCATGTTTAGCCTAAAGAAGACCCAGACAGGACGTAATAGCTACCTTTATGTTTTTGAAGCTCTATCATGTGGATGAGGTTTTATACTTGCTCCTTTTGGCCCTTGTGGACAAAACAAGGAAAAGGTAGAATTGCAAAGAGGCCAATGTTAGCCTAATTTCAGAGAAAACTTAACTAACAATTGGATTTGTCCAAATATGAAGTGGGCCACCTCAAGAAGTAATGAGTTCCCCATCCTTGGAGGTCTTCAAGTAGAGGATGGACAACCATTGTAGAAAGGATTTCTTTTGTGCATAGGTAGGACTAAAGATGGCTATTAAGGTTCCTTTACATTCTCAAATTCTGTGATTCTGCCCTCAGATTAGGTGATATCAAAATGCCCCTCATAAACCCCAAATTTTCTGTTCCTCAATCTACTCAAATTCCATAGCCTATTTCCCCACCTCAGCTACACAGAAGAATGGTCATACCCTTGGGGTTATTATCACTCACAAGCTTTCCACTTTCATGTTCGTGAGCTCCAAAATTCCATTATCTGATCACAATCTTTTACCATTCCATCTCTCTGTATGTCCTGCTCACCACAGAAGATGTTTCAAAATTCTTCCATCCTTAAGCTTCTCACAGCACCCTCACCTTCCCCAACCTTCTCAATTGAGGCCCTCAAGTATTGCTTCACTGAAACTATCAAGGCTGGTCATGATAAGCCCCCTTTTCTCATTTTGAATCCCTCTGATATCTCCCTTTACTATGTACTACTTGATTCCAGTCTCTGGTGTGCTGTTTTAATCTAGTCTCTGATGAATAGTTGGCTCTTCTCTTTGCAAAGGCCAACACCTCTACATATTTGATCCCATCCCCTCATATCTTCCAAAGCAGGTGGCCTCCTCTATCATTATGATTCTCTTATCTTGACTCTATGCCTAGCTACTTGTTCCTTCCCTACTGCCCACAAATATGCTCATGTCTCCCTTATCCTCAAAAAAGAAATCTTACTTTATCCTACCTTCCCTACTAGCTATTCTTCTATATCTCTCCTCCTTACCTTCATGATTAAACTACTTTAGAAAGCCATCTACTCTCAGAGCCTTCATATCTTCCTCTTTTCTAAAACCCCTGTAATCCGACTTTAGACTTCATCATTCAAGTGAAGCAACTTTCTCCAAAGAAACCAATGATATCTGAATCCCTAGATCTCTCCCAAATTCCATTCCCACATCATAAAAAGACAATTGGGTATTTCAAACTGAGTATCTCATAGGTATCTCAAATTCAATTTACCAATACAGAACTCATTATCTTTCTCCCTAAATCGACTCTAACATTCTCATGACCCGGAATCACAATCTCAATGTCGTCCTCAACTCATTCTCATTCAATCCACACATCTGATCCATTGCCAGATGTTTCTGGTTTTATCTCTACATCTTTCCTCCATTTCCCCTTTTCTCCATTTAAGCATCCAACACCCTAGTTTAAGCTTTTACCACCTTTCATCTGGTCTTTTGCTATAGCTTCCTAATTGGTCTCAATGCCTCAGATGTCTTCCCACTCCAATATATCTTCCAGGCAGATGACAAAGCAATTTCCTTGAAGCACAGGTCTTCTTCCCATGTCACCTCCGTATTCAGTAAATTCTAGTGGCTTCTTGTTTCCCCTAGGATCAAATATAAAACCCTTTGGCAGTTAAAGTTCTTCACAACCTGTGCCTTTCCTGTCCTTGAAGTATTCTCATATACTTCTTCCTTCTGAAATAATCTTCCATCTATTTGATATGTATCTTCTGTGTACCTAGCTAATGACATGTTATCTTCCACTGTTTCTGCCTTCTTCTGCATTTTCAGCTCCTGGAATACAATAAGGGTTTAATGTTTGTTGATTGAACTACTAACCCCATGCATTCTATGGTCAAGCCACACTAATCAATTCACTATTCTTTTCACAGGATATTCAATAGCCCATCTCCATGCCTTAGCCCTGTTTACCATTAGCTGTTTACCATGCCTAGAATAGTCTCCTTCCTTATCTCCAGCTCTCTGTCTTCCTTCATAACTCAGTTCAAATGCCACCTTCTGTGGTACTCCTTTCCCAAGTCCCCTACCCTTATTGCTACCCACTTCTCCTCTTATGTTATCTTTTATCTACTGTGTATATATCCCATATATACCTATCTATGTCCATGCAATCTATAAACACCCTGAGGGCAGGTACTATTTATGCCTTTATTTATCTTACCAGTAGAGCACCTGGCCCATAATAATTGTTTAATATTTCTCATTTAATACAAGTTCCTTGCTATACTTCTTCCTTTCCTCCGTCACACATTGAACCATTAATAAACCATATGAGATTTCTCAGAAATTCAATCAGGCACAAAACAGGAAACTCTCCCAGACACAGTCATCCCCAAGGATCAGGAAGCCCTGCCCCAGAGCAAAGTTCAGAGCAGTATCATAAATCTAGGTCATACTCTTGCATCCTCTGAAAGCACGTCCCTCAATGGAAAGTCAGCCACTCTAGCCCATTTAGGGAAGAGAGGTCCTATACCTGAGACATTTAAAATCTATTATAAGTGCAGCTCATGGAGCATATTTCCTCATTCTTGTACTGTGTAGTAGGCTTCTCAACCTTCCTGTGAAACATAAAAATGGAAGAAGAACTAGGTGAAAATGGTGTGAAGATAGCAGTAAATAAAAGCACTTTCCCAGGAGAATTCAATAATGTTCTCAGGGGGGAGATGAGATTTTAAGGGAATGTAATGCATAGAAACTTTTTCAATGATAGGAGAAATTTGACTTAGATTCCGCACATTCCAGATGGTGCTGGCTATTTCTGGAGTGCTATTATGAACTAACCTGTGAATTGACAATCAAGACAACTCAGGGTATCATCTAAGATAAAAATATATTTTAGATGTTATAATAAACTCTTCACCCCCTGTACAACTACACCTGTCATACAATAAACTGTGGGGTTTTCAATGGATCCATTTTAAAGGTACTTTTTGATGGCTTAACTTGTTTCTTTTGTTGTTGTTGTTGACAGTTGTTACATTGACTTTCATCTCAAGAGGGAATCATTAAATTACACCATTAAGGTATCGCAAATTCAGAGAGAAACTTTCTGCCTGACACAATCTATACACAAGGAAAGAGGACCCTCGTGGAGGCTAAAAATTGAGAACTCTCTCTAAATCAAGTTGGAATGGGAATATGGCCAAAGTCACCACTATCAAAGGTATTCTCTCCCTGCATAGTCTTTCTCGTGATGGCAGGCATTTAAGGAGAGGCAATAAAGGTTGATGTTTTTGTCTTCCCTTTTGCTCTGTTATACTTATCAGGTCCTCACAAGGCACCATCGAAATAAACATTTATCAGAGGCTCCCTCCTAACATAAATGGCCTCTTATTTCTTGGACCCAATTCTCACATCCAAATATTCTAGGAACATATTTAATTTTAATATCTAATTTAATTTTTATTTAATTTAATTTTAATAATAATAAATATTAATTTAATATTTAATTTCCCTAAACAACTGTCACAAGTTACCCCTTATAAGCACATAAGCTCACAAGTTTTATAATATAAACAAATTTCTTTGTAAGTTAATGGAAATATACTGGCCTTATATCTGAGTCCACAAAAATTAATGCTACTCACCAGTTAGTAATGCTGTGGCCATGGAGTTGCATAGTCTCCATTATTTATATTTCTCTAGATATGAGTCCATTCAAGCAAAATCAGGGTTTGTTGCTACGCACTGGTCCTCCCCTTCACAGTCCCTCTGTGTGAGAGCATATCTGATTACTCTCACCAGTTTTCACTAGTTACTGCTCACTATTGTGCCCTTCCTAAGTCTGGTTAAACTCTCCTCAACCCTCAGCAATCAATGATCATCTTATCAATGGGCTCATCTATTGTCCTTCACAATACCAATCTCCATTTCTATAAAACTCCTATTCCAGCATTGTCCTCTGTTTCCAGAAAACAGTTGTTTCCCTGTCTATCCAATTGACAATTTCCCATAGTTCTACCATTTTCCTCCAGCACATGTCACCAGTCATCTTTCCTGGGTGATCAGCTCATTTCCTGTTGATGCAGTCATCTTTCCTGGGTGATCAGTCATTGGTTCATATGAGAAGATCTTCTACATATGCTTGCAGTTGGAAAAAAGTTTGCATTTTCCTTAAACTTTTTTTTTTTTACATATGAACCCTATAGCCATAGAGCTCAAATGGCAGTTCTTCTGGAATATGTAATAACATACTTTCCTTATATGTCACAAGTGAATCTCTTATCTCCAGTGTCATGATTGATTCATTACCATTTGCATCTTTTCTCTCCCATCATCAGTGGTATGTTTCCACCTCAGGTCAGTCATAATTACCTCTGCAGCTCCTGCATTCCTTCTCCTGATATATTGAATTAATTAAATTCTCTGATGATATTCTCTAACATAGGAAAAGAATTAGCAATAAAGGGGAGTGTAAGGGAGGGACAGGGAGACCTGGAAAGAGGGAGAGATAGAGAGATAGAGATAGATAGGGAGGGAGAAAGACTGACAAAGGGAGGAAGATAGAGAGATTTGTACTTTGCATTTTCTGCTTCATAAATGCATCAAGTGATCAGAAAAGTATTAGATGGTGAAGGTAATCTAAGATAGGAAGCAATGTTGAATAGTGAAAAGAACGGTAGACGGGAGGTCAAGAAACTTGGGTATGAGTCTTACCACTTTTATCTATGTGATTTGAGCCTCATGTTTTCCTTCTCAGGGGCTTTATTACCTCATTTATAAAACAAGATATTCCCCTAGATCCTTCATAGTTCTAACAGTCTATGAGTCCATGGTGCTATCAGTCCAAAGATATGATTCCTCTTTTGTCTCTTTGACCGGGAAGTTATGTGAATTTAGGCATGTCACTTCTTTGGATCTCAATTTCCTTATCAATGATAATATTCATCCTCTATGCTTCCTGAAATTACCATTTTTTTTAAAAATACACAATAAACAGGAGAAAATGTATTTTTCACCTTTCCTTTCAGAGGGAGGAGTGGGTACTATGAGTATAGACCATGGTTTATACTGTCAATCTCAGCTGATAGGATTAAGTTTTATGTTTCATCCTCTTTATTTTTTTATTCTTAGGGACAAGGGATAACTTCCTGGGTAAAGAAGAGGAAAGAATATATTCAGAAATAATGTAAAAATTAAACGATACCAATAAAAATTTTGAATAAAATAAAAACACAATTCCTACAAATAACATAATAAAATGTATTATAAATAATATAATAAAGGTAATATAACAATATGACATGATATGACATAACATTATAAAACAAAATATAAATGATAAAAAGACAAGATAAAAAAAGTTCTTCACAAATTTGAGTAAGTTTAGAACCTCTGGATTCTATCTACTGGTTATTATGATAGAGTGCTGGACTTTGAGTCAGGAAGATCAGAGTTCAAATCATTCCTCTACCACTTATTAATTATGTGACCATGGAAAGGGTCCCTCAGCTTCAGTTTCCACAAATCTCACAGTGCTGTCAGAAGGATCGAACTGTCTGTGTGTGTGTGTGTGTGTGTGGCATTTGTGTATGTGTATATGTGTATGTAACGTGCTTTTGCAAATCTTAAAGATGAAATAAATATTGGTTATAATAATAATCATTATTATTATTTGTTATGATTACTCTGTTGACTGTAAAGGAGAAGAAAGCATGAGCTGTCTTCACATGAAGGCATTGGTAACATACAACATTGCCTTTGGTAGAATGGGAAAGTGTACTGACCATCTAAGAAGATGAATGGGATCTGATATTCCAACTCACACCAATCAAATTGGCACAGTTGACCCCCAAAAAGGAAAATGACAATATTTTAGGAACTACAAGAAAATAAGGCACATCATTCTATTATTGCTGTAGTGGGAATTGGTCTGGCCCTTCAGGAAAGCAGGTTAGAACTGTGCCCCAAATGTTACCAACTTGTGCATACCCTCTGACCTAGTGATACTACTACTAGATTTATACCCCAGAGATCAAAGAAAGGGATAACATCCTATATATACAAAGATATTCAGCTGCTCTTTTGTGATGGACAAAAACTAGAACTTAGGGAGGAGGAATAGATAAATAAATTGTATAGGATATAATGGAATACTATTATTCTATAAGAAATAAAAGGGATGGTTTCAGAAAACCCTGAGAAGACTTACATAGACTGATATAGAGTGAGGCAAACAGAACCAAAACAACAACTTATACAAAGGAAACAGTATTGTCAAATGAACAATTTTAGAAGATTTAAGAACTCACTGATCAACCATGATTGCAAAGGATTGATAATGAAGAATGTTATACTCACCTCCTAACAGAAAAGTAATATACTAAACATGTGGAAAAATTGCTGGACATGGCTTATGGGTAAATTTGTTTTGCACTACTATTCGTATTTATTACAAGGGTCTTTTTTTCTTTTCCCCTGAAGGGGAGGGGGGGAGTGGGGAGGAATAAAAGAGAAAGAAAAAAATGCTTGCTAATTTTTTAAATTATTTTTTAAAAGGGACACTGAGCTACAACAGCTAGACAAAACAAAATCATCCCGATAGCTATGCATTTGATCAAGTATTTGCTTATCTGCCTGGAACAGTTATGTTTTTACTTCTAACCAATAGCCTTTTTTTCTTGCTAGAAATATATATATACACACATATGCACACTCACATATACATACACACATATATACATACACATACATATACACATATATAATAATGTGTATGTATGTATATGTCTACATGTATGTGTATATATACATATGTGTATAAATATATGCTCAGGAATGTAGCAAACTCTAGCTAGTTTTTCCCAAAAAAAGTATTCAAATTTGACATTTGGCCAACTACAAATTTAGGCAACTCTAAATTATTACCTGATATCCATCAAATGGGAGTGGGGAGTGGCATCAGAAAAATTCAGTGTCAGTGTGACTGTGGGGAAATAGGCGTGCCAATTCACAATTGGTTTGAACTGTGAATTGGTAGCTGTTTTGGAAAGCAATAGAAATTATGTGAAAAAGGTCAAAAAGTTGTTCATATCCTGATTCAGCAATCACACTACATGAGTTTTATAACCTCAAAAAAGTTATAAATAGATTAAAAAGAGACCTTACCATACACCATAACTATTATTTGTAATAATAAGTAGGAAAGAGATGAACAAACTGTGATATATGAATGCATACATAAACATCAGGCAAAGCATAAAACAGGTATATGGGTAAATAAATGCCAAAAATGCTCACCACTAGAGGGAAGATCTGGGTTTGAGGCGCCCTTCTGACACATACTGGCTATGTAACCCTGGGCAAGTTGTTTAACTTGTAAGGTCTCTAGGCAACTTTCTGAGGAAGGTTGATTTATTAATTCCCACATGTTTTCCCCATTCCTATGTGTTCCTACATTTTTCCAGAAAAAAAAAATCTTCTGACTCTAACCTGAGAACATTACTCCTCACCTAATTGTGGATCCATCAAAATGCTTTACAGAGAAACCATTGCCACTGCCCCATGGATTTTGCACAAGTGATTGGCATATCAACTCTCAAGTATCTCCTCCTATTCATCAGATCAGAACCCAGGCCTCAATTGGACTTGAATTTATAATTCTGCTTATATACAATCAGAGGCTAGATACCATCCTGAAGAACACACAGGTCCATCTTGGGGAGGGGTATGTGGGGGGAGGGGTGAAGGGCGTCAAGTGAAACAGGATGCTATGGCTGACTTTGTTACCACTGTTGTCCTTTAAATTACAAGTCTCAGTTCTGTCTGCATTTTACCAAAGACGATATCTGTGAATGTGGTGCTCTTTGTTATTCATCATTAGATTGAGGAAAAGCAGCTCTAAATTCCTTCCTTTTGCTGAACTCCTGCCTTTTCTCAATTGCATGGGCCCAGTGGTTGAAAATACATTGCTTAGAAAAGAAAAACCCATTTCAAATGTCTGTTTTCCTGATCTTAATTTTTTTTAAAGAAAAGTCTATTTTCTTCTTTTCTGCCTGACTTGTCAAATCAGATAATAAAATAAATCAACAGAGAGAAAAATACTCGACGCCTTCTTTTCTTTTCCCTTGGAAGTGGGGTATACTTTTGACAACCCCCTATTCCCTCCTCCCCAGAAACTCTTCCTACCATTCATCCTTTGTGTGAGAACTCCCAGTCTCTTCTCTTCCTTTTCAGTTTATCCACCCCCCCACACACACACTCCCACCCCTCGCTACAGGGCCTCTGGCCATATCTATGCTACAAGTTATATAAAAATTCTATTGCAGTCAAGATAAGAAATATAACTTTGCACATCTATGATTCACCAAGGAGATTGTGTGCTCTCTGCCTGCCAACCCAGGAGAAAAGATCTGTGGGGAGATGACCAATTCATCACTTATCATGATGAGCAAAACACTGAGAAATCAGAAGATGAGGATCCAGACATTTGGCCGGGAAACTGAAGCAGGGGAAAGCTTTGTCATCGGCAAAAATCCACTCTTGAGCGCCATTTTCCCTTGTCCTCTCCCCCTACTCCACAAAAGCCACCCACTCTGCTAGAACCCTGGCTCCCATCTCTCAAAAGAATAAAGAGGAAAGGCAAAGAACTATACAGGAAAAAGCACCAGGTTTGTATACCTAAATTAGAATCCTAGCTCTTTTGTGTGTCCAGACTTGGGTTTTCATCAGTATGGGGAACTCATAGCATAGAAACTCTCTCTCCAGCACAGATCAGAACCTCATGTGTAACTTACCGTCTTCGAGATTTTAAAACTTTTGTTCTCAGGACTTCTTTATACTCTTAAAAATTACTGAAGATCTCAAAGAGCTTGTGTTTATTTAGATTATAATTATTAATATTTACATATTAGAAATTAAAGTATCTTAGTACTATTATGAAAATATTTTCCTCACAGATGTCATAAAAGGATCTTGGGGACCCCCACAGATCTCCAGATCACATTTTGAGAACCCCTGTCTTAGAGAATTACAAGAGGGTGTTGGACAGTTGGATTACTTGTCCATGACCACATAACTAATATGTGTAAAAGGCAGGTAGTTGAAGTTAGGTATTCCTAACTTCAAGATTAATGATTTAATATGCTATACTACTATCTAACCCTGGGCAAATAACTTCCTTTCTCTGGGACTTAGTGTCTTCATCTATGAAATGAGGTAGTTAGACTAGGTGATTTCTAATATCTAAAAGTCTACAAACACGAAAATCCATGAACTGGGATGTGTAAAGGGAAGCAGGCAAATATGGACCAACTGACATCTAGAATTGTTTATATAGAAAATGGTCAGGTGAACACCCAGTTCTACTTAATGAGCTCACATGGTAATAAACCTTTGAGTTTTTATTATATCTACCCATGAAGGATGAGGACATGCCCCTATGGCCCTAATGAGTCAACTGGATATTTGACTCAGATTATAATGGGCCAGTCACTTCTTTGTGATGGGCCTGTGAAAGGTAGTCAGTTATACACTTGGACTCTTTGGCTCTTTTATCCTTCTCAGTGGGTGGGTAAAAACAGAGATAAGAATGGTCTTGTGTCCTAGAGGAGATGGAGGTGGAGACTACATGCTCACAGACTGTTTCCATCCCCAGGAAAATATGAGTGACTGAATTAAGATAGAGATACATGAGAGTTACACTTGACTTCACCCACATGGATCAAGATTAGCATTCCTATGCAGGAAAGTTGGAACACTAATTCATTGCTGATGGAACTGAGCCGATCCAACCATTCTGGAGAACAATTTGAAACTATGCCCAAAGGGCTATAAAAATGTGCATACTCTTTGACCCAGCAATACCACTTTCTAGGGCTTTATCCCAAAGAGATCATAAAAATGGGGAAAACACCCAGAT
Organism: Petaurus breviceps papuanus; assembly: GCF_028583685.1. NCBI lineage: Eukaryota > Metazoa > Chordata > Mammalia > Diprotodontia > Petauridae > Petaurus > Petaurus breviceps. The sequence continues at coordinate 84,167,294 of NW_027186296.1, forward strand.
GTACAAAAATATTCATAGCAATTCTTTTTGTGGAGGTCAAGAACTGGGAATTGAGGGGATGCCCATCAACTGGGGAATGACTGAATAAGTTGCGGTATATGAATGTAATGGAATACTATTGTACTATAAGAAATGATGAACAGGTAGACTTCAGAGAAACCTGGAAAGCCTTATATAAACTGATGCTGATTGAAGTGAGCAGAACCAGAACAACATTGTACACAATAGCAGCCACAATATTCAATGACTGATTTTGATAGACTGAGTCCTTCTCAGCAATGCAAGGAGATAAAACAACTCCAAAGAACTCATGATGGAAAATGCCATCCACATCCAGAGAAAGAACTATGGCATCTGAATGCAGAGTGAAGCAGACTATTTTCTGTTTTTTTTGGTTTTGTTTCATTCTGTTTTGTTTCCTTTCTCATGTTTTTTCCCATTTGTTTTCATTCTTCTATACAACATGACTAACACAAAAATATGTTTAATAGGAATGTATATTTAGAGCCTATATCAGATTGCATGCCACTTTGGGGAGAGAGGAGGAGAAAATTTAAAACTTATGGAAGTGAATGTTGAAAACTAAAAATAAATAAACGTTCTTTAAAAAGATTAGAGTTCCTAGACCCTCAGTCCTGTAATCAAGCATAAAAAAGGGAAAAGAGCTAGTGTGTGGATAGCATTGACTTTGGGGTTGCCTCTCTAACAATTCCAAGTTAAAGAGTTCAGGGATCCAGCTTTTTAAAGAGAAAGGAAAGGAATTTCTAGGGAAGACCAGCTTCTGAAGGGAAAGAAGAGGATCCCCAATTCCAGCATTCTAGAAGAAAAGAATGAGTTCCTGTGTCGTACTAGTTTCTTGTCACATATATGGCCCCTGGCCCTGTTAAGAGCTGAGAGACTAAACCACAATTTAAGGAAGCATAAGACTTGGACTTTACCCTCTGAAAATACCATGAATTTTATTTTCTAAAATCATGTGGTTCTTTGAGTTATTCAGAGAGATCCTGATGAGAAAAAGTTCCTTCTCTGGAAATCCCAAGTTCATTTCCTTTCCAGAGGAGCTCAAGCCGTGGGATGAATGTAGGCAATGATTTTTTTTATTATTGTTTAGGAGCTGGTCTGAGTTATTTATATTTATTATATACTTTCTCTGGGGTGAAATAAAGACAGTTCTGTACTCAATGTATACTTTTAACTTGAATATTTGTATGGGAGCTGGATATCTTGTTCATGTATATAGAGATAGAGACATGAGCTATATTTGGAGATTTTCTAGAAAGAACTCTGAATAGGGTAAAAATGAGAGACAGAGAGAGAGACAGAGACAGAGAGAGACAGACAGATGGACAGAGACAGAGAGACAGAGAGACAGAGACAGAGAGAGAGAAAAGAAGGAGGAGGAGAAAGAAGAGGAGGAGGAGGATAATGGACAAAACGTTTTGGAATCAAAAGACCTAAGGTCAAATCCTAACTCAGACACATACTGTATATCCCTGGGCAAGTCATTTAACCTTGATGTGCCTCAATTTCCTCACCTTTAAAATGAAGACAATAATACACCTACCTCTTAGACTGATTGTGAAGAGTTGCTGAGATAACATATGTAAAGCACTTAGCAACCCTTAAAGCCTTATATATAAATGTTGGCTATTAGTATAATTATTAACAACAATGATGATGATGGAGATGATGATGGTGATGATGATGATGATGATGTGGTTACCTGGATACTAGTGCCCTATACCATACAATACAGGTAACAGCAGAGCAAGATGGGATGAAAGGCTGACAAATCAGATTTTTTTCTCATACAATATATCTGAATTATAGTTTGTGGATCCCCTCATCAATTCTCTTGGGGTGAAGTGAGTAGGGGATGACCTTCATAACTTGCCTACTTTAACTTTCCAGTCTTCACATACCTTACACCCCTCACATGATTCATTGACTCTGGTCTCCTCATTATTCATCAAACAAGTCTCTCCATCTGCCTACTCTAGGCATATTCATTGGCTGTCCCCCAGACCTGAAATGTTCTTCCTCTTCATCTTCATTCTCCTTGCTTCCCTGGCTTCTTTCAAATCTTAGCTAAAACTCCACCTTCTACAGGAAGCCTTTCCCAAACCCTCTGTTTTGTATGCCTTCCTTTTGTTCATTATGTGAAATTTATCCTGTATATAGCTTGTTAGTACATAGCTGTTTTCAAGTTGTCTCTCCTCTAAGACTGGGAGTTCCCTGAGGGTAAAAACTATTGTTCACCTTTCCTTGTATCTGCACAGTGCCCCATAAATGGCTAAGTGCTTACTAAATGTTTATTGACTGACTGATCGAACTGGATGACCTAGCACTCAAGATATATGTGTTACAATAGAGTGACAGAGGTGTGGTGGCTATCCTAATAGGTAGTGACTTCCCCATAATTATAATTATTCACCCAATGATGGATGATAACTTCTTAAAGATACCATGGAGAAGAATTCTATGTTGGGAGGGAAGTTAGACTGTATGAGCTGTCGGATCTCTTTCATCTTTGAGATTTTATGATTTGAAAGATCTTCATGCAGTAATCGCCCTGCTCGGTATGCTGCCTCTCATATTTCCTGCTGATTCTTATTTATCTCCTTTAAAAACTGACTTCCTCTTCCAAGGAGCCTTCCTCAATTAATCTCATATGAATTTCTTCAACCGTCTCATCTCTGTTTCTTCAGCATTGGCTCTACTCTATTTCTACTGGATTAATTTAGTCATCTGCTCCTATAGGAACACACTTTCACAATTTCACAGCATATGTTCCCTGAATTGCACCCATCTTTTTAATTTTGCTGATTAGTTTGATCCTGCACATGCATAGGCATGTTCTAGGTGTAACCAAGTGAGACAATCTTGTGTGCTAGGCGCCTCAGAAAGTCATCCTAAACCCAGGTATCTGGATGGCACAAATAACTTCACTGACACAAACAAGAGGTATTTATGTGTGTCTGTACACACATGTACAGGCACACATATGACTTGTGTGTATGTATGTATACATGCATATTATATTATTGTAAGGGTTTCATTTGTGTTCTGTACACACTGATGATGGTACAATAGCCTCTCCAGCTACCCAAAGTCTCATCACCTTCACCCTCTTCATTTTCTTCTCCATTCCAGCCCCCCCAAGAATTTTCCATTCCAACTCCAACCCCACCTCCCTCCACAAAGGTTTCCAAAGGACTAGGTCTTAAATCAACTACCAATGTCACCTGGGGCTTCTCCTCCCCTCCCATTCCCACCACCCATATCTCCATCACCTTTCACCCCTGCTTCCATCCCCCTTTGGCAGCTCTCCCATCAATTCTATTAACCATAACTTCTCAGTTCTAGATATAGGAAAGATCACTGCCATGAGGACTCCCATCTTCATCCCTCATTCTCAGCCCCCTGAACCCTGCCCCAAGCCCTAGAGTCAACAGCATTGAATGTCTTCTCATTTTTCACATATTTTATCAAATTATCAAATGTTCACCTGACTTGAAAATAATAAATTGTAGAAAGGAAAAAAATTATACCACCATCTACAAATATATACATATATATGTATATATACATGATACATTGTATACATATACACATATATAAAACAGGCTATAACATATTTAAGGGTTCATTAGCTAGCAAACATATAGTTGTCAAACAGAGAAGGATGCATGATACGAAGATACATGATTAAACCCAATAACAGCTGCAGTCAGCAGATAGACTCACAGGGCCTTTCTCTGTTCTCCCACAATGAAGGCCTCACCTGGTCATAGTGGTAATGGCCCTTCTCCCTGGAATTACTTATTATTCCCAAATGTTAGACGCTGTACCAGCCTGGAGGGTGTGTGAGTAAAAGTCAAGATAGGGCCTATGTGACTTGAAGCAAGTTTATTTTACCTTTTGTAACATTGTTTTTCTGACTATTTTACAACCTGATTTTTCCTGATCCTACCTAATTAAAAGCTTACTATGTCCTCTGACCTCAAAAAGAGGGAATAATACTGCAGGATGTAGCAGGGTCTGGCCTAAGCACACTACACCTTGGCTAGTACCTATCTGAATAGGAGGGCAAAGCTCTGCGAAAGAGAGTGAAGTGGGTCCAGGGTTAGCTCCTAAGGAGGCCCAGATCCCAGAGATCCCAGATCTGGGACCTTGAAGCTGCTGTGACCTATGTAAGAATGCTAAGCCATCACAAAGTAGCTCTGTGGGACTCATGCCTATTAGTGGAGTTCAATCCTTATTGATTAATTCATATGGCAATTATCTGTAAGGCAACCTAGCTGAAATATGTTAGAGCTTCTGGTTTGTTTTTTTCTAATTGGTTTGTATATACATATAATACTGTCAACATGTCTATTTTCTTTACATAGTCTAAACTCTGCTCTGCCCCTAAAATGTCCTTCTTCTTCATCTTAGATGGATGACCTAGAATATTCCACCTTACTTCAATGGACCTCAGTTTATTTCTCTATAACATTAGGGGATTAGATTAATTGCAAGTGAGTACTGCATGTGAGGAAAAATACTATATTTTGAGCCTGGAGACCTAGGTTCAAGCCCTAGTTCTGGCCACATACACTAGCACTGTGATCACAGAAAAGTGACTTTGCTTCTCTGATGATTGGTGAAAATGGGGCTAATAATCCCTAGAGGTCTGCTGCACATGGTGGTTATAAGGAACTTAAAATTGCACCCCCCCTTTCCAGGAAAATTGATCTGCCAGCTGGTGTGCCATACGTGGCAAATGATCTCCTAGGCAATATCAATGTCTAGAATGCCCTTCCAATCCATAGGATCCTGAGCTTCTATTAAGATCAGGTACTACCTCTTCCTGTGTGAAGTCTTTCCTAATCCTCTCTCCCTCTGTTACTAGCCTTCTCTCTGTATTGAAATTATTGTATGACTTTGTATATGCTGTGTTTTTACATGTATACATATTATACTCCTCTCTCCAGCAAAGGACACAAGTCCCCTGAGGGCAGGATCTATGTAGTTTTTGTCTTTACATCTCTGGCATTTAGTAAGCATTTTGTACACAGTCAGTATTTAATAAATGTTGGTTTGGATTAATACTCAGCACTCATTAGACTAAGATTTATAAAGCATTTGCTGCACTAGGAAACAGCAAGACAAAACTTAGAGACACAGTTCCTGCCCTGACATTGTTCATAAGGGAATAAAACACATAATATAGCTATAGCTACAATATACAAAATTACATAAGTACATTAGAGAACTACAAAACAGTGTCATATAGGGTCCAAAGGAGCCGATTATTATTTCATGTATGCAAATTGCTCTGTAAACATAAAGCATAACTTGAGCTATTGCTATCATTTTATCTCTAGGGTGGTCTTTTTGCATTATTAATATTGCAAGGCGAGGTGAATAAGCGCCTCCATAAAATGATGCTTCTTATTGCCTTTGGGTCTATGATGACATCAACTCCAACAACTCCTTTGTTTGCCTTTCTGTGAACAACCCATGAGCCACTTTCCAGTTAGTAGCAACTTACTTCTGTTTTTTGCTTTCATTTATTGTGAAACTTTCAATGTTAATGTGACTTAATTCTTCCAATAATATAACTAGCATTTACAAAGAGTGTTGGGGTTTGCAAAGTACTTTACAAATATTATCTCATTCTGTTTTTACAATAAACTTGGAAGGTACTATTGCTATTACTATTCCCATTTTACAGAAGAGGAAACTGAGGATCAGGAGGGTTAAGTGACTTGTCCAGTGTCACACAAGTAGTGTCTGAGTTTACATTTGAATTCAGGTCTTCCTGATTCTAGGCCCAGAGCTATATCTATTGCCCCATCTTGTAGTCTCAACATGTCAATTCATTTGTCCTTGGATAAAAATTACACACTTTAAGTTAACAACAGTTAATTTAATATTTATCAGTGTTCTAAAAATTGATGCACAGAACCTTCTTCACTTTCACTGTGGAAATGTGTTGCATACTGTAATAGTAATGGAATTTAAAGATCCCCCTGTATTGGCTTGGTTTTTGGATTGATAGTGTTAAAACCCAGAGCTTGTGAATCCCAATTGTGGGATGGACTTGTTGACATGAAAAGAGAGGGCTGAACTGGGAGGAGCTGGTGACATGAATTTAGAGAGACACAAGCAAAGAGAAAGGCAGAAGAATTTTTTGGAAGCAGCATCACAGCATCATGGAGGCAGAGAGAGATGGAGGGGATTGCTGAGGGCCAGTTCAAATTGCCCAGGACTTTTGAGAGCTGCCACCCAGAGCTGCCAAGGACTGAGGAGACATGGCTGTTATGCTGGTACTTTGTCTGTCTGTTTTGATGTTGTTTTGCCAGATTCGTCCACTGGTGAAAGACAGTCCTGTTGTTGCAGAGGTTCTGGAACACTGCTGTTGGTTCAGAGTTCCTGAGACTGTTCTGCAGACAGAGAGTGAATTCTGTCCACTGGTGAAGGACTGTGCTGTTGTTGCAGAGGTACTGGAACCTTGCTGTTGGTTCAGAAGCCCTGAAGAAGAATTGCTTGTTGTATGTTTACAGAAATCCTGGAAGAGGGTTTTGCTAATGTTTTCAGGGGTCCTAAGACTATTCTGTAGACAGAGAATGAATTAATGAAAACACTGGCAATGTATCTTGTGGCCTTCCTAAGCTTTGTCTCCTCAGGAAAAAAGATTGCTGAGAACTTGCCTCTGGTCAAGATGAAGAAAAGACCTCTCTTTGGGTATTAAATGCTGTGCTTAAGCTTGTTGTAACTCTGGGGTAGATGGCCTATTCAGTTGTAATCCAAGGGTGGGAAACTTTTGACTTTTTTGTGCTCTGTGATTGACCAAATGAGTGTACTTTGCTTATGATTGGAAACTAATCTCCATTTGAGAAGAGGGGCTTTTGTAGTTGACTAAATGAATGTACTGCATAGGGTTGGAGTAGTATGTACAAGAGGGACTTTGTGATTGATTAAATGAATGTAGTGTCCAGGGGTGGAGTAGTACTTGATTGAATTACATTTGGTGAATGCTGTATTTTCAATTATGCTATATTTTTATTTTCTCTGTTCTTAATTTGTCACTGAATAAAATAGAGAGCAGTTATGCTGGTATTTTAAACCTTGGGAAGTTGCCTTTGCTTGGCATTACACATACCAGAGGTGCAGGGACAATTTTTAAATTGTCTATGGTCAAAGAATTCATCACCTGGTGGTACAGTATGATTGTAAATCATGGAAAATCACAATCACAAAAGAATTCAATTTGTTGATCACCAAAAGGGTGATAGGGAGATAGATGTAAGGTGGCTGTCAATAGGCTGAAGTATATTTTTAAGGATGACCTACCATGTTTCCCCAATAATAAGACCTATCCCGAAAATAAGCCCTCCCCTTACTGTGTAAGATTCCTCTAAAATAAGCCCTCCCTCGAAAATAAGCCGTATTGAGATTGCTACTGTAGTGAAGGTGATCCCGTGTGCTACACGCTACATTACGGTACCCTCTGTATGCACTGTCCCCCCCCCCCATGAAACGCACGCCGCGCTCCGAGCTGCATCCAATCAGAGCTGCAGCAGTGAGCGCGTCATCCTGTTCTTTATTGAATTCATTATTGAATAAAGGTACATTTTTTTGTTCACATTTACCTGTTTATTAAAATTGCTGTCAATGTTCATTAAAATAAGCCCTCCCCTGAAAATAAGCCCTCTGGTGTTTTTCTGTCAAAAAAAATTAATGAGACAGTGTCTTATTATCGGGGAAACACGGTACCTATAAGAAAGAGCATAAGGGACATCAATTGGGAAATGTTTAATTTTAAAAGAAAGTGAGCCTTTCATTTGGTGACAGCAAAGGATGACTGATGGATAGCTAGAATGTTGTGCTAGTACACACAACTTATTAAAAGAAGGAAGGAAAATCTCTGTCATGTTGGGCATATATTCTATGGAAGGTCTGTAAATATGGACATATATGAATGAGAAGGCATTGGTTGTTTGTTAGCTCTACCCATGGAAGTAATGACCATATTAGTGCAATCATAGATCCATTGAAGTATTCAGAAGACTTCAATTAAGATTTTGACTTTGCCATTTTGGATGGATGGATGGATGGATGGATGGATGGATGGATGGATGGATGGATGGATGGATGGATGGATGGATAAAAAAGCATTTATTAAATACTTATTATAAGTCCATCTTCTCTTTCTGTCATTCAATCCTTTACTCCCATTTTCTTCTAAGTTCCTCATTGTTTGTAAGTTGCAGCCTGTTCACACCCAACACATACCTTTCTATTGCCCTCTTTGTGATACTTATGTGACAAAAAGAGAAGAAGGGGTTAAAGTGAGGTTAAAGACAAGGTTAAAGTGAAAGAAAACAGATGGATGACCGGCATGCTATACTGGTAAACTAATAATATCCAGAGAAGAAAGGAAGGCTTCCAGAATGTTGGAGAGATCGCTGCAGTGACCTTTTGATAGGACATGGAACAAAGTCCACAAAGGACACTCCTCTCTAGCTTCTCAATCTCCTTTGTGGGTATTTTGGAGATCCTATATTTCACTTGGTGATCTCATCAGTTCATAGATTCAATTACCATCTCTACACATGATTCTCAGATCTAATTGTCTAGCCCTGACCTCTCATCTCTCATTTCCAACTACCTATTTCCATCTGGAACTGGATATCTCACAGACATCTTAAATTCAACATGTAGAAAACTGAACTCATTATACTTCTCTCCAAAACCCTGCCCTCTTCTAAACTTCCCTATTACTTTCAAGGGTACCATCATCCTCCCAATAATTCAGATTTATGACCTAGCTGTCATCCCCAGCTTCTCTCTTATCTCCTATTCCCAATCTATCATCAAGCCCTGTCAATTCAACCTCCACACATCTCTCCTATTTGACTCCTTCTCTCCTCTGGCACTGTCACTATCATGGTTCCAGCCCCCATCACTTCATGCCTGAACTATTACAATAGTCAGTTTATTGTTCTCCCTGACTCCATCTCTCCCCACTCTATTCCATTCTCTATTTAGCTGTCAAATTGATCTTCCTAAAGTTTAAGTCTGTCCATGTCACACACACACACACATACACACACACATACCCATTCAATAAATTCAAGTGACTCCCTATTGTCTTCAGAATCAAATATAAAATCCTCTATATGGCTTGGAAAGATGTCCATAATCTATCCCCTTCCTCCTTTTCCAGTCCTCTTACACTTTATATCCCCCACCTACCACCCACCCTGTGTGGTCTACAATCCAATAACATTGGCTTCCTTGCTGTTCTTCACATACAACTTTAGATTTTCCTAACTCCGAGTGTTTTCTTTGGCTGGCCTCCATGCCTGGAATTCTCTACTTTCCTATCTATAAATTTTAACTTCTCTGGTTTCCTTCAAGTCTCAGCTGAGATATCTTCTACAAGAAGCCTTTCCTGACCCCTTTTAATGTTAGTACTTTCCCTCTGTTGAGTGTCTCCAACTTATGTTGTGCATACACAGTTGTTTGTCTATCTAAACCATTAGATTATAAACCCTTATCTTTTGCCTCTTTTTATCCTCAGAGCTTAGCACAGTGTCTGGTATATAATAAGTGGTTAAAAAATAATAGTTGCCTGACAGAAGGAGTGGTCATGGATGGGCTACAATTGCAGCTTTGAAGGGAATTAATTCCTGAATTGATGAGATCATGGGCAATTTGAGCGCCATGGGCCAAGCATTTTGCTAAGTGATAGAAATATAAAGATAAATGTGAGAGGATCCTGCCTCTAGGAAGAGAAGCTTACACTCTAATAAAGTAAAGAATGCTTGAAAATTAATGGAGGGATAGTGAGTGGAGCCATAGGAGGGAATATCTCCATGCCCTTCCCAGCAGCAATGGCAGGATTGATTTAATTTTGGTTCCAGAGCGGGAAAACTAAGATGGAAGGAGGGAAACATAAGAGGAACAGGGTAGATGGTGAAAATATGGCCAGAATGCAAAGTGAAGCATGAAGAGGATGAGGAGAGGTAGATTTGGGACAGGTAAGGACAGTTTCCCAGGCAAAAAGAATACCTGAGCAAAAGTTCACATGTATACTTGGCACACCAGTGGGGCCAGCTCCAGATAGCAAGCTAGATAACAAATAACAAACACAACAAACAACAGTTGAGCCCCAGGGCCAGCTCCAGAGACAAGAATTATGATACACTTACAGCCCTACAATCATGGGCAATTTGCTTAAACTCTTTTACCCCCGGTTCCACATGATGAAACTAGATGACTTCTAAGGTGCCTTTCAGCTCCAAACCTTTAGCCGATGACCCCAGTGATCCATTCTGACTCCAACTCTCCAAGGTTCTAAAAAGACTATAAACAAGAAGTCATAGACTCTTTCCTATTTCTACCTCTTTTTGTATCTCCAGAGCTAAGTATAGTGTCTTACACATAGTAGGTGCTTAATAAATGTTTAATGATTGATTTATTTTTTATTCCCTGCATAGTCCCTAGTATGAAACTCTGCCCATAGTGGGTAGAAAACAAGCTTGTTGTCAGGAAGATGAGCTAGAGGACAGGCCTCTGATGTTTTCTGCTGCCACCACCACCACCTCCTCCTAAAAATTCAAGTTCACCTAATACCATGGGGCAAACTAAAGAACTCTCTCTCAAGACCCATGCTCATACATCTATACAGGACTCTGCTATGCAAAGTACTTCCAAAGATGATATGGAAAGCAATACAATCACATCTACCCAGTAACACAAAATCAAAATTGTGGTCTGGCTGGTGCATATTACAGGTGCTTTATCCTTTCCTTATAGAAACACCTTAAGACATTTTACAAACCTCTATCCACTTCCGACAGAGAACAATTATGTCAGTATATTTATGTAACAGAGGCTTTATATTTTGACTCTCTCCTCCCGCCCCCTGAAAAAAAAAAGTATGAGCCATAAACCAACTTTAAATTTATTCCTTGTCCTGCAATAGTCACTACTATTATTCTTAATTATTCCTGAACTTTCACACATCATCCAGTGAATTTCCCCAGAGTATGGAAATGAGAAGAGAGTCTACTTTCAGAAAGGATGAATTCTTCCTGAGGTTTCATCTTGTTTACCCTCAGAATCTTGGCTGGATGGTTATTCATGCCCACAGCATTCCCTAGGGAAGATGATAGTTCGGTGTGGTGGGGAATGCATTAAGTAGAAGAAATGGATCTCCGTGGGGGAAAAACAGAATACCCTTGAAAACATTAAACAAAGAAGAGAACCTACCCCTGCTTAGAATTCTGTCCACAGTTTGGGGATGGGTGGGGATCTGGAGGAAATGGTAAGGAGATTCAATGAATCAAGCAGCTGGCTAGAGGTCTGAGGAGGAGTGTATACTGACTGTACTCTTAAAAAAAGAAATGGTCTGCCACTGAATACTACCTTGAAAACTCTGACTGACAACAGAATCCCACTTTGCACCAGAGCTTTTAAATGCTCAGCACTTTTAAATGATGAAACCTCTCAGGGAGCACAAATCTTATGAATTCAGAATGTTAGGAGTTAGAAGAGGCCTTTGAAATCATCTAGTCCAACATCTTCGTTTGACAGATAAGGAAACTGAGCCCGAGAGTAGGGAAGTGATTTGAGTTGGGTCAATTTTTAGTCATATCCTACTTTTCATGACCCCATCTAGGGTTTTATAGGCAAGAATATTATAGTGCTGTGCCATTTCCTTCTCCAGTTCACTTCACAGAGGAGGAAACTGAGGCAAACAGGGTTAAGTGACTTGCCCAAGGTTACACAGCTAGTAAATGTCTGAGATTGGATTTGAACTCATGAAGATGAGTCTTCTGACTCCAGCCCGAGGGCTCTATCCATTAGCTTCTAATCATTGGATGAACTAGGACTCACACACAGACCTTCAAACTCAAAGTTCAGTATTCTCTCCACTGTACACACAGGTTAAGCAAATTTTGCTTCCAAAATATCTATTTTGAACTAATGGTGACTCCATCCTTCAGCATATGTGTAATGAGTATCTACTATGCAACTAGAGTTTACCTTTCTGCTCGGTTATATAGGTCAGGGAGCAGGTAGGTGGTACAGTGAATAGAGCATTAACTCTGGAGTCAGGAGGACCTGAGTTCAAATCCACCCTCAGACACTTAACACTTACTAGCTGTGTGACCTTGGGCAAGTCACTTAACCCCAACTGCCCTTGCCTTCCCCCTCCAAAATAAATAAATAAATTATGTAAGTCATAGGAAAAAATATCAGAAACAGCCCTGTTCTCTAGGAGCTTGCAATCTAAAGATATAAGAATCCCACTCGAGCAATAGTAGGATAAGGCAGTGTGTAATCAGATGTCAAACTGTCTAGTTCTACCTAGAAGTCCAAAAGGAGCTTGGACTTTAGATTAGAATAGTCAGAGAAGGATGCCTGACTAATAGTCTAACTGATGTCATAGTACAGGAAATCGATTTGAAGTCAGGGTAGACCAAGGTTTGAATTTCACCTCTGACATTTACTATCTGTAAGACCAATAGAAAGTTCTTCACTTCTCTGAAATTGCATTTGCTCACTTGTAAGTAAAATGGGAATCATTATACCTGAAGAATGTACCTCATACCATTTCTGTGAGGATCAAATGAGAATGTATATAAAGTACTTCATTAACCTATATGGAACTTATATGCATGCATGCAAGAAAAAAATATTAGCTGTGAATAATAGTAATAACTCATTCATATAGTGCTTTAAGGTTTACAAAGCATTTCACCTACATTTTCATTTGATTCTCAAAGAAACTCGGTGAGATAAGTTGTTGATGTACAGTTGTTTCAGTTGTGTCCAGCTCTGTGTGATCCTATCTGGGTTTTCTTGGCAAAGATACTACATTGGAGGGTGGGGGAAGGCGGAGCCAAGATGGCGGAAAGGAAGCAGGAACTTTTCTAAGCTCCTCCATGAATTCCATCACTAAAATTTAAAAAGTGAATCTGAACAGATTTTAGAGTAACAGAACCCATTGGGAGATGGAGCATGGCAGATTTCCAACTCAAGAAAGTGTCCGTGTAGGGGGAGCACAGAGCACGCCGGGGCTGCACCAATGCAGACCTGAAAGAAGACTACAGTGGAGTGAGAAAGAGCCCCCGTCAGTAGACTCACCCACCCCAAAGGCGATTCACAGCCTTCTCTAAACAAGATAGAGGATCAGTCAGAGCTGGGTAAGAAAAAGCACAGGGACCACAGCAGAGATAGCAGCTTCTCCTGGGGCTACAGGCCCACAGCCTGGATGTTTAAAAATCACCTACCTGATTTTCCAGGAGCCAAGATGGCAAAGTAAATCCTAGCTGCTCTGATTCCCCCTGCCTGACCCAGAAAACCCAGAGATAAATGTCCCAACAGAGTAAAATCCTGAAACAGTAGAAACAGCCTCAGGCTTGGGAGTCACTGAGGAAGGGTATATCTGAGGCAGTACAGAGTCTGAAGTGAAGGGCAGGAGGTGTCCCAACAAGCCCCAACTTAGCTGACCAGCAGGAGCTTCCAAACCCCAGGGTGGTGGAGCCAGCAAGCACTAACAACACAAGCACAGGTGTGCCTCAGCACCACCAGGGGAATCTGCAGACACAAGCCCTGGAGGCCACCAGCTGCTGAGCCTGCCTGAGCTGTAGCCCAGAGGCACAGAGGTGGAAACCTGAAGTGGCCAGACCACCCTTACCCCACAGGTAATTCTGTGAGTCTCAGGGTAACTCAGGGGAAACACTGAGTCTTGACCTCAGTCTAGACACCCAGAGGCTACAGCACACAAAGTTAACAACCAAGCCCCTACCTTCCAGCCTGAGAAGCATGGTACATCTGTACCCCAGAAGCATAGATATCCACTCTAAAAGTTCAGGACATAGGCAATCATAATAGACAAGAAGGAATCTGTCAAATCAAGAATGATATGATCCTATTATAGTGAGCAAGAACAACAAAATTCAGAGGACAACATGGACTCTATATTCACATCTGAGACTACAGAAGGAAATACGAACTGGTCTCAAGCCCAAAAAGCATTCTTGGAAGAGCTCAAGAAATATTTTAAAAGCCAAATTAGAGAGGTAGAAGACAAATTTAAATCTATAGTGACCAAATTGAAAATAAAATCTCACTGAAGAAAACAAATCCTTAAAAGTAAAATTGGTGAACTGGGATGGGAGGTTCAAAATTTAACTGGAGAAAATGCCTCCCTAAAAATGAAAACTGAATGTATGAAAAAGGAGCTTCAAAAACTAACTGAGGAAAATAATTCACTAAAAATTAGAATCCATCAAATTGAAGCTAAGGACTCTATGATGCATTAAGAGTCAGTCAAACAAAACATAAAGATTGGAAAATTAGAAGAAATTGTAAAATATCTCACTGTAAAAACTGAACTGGAGAATAGATCTGGGAGAGAATTACTGGTCTACTGGAAAGCCATGATGAAAAAAGCAGCTTGGACAACATACTCCAAGAGATCATCAAAGAAAACTGTCCTGAGGTCCTAAAATCAGAGGGTAAAATAGTTATTGAAGAATTCACCAGATTCCTCCTGAAAGAGATCCCAAATTGAAAACTCCAAGAAATATAGTGGCCAAATTCCAGAATTACAAGGTCAAGGAGAAAATACTGCAAGCAGCCAAAAAGGAACAATTCAAATCATGGAACTGCAGTCAGGATTACACAGGACCTAGCAGCTTCTACATTAAAAGATCAGAGGGATTAGAATTTGATATTTCATAAGGCAAAAGAGCTGGGACTGCAACCAAGGATTAACTACCTGACAAAACTGAGCATAATCTTTCAGGCAAGGAGAAGGTCGCTTAATGAAATAAGGGATTTCCAGACTTTCCTGATGAAAAAGCCAGAGCTCAGTGGAAAATCTGATCTCCAATTACAAGACTGAAGAAAGACATAAAAAGGTAAACAAGGAAAACAACACACACACACATGCATGCATACACACACACACATGAACATAACTTGGGACTCAATAAGAGCAAACTGTTTACATCCCTATATGAAAAGTTGATACCTGTCAATATTGAAATTTATATAATTATTGCGACATTTTAAATGGATATACAAAGAAGGCATGGGTATAAATGAACTAATATGATAAAAAAAAAACCTTATTAAGAGGTTCAAAGGGACAGTAATGGGATAAAAGGAAAGGATGAGGCAGAAAAAGGTAAACTATGCCACATGAAGAGGCACAAAAACATACTATAGCAGAGGGGAAGGAGGGAGGGAGATGAACATCATATGAACTTTATTCTCATTAGTTCTGGTTCAAAGAGGGATCAACATAAGTTAAGTTTAGGATTCTAATGTGAAAAGACACAAAAACTCATTATAATTGAGGGAAAGTAGGGAGGGAAAGGAGTACTGTATGAAATTTACTCTCATTGGTTTGGGTTCAAGGAGGGAATAACATCCTCTGTTAAGTATAAAAATCCATTGTGCCCTGCAAGCAGTAGGAGGGGTGAGGGAGAGGATAAAAAGTGGGGTGGTTAGAAGGGAGAGAAATCATAGGAAGGGGAAAGGGTAGGTAAAGAGAGGGGCACAGGGAGGGAATACTGAGGGAGGCAGTGGTCAAAAGGAAAACTCTTAAGGAGGGGAAGGGAGAAGGAAGAAACAAAAATATAAACAGAGGAGGGAATAGAATGGAGGGAAAGACACAGATAGTAATCATAACTGTGAATATTAATGGGATTAACTCTCCCATAAAACAGAGGCGGTTAGCAGAATGGATTAAAAATCACAATCCTACATTATGCTGTCTACAAGAAACATATTTGAAACAAGGGGATACACACAGGGTAAAGGCAAAAGGCTGGAGCAGTATATATTATGCTTCAGCTAAAGTAAAAAAAAAAAAGTATGGGGTAGCAATCCTTATCTCAGATAAAACAAAAGCAAAAATAGATCTAATTAAAAGAGATAAGGAAAGAAACTATATCCTGCTAAAAGGCACCATTGAGAATGAAGCAATATCATTACTTAACATATATGCACCAAGTGGTATAGCATCCAGATTCCTAGAGGAGAAGTTATGGGAATTAGAGGAAGAAATAGATAGCAAAACTATACTAGTGGGGGACCTCAATCTCCCCCTCTCTGAACTTCATAAATCTAACCTCAAAATAAATAAGAAAGAAGTTAAGGAGGTGAATAGAATTTTAGAGAGGCTAGATATGATAGATCTCTGGAGAAAAGTGAATGGGGATAAAAAGGAATATACCTTCTTCTCAGTAGTACATGGCACGTACACAAAAATTGATCATGTACTAGGGCATAAAAACTTCACAATTCAGTACAGAAAAGCAGAAATATTAAATGCATCCTTCTCAGATCATGATGCAATAAAAATCATATACAATAAAGAGCCATGGAAAGACACACTAAAAACTAATTGGAAACTAAATAATTTAATCCTAAAGAATGAGGGAGTCAAACAAGAAATTATAAAAACAATCAGTAACTTCATTCAAGAGAATGACAATAATGAGACAACATACCAAAACTTGTGGGATGCAGCAAAGGCAGTTCTTAGGGGAAGTTTTATATCCCATAATGTATACATGGATAAATTAAAGAAAATGGAGGTCAATGAATTGGGCATGCAATTGAAAAAGCTAGAAAAAGAACAAATTGAAAATCACCAATTAAATACTAAATTAAAAATAATGAAAACCAAAGGAGAGATTAATAAAATTGAAATTAAGAAAACTATTGAATTAATAAATAAAACTAAGAGCTGGTTTTATGGAAAAAAAACAACAAAATTTATAGACCTTTAGTCAATATGATTTAAAAAAAAGAAAAAAGAAAACCAAATTATGAGTATCAAAAATTAAAAGGGTAAATCTACCTCCAATGAAGAGGAAATTAAAACAATAAGTAGAATTATTTTGCCCAATCACATACACATAATTTGACAATCTTAGTGAAATGGATGAATATTTACAAAAATATAAGTTGCCCAGATTACCTGAAGAGGAATAAATTACTTAAATAACCACATCTCAGAAAAAGAAATAGAACAAGCCATCAGCAAACTCCCTAGGAAAAAATCTCCAGGGTCAGATGGATTTACTAGCAAATTCTATCATACATTTAAAGAAAAATTGATTCCAATACTCTACAAACTATTTGAGAAAATTAGTGAAGAAGGAGTCTTACCAAATTCATTTTATGGCACAAATATGGTACTGATACCTAAATCAGAAAGAGACAAAATGGAGAAAGACCAATTTCCCTCATGAATATAGATGAAAAAAATTTAAATAAAATATTAGCAAAAAGACTACAGCAACTTATCACAAGAATAAAACACTTTTGATCAGGTAGGATTTATTCCAGGAATGCAAGGATGGTTCAATATTAAGAAAACCATCAAAAATTGATCATATCAACAACAAAACTAGCAGAAACCATATCATTACCTCAATAGACACAGAAAAGGCTTTTGACAAAATACAACATCCATTCCTATTAAAGACACTAGAAAGAATAGGAATAAATGGAGTTTTCTTTAAAATAATAGGTAGCATCTATTTAAAGCCATCAACAAGTATTATATGTAATGGGAATAAATTAGAAGCACTACCAATAAGATCAGAGGTGAAACAAGGATGTCCAGTATCACCCCTCTTATTAAATCTGGCACTAGAAATGTTAGCAGCAGCAATTAGAGAAGAAAAAGATACTAGAGTGGTTTGCTACTTCCTTCTCTAGCTCATTTTACAGATGAGGAAACTGAGACAAGCAGATTTAAGTGACTTGCCAGGGTCACATAGCAAGTAAGTGTCTGAGGCCAGATTTGAACTCAGGAGGATAAGTCTTCCTGACTCCAAGCCCAATACTCTACTCACTGTGCCACCTAGCTGCCCAGTATAAGGTATTTACCATAGTTATTATTACTCCCCTTTTATAGAGGAGGAAACTGAGACATAAATCATCTAAGTTACTTGGTCAGAATCACACAATTTGAACAACTAAGCAGAATTTTAATTTTAAAAATGTAGAATTTGGTGTTCTCTAATTAGTTTTTTTTAATTAATAGAAATCTATTTTCTCTCCTCACCCTCTTACCACATTGAAAAAGAAAAAAAAATTTATTATAACAAATATAGAGTGAAATAAATTCTCTCAATTTCTATGTATGTCAAAAAATATGTCTCCTTCTGAAATCTGATTCCATCACTTGTGAGGAAGTGGACACCATCAATTGGGGAAAAGTCAAACACATATTGATATATGAATATGATGGAATACTATCATTCTGTTAAGAAATAAAGAAATAGATGACTTCAAAGAGACATAGGAAGATTTGTATGAACTAAAACAGTGAAGTGATAAGAATTAATACTATGCCAGAAATATTATAAAAAATGTACAATTTCAAAGCTTTGTGGAAACTGATGAAGACTGCAAAGAGCAGAGCAAGGAGAATAATTTATAAAATAACGATAGCATTGTTTCAAAAAAAAATTTGAAAATTATGCCACCACTAGGCGTACACTCCAAAGAGAAAGATAGGACTTTAGATAGGTGGGGAGGGCCTTCTAGGAGAGAGAAATAACTGAGCAAAGATGTGGAGATGAAAATGAATATGGCATCTGAGAGGAAGAAGGAGACCACCAGCCTACTAGAAGCAGAGATGAAGAGTAGTGTATATATAATGAATAGCATTCTCTAACTAAAATTTAAATAGTACAAATACCAGAAAGTGTGTGGCTTTTATCCTTATTCCAATCCTTTTTGCCGATAGGAGTTAATACTGGAGAACTAAGATGGGAGGACCTAGAAAAAATTAGAGGAAGGGCATTCCTTGGCTAACTCTTGTGTAACTACCCTTCAGACAATGCCTCCAGCAGATTGCAAGGTAGATCAGTCTGTTTCCATTGAGGTTTAGTTTCCATTTCAGGTACATATACTAATAGGAGAACAGTGGAGTAGGAGTTAGGAGACCTTGGTTCTAGACCCTCCTCTGTAGTATGGCTTTGGGAAAGTCAATTTCCCACTAAGAGCATGTAAAATTACCAGACTGAACAAGAAAAGTGGTTTCCAAACTTTTTTTCATCATACAGTCTTATTTTTTAAAATGTTTTCAATTAAATAATTTAAATTTATTTATAAATTACATATATAAACTACTCAATTAATAATTTTAACATAAAATGCACACTAAAATGAAATTTTAAAGCATGACATAAATATGAAATAACATTTAATTCCAGAGTCATTGGTAAGCCACTGAAGATTACTGAGTAGGGGGATGACCTGGTAAGACTTGTACTTTGGGAAAATCATTCTGGCTGCTTTGAGGAGGGTGGATTTGAGTGAGAAAAGAGTTGGAGCAGGGAGACCAATTAGGAGGCCTAATGCAATAGTGTAATGGGAATGCAAATTTGGAAGATCTTCCCTGCCCCTAGGCTAAAGTGCACCTGAAGCCTGGGGTGGGAGGCTTGTTTTTCAGTAGATACTTTTTGATTGGCCAGTGGGTCAATAAGGTTGTTACATTCTCTGAGCCAGGAGAAGGCTATATAAGCCCTGATGTGAGGCTTTGTTTTGGGGGCTCACTTTGAGAAGTGTTCTGTGATTTGATATGGATTCTGGGAAGCCATTGTCCGGATTCCCCCCGGCTTTGAAAAACCCAGATGTTGAAACCCAGATGTTGATTGGGTATGGATGTAATGACTGGACAGTTTGGAAAGCTGTCTACTTGATCTGTTTCTGTCTTGATAATTCTGCCTGTATACTTTGAAGTTCGGGGTGCTGACCTTTTTCCCCTGAACAAGGTAAACGATATATGTCTGACTGATTAAAGTAAGCTTGTTAACCCATTTTGAGTTGCTTTTCTTTATCAAAGCAGATCCAAGAACCTGTGGTGGCAGCAAACCCTGAGGACGCTTGGGGTGCTTGCTGCTACAAATAGTACAGACCAAAGTTGATCAGGGCTTGAACTAAGGTCATGGCTATGTGAATAGAGAGAAGGAAACAAGTGTGAGTGAGGTAGTAGAAGTTGAAAGAACAAGACTTGGCAAATAAATGGATAGGAGGGCTAAAGGAGAACAAGAAGTCAACATTGATGATGAAACTGTGACCCTGGGTAAATGGAAGGATGGTGATACTCAACATTAATAGTAAAGGTTGGAAGAGGGGTCAGTTTTAGGAGAGAAGATATTATAATGAGATCTGCAATAAAGATCAAAAGCTATTCATAGCTACTTGTCCTCTGCAACTCACTGTCTCACCTAAAACAAAGAAGTAGGACTCTTGGTCATTAATTACTACCCTGGAGTACAGAGCACTTTGAAGTCCTCCCAAACTACAAGGTGGTTTGTGGGGCAAAGAGAAGGTGGGGTGGAGGTCAGAATTATCCCAAAGGCATCTGCCCAATTTCTGTTACAGGTGGCCATTAGTTTATCACTGCCCTGAAGGGCCCTTGGTGACTCAGAGATAGATAGGGGAAGGTTGGGACCTTGCACACAGAAGGGAGGGAGTAGAATGGCAAAGTCAAAGGAGCTGAGTAAGTGTGGTTGTTCTGAAGATAATCCCTATGATTGGCTATTGCAGGGAGGGTGAGATGGGACTCAGTTTCCCACCCTCTAATCATATAACCTTCATTGTTGGACCACAGTCACTCACTTTGGAAACCACTGGATTAAATGATGCCTGAGGTCTTTTCCATTTCTAACATTATAGCTTTCTCTAATTTTACCCACTAACAACCTTAGATAATAGTTTGCTATATATCCCAGCCCTCTCTGGTTTTGACCACATCTCATCATCACCACTGAGCAAAAGAAATAAAAGTGACTAAAAATTCAGGTTTCCTATCGGAACAATCTCTGCTAAAAGGCCATCTTGGACCAATCTCATTACCATTAGTCATCCTGGTCATTGAAAAGAACCTTTGAAATCATCTAACCCAAACCTTTTATTAAAGTTTATGTTATCATCCTATTTAAAGTACCATAATAATTTCTAAAAATAAATTATATTTTAAATTTCCATAGTAGCTTTATAGTTTTACAGAAAGAGGAAAAGTAGGCCCAGATAGAGAAATAACTTGCCTAAGGTCACACAGAAATTTGGTGTCAGCTCTCAGATAACAGCCACAGTCTCCTGCTTCTGAGGACAGAACTCTCTCCCCTCTATCACACATCTGGCTTCTTTCAGTGACCTTCAGTTTGTGACTGTCCTATCTGATTATTTCTTCCTCTTTCTAAAAGAGCTCCCTCTCCACTCATCACTTTATAGCACATTGCAGCTGCTGCTGTGTTAAAATTGTCACTAAAGTTTGGTCATTTCTTTTTGATTGCATGTCCTGGAACAGTGTATGCTCCCTTATGTACACACACCCAGCTGAGTGTCCACAGAAGTTCTTTACCTTGGGATCTAACCATTTCATGATCTGACAGAGAGAGGGAAGTAGATGGAACTTACAGACTCAGGAACTCAAGTTCTGGGTGAAGACAAAAGAACCAGTGAAACAGGGGGGCAGAGCCAACATGGCAGAGAAAAGACAATAAGCCAAAGACAATTTAAAAGGTCGGCAGGAAAGGTCTGTCACATCTATATGAGAGTGGAGCACAGTTCAGCCAGCACAGACTGGGCCCCAGCAAACCAGAAACAGGCCTTGGGAGCCACTGAATCAGTGTGGCAGTGGCAGCAATAGCAGCTGCTTTTGCAGCTCTCAGTCCACAGATAATAAGGGAATCAAACAACTGATCAGGAGGAGATTGCAAGGGTCTCATTGCTGGCACTAGGGGGCAGAATGCTAGATCACAGTACTGGGGGACAGTCCCAGGGTGGGGAGAAGCATTAGCACACCAAAGCTTGTGGCCACAGGAGAACAGGGACCCTCTTCACAATTCCAGGGCAGAAAAAAGTGATTGTGGTAACACAAAGATCAGAACACAGGGCAAGAAAGTAGTAAACACATTTCTCCTTAGATCATATCCACTTGGAAGAACTGAAAACTTACAGGTCCCTAGAAGTATCTCTAAAAATAGCTGCACAAAACCCATGAAGCCTGAGACAGTGTGCCCTTCACCTTGGAAACACAACCCCACTTTTAGAAAGAGTGAAAAGACTGAGAAATGAAAATGAGACAAATGAAAAAATTCTGAACATAGAAAGCCACTATGGTGACAAGGAAGATCAAAAGACACACAGAAGTGCAAATACATTCAGAATAAGATAACAAAATCAAAGATTCAACATCCAAAGCCTACAAGAAAAATGTGAATTGATCTCAGGCTGTAGAAGAGCTCAAAGAATAATTTTGAAAATCAAGTAAGAGAGGTAGAGGAAAAATTGGAAAGAGAAATGAGAGTGATGCAAGAAAATCCTAAGGGGAAAAGAGACAACAGTTTGGTAAAGGAGACACAACACACAAAAAGTACTAAAGAAAATAACATCTTAAAAAACAGAATATACCAAATGGTAAAAGGAGTACAAAAAGCCAGTGAGAAGAAAATGCCTTGAAAAGCAAAATTGACTAAATGAGAAAGGAGGTACAAAAGCTCACTTAAAAATTAGAATTGAGCAGATGGAAGCTAATGACTTTATAAGAAATCAAGAAATAATAAAGCAAAACTAAAGGAATGAAAAAATAGAAGACAATGGGAAATATCTCAATGGAAAAACAACTGACCTAGAAAATAGATCCAGGAGAAATAATTAGAAAATTATTAGATTACCTGAAAGCAATATTAGAAAAAGAACCTAGACAACATCTTTCAAGAAATTATCAGGGAAAATTGCCTTGATATTCTAGAACCAGAGGGTAAAACAGAAATTGAAAGAATCTACCAATCACCTCTAAAAGATATCCCAAAATGAAAACTCCCAGGAATATTTTAGTCAAATTCTATAGTACCCAGGTCAAGGAGAAAATATTGTAAGCAGCCAGAAAGAAACAATTCAAATATCAGGGAAATACAGTCAGTCTAATACAAGATTTAACCACTAACACATTAAAGGTTCTGAGGGTTTAGAATATGATATTCTGGAGGGCAAAGGAGCTAGAATTATGACCAAGAATCACCTACCCATCAAAAATAAGTATAATCCTATGGGGGGGGCTGTATATTCAAAGAAATAAAGGACATTCACACATTTTTTGATGAAAAGACCAGAGCTGAATAGAAAATTTGACTTTAAATACAATACTCAAGAGAAGCATACAAAAGTAAATAGAAAAAGGAAATCATTGGAGATTTAATAAGGTTAAATTTAATTCCAAATAGGAAGATGATACTTGTAACTCAATAGAACTTTCTCATTATTAGGCCAATTAGAAGGAGTATATATAGACAAAGGGCACAGGTGTGAGTTGAATATGAAGGGGTGATACATAAAAAAAATAAAATTAAATTAATGGGTGAGAAAGAGGAATGCACTAGGGAAAAGATAAGGGAAAAGGTAGAATGGGATAGATTATCTCACATAAAATAGGCAAAGAAAAGCTTTTACAGTGGAGGGGGAAACAGGGAAGGTAGGGGCAGAGAATGAGTGAGCCTTAGTCTCACCAGAATTGGGTGCAAGAGAGAATAACATACATAGTCAATTGAGTATAGAAATAGATCTTACCTCATAGGAAAGTAGGAGGAGAAGGGAATAAGAAAAGGGGGTGATAGAAGGAAGGGCACATTGAGAGAGGGGTTAGTCAAAAGCAAAACACTTTTGAGGAAGGACAGGGTGAAAGGAGAATGAATAGAATAAATGGGTGGGGATGGGTAGGGGTATAGAATGGAGAGAAATATATTTAACAATAGTAACTCAAAAAAAATTGAAGCAAGTTTGTCTGATAAAGACCTTATTTTTCAAATAACAACTGAGTCAAATTTATAAAAATAAGAGCCATTCCCCATTTGATAAATAATCAGAAGATATGAACAGTTTTCAGATGAAGTAATCAAAACTATCTATAGTCATATGAAAAAAATGCTCTCACTATTGAATAGAGAGATACATATTAAAACAATTCTGAGGTACTACCTCATATCTATTAGATTGACTAATAGGATAGAAAAGGAAAATGACCTATATTGGAGGAGATGTGGGAAAAAATGAGACTTTATTGTACTATTGGTGCAGGTGTGAACAGATTCAACTATTCTTTAAACCAATTTGGAACTATGCCCAAAGGACTATAAAACCATGCATATCCTTTGACCTAGCAACACCACTATTAGGTCTGTATCCAAAAAGAGATTAAAATAAAAGGAAAAGGACGTATATGTACAAAAATACTTATAGCAGTTCTTTTCTGGTGGCAAAAATAATTTGGAAAATGAAGGTGTATCCATCAATTGGGGAATGACTGAACAAATTGTGCTGTGTGATTGTAATAGAATATTATTGTGCTATAAGAAATGATGAGCAGGAAGCTCTCAGAAAATCCTGGAAAGACTAACATGAGCTGATGCAAAGTGAAATGTATTGTAACAAAGTAACAGCAATAGTATAAGATGTTTAGCTGTGAATGACTTAGCTATTCTCCACAATACAGTGATCCGAGACTACTCTGAAGGACTTATAATGAAAAAATGCTATCCATCCACAGATCCAAGCATATTTTTTTATTTTTTTTTCTTGAAGTATTTTTTTTGAGGGGGGAGGGTCTATTTTTTCTTTCACAACATAACTAATATGGAAATAAATTTTGCATGACTACACATGTATAAACCTATATCAAATTCCTTGCCTTCTCAACAAGGGGGGGTAGGGAGGGAAGAAGAAAGAGAATTTGGAACTCAAAGTTTTAAAAATGAATATTAAAAAATGTTTTACATGTAATTGGGAAAAATAAAATACTAAATAATTTTTAAAAAGTACCATTTAAACAGCAGACCCTCTCTAGAACTAAATATGCAGAATGAAAGCCAATCTTTTCATAACACAAGATGAGTAAAGCAGCAAAAATGCTTTTAAAAATAGTCCTAAAGGCCCTAAAGCAAGGTTGGGAGACAGTCAATAAAGGAAATTGTTTTGCTTGACTACATATGCTTATTACAGAGTGATTGTTTGTTTTTTTCCAGTGTAAGGGGAGCTAGAAGGGAAAGAAAATAAATGTTCCTTAATTGAAAAAAATGTAACTTAAAAGGGGGCGGGGGGCTCTTTCCCCCTAAGAGAAGAAATAGAGCAATGGGAACAATGATAAAAATGGGTAGAAACCAAATCCCCAAAGTAAACCTCTGGCAAACATTACAAAGAATACGCATTGTGTTGTAGCATGCAAACAACCAGGAAAGTGTACCGTCACTCCATCCAATTTAATTCAACAGTCATTTATTAAATACCTAGTGCTAGGTGCTGGGCATACAGAGGCAAAAATAAAGCTGTCTCTACTCTCAAGAATCTGGGGAGATTCATAGACACATAAATAAGTAAATACCAAAAAAATTGCCAAGGGAAGGGGTCAAGGGAAAACTAACAATTATGGTTATTAGGAGAGGTCTCTTAAAGATGAGATCACTTGAGCAGAGTTTTGAAGAGAGGTAGGGCTTCCAGGAGGCAGAGGTTTGGGGAAAGAACATTCCAGGCATGGGGGAACAGCTTGTACAAAGGCACAGAGGTGGGAAAATGAATATTTCATAGGAAAGAATGTTCCCAAAGAAGAAGAGACTTTACAGGCATTTTTTTTGAAATGAAGATATTTAGAGGAGATGAGGTAGCTTTTCCTCATGTCACTTAATTTCTCTGTGTCTCAATTTCCATGTCTGGGAAATGGGGATATTTTATCTTCTACATAAAGTAACTTAGTTGCTATTTCTTCTGAACCAACAATCCATCCATACCCTATCCTGGTACCTTCTCTTCCCCTCCACTCAGAATTCTTAATGACATTCAAAGCTCAACTCCAGAGATGCATCTTCTGATTCTCCTCAGCTGTTAGTCCCTCTCCCATTCCAAAGTTACTTTCTATGTTATAGTTTCATATTTATTTATATGTATGCATTTTTCCCTGACAAAGTAAGCTTCTCATGAGGAAGGTAGGGACATTTTTGTGTTTGCATCCCCAGGACCCAGTACAGGGCATGGAACACAGAAAGGTTTAATGAATTCTTGTTGATGGATTGATTGAAAATATCCCATAGGGTTGCTGGGAGGAAAGTGTCTTATATAAACCTTAGAGTATCATAGAAATGCAAAGTGCTATTAATGTCATTCTACAAGGTTATGATGAGTCCAAGAGACTCTCCATAGCCTAGCAGCTTCAGGATTCAGATTGACAATTTACCTGCATGGAACTCCTTTGATCCGGGGTATAGAGCCATGGTCAAGACCACTGAGGGAAGAAGATGTGGCAAAGGCCTTTCTCCATGGAAACACTAGAAGGCCCTTAGAAGTTTCTCAAGGTGGTTCTGGGTTCCCTTCATATCGAAAATAAAGCTTCAATAACTAAAGTCATAAAAGATGATGAAGAACCCAAGGATAAAATTCAACTCTAAAACCCAGTCCTTTCAGATCCCATGATGAGTGGAGCAGCAAAGATGCTTTTTAAAATAGTCTTAAAAGCCCTACAGCAGGGTAGGGGGAAAAATTATGTTAGAAAATCATTTTCCATGGATGGCAGCCACCAATTTTCTAGCAATCAGAAAGGAGATACAGAATTAGCTCTGTAATATCAGCTATTAAACTATTTCAGTCTCATATTCCTAACAGAAGACATGCATCAGCCATAGGGAAACTACTCCTCCTACAATTTATTTCACTAAGACACTGACCTGACTAATGCTTCTAACATGTAATATAGGAGAGAATAGATTACAGTGTGGGGTGACGGTTGCCTAGAGCTCAGGAGAGAAAATAAATTTCTGCAGCTGAAAATTACACGTAGCACTTCCCAGTGAAAGATCCCATCTCTAATTTCAACTTTTAACATGATTTACATGACCTGTAACACATTTATGAGAGGCAGCCGGCATTTTCATGCCTTTGATTTGGGGTAATTATTTTTAAAGCTGAAAGATTTTTACTGTCTTTCATATAAGTTTTCACTATAAACACATCAACTTTTGCTTTTAGATTTCCTCTCTTCTTAAACCCAGGAATGGGTGAAACAAAGAAGATATTTCGGGCAAAACCATTTTCCCCAGAAAAAAAGATTACCCAAGTATTAAAAAGAAAGCTAGTGAGTGGCCAGTTTAATAAAGACTGATTGGCAAGAAACTTTAATGTCCTATTTTGACCCTTAAGAAGATGAAGAATTACATATTCCTTCTTTTAGAAGAGAAGTGTGGGATTATGTGTTCAGAATGTTGCATACACTATAAAGTATAGTCACTGTGTCAGTTGGTTTTACTATTTTTCTTTTCTAAAAGGTACCGTGTTTCCCCGATAATAAGACACTGTCTTATTAATTTTTTTGGACAGAAAAACACCAGAGGGTTTATTTTCAGGGGAGGGCTTATTTTAATGAACATTGACAGCAATTTTAATAAACAGGTAAATGTGAACAAAAAAATGTACCTTTATTCAATAAGCAAATCACTGGGGAAGAACAGGATGATACGCTCACTGCTGCAGCTCTGATTGGATGCAGCTCAGAGTGTGGCGTGCATTTCACCTTGGGGGGGGGAGGGAACGGTGCATACAGAGGGTACCGTAATGTAGCGTGTAGCGCAGGGGATCACCTTCACTACAGTAGCAATCTCAATAGGGCTTATTTTCAGGGGAGGGCTTATTTTAGAGGAATCTTACACAGTAAGGGGAGGGCTTATTTTCAGGATAGGTCTTATTATCGGGGAAACATGGTAGGATTTATTGTGATGAGGAGAATGCATACCCAGAAATTACTTTTTTTTAAGGAATCAAAATCATTTAATTTTTTAAGGCTACATAGCAACCTCACATCTCAAATGTCATGGTTGTTGCAGCAGGACAGAAAAATATTCCTGACCCTGGCAGGCTCAACTAAAACCATCTAATGGCCTAATCCTCTGTGTGAGTGTTTTTAAAAGCAAAACTTACCTTAAGTAATGGCTGTTTCATGGTCGCTCTTGAACAGAAATTGCTTAGTCATAGGTGTTCAGTCTCATAGAATATCAATGCTAGAAGGGTCCTTAAAGATAATCTAGGTCAGAGGTGTCAAACACATGGCCTACAACACTCCCAAATGGACCTGAACCAGACTAAAATGTGATTGGAAATATTTCACAAAATAAATTAAAATAAAATAAAAATGTAGATAATATTGCATCTTAAAAGTAAGTCAGTGTGTGTGACCTACAGGAATTATTATACATGATTTAATGGATTCTTTGACATCACTGATCTAGGTCTTACATCTCATTTTGAGGCCCAGAGAGGTAAAAAGACTTGCAAAAAATGACATAGCTTGTCAATGGTAAAGGCAGAGCTAGAATCTAGAGCATCATATTATGGGTGGTATTAAGCAGGCTTCTTCCCCAGTCTTCACTACGCTTGCACTAGGTACAAGTTAAAATGCAGTAAGGAGGTCCCAGGAAATAATTTTCAATGTATTGAAAAGTAACAGGCCATCAGCTATGGTCCAGAATCTATCCCGAGTGCTTACAGGTGTAGGGAATCTGCAGCCTCCAGGCCACATATGGCCCTCTAGGTCCTCAAGTGAAGCCCTTTGACTGAATCCAAACTTCACAGAACAAATTCCCTTAATATAAGGATTCATTCTGTAAAACTCAGACTCAGTCAAAAGACCACATCCAAGGACCCAGAAGGCCACATGAAGCCTCAGGTTCCCCACCCCTGTTTGAGGAATACAAAGATGAATAAAATGGTATAACTCCCTCTCAAGGGTCTCACTGTCCAGTAGGGGCAATGATGCATGCTCATAACTGCAACCTTGGCTCCCATTAGGGCCAAGAGAAATGCAGTTATCTCTTCCAGATCATGGGGTTTAAAGGCACGGCACCCTGATGATCTGGAAAATCTATGTAAAAATTTTTGACCTTCCCTTTTTACCAGAAAATTCTGAATTATTATGGTATTAAAAGATAAAATATGGGGGCAGCCAGGTGGCGCAATGAGTAAGAGTGCCAGCCCCAGTGTTGGGAGAACCGGGATCGGTTCTAGCCTCAGATACTTGGCACCCACACAAAATAACTGGCCATGTAACCTTGAGCAAGTTACTTAACCCTAATTGCTTTAAAAAAAAAGAAAAAGAAAAGATAAAATATGTTGATAATATACAATACTAAACATATATTTTGTGCATTTCTAAGTTTCTAAATTTTTTCTGTGTTATTTGCTGACTTTGGCATGTCATCTGTGACTTCCACGAAATTCCCCAAAAATTCCTATTTAATTTCTTATACCAACCCTCAATATATAGAAACTGTGATGAGGAAAATCATGATGTGGAAGATATAACTATACAAAGGACAAGGAGAGTTCCTAGGGAGAGCTCTAGCTTATCTATATCCTTCTGATCGTAAACACAGTCTTTCAAAACTTGTCTGAACAGACAACAATGCGACCATAACCTTCGTTGTTCTGGTGACTATAAATGCTTTTTTTTTGAGCACCAATAAAAGGGAATAGAACAAGAACAAGCATTTATTAAGTGCTACTATGCTCCTGGCACTTTATTATCTTGTTTGATCCTCAACACAACTCTGGGAGGTAGGTGCTATTTTAATCCCAATTTTACGTATGAGGAAATAGGAGAGATGGAAGTTGTCACCTATCCAGGGTCACATAGCTAGTAAGAGTAGGAGGTCACGCATGAACTCAGATCTTCCAGGCCTCTACCACTATGGTATAGTGAATAGAATGCTAAGCTTGGGAGTCCAGAAGATTCACGATTCCCCAGTCATATGTAGCCAGGTGAAGTTGATATTGTGACCCACCCATTAGCTCCACCTCATGAGGACACACCAAGGCAAGAGAGAAACCTGGTGGTTTTTAGGATTTATTAGTATGAAAGTTACATTACCCACTCAGAACCTGGCCTTATCTGCATCAGACACTGAGGTCACCCTGGCCCCTTAGGGGAAGGGAAAGTTAGGAGAGAATAAACCACCATAAAGCCAGGGCAACAATATCCTGAAGAGACTGCATTTGCAAGCAAGCACTGTCCTTTAATGAGAATGCATCATCACAGTATTTCTTCTAATTAGAACTCAAAAGCCAGGCATGATTTTTCCAATCCTTCTGCAATCAGACATATTAAATACTTACATGGGAAGGCAGTATCCTATAACAGAAAGAACCTTAGGTTTAAATCAAAAGACCTAGATTTGAATCCTGGCTCTGGAATTTATTAGGGGTGATCACCCAAGTTTCAGCTTCCTAAACTCTAATAGGGAGATGATAACTCTATTCTGGCTATATCACAGTGTTGTGGTGAGAATCAACTGAGATTTTGTACGTGTGTGCATGTGTGTATGCACACATATATGCATATATGTATCTATAAATATGACCATATACCTATATAAAAATGTGTACCTATAAATATGAATTATTACCATGACAACTTGGCTTTAACACTGTGTATGAACCATGAGATTTAGAGATGGTTGGAACCTTGAAAATAATAGAACCAAAGATCATAGACCTAGGGCTACAAAGGGCCATAGAAGGCATTATGTCTAACCTCCTGACTTTACAGATAGAGAAACTGAGGCCCTGAGACATTAAGTCATTTGCCCAAGGTCACACAGTTGGTCAATAAACATTTATTAAGCTATACCAAACACTCTGTGTTAAGCACTGTGGGTACAAAGAAAAGCAAAAGACAATCCCCACTCTCAAGATGCTCTGCCTGCAATGGAGGCGATAAGGAGTAAATTCATGATTAAAACTCATTTTTAGTGCTCCTTCCTCTACACCTTTCAGTTATTTTCCAGTCATGTCTGACTCTTTGTGACCCCATTCAGGGTTTTCTTGGCAAAGATACTAGAATAGTTTGTCATTTCCTTCTCCAGCTCATTTTACAGATGAGGAAATTAAGACAAACAGGGTTAAGTGACTTGCCCAGGGTCACACAGCTAGTAAGTGTCTGAGGTCAGATTTGAACTAAGAAAGATGAGTTCCTGATTCCAGGCCCAGTGTCCTAACTACTGCCCCAAACTGCCCTCCTCTATACCTTACTGCCTACTCCTACCCCATAACAGATGACAAAGGAAAAATGAAACCCTTAAAGCATCATTATCTATGGGATTCACATCCTTATGTGGCACCAGTAGCAGGAGCTGATCAGACAGGTTCCTGTTGGCCATGCAAGGACCAACAAAAAATTGACAGAATCATAGCCGTGTATGGTGTCACCAGTGCTGTTATTCTCATAATTAATGTTGCCAAGTCCTTTCCTTTGAGTCTAACTCTACTCACGTGTGCTGTCTCCCTTCCTTTGCCTGCTAGCTCTATCATGACTATGCTGACTAGCCTATAAATAATAGTACCGCTAATGATATGAGTTGTATGATAGCTACCAGTGCCCATTTTTTACCGTCACTGTTGTTGAGCGTAACACGGAAACTCGTCAAATGTAGTGATTTACTCAGCCTCAGTACACAAGCTTCCCTGGCTGTGTTATGTAAGAATAATTGTTATGATTATTTAATGATATATGCAATCCCTGTTATTAGCTATTTATTGATATATGAAAAGTAGAGATCCTCCTTTGCCGCTGGCACTGCTGAAGACAACTCATTTTTCAATCAAAGCAAAATTACTAACACGGGCATAGTGTAAGAAACCAAACTGTTCCCATCAGATTTATTGGGGGGAAGGGGGTGCCATCATCACCAGATTTTATACCCAATGTCTAATCCATAATAATGTCAAGGGAGCAAATTTATAGCAGAGAGATAAAGCCTAATCCCTAAAATACCTTTCTCTAGGACCAAGCACAAACTAGGGAATGACAAATGAGGAAGACAGTCATTTCAATGGTTTGTAGCATGCAGATTAAAAGAGTATAGCACATGAGGGGTGTTGGCTCTCAGCTGCCTATCTTCAGGGGCTTCAAAAGAACAGCACCTTAACTGGACATTGTCAGTGTGATAACTCCTCTGATTGCCTGTGTCAATCAATCAAAAAGCATTTATTAAACACTATTTGCTAAGCACTATGTGAGATGCTGGTATTATAAAGACAAAACTGAAAAAAGGTCCTGTCCTCAGAGTTTGCTGACTAATTGACAGAGACACTATGTGTATATGTAGGTATATACACACAGATTTGTATATATCTGGATATACATATAGTGTATATGTGTCTGCACGTATACGTGTGTGTATGTATGTTTGTGTGTGTATATATATATATATATATATAACCTTAGAGTTGAGCCTTGTCGAAGAAAACAGGAAGAATAAAACTTCTATTTTTATTATAAATTTAGTTGACAAATACCTTCCAAGGGTCAGGTCCAAATCATGTTCCCAGATTCAAGGGCCTTGGTTTAGGACTCTGGTATGTTCAATGGTGTGCTAGCAAATGATTGACAATCAGCTATCCAAATGAAAAAAAAAATAATGTACATGTGACAGAGTTTAGAAGGATGACAAAACAGTTACAAGAGGTAGTGTGGTATAGTAGATAGAGAGGTGGCCATAGGGTCAACAAGACCTGATTTCAAGTTCTATGTCTGGTACCAACTGGTTCTGTGACCCTACACAAGTCACAAAGCCTTTCTGTGTACCATGGCAACTCTTTTCTTTTTGAGGCAGTTGGGGTTGTGACTTCCCCAGAGTCATACAGCTAATAAGTGTCTGAGGTCAAATTTGAACTCAGGTCCTCCTTATTCCACTGCACCACCTAGCAGCTCCAGTATGACAACTCTTTAAGATTCTAAGTTGCAGAGAAAGTGCCAAGATAAATTGTGGAGAAAGAGGAAAAGGAGATGAAAGGGAAAGCTCCTCACCAGAAATCCCTCACCCTAATGAAATCACAGGTCCCATCCCATGACAGATACAAGATGATTTGGGTGGGAGGAAATCAGAACAGAGATTTTCTACAGAGAATTACTCTCATTGTAATGTGATCGAAGAGTTGAGATGAAGGAAAAAGAGGAAGGACAAGAACCCTGTGATTTTGAGAGACTGCATCCACAAACATGAGAGCCAGGTAATATGTCCACCAGATAAAAAGCTAAATATAGATAAATATCACCAATTTACAGTAAATCATATTCCATGATTGAATTGTTTCAGCATGAGGTAAATGGTGAGTGGTAAATGCCACCATCACAATCATGCAAAATAATTCACTTGAGGGCAAACTACATACTAAAAAACTTGTGATTTAAGATAATTAAGACACATCTGTGCCTTAATGAAATTTATAATCTAGCATAGGGATAAATAACATAAACAAATATGGTATACAAATATGCTACAACAACAGTTTAAAAATATAACAAGATCATAGTCACCACATCTGACTCAAAAACAAAAAAGGCAGGCATAAAATTCATCAGAGGTCAAAGAAGGGAAAATGATTTATAACAAATGGATGACAAAATTATTCCTGACAGAAAAGGATGGGGGAAGTCTTCCTGGAGCTGGGAGCATATGATTTGGGCCTTGAAACCAGTACATGATTTCCAAATGAGTAGTATAGAGGAAGCTATAAGGGCTCACACGTGACCAGAACCACTGCAGACTAAAAAGGACTGGAATGGTTTCACTGGGGAAAAGAGGAAGGTTCAGTTGGGCTAGTAAGAGAAAAAGGGAGGACTTCTGAAATGGAAAGGATGACATGAACAAAAACAGATAAGCAGGAAAGAGGGAAAGTTGTAGCCTTAAATGTTGATTGCTGGTGAAAGTGAGACTAATAAGGCATTTGTATCTTTGCGTCTTCTTCCTGATAAACACACTGGGAAATTAATAACTTCCCATCACATTATACCTGCATGGTTCTAGCAACTCATGATAAGAGTGTGGTTGATGAGGCTCAGATCTCTTGACATTATTCTTACTCTAAATGATGTAGCCTCAATAATTGAACTGCAGGGTATTGCTCCTCCAAAGTCCAAGGAAAGAGAGAATGCACCAAAAAGTGAGTGCTAAATGATTTCACAGTTCACTTTTATAGACCAAAGGGGAGTGAGATCTTCCAACCAGAGTCTGTTCCCCCTGCCTCTCAGGTGCCTATCATCTTGGAAACAGTCTCAGTTACTGGGAACCAATCAGAGGATTTACCTATTTCATCTCAACAAAGTGGCAGGGGATCATCTACTACTATGAGGTGCTCATTAGATGGAGATCCATGCTCCAGGATCTCGTTAAGTTGATTAAAGTATATCATCAATTTGTTCAGGTGTCATTTGATCAACCCTCCCTTGCACAACCATGTCAGTTACTCCTTCAAAATTAGTTATGTGAATTTGCAGGGCTAGCACTCAGTGTGACTTTCCATTCTTTGGAAGGCCTCAAGGCCTTTGAACTTTTGGTTCAGAAACAGGAAAGGTAGGTGGTCTTCAATTCGTTTTTGTATATTGATTTCATACCTAACAATCCCAGAAAATACTGACCAACATACTTATCTCCTCCAAAATTATAACCAATGACAACAACAACAAAAATTGTATTCTCATTGGAAAGACTTTGGACTCAAATTTCTTCCCATTAGCCCTGTTTTCATCATTGAGCACTCAACACCTAGCATCCATAAAAGGAGAACAGCAACATATCGATCACACAAGAACTAAAAGGCAATTCTTCTGCAACAGGAATGAGAGGGACAGAAATGAGGGTCTTACTGTCTGCCAAGATGTGGGATTCACACCATGTCATTTTCTTCTCTTGAGTTTGCCTCACTTCTAACAATCTCATTCATTTTAAGATGGTTTCTTTTGACTCCTACTCACCCCTAAACACTCTGATTTGTCACTTTCTGAGATTGTTTAACCTTAGAAATGAGCTTTAGTGAGGGAAACAAGGCACAGCAAAAGTAATGACAAAGTTATCTGACAAATACTTTCAAATAAGTCAGGCCTAAACCTTGGCCCCCAACCTGATGTAGCACTCTGGTATATACAGGCTATGGTGGTAAATGTTTAACAAATAGCTCTCCAAAAAATGCCCACATTGTGGCAGCTAGGTGGCACAGTAAATAAAGCACCTGGAATCAGGAGGACCTGAATTCAAATCGGCCCTCAGACATTTAACACTTACTAGCTG
The DNA here is from genome assembly GCF_028583685.1 of Petaurus breviceps papuanus. Classification (NCBI taxonomy): domain Eukaryota; kingdom Metazoa; phylum Chordata; class Mammalia; order Diprotodontia; family Petauridae; genus Petaurus; species Petaurus breviceps. Next base: position 84,202,438 of record NW_027186296.1, read on the forward strand.
TGTGACCTTGGGCAAGTCACTTAACTCCAATTGCACTGCCTTCCCCTCTCCAAAAAAAAAAAGACCAAAAATTACCCACATGATACATTTAATAGTTTAACCTGCATTGTTTCTCCATTACTTTCTTAAGTCTAGACAATTAAAAAAAACAATAGTAAATCAAGCCCTGATTTGTAGCATTTTCCAATTTATAAAGTCTAAACTCTCAACACTGAAAATTTCACAACTGACTCTAGTGAGTCAAAATGAGCAGGCACCAGCATGTTCCTGGGTGCTTGGTACAGTGAAACTCTGCTCTAGGACAATGCTAAAGCAAGGAAGAAGCCCCTATCAAATCTGCAAAGAGCATATGCCTCTGGAAGAGATTCAAACCCATGCAGAATACATACAAGGACAGAGGTTTGGGGGTCCTAAATGAATGGTGCCTCAATTTAACAAACCCTGATGTTTTGATATCAAGTAGTTCACCTCTATAGTTGAGTTGGAAAATTCGATCCCTGAATTGTAAAAGGTTAAAGAGCCTTAAAATTCACTTCTCTTTGTGGAGCCACAACTTAGTTCAGAATTATCCATAGTCCCTGTTTTCATTTCGACCTATGCCTTCCATCTGCCTTGCTGGTGAAACTGTTCTTTTTTTTTTTTTTTTTGATCCTGCCAAGACTTCTGATCCAACTTCTTGTGTGCTTAAATTTTCATCTCTCCTCTGAGCCTTCTGCCTGTGTTTAAACATGCCTACAACCTTGATTCTGTTGAAGGTACATGGCCCATTCTAACCTCCTTTGGTCTGATCATCAAGAAAATCTTTGATATGACTGTCTAGATCCTAGATTTAGATGATTTAAATTCTGGCTTGGATTCTCCCACTGGCGTTGTCCCATCCTAAGATGGAAAAACACAACTGAACTCTTCTCATCCAGTAGACATATTTATGAAGCCTCCAAACTAGAGAATCTTCCAAAGTTTCTTTTAGTCTGTCCTGAGCATATAGATACGTGACAGAATTTTATTGTGGTCGTTCTAATTGACATTTGTTCAAGACTGATTCCAGCAAAGGTAAGTTACCTCCTATATGATGCAGATATACATAACTTTCAGAATCTCTGTCTCTCTTTACATGCTTCAAAAATCAGATGCTAAATTATTTTAGATATTATCCTTAAATCAACATATGATATATGAGTCTGATTTGTTCTATGAAAGATTGCACATTTTTGCATTACAAAACTCACATGATCTACATTGTGCCTACGTTTGTCTTTTTGTTTTGTTTTTCCAATGGCCTTAGGCTGAAGGCAATAAACCCTGGATTGACATTTAATTAGAGGAAGGATGTGGAATGGCATTGAGTAAGGAAAAGAAAAGAAAGCCACAGTGAGTGTTACAGAGAAAGTAAGTTTTCAAAAATGGATTGAACAGATCAGAAAAGGAAACTAAAGCAGGGATCTATCTTCAAAGTCCAGAATTACCTGCTATCTCCTTGACCCAATCCTATGTAGTACATGTTATTAACCTGGTCTAGGTAGCACAGTGGATAGATTTCTGGGCATGGACTCAGGAAGTCTCATTTTTGTGAGTTCAAATCTAACTTCAGACACATAGTAGCTGTATGACCCTGGGCAAGTCACCTAACCCTGTTTGCCTCATTTTTTTCATCTGTAAAATGAGCTGGAGAAGGAAATGGCAAACCACTCCAGTATCTTTGCAAAGAAAACCCCAAATAGCATCACAAAGAGTCAGGACATGACTAAAAAAAACACTGAGCAACAACAACCTGGTCATGATCATTTTTTTTTTTTTTGGAGGGCAGTTTGGGTTAAGTAACTTGCCCAAGGTTACACGGCTAGTTTTTGTTGGTGTTTTTTTGTTTTTTTATGTGTGTGGGTATGTGGGTGTTAGGTGTCTGAGGCTTGAAACCGAACTCGGGGCCGGGCCGGTGCTTTACTCACTGCACCACCTAGCCACCCCTTGTCATGATCATTTTTGTGAGCCCCTTTCTGAAAGTCTTTATTCTCCCCCTCCTCCAAAACAAAATAATTATCAAGGGCTACTTAGAGGGTATGATATGACTATATGGGAGAATATCTAGGCAATCTACTCACCATTTTCATAAATTTCCAAACCAAAATACCCGTCCCTGACCACCATTCCTTTATGCGTTGTCTTCCTTCTTAGAATATAAACTTCTTAGGGGCCGGGCTTATCTTTGCTTCTTTGTTTTCAGCCTCACTTTTAACAAATGAGGACTTGCCAAGCACTTTTCAGGGCTGCTCATTCACCTTTGGTGCCCACCTATCACCCAATTCTCACCTGTGACTTCAAGAAGCTATAGCACATGCCCCAGACACACCCCAGTAAAACCTTCTCAACAGATGGGGTAACCCAGGTTGAGGGTAACTGACAGACCTCATATCCTTTGGTGAGTTAGGGGGGTATCTACCCCAAGCATGTGAAGACTTCTCCCAGCAGAATGGGGGATGAGAACAATTTGTTCCACCAGCCATGAGGGTAGCAAAAGCAGGCACTGTGGAGTACTTAAAGCTTGGTCAGACATCTGTAATGGGAATGTAAATTTTTAAGATCTTCCCTGCCCCTAGGCTAAAGCGCCCCTGGAGCCTGGGGTGGGAGGCTTGTTTTTCAGTAGATACTTCTTGATTGGCCAGTGAGTCAATAAGGTTGTTACATTCTCTGAGCCAGGAGAAGGCTATATAAGCCCTGATGTGTAGCTTTGTTTTGGGGCTCACTTTGAGAAGTGTTCTGTGATTTCATCTGGATTCTGGAAAGCCGTTGTTGAGAGCCCCCCCTCGGCTTTGAAAAACCCAGATGTTGAAACCCAGATGTTGGTTTGGTATGGATGTAATGGTTGGACATTTTGGAAACTATTTGATCTGTTTCTCTGTCTTGATAATTCTGTCTGTATATTCTGAAGTTCGGGGTGCTGACCTTTTTCCCCTGAAACTAGGTGAACAATACATATCTGACTGATTACAGTAAGCTTGTTAACCCATTTTGAGTTGCTTTCCTTTAACAAAGCAGATCTAAGAACCTGTGTGAGCAGCTACCCTGGGGACGCTGGGGTGCTTGCCACTACAACATCAAAAACACCGAGGTCATCAACTGCTCCTGGGGCATCCCCAATTGTCCAGACTTTCATCTTGCCACTGGATTTTGATGATTCAGGAAGAGAAAGTGAGGATGACTACTTTGTGCAACGCTCTCACTTAAATACAATTCATGCACAAGTCAAGATGTCACCCCATATTGTCATTAGTCCTCTTCAAAAACAAAGGGTGAATATTTTTAGCCCCAACACTTAAGGTGGCATTTGGCACATTTTAAGTATTTAATGTTTTTTTCCCATTCATTTACAGACAAATGCAGTTTAAGCTAGCCAAAATCCCTCTAATTGTTGAGCTCAATAGGCACATGTGCCCTTCTGATAGCAGCTTAACCAAGAACATAGCTACCACCCCAAAGGTCAGAATCCATGAGAAATCAGGGTGGCTTATTGATAATCAAGTAGAAGTCTACTTTAGGTAAGCCCAACTTTCCTATCTATTCTCCTTTAGCTTTCCATTGAAGTCTGCAGGGGGTTCCAAATGCTTTACTGTAGGCAAAAGCTCTTATTTTTCTCACTGTGTGGACTGAGTAGGATGAAGAGGTGAGAATGACTCAGGTTGTGGGAGTAACATGAGTGATTATAGAGAGGGACAAGGAAAATTTCCAGACTGATTTTTAAGGCAATTTTTAAAGTTTCCTTATTAGATGTTAGAAATGAAAGTTTCATAAATTTCAGCTAAAAATACTCAGAAGAAAATAGAAGAAAGTTCTGAAGGGGATAGAGATAGTGGGGGTGGGGAGGTATTACAAATACCATGTAAAATTTTATATATACTTAAAAACCAGAGTCTAATAGAAATTGTGGTTTCATATATAGTCCTATTCTTTTTATAAGGAAATATACATGTCAATTGATGTTTATCAAATTAATTATAATAAAACAAGAAAAAATGCAATTTACTCCATTTCTAGAATTCAGTCCAGAATGAAACCAAAGTAATTTCAAAACAGTATGGGGGAAATTCATGGCAGAAACAAGGACAGACTTTGAGCTAATCAACATAACAAGGCAAGGATTCTTGACTTTATATTATATTTGTATTCCTTTATATCCAGAAAACATCATGGTGGCCTTATCTCTACTTTTTACAATATACCACTTCGTGAGAAAGTATACGAGTTTTCCTTATTTTTTTCCTCCTCTTTTTCCATCCTTTTCAATTTCAATCTGTTCCCAATTGTATGTCCCTCCTGCCCTTGACTTTGGAGACAGTAAGTACAGCATTCCAGCAAGTGCTGGACCAGTCCCCAGGAGGACAAAAAGGGGCATGGCCTGAAAACTAATGGATTGCATCAGTTATCAGCATTCCTCAATTAATGAGAAGACCAATGACTTCCAGGAGGTCCTGCCAAGAAACAGCAATAACAGTGACTTCTCAGCAATAAGGGTGCCAAAAATTTCAAGACTTCTACAAGTGACAATGTTTGGCTGCAAAAATCAAACTATTGAAGTTTAGGGGAAGAAGAGGAAGGCCTTGCAGAGTAAAAAGTTTGAGATGTGGTCTTAGGGTGATGGTAGCAGGATGTTTTATTTGATACTCAAAAAAATAGACTACCAGGATGCATATGTGAAGGAAAGGAGTGCCCCATGTATTCAACCATTTTCCCTTCCCTTCAAAAGTTTTGACCCTTTGAAGAGTTGCTGGCTCTTACCCAAGTGCCTGCCTGCATGTGGATCCAATTAATTCCATCTCTGCAATGCCTCACCAAGTGTTTCTGTGCCCCATGATGACCATGATGCCTGTATGACCTCTCTTCCCATCCTTTTTTCTGTAACACCAGTCCTTTCCAGAGGTCATTAGTGAAAAATCAACATGCCTCCCATTTACACAGCTGATCCTTAGGAGTCTGCCCCCAGAATTCCAAGTTCTGAACTCCAGCACACACAAAGTTCTCCAGCAGAGAAATTCACTGAGTCAGTAAGAGAACATATAATTTTGAGACTTTTTTTCCTAGCTCAACCAGCTGGTGCAGATGCTTGAAGTGTTGATTCTTTGAAGATGAATGAAACTTTAACCAAACTTTTCTGAACATAAGAGAATTTGCTTAAATTTGGAGGGTAAAAACTTTGAATCAATTCCTCTCCAACTCAGTTCAATCTGTCTGTTTTCTATCATTTAATTTAAAATGCAAATTCAAAATGGATTAGAAATTTCGTGTTGAAAGAAGGTTCTTGGAGGCACCCCAACTAAACTTGAGTTGGCTTTTGCACAATATCTACTTGCTATAGATATTCTATTGAAACTCTCTACTTGGCAGTAAACAATCACACTTCCCCAAAACGCCTTAGGCCTTGGAAAGGATATTTCTTGAGATTTTTTAAGACAATCTTGGACTCCCACACATGAACACAAGGCTCCCAACCTGTAAATGTGGGAGAGAGATGAATAATGAAATAGTACCCAAAATATTCATAATGTGGGTTAACAATGGTGGTATAAACAAGTTAGGGAGCTAAGCACTCATCATTTGCTGACATTCAGTTCTGTTCTTTGTTGCCTGGGACACCCAAGATGGATTACAGGAACCAGAGAAGGTCTACAACCTAAAACATGACAATATTGTCCCCTTGTTTCTTCAACAATAACAGAAATATGAGACATACAGTTAAAAATGAACTTAGAGGATATCTAGTCCAATCCTCTTATTTTACAGCTAAGGAAAGTGAAGCCCAGAAAAGATTGGTAACTTGTCCAAAGTCACACAGAGGTAGGATTTGATCCCAGGTCCATTATCTCCAAATCCAATGTTCTTTCCACTACACTTACTGATTTTATTCTGTTTATTTTTCTAAAAGACCTAATTATGTAACATGACAAGACATAGAGAGGGAGAACCATAAGGTACCAGAGGCTTGAAAGATTAAATGTATAAGTAAGCCAGTAAGTATTTATTTAAGTGCCTACTTATATACCCATCATTGTGGTGGGGGGATAGAGAACAAAGAGATATGTGGTCTCTACCCTCAAGAATCATGCTATCCTTAGTAAATGTGAGGTTAAGACCCACGAAATCATTAAATAATTAAATTATTTATATTATTTAATTATATGAATTTAAATTAAATAATCATTAAATAAATTAAACACCATAAAATTGAATATTAAATTATGTATTAGGAATTCAGAGATGGGATGACTGATACAAATGCTAACATTTGTAGAGAGGGCTACATGGAGAAGTGCCTTGTAAATGTATGTCATTGTTGATAGTAGCAGCAGCAGCAACAGTAGGAGGAAGAGGAGGAGTAATTGTAACTACAATGATGACAATGAGAGATGACAATGAAGAGATATGACAATTCAATAAAACAGTATCAATCAATCTGATCTTAACAGTATATCCAAAGGAAAAAAAGAAAACTTTTCATCACTCCATGAAAAGTGTATATTAATTTAACAAGCAAGGGAAGAAAAAAAAAATTTCACTTGCTAGCCCTCAGTATTTTCCAATACCAACCAGAAAAGTTGCTTTAAAAAAAATTAGGCTACCCTCTGTAACTTGCCTTTCTGGGATAAATCTCTATATTTTTCTTTGTGCTGAATTAATTAATCCAAAGGGTGCTGGCAATGAAAGAGAGAAGAGAATGTATACAAGAGATGTTATCCAATCCAGTTAAGTACCTACTATGTGGAAGGCAGTGTGCTAAGTGCTGGGGATGCAATTAATAAAAAGACAGTCCTTGCCCTCAAGGAGCTTATAATCTAATAAGAGAAAACAGTATGCAAAGAGAGGGAGGAGAGCTTAGGGAAATGGGGAACCAGGGAGTACCTGACACAGGGACATCTTGTTCCATGGCAATGAAATCAGACAGAGCAGCAGATACGGAGTAGAATGAAGATGTTATAAAGATAGAAATGACAGGACTTGACAACTAATTGTATTTGGGGAGTGAAAAAGAATGACATCCAGGTCGTAAGTCTGAGTCACTGGGAGGATGGTGGTACCCTTGACGGTAATGAGAAAGTTTAGAGGAGGGAAGGGATGGGGGAAAGATAAAGAGTTTCATTTTGGACATACAGAGTTGAAGGTGAGGATCTTCTCAAGGAGCTTAACCACGAGAGGGGAAAGATATAGGAGAGCGACTAGTAGGGTGGATGGAGAGCAAGTGAAGGTTTTTTGAGAAAATGGGAGATGCAAACTCTGACTTCCAAGTTTCTCTGATCTTCAACAGAGACATAGCTAGGAGAGTAGAGAATGATTAGCAAAAGGTTTTGATGCAATTGTTGCTGTATGACATAGATGCATCACTCCCAATTTCTTTTGTGTCCTCTCTACCCAAGATTTCTAGAGGCTCACAAGCATGATCCAAGATATAAGGCTTCCTCAGGAACATAAATAACATAAAAAACCATAGACACCAAAGAAAAGCCACCCAGCAATATCAAATTCCACCTATATCTTAAACTATAAGCAAGGAGGTAAGTCTCCTTCACTCTAGTTCACCAATTCTCCTATTTTCTAAGACAACCAGCTCCTCAATGGTATTATAGAGCCAACCACCACAAATACAAGCTAGGAAGGGTTGCTTCTCTCTGATTTTCTCTGCTGATGGGAGGCAGCCCTGGCTTGGCAAAGATGTCAGTGCCCTCATTAAGGCTATTGGCAACAGCAGCTGCTACCTTGTCACTCCCACTGCTCAGCTGCTTCTGCTTCCATTCTGCACTAACAGAGAACAGGATCTGTGCACATATGTCACCACCTCCCTGAAAAGTACCTAGCACAATACTAATCAGACAGAAGATGCTCAATAAATCCTTGGTGAACAAATTAAATGCAACTCGTGGTAGAATAACAGCAATAGTAGGCAAATTTCCACTTAATTGCCTTCAATTGCCTAAACCATTGGGTAGCCTATATCAACTAGCACCACCACCACCCTTCCCCTTTTCTCTCCCTCTCCCTCTACCCCCCCCCACACACACACACACACTTGGACCTCAGAAGTTTCTGTCTAATTACTTCTGCTCAATTCATGAATCATCTTCACAACATTCTTGACAAGTCATTTTCATGACTTCACTTAAAGACCACCAGTGACAGGACACTCACTACCTTATTTCATTTTTTAAATGGCAACTCATTCCATTTTTTAGAAAATTCTAATTATTGGAGGTGGAGGAGAAAGATTTCCTTGTAGGAGAAGAAATATATATATACTCACTGGTTCTAGTTTTGTTTTCAAGAATTAAATAGAATAAGTTAACAAGTCCTCCTCTATATCAGAAGGGACACAGCACTCCAAAGTATGGCCTGAATCAAGATGAAAATGCAATTGGGAAATATTTAGCAAAATAAGTTAAAAACCAATAAAACATAGATAATGTTGATACATGGTTTTCCAAGTCAGATGAGGATTTTTATTACCATGTAGGAGGCATTAATCCCAACACCACATTCATACATATCTCTTCAAGTCTTAAAACACAAACCTCTCACTCAGTTATGTCATGATGTCCAGGAGGTGCTCTGGAGTAGACAAAGAGAATCTTGCCCTTCTGGAGTTTATAGCCTAGTAAATAAAGGCAAAGAGATGCGAGTATACAGGATGCAATCATAGCATTGAATCATACAATGAAGAGGAAGGCACTGTCATCCAAGGTAAAGAGCACTGGATTTGGAGTCAAGCATCCTAGATTCATAAAAGTGACTCCAGGTTGCAAGTCTGACTGATGGGGAGGAGGGTAGCACCCTTGACAATAATAGGAAAGTTTAGAAGATGGGAGGATTGGGGGGGGGAGAAAGAAATGAGTTTAATTTTAGACATGTAGAATTGAAGATGATAAACTTCTCAAGGATCTTAATCACAAAAGATAGGAAAGCTATAGAGTGATGGTTAGCGGGGATGGATGACCCCCATTTGTATTTGAGTTTGACTCAATGGTTCCATATGATAGGCCATTAAATGCTGGAAGGCAACTGTCATGTGTTCATACACATATGTATACATGTACACACACGTACCCCTCATCTTTCCCTTTCTAATCTAAGTATCCCTATTTCCTTTACCTGTTCCTCATATGCGATGGTTCTGAGTTCTCTCCAACACTCCAGAAGTGATCCACCCAGCAGAGAAAACAGATGAACAACACATCATCTATTACCCACACATACAGCCCTATAGAATCAGTGGACATATTGGACATAAGGCTTCTGTTCATGTGGCCTATCATTATGTCAGTTTTTTGGCAAATACATCACACTGCTCATTCTTACCAAGCTTGCTTTACTAAACTTAATGAAACTAAAACCTCCACTTCTTTTGCACTTAAACTACTGTCTAGTCAACCCTCTCATATCCCATTTTTATGTAGTTGATTTTTTTAAGCCTAGAAGCAGGACTTTACATTTATGCCTGTTAAAGTTCACCGTCTTTGATTTGACCCTTCAATTTAAAGAGCCAAGTTGTTTTCAGACCCAGTAGCTTCAAACAGAATAACTTAGTTCCCTGAGACCACTAATTCAATCTGTTTCCCAAATGCAGACTGAAAGGCCATGAAATATCTGAATAACCATACTTCTTCAAACTGAAGTTTTCTCTGCCACCTTCACCCTCTGCCAAGGCTAGAAGTTAATGCTACTCACTTTAGTGGTCTTGTTCAAATATAGAAGGGCTTTATGTAAATTCCTTATTTTTTACTAACACTGTCATCTGGCTTTGTTTTTTATTAAACATTAATACATTTGTCTTGGGGAAAAAATTAAATTTCTTTCTTTGAAAATCCTATGGAAGTAGAAAGTTAAACTGCAGGGATTATGATTGGTATTGTGTTTGGGGGAATCTCATCAACATTAATCCCATTCTGGGGCCAACTTTCATTACAGAAAAGCTTTCTTGTACTTAGAAGGCAGTGGAGAGAGTACTAACACAACCCAAAGCACAGGAAAAGCTAGTCCCTCTCTAAAGGGGAAGAGTGAGATAGATGAGGGTTATTATGCATACAGGGAGGTTTTTAAAGTCATGAGTCTTGCCTCATTTTGAATTTCAGATTTCCTGGAAAACTTTTACTTTTAGAATTGGGAAGAGACTTAAAGAAGGACCCAGTAACCATTTTTTTCTTCTCTTTTCTGCCAGTTATATTTTCTTGATATTTCAGGTGAACCCACAAGTCTTCTGATAATCAAAATTATTCCCCTCAGAATGCTCCCTTCCTCAAATCCACCAAGCCCTTCCCCTGGAAACAACTCCTTTAAAATAGCCTTTTGTACTTCCCTAATGAAAAATGGGAGGGGTGATCAATTTGTTAGATAGTGCCACTCTACCTTGACACAGGACCTCCCCTTCACTGGCTATTCCCAGAATGCAACTGTCAGTGCTTTCAGCCTCCATCCAACACCATATTCATACATATTCCTTCAAGTCTTAGACCCCAAACCTCTCACTCAATTATGTCATGATGTCCAGGAGGTGCTCTGGGGTAGAAAAAGAGGATCTTGCTCTTCTGGAGTTTATAGCCTAGTTAATAAAGGCATACAGATGCAAGTACGACATAGTCATAGCATTGAATACTCAAATACTATGTAGTCATAGCATTGAATCATACAATGAAGAGGAAGGCACTGTTATCCAATGGAAAGAGCACTGGATCTGGAGTCAAGGGTCCTGGATTCAAATCCTGGCTTTATCACTACATTGGACAAATTACTTCTCTAGGCCTCATAGACTTCTCTGTAAAAAAAAAAGGGGGGGGGAAGGACTTGAACTATATCACCTCAGAAGTCACTTCCATCTCTGAATTTATAATCATAAAAATGCCCTAATTGGAGCAAATGATTCTTGTTGCAAGATAGTAGGAGATGAATGGTCATATGAAGTAGACATAGATTATGGAAAATAAAGAGAGAAGGGAAGGGAATTAGCATTCCTATAGTGTCTACTATGTGCCATGCACTATACTTAGCATTCTTACAAATATTATATCATTTGATCTGCACAACAACCCTGTGAGGTGTTATTATCTCAATTTTACATCTGAGGAAACTGAGGCAAAGAGAAGGTAAATTATTTGCCCAGGGTCACACAGCTAGTAATTGTCTGAGGTTGTATTTGAACTAAAGTTTCCCTGAATCCAGTCCCAGCATTCTATTTATGGTAATACCAGCTCTGGTATTTATTTTCTATTTAGTGCAGGACTACTAGAGCTTTCCAAAGAAGAATCACATGATGAAGCCATGGTTTTAGGAGAATGAATCTGGATCTAGTGGTGGTGAATATTATCACATTTAGATGAAGGGAAAGACTAGATGACAGAGACTATATCTGTGTAATTATCTCCACACAGTGCCTAGAACAGATTGTATAAACACTTAAATACCAGCATATCCCAGTTTACCCAAGTGACATAAAAATCCAGATTTATGCAAAATATACATTATGTTGTGATTATTCACTTTACAAAAGGACTCAGCTTTATGAAATAATATACCAAAGGACCTTTTAAAATACCAATATCCCCCTTGAATATCTCAATATGATTTCAATTTGCATAAAACTTTTCATACACATTGCTGTGTAAAATGAAGTATGCCTATGAGTGATGACAGTGATAGTGAAGAGAAAAAACAGTGTTGTGGTGTGACCCAGTGACCCCATGGGTTTGCTAGAGCACTGTAGAATCGTTTTCCTGAGCTGTTTATGGATATATAGGTGTGACTTCTGGGAGATACTATTATCTGGAGTACTGTGCTCCATTCTGGGCCCTTGCAGGTTAAGAACAACATTAATAAGCTTGAGAGCCTCTAGACAAGAGCAAACCAGCCCGAGAAAAAGCCTTGAATCCACTTTACGTGAGGTTCCATTGGAGGAAATGGGAGTGTAGGTAGAACCAAGATACTGGAAAACAAGAAAAGGTATAGCCAAATGGAACGCCACAACTACTCTAAATAGATCTTTAAAAAGAACTAGATTAAGTCCTGATCAGAAAATCCAAGAAAAAATCATGAGTCAATTTTCCAGCCCAAGTCAGCCAAGGAAGATAGGTCTATGGACAACAGAGAAGGGGTTTGGCCAGGGACAGTCATGCAGAACATTCTGAGGCCGTGATGGGCTGTGTACCAGGACAAAAAGAGTTCACCGACACAGCACAGAGGAGTCTGATTCTGTGCAGAAATGGGTGGTAATGGGTAGCTCTCTCCCTCACCACCCAGTTTCAGCTCACAGACGCAGGACAGACAAAGGGACACCTGTACTTAGGGGTGGCATTTTGGGGTGAGGAGGGCTCAGAGGACATGGGCTAAATACAGGGCAAGAAACAAGTTTAGAAACAAACAGCAGCTCTGGGGCTCTGATTCCAAAATCTGAGCAAGGCCTCATTTATAACCTCCATCTAAGTCTAAAGCCTGTAGCAGAATAACCAAGGCAGGACCAAATCAGAGCCTGAGACTGTAACTCTGAATAACAGAACTTTCCTGTTGGCTTCTAGGGGTGAGTGTAGCAGAAATATCTTGAAACTAGAACTGGGGCAAGCTCACAGGTGCTGTTCAGACCCAATCCCAGGTCAGGTATGAGCAGAGGTCAGAGTAGAAGGGAAGTTATCAGACTTTATCTTGAATCAGACTTATTTTGGAGCATTGATATCTTGCAGGTGTTGTGGAATAACACAACACAAAGTACTCCAAGAAAGCAGGGAGAAAACCCTAAAGGACACCTACTCAGCCTAGACATTCTCTATAAAAGTGTGCAGAACAAAGCCTTAACATAAAATGCAAAGTCAGGAAGCAGATTTGATGTCAGGAAAAAAATTGCCTAATAAATTTTCCTGACAAATGAGAATTGTCCAAAAATGGAATGAGCTGCCTAGGGAATAATGGGTTCTTCCCTCTTTGGAGGCCTTCAAGAAGAGGCTGCTTATTGGCTATGTTAGAATTGGGATCTCTTTTGAGCATTGGTTGGACTACACAGATATTGAAATCTCTTCCGAGATTCAAAGTCTGTGATTGTACAAAAGAGAAATAGTAAAACTCTGCCACCACATGGCAACTTCCATCAGCTTTCATTGTCAGTCTTCCCTTTGTTCTTGCAGACAAACTCATCCAAAGGGCAGGTTGGAATAATATCCATTCCCTGAGTCTCTGTAGAAAAATACTTGAGGAGTGGAGCAGAAAGTGTACAGGAAAGCTTGGGACCCAGAGATCACCCAGCAGGAAAACATCTGCTATTTTTACAAACTAATGCAGCATGTAAGCTTCTTTTCTTTCCTTCCCACTTTTTCTAATTTCATGTTAAATCTGGTACTTTTCTCTTCTTTCCTTGACCCCATGTGTTTCCCCAGCCCCATCAACCCACTTGGAGGAGGAGGGGTTCAAGATCACTTCTGAATTATTTGGAAATGACAAATTTCCAAGTTGCCCTTTTCTGACCATTTGGCACTGTGCCCCCTCTAACCCCCATACTCACACTTCAACCTGACTACCCATTCAACTCTAGTACCACCTGGTAATTTTCCACTGTTCATCACTTATACATTCTAACAAAGGTGTCTCCATTGGACAATTATCTCTACATCTCCAAATCTCCAAGCTGACCTTTCTCATTGTTAGATGGGCAGAAAATACCAGCCTGATAAAGCATAGGTCTCTAACATGCAGGGTCTTCATTTATAGCTTTGAGTCCTCTCCTCATTTGAATTCTTTATTGTCACAGTCAACAATGGAAAGATCTATTTTCCAAAACTATGATGTTGCTTTATTTCAAATCTCACGCTTTTCAGCTGATGTGGCTCATTCTCATTTCTCTTGCTATTTACAACAAAAGAAACCTCTGCCTTATACCAGAGGCAGCATTCTCTGAGGGAGCAATTCATCTTGCTGTTTTAAAGTCCAATTTTGTGAATGTCATATTTACACAATATAGGTTCATCTAAATATACCAGACCGTGATCTTTTAAAGACTCCCTTCACTTAGAGCCAGCTGAGTCCATCTAGCCCAAACTAAGGGTGATAACATGAAAACTTAATATCTCCCATTCTGATTGTGCCGTATAGATTACTGAGAAATAGGACTGCCTAGTACTTTGTGTGTATCTGTAGAGTGTTTGGGGGCAAATGGGTGCAACTTTCTAAAGACCAATTAGCACGTTTATTAGGGTTTGTTTCATAGCAGTGGGAGTACCTGCATCAAAGCCTGAAAGACTAAGGTTTGAATATCCCTTCTGCCACATACTGGCTCTGTGACCCCAGGCAAGTGGTCGAGGCAATTGTCTAATATTACAAGTCACAAAGAAGGTGCCAATCTGCATTGGTAGAGGACTTATCCTCAGCTGGGAATCCCCTATGCTGGCTAACCTCTTGTTTATCTAAGGAATTGTCCCATTTCTTTATTTTTGGAATGACAGTGTTGGAATTTCACAGGTATTTAACTCCCAGCAGAATCCAGGTTTAGACAACATTTTCCTTTTACTGACACCTATAATGAAGTCGTAGGGTCTAGCCTAAGCCACAGTTTGGCTTCATGCCTCGTACGTAGTATTTAATAAGTGCTTTTGGCCTTGGACACTGTTGACCAATTTCTCCTTGAAGCTCTCTTCTCTAGGTTTTCAGAGCACCACTCTCCCCTAGCTCTTCTCCTACCTCTCTGGTTGTTTCTTCTTTGTCTCCTTTGCAAGATCCTCATCCGGGTCACACCATCTGGCTACAGATGTCCCTCAAGGCTCTGTCCTGGGCCCCCTTCATTCTCACTCCCATATCTAGACTGTGGCCAAGGTCTGTTGATTTCACCCTTGCAACATCTCTTCAATATGCCCCCTTTCTCTCATTGCTGCTGCTCTAATTCTCATCACCTCACATCTAGACTATTGCCTTAGCCTGCTGGTGGGTCTGCCTGCCTCAAGTCTCTCCCTATTCTGATCTATCCTTCACTTAGCCGCTTAAGAGATATTCCTAAAGCACAGGTCTTATAATAGCACACCCCTTTTCAGTAAACACCTGTGGCTTCCTATTCACTCCAGGAGCAAATACAAAATGCTTTGTCTGGCATTCAAAGTCCTTCCTAACATAGCCCCTTCCTACCTTTCCAGTCTTCTTACCCCTTTCTCTCTACCACATACTTTTCAATCCAGTGATACTTGCCTCTTGGCTGTCCCGCAAACAAGACACTCAAACGTTCTGCTCTAGGCATTCTCCCTAACTGCCCCTCATGCCTACAATGCTCTCCCTCCTCTGTTCTCACCACTGACTGAAGGAACTAGCATTCTATCAAACAAAACAACAAGAAACGTATAAGAAGTTACAAAATATGCACAGAATAAATTAAGATAATTTGGAAGGTAATAGCATCTGAGGAGCTAGAAACTGCATTTTATTTCAAAATTTTGCTAACTGTTCTCTTCCCTACTAGGAATATTTGCAGTGTAAAGTCCTAGATTTTGAGTGAGAGAACCTGAGTTCAAATTTTGACTGCCATTTCCTACCTGTGACAGTGGACAAGTCACTTTACCTCCCCAGGAGTATAATGAGGAAGTAAGACTAGATAACATTTAAGGTCCCTTCCACTGCTTAATCTGCAATTCTGTGATGCTCATTCTTTGACCCTAACCCATATCACTGCTTTACAGTGAGCCACAGAGAGAATACAAAATCAAGCAAATAGTTAGCAATTATTAACTACTCTATAGTCAGCACTATTCTAGCTTCTGTGGAGGACACGTTATAAGTACAAGGTATGTCTCCTGCTCTCATGGAGCGTACAATTTTGTTGGGGAGAAAAGACTAATGATCTAGAAATAACTAGCAATATGAGACAGCACATAATTAAATGATAAATTGCATTTTATTGACTATGAGTAAAATAGGAGTCAGAGAAAGGAGAAATTAGCATGGTAAGAGAAAGATGCATGAAGCAAATGAAACTTAAATTAGGCCTTATTAAATCAGAATATAGAAGAGTGAAGATGGAGGACATTTCAGGCATTGGAAGGCACTCGAGCAAATATAACATAGACATTAAAGACTGTAGTGTTCAGGTGTTCTTATGAGTGTGTGTGTGTGTGTGTGAGTGGGTCGGTATGACCTTACTAAAGGAGAAGATATGTGCCTGGAAGCAATGAAAATTATAGCTTGATTTCAGAGAGCCTTGAATGCCAGAGAGAGACGTTTGAGGTTCATTGCATAAGTAATCAGGAAGGACTGTGGGGGACCTGAATTACGACAATATGAAGCCGAGTTTAGAGAAGATTAATCTGGCAGTAGAATACACAAAACCAACTCTTTGAGAAAGTGAGTGACAAAAAAAAATTGTGTGTCCAATTTTAAGATGAGTAAAGATTGGGCACTTGCCAAAGAACAGGGAATTTTTGAGATGTGTTTACCCAGAAAAAGAAGACTTAACATGCCAGAGAGAGATAAACACAGATGCTGCAAACATTCCCAAGAGAAAAGTACAGTATAAGATGCAAGCTCCCTGGGGATATTGCAGGTAGTTAGGCCCTGATGGGCCACCTGTCCCTGATGCCCCCGATAAGATGTCAATAAGCAGCAGAAAAATCTGAACCTTCTGACAGCCTTTCAGCAAGATTGGCAAGATTAGCTAATGTGTTAGTTAGTATGTATGGAAGGCTTAAAGCAAAGTCAATTCAGCACAACTTATATAAACAGAGGAGAGGAGGAAGAGGAGATAGAAACACAATGCAGAGTTGCCTCCTTTACCCCCCCCCAAATTCTTCTAGGCCTTTTCTAATGCTTCTTTGGGGATTCAAGGCGACCCTGAATTCTCAGTCTATGCTAGTAAAAGACAAGCATTTGCACATTCAACCAAACAGAAGAGCTTTGACTATGGATTTACTGTTGGATAGGGTCTTTTGTCTGATGATCAGTTCAACTAAATAGTGCCTTCCCTTTGAAATAAACTTTCTTTTGCGTTGTATATATCTTGTATGTACACAGTGGTTGGCATGTCATCTCTCCCATTAGAATGTGAGTTCTTTAAAAGCAAAGACCCTGTTTTGGGGCAGCTAGATGGCACAGTGGATAGAGCAATGGACTTGGAATCAGGAAGACTCCTCTTCATGAGTTCAAATCTGGCCTCAGACACTTACTAGCTGTATGACCTTGGGCAAGTCACTAAACGCTGTTTGCCTCAGTTCTTCATCTTTAATGAACTGAAGAAGAAAATGGCAAACCACTCCAGTGTCTTTGCCAAGAAAATACCAAAGGGAGTCACAAAGAGTTAGACACAACTGAAACAACAACAGCAAAAACTGTTTTTGCCTTTCGTTGCATCCTCAGTTTAGCACTGACATATAATAAATGCTTAATAAAAAATTAACTGACTGACTTAACTTGGAGAGGCTTATCATAAAGTTTCCTACAGAGTGACAATCTTTTCAACCATAATAATTCTACAAGACTGCTTACCAAGTCATAGAAGGGCATTAATCTGTGTTAGTAAAGATAACAGTCACAATAACAAAATCATAAATCCCTTAGATGATAAAGTAGACAACATGCTTGGTGAAATTACTTCAGCCTTCTTGTCTCAGTTTCTCCTCTGATAGTAACTGTCACATTCACACATATATGTGCATATACGCATGCATGTATGTACACATAGGTACACAATATGTAAAGTATTTCATTTGAACCTCAGTAACAGTTCTATAAGACACATACCACTAAAATTATTCTCTCCATTTTACAGATCAAAAAAACTGAGGCCCACAGAGATTAAGTGACTTGTCTATACAATATTTCAAAAATATCAGAGGTGGTCAAAGAATGAACTTTGAGCTAACCCAATAGTTTAATTAAGTCTCTAGGGGAGCATCCCAGGGAACTCTGTTTGGCCTTGTGTTACTGAACATTTTTTTCAATGACTTCAAAAATGCCATAGATAGTGTTCTTATTAAATTTAAAGATGCCACAAATTGGGAGGTATAGCTCACATACTGGATGATAGAATCAAAAAAGATCTTGGTCAACTAGAGAACTAACTTCATCTAATTCAATAAATGCACTAGGGATGAAAAAGAAAAATCTTACACTTAGGTCTAAAAATCAACTCTGACTTTATAAGTACAAAATAGGGGAAATGTGTAAACTGTTTTTTTTTAGTAGATAGCAAACTGAATATGAATAAGTGGTGCAACATAGCAACCAAAATAGCCAATGAGATCTATCTTAAGCTGCATTAAGAGGAACATAACTTGTAGAGATAAAGAGATGATAGTTTCTCTAAACTCTACCCTGGTCAGACCACATCTGAAATAGTATTTCAGTTTCAGGCACTACAGATTAGCAAGAGCATTGATAAACGGGAGAAGAAGCCAACCAGCAGTTTAACTGAATGAAATTTAACCAGGTTGAGACCATTCTCTATGAAGACTGATTAGAGCAACAAAGGATGTCTGGTCTAAAGAAGATGATGCATGGAAAATACAACCATGCTTTTTTATTTGAAAAATTGCTACAATATAGAAAGGGAATTAGCTTTGTTCTTTATGCCTCAGAAGACAGAACCAAGAACAATGAACAGAATTTGTAAAGAGAAAGACTTAGACCTTGATGTCAGAAAAAAAATCTTTTCAACAATTAGAGATATCCATAAAGTAGAATGAGTTGCCTGGGAAAATAGTGAATTCTCCATCACTAGAAGTGTTCAATCAAGTATCAGAAGATCATTGATCAAATTAAAAATATTGGGGATTTTTTGAGGGGGTATAGGTTGGACTAAGTGGGTACTGACATCTTCCTCCAATTTAAATCGAGTCAAGTCCCTAAGACTCACAAATAAAGTTTGATAGATATTGCAAGCCCTTGAGTTAGATAAAAGAATATAAGCTGGGGCAGCCAGGTAGCACAGCAAGTAAGAGCACTGGCTCCAGTGTTGAGAAGACCTGGAGATCGAATTCCGGGCTCAGACACTTAGCACCCACCCAGAAACACCTGGCCGTGTAACCTTGAGCAAGTTACTTAACCCCAATTGCTTAGGGGCGGCCAAGTGGCTCAGCGAGTAAGAGCACCGGCTCCAGTGTCGGGATGACCTGGATCAAATCCGGGCTCAGATACTCAGCACCACACCCAGAAATAACTGGCCATGTAACCTTGAGCAAGTTACTTAACCCTGATTGCTTAAAAAAAAAAAAAAGAATATAAGCTTCTTTGAGTATAGAAATTGCTTCATTCAGCATCTTGTATGTGTGTGTATATCGTAAAGTGTATTTATATGTATATGTGTGTGTACACATGTCCCTACTACCTAACAGTGACTAGCACATTTAGTACTAGGCACTTAATACTTGTTGATCAATTGATTAATAAATGCAAAGTTTTGTCACCACGAATGGAGATTTAAGGTTTCTTTCGTTTGTTTTTGCTTTTTTTTTGGAGGGGGGAAGGTAGGACAATTAGGGTTAAGTGACTTGCCCAAGGTCACACAGCTAGTTTTTGTGTTAAGTGTCTGAGACCGGATTTGAACTCAGGTCTACCTGACTCCATGGCCAGTGCTCTATTCACTGTACCACCTAGCAGCCCCAGAGATTTAAGTTTTAATTCCTGTCAACTGGAGTCTAAAGTGGACTGTCAATGAATAGGACACATGCCAAAGCTCAATATTGTATTCTTTACTCTGTAGGAAAGAGTGAAGGCCATGTGAATATTTGAACTATTCAGAAGTTGCCAGAAAGCTGAGCTTCTATGACCTAGCTGTTCTACAATCTGAAGACAAATAGGGTTAATAGCCAAAGATCCTGCATCTTGAGGTTTGACATCCAATGAAAGCACTCACAGTTTAACACCAGCAGTCAGTCAACTCCTTTTGATCCTTACCTGAGTTAAAAGAAGTAATGAGTATACTTCATATACACTGGTTCTTCTAGTATCAGTCAGCAAAAAATCCTGGGTTTACCCAATCCATTTGGAATGCAATGGCCCTTCCCTTATTGATAGAAATGATACAAGGTCATGACTATGTATAGTGTATATATGGTTTCATAAATTTGTTATGACTTTGGATAACCAACTTGATTTCATTCACCACCTTTTAAATGATTACTATGTACAAGGCCCTTGGAATAAATACAAAGACAAACAACGAAATGGTCCTTGTCCTCACAGAGCTTACATTCTGCTGGCAGAACACAACATGCACACGTAAATCAGGAGTTCTTAACCTGGAGTCTATGAACTTCCTTTATATGTATACGTATGTGTATATATGTATACATGTGTACATACGTGTGTATGTGTATATATAGGTATGTATTTTTACCGTTGTATTTCAATACAGCTAGTTTCTTTTGTAATTGTTTTTTAAATGCATAAATAAAATACAGACAATTTAAGATTATGTTCACTGGCTTCATCAGACTGCCAAAGGAGTCCATGACACAAAAAGGTTAAAAACACCACACATAAATTCAAGGAATATGCAAAATAAATACAAAGTCATTTCTCATGGTTAGGAAGAGGAGAAAATTAACATCTAGGCGGGATACAGAGTCAGGAAAGATTTCATCTAGGAGGGAAAACCTGAGTTTACCTCTGAAGGGAACTAGCTATTTCAAAAGGTGAAGGTAAGTAGGGAAGAGTACAACCAGAATGGAGCTAGCCTATGTACTTCCTGGTCAAGAGATGTGAACTGTATATTACCAACATGGGAAAACAGAATGCGAAAGAATCAGGAATGGAACGTCTTAACTATACCCAGAGGGACCCAATCTGACCCAGGCTTGGAAATATGGTCTACTGGTGATACCTCCCAGCACTAAAAAATCAATATAACATAGTAGCCCCAAGGGCAGTGGTTTGGAAGCAAAAAAGGAATTTGGAGGTAGGGCAGAGGCTTACCATCTTCTGGGTTTAATGCTAAAGAGAGTAACAGTATGTATATTATCTAAGGAACATTACATGAAGACAGAGAGAGGAGGCACCCTGGTCAAGTCAGAAGACTAAGCTGCGAAGAATGACTATTGCTTTGCCCAATGGAGATTTGCAGAGCCAATGGACAGCTGAGAAACTCTCCCTAACCCAGAGGGGCAGCTTCTCTCATCCCTGTGACTTCTCCCTCCAATGAAATCAGTTCATTTGCTAAGAGCTCTGTGTGTGAAGGGAAAGCTTGGCTAATTTTAAACCAAATTAGCTCGACTTTGCTGAATAACTCCAGTCTATAATCTTTTATTTAACATTTTATAACCTTAAGCCCCTTCTTCTATAACCCTTATATTTCAAAAAAAAAAACTAAGAAAAAATACAGTTTGTTTTAATAAATTCTTGATTTAGCAAGCCAATAAATTCTCTCATAAGTTGCAAGAATAAGTCATTGTTGGACTAAAACCAACAACATAATTAGCCTCTCGTGCCCTTAGGTTCTTAATCACAGAGCAGTCATTTTGTAAGGCCTGACAAAGTTTAACACTTTGGCAACCAAGTAGTTGCTTTGTTCTCTATTATTCAAGCCTTTCTTAATGGTCCTCACCTTAACTTCTATTAACTCCATCTCCAAGCTTCTCCTTTCTTTCGGGTTGGCTGTTGGGGAGGGCTCTCAGCCTAGGATTAGAGGCTTGTGGGAGAAAAGGGTATTTGGGATGTTAATCCTTTCATTAAGTGCCATCACTTTTCTTTTTAATCCAAAACACAACACAGACTGATATAAATTAGAGGAAAATTTTGCTGCTAAAATATCTGAAAACTCTCAGGAAACTATGCAGATTTATATGTGACAATCATCATATTATCATACTATAAATGTTTATTTTAAGAGGTGAATGAGTGTGACAAAGCCAAAGTCACAACTAGATTTTTAAAAATAGAAAATAAAAATAGAAATATTATTTAAAATAGAAATGTGTTGGGAGAAAATATAAATAGAGCTTATAAGTGTCAAGTTTGCACTGAAATCAGGATTCACCAGGGATTCTATCATCAGGTCTAACCTGGCTGATCAACAAGAAATAACCATTACTGAACTTTCTTCTCTGTGACCAAGGGGTGTTTCAAACTGGAAGGGGAATATGTTTGGTCAGCCACACATATTGTCTTCCATTCACTTGATGTCTTGAAGGCTTTGGAGGAATAAAAACTAATTCTGATTTTAAAAAAACATGCTGGGGCCAATAACTAGTCTAGCCCAACCACTTCTCCAATAGCTGAATCATCATCATCATCACCATCATCATCATCATCACCATCATCATCATCTTTTTTCTTCTTCTTCTTCTTCTTCTTCTTCTTCTCCTTCTCCTCCTCCTCCTCCTCCTCCTCCTCCTCCTCCTTCTCGGGGGAAGGCAGGGCAATTGGGGTTAAGTGAGTTGCCCAAGGTCACACAACTAGTAAGTGTTAAGTGTCTGAGGTTGGATTTGAACTGAACTCCTCCTGACTCCAGGGTCAGGTGCTCTATTCACTGTGCCACCTAGCCACCCCATGAATCTTCTTTATATCATCTCTGGCAAGTCAATATCCAGGCTCTACTTGAAGACTTCTTCAGTGTACATTTTTTTTTCCATTTTGTCAATTGTATTCCTAAATTTTTCTTCTACCTCTCTTATTTGACTTTTAAAATCCTTGGGGGGTAGGGAGGCCCTAGGTGGCACAATAAATAGAGCACCTGGCCCTGGAGTCAGGAGAACCTCAGTTCAAATCTGGCCTCAGACACTTAAACTAGCCACATGACCTTGGGCAAGTCACTTAATCCCAATTGCCCTACTTTCCCCCTTCCAAAAAGAAAAAGAAAAAAATCCTTCTTGAGTTCTTCCAAGAACTTTTTGGGCTTGAGATCAGCTCATATTTCCCTTTGAAATTTCAATTATGGATATAGTGACCATGTTGTCCTCTCCTGGATTGGTGTTTCGATCTTCCCTGTTGCCAAGATATTTCTCTATGGTCATTGTTTTTATTTGATTCTTCTTGATCATGTTGTTTGCCTTTTTTCTGGCTTTTAAGTTTGGTCTCTCTTTCTGGGGTCCAGGGGGCATTGTCCCAGACTTCTTGTGCTGGGGGATAGGGGTCTGGTTACTGGTTTTCTGTGCTGGGTTCTCAGGTGCTGGCAGCAGGAAACTCCCAAATTCTGTGAATTTATGACTATTACCACTGGCAGTAGTGGTCTGGTAGTTTACCTGGTGCTGAGCTGGAGCTGGTAGTGGTGGCTGGTGTGTGCCTAGAGTTGGCACTTGCCTGCCCCACCACTCTTGGGCTCAGGATCTCCCTCTGGTTTGCTGAGGTGGGGCTTGTAACTGGATTATTGGACACTTCCCATCCTGTACTGGTCCCCTTCAGTCACAGCAAGAGGGACCTTTCCTGTTAATCCTCTTAGCTTCCCTAGCTAAAGACTATTATATCTCATCTTTCTGCTGGTTCCACTATTCTAGGATTTTTCTTGGGGCAATATTCTCTTGGTTTTTCAAAGTCTATTAAGGGAAGGTGAGAATGACTTAGTGCCTACTCTGCCATCTTAGCTCCCAAAAGTTTAAATAGGTGACTTTCAAACAGTCTGTAGGCTGATAGCCCTAGGAGCAACTGCTGCCATCACCACAGGCCCTGACCAGGACTTCTGAAGATTCCTATGGAGAACTCATTACTTTATAAGACAGTCTATTCTATTTTTTAGATAGGAAGTTGTTAGGAAATGCTTCCCTCTATTGAGCCAAAAATGGGTTATGTGTTTAGAATTCTTGCTTTTTTTGGAGGGGGGAGAGCAGGGCAATTGGGGTTAAGTGACTTGCCCAGGGTTGCACGGCTAGTTTTTGTGTTAAGTGTCTGAGTCTGGATTTGAACTCAGGTCCTCCTGACTCCAGGGCCGGTGCTCTATTCACTGTGTCACCTAGCCACCCCCATGTGTTTATAATTCTTAACCATTATTCCTAGTTTATCCTATATCTTCCAGAGGGCTATCCTTCAGAAACTTAAAGATGACCTTCATGTTTATCATCTGCCCACTATTCCCCATCTCAACCTTATTCATTCAGAACTAAACATCTCCAGATTCTTCAACTGATGCTCACAACCTGGTTTTGTGTCCCTTCACCATTCCAGTAAATAGCCTAGACCCATAAAATTGGGTTTCATTTAAATGTAACAGTTCAATCCAACAAATTCAATTCAAACAAACCTTTTCTGGGAGCTACTACGTGCAAGGTACAGTGCTAGGCACTGAATTAGAATGGAAAGGGAAGAAAACTGGGAATCAAATCCTGGGGAAATAGGCCAGATGGAAACCATTAGAGAAAGCAGCTGCGCATTTTTCTACAGAACTGGCACCTGTGTAAAAGCTTTGGAAAACATCCTACCAGCACACATTCATTTAAACATCCCCCCACCACAGTGGGCTTTCTCTCCCCCCCCCCATAAGTATTCTAAGAGAAAAGTGGATTGAATCAACTGTCTTTCTTATTCACCTGGTAACCCTCTGTGAGTGGTTATTTCCCAGTCTGCTCTAAACAGTATTTTAATAAAAGACATGCAGTTTGAATACTAATGAGATATTTACAAATGTAGATAGAAAGATAATTTATACTATTGTGTGATATTACCACTAGTTGGCATTAGTGATGTGTCATAGATCACACTAATTGCAATACGTTTTTTTTTAAGTATAAATGCAAAACAGGGAATTATAGCTGATGTTTGGAACAATGTACGTGGATTTAAAAGTATTATTTAAGACCTGATTTTAAACTGAACCATAGTTGCCATTTTAAGGTGACACAATAAGCTTGAAGTAGAGATTATCTGGAGGTTTATTTGCCTGAAAGGGGAAAGGGAGGTAGAAGGATCCCAGAAACATAGTCTTGCATATGTCAGTCCCTAGAGCACCATTCTCAAAAAAAATGAACATAGAAGCTGATGGTTGTGCTTGTGAAACAATTGCTTCCTTAAGCTACATGTTGTAAAAAAAAAAAAAAAGCCTATTAAGAATAAACAGTTATTGGGGGCAGCTAGGTGGCGCAGTGAATAGAACACTGGCCTTGGAGTCAGGAGGACCTGAGTTTCAAATCTGACCTCAGACACTTAACACAAAAACTAGCTGTGTGACCTTGGGCAAGTCACTTAGCCCCAATTGCCCTACCTTCCCCCCTACAAAAAAAAAAAAGAATAACAGTTATTGAAAGGTATATACATTTTACTTTTAACAATCTTCTTTTTGTTAAATCCTGAGGCTAATACTGCCAGAGGTGACTAGGGAGAAAGGAGGTGTGCAGATTCTGCTCCTCAGCATCCTCAGCCAAAGTCTAAAAGGTAACTGAAAATAAAGGTTTGGAATCCCCTTTGCTGGACCAAGAATTTTAGTCAGGGTTCAAGCTGAGAGAACCCTGGGGAAGGCCATAGACATATTCTAGAAAAACTCCAAATAAATCTAATGCAAGGGTTCTTAACCTGGGGTCCATGGACTACCTCCCCTTCCCAGAAATCTATAGAAGGATTTTGGGGAGAGTGTGAACTTGGTTTAGACATGGCTATCCCTATAGACACAAATTCTCCTAGACCGAAAAAGAGGATTCTTCAGCACCAGTAGACTCAAGCCAACTTGGATTAGCTCTAGTTAAAGCCTACTCTGCAAAGTTTACTGGGGTAATATGACAGGTTTTAGCTGCCCCAAAGGAAAAAAGGCCTAAATATAATTAGGAAGCCTATCCATGCTAGGATATTTGAGACTTACCATGGTGATGACTTAATAGTTTAATACTTCAAAAGATCAATGTTCTTATGACTGTGGATATAGTCCACCCCACCCCCCCCAACAGGGAAGATCACAACCAAACAATGTCTCCTTACCCTGTGCAATCCTTGATAGCTATTTGTAAACCTTTAAACAAGTTCCACTCAATGTGTTGGATGGTTGCTTTAATTCTCCTAACATTGGGTATATACAAATGGAGACAAAACTATCCATCTGCTATCTTTTTCTTGTACTACTATATAAGCAGTCATCATATTTTGGGGTTATCGCTGATAAAGAATATTTTTATGCTAATTCACATAAATAATTCATCATTTGCAATATGCTACAAATTATTTGTGCCCACTGTGCATCTCTCCATTGTCCTGGGAGCAAACTACAATTTTAATTCCTCAGAGATTGTGTCATTCCTGATTCAGAGTTGACCAGATACCATCATTGGAAGACTATTGGTGTTAGAAAGATAGGAATTTGTTTCAAAGATAAAATGTCATTGTTTAAAGCATTGCTCAGTTTCTCAGATGCAATCCAGCCTCCCTTCACCTATTCAGTTTTGGACACAGTATATAATCCAATCACATCTGTTCAAGATACATGTCAAGTGAAGTCAGGTAACCCAGAATTTATTAAGCACATATTATGTGCCAGGCGCTATAAACAAAGAAAGGCAAAGACAGTCCCTATTCTCAACCTATTCTCAAGGAGCTCGAGCTCACAGTCTAATGGGAATAGGGGGGGGGGGCGGAGTCAATTCACAAGCAATTGCATACAAATAAGATTTATGTATCCAGAATAAATTAGAAGTAATCTCAGAAAACAGTAAGATAAAGGAGAACTGGAAAAGGCTTCTTGTAGGTGAGACTTTAGCTAAGACTCAAAGTAAGCCAGAGAAGCCTGGAAGTGGAGATGAAGAGGAAAAGAATCCCAAGCATGGCAGACATCCAACAAAAAAATGCCCCAAGCTGGGAGATGGAGTATTATGTGTGATTATAGCTAGAAGACCAGTGTTATTCTATCATGGAATATGTGTGAGAGTGGAATAAGGTGTTAAAAGACTGGGAAGGTAGGAAGGGACCAGGCAGTTAAAAGCTTTAAAAGCCAGTATATTTTATATTTGATCCTAGAAGTAAATCCATGTCCTAATGGACAAACTCTATGGGTTGTCCATCCACCTACATAGATAGCATGGTTTCAGACAATACCATTCTAAATCCATTTAGTTTTTCCTATGTAGCTAATTAGACCAAATACCAAATGCCAGAGTGGGCAGCTAGGTGGCTTAGTGGATAGAGCCCCAGTGCCTAGAGTCAGAAAGACCTAAATTCAAATCTGGCCTCAGACACTAACTGGATGACCCTGCACAGGTCACTTAAACCTATTTGCCTCAGTTTCCTCATCTGTAAAATGAACTAGATGATGTAGTGACAGACCACTTCGGTAACTTTGCCAAGAAAATCCCAAATGGAGTCACAAAGAGTCGGGCATTACTGAAATGACTGAACAACAACACTGTTGAATGATTATGCATATCATTTAAGAGGTTTGACAAAGTTCAATGGCTTCATGCAATCAGTTTGATTTGTAAACAGGAATATCTGGAGGACTTCAATGTCTTTTGGAAATTCCACTACTATTTGGACTTTGCCTAGGACATTGCCAATGATGGAAGGGAACTTTTTTGAGAATAAACATCTCCCTGTTTTATGTTTCATTTGCTATAAATAATGAGACAATTGGCAAAGTTCTCTCTGTTTGCATCCAACAAAGAATCTTGTATGATTTAAAGAACAATTTTGTTGGAAAAGTGACTTTAAGATTGCGTTTTACTCCTCTGAATAAAATGCTATACCTTATCCCCATCAATAAACCATAAGTACTAAAGGATCTCATAGCCTTTCCAAATTTAAGTCATTTTGTGGCTATAAAGATGTAGCCTACTTCCCATTTCCTTCTTATATCTTCATCAAGGATTTCTTTGAGATGTGTGCAACTTTAAACAAAGCTAATGCAAACAAGATTACAAGGGAAGCAGAAATCTGGAAAACAATTTTTACAGTTAGTGTCTCCAATAAAAACATCCTTTCAAAAATATATAGAGAACTGAGTCAAATTTATAAGAATTCAAGTCATTCCCCAATTGATAAATGCTCAAAGGATATGAACAGGCAGTTCTCAGAGAAAGAAATTAAAATTATCTATAGTCATATGAAAAAATGCTCTAAATCACTATTGATTAGAAAAACACATATCAAAACAACTCTGAGGTACCATATCATACCTATCATATGCAATAACATGACAAAACGGGAAAATGATGATGTTGGAGATGTGGGGAAATTGGAACACTAATGCATTGTTCGTGGAGTTGTGAACTGATCCCACTGTTTTGGAGAACAATTTGGAACTATGCCCAAAGGACCATAAAACTGTACATACCCTTAGATCCAGTAATACCACTTCTAGGTCTGTTTCCCAAAGAGATAATGAAAATGGGAAAAAGAACCCACATGTACAAAAATATTTATAGCAGTTCATTTTGTGGTGGCCAAATGAGGTGAAAATTGAGGGGATGCCCATCAATTGGGGAATGGCTAAACAAGTTGTGGTATATGAATGTAATGGAATATTATTTTTCCACAGGAAATGATGAGCAGAGAGACTTCAGACAAACCTGGAAAGACTTACACGAACTGATAACTGAATGAAGTGAGCAGAAATAGAACATTATACACAGTAACAGCCATATTGTACAATGACTAACTTTGATAGCTTTAGCTCTTCTCAGAAATGCAGGGATCTAAGACAATTCTAAAAGACTCATGATGGAAAATGCCATCCACATCGAGAAAAAGAACTGATGGAGTCTGAACATAGATTGAAACATACTATTTGATCTTTTTTGTTTGTTTCTTCTTTCTCGTGGTTCCTCCCATTGGTTCTAATTCTTTACAAAGTGACTAATATGAAGATGTTTAATATGAATGCATATGTAGAGACTATATCAGATTGCACACCATCTTGGGGATGGAGGAAAGTAGAGAGAGAAAGAAAATTGAGAACTCAAAAGCTTATGTAAGTAAATGTTGAAAACTAAGATGTGTGTAGCTTATATCACAAAATGATAAAGTAGGCATAGGAATCAGTAACTGATATCTTCTCAATCACCTTTTTAAGTAATTATTATGTCTGTTACTTTAATAAGGCACTACACTCACTTGTTTCTACCTACTGAAGAAGAAAAAATATTTCAGAATCCTTTAAATTTCTGGACCCTGGTACAAAGTCTTGATCACCCCTACTCTGCTATTTCCTATAAATATCTCCCCAGACATGATTTCTTTCTGTTTTATGAGTAGATATGGCTAAATCTTCCATCATTTTCTTCCATAAGTTTTGCCAATGAGTTTATATTCTAAACCACTGTTATCCTGGGCTACCATAATTCTCCATGTGGCAAAAAGGTCATATGATTGCTGAATAAGGTAGTTTTTAGACTTTTGGCCTCCTTGTTCTAGTGACTATTTAAATTTAATTTCTGTAGGTAATGAAGGTCCATGTTGATATTTGCTCCTTTTTCTATTTCCCATTTTTCTGAGATGCTAGCTTATTTAGATGGGTTAAGTTGGAACAGTTTTGCATTTTTCTACTATTATGCTTTTATTATTGTTGTTGATTTTTATCTTTGTTCTAATAAGTCAGTGGTCTAATTCTAGAAGATAGCTAATTTGAAAGTGACTTTTCCTATTGTGACCGAAAAATTCTCTACCTGTTAAGGTAATCCTTTTCATTTTTGTGTTGTTATTCAGAGTTTTCCAATTCCCTACAACTTAGTTCTGGCAGAGGATAACTGTGATAGTAATCTACTTCTCTTTAGTCTCTTAATCCTGAGACAGATTTTCCTTTTTTTTTTAATTTTCTCCAATGTTCATTTGTGCTTTGAAGTCACTGTATATTAGACAGATCAAGTAATTTTTGAGTATTTACTATTTTCCAGCAACTGTGATAAGCTCCTATTTTGGCTTAATTTGATGGGTCTTATCAAGTTTTTCTTAGTACTGCCTCATTCTCCTTAATACATGTTGGCACATAAGCTGTAATTATATTCATGGT
Organism: Petaurus breviceps papuanus; assembly: GCF_028583685.1. NCBI lineage: Eukaryota > Metazoa > Chordata > Mammalia > Diprotodontia > Petauridae > Petaurus > Petaurus breviceps. The sequence goes on from NW_027186296.1 coordinate 84,232,268, forward strand.
AGTCTTTTCACTTATGTTCATCACGAGCACTACAATACAAAATGTCCAATTATCTCAAGAAATTAAGTCTCTTATTGCCTTTGGATGGATGATAAAAACAACTTTACTAACTCCTTTATTCATTTCTCCAAACCTCTCAGAATCTATGAGTCACTGTTCCTTTGTACCTGTAACTTCCTTTTTCTCCCAGTTTTATTATAATGAGAATATAAATAAGAATATGATCCAGTTTCCACAGGACAACAGTTCTCAAAGTGTGGTTAGCAGCTCCTGGAGATCCCTAAGACCTTTTCAGGACATTCACAAGGCAAAATTATTTTATAATTATACCATGATGTTATTTACCTATTAAAATATTCTTCCCAGGGCAGCCAGGTAGCACAGCGAGTAAGAGCACCCCCCAGGGTCGGGATGACCTGGGGGTTGAATCCCGGGCTCAGACACTTAGCACCCACCCAGAAACACCTGGCCTTGAGCAAGTTACTTAACCCCGATTGCTTAGGGGTGGCCAGGTGGCTCAGTGAGTAAGAGCACCAGCCTCAGTGTCGGGATGACCTGGGGATCAAATCCAGGGGCAGATACTTAGCACCACACCCAGAAATAACTGGTCGTGTAACCTTGAGCAAGTTACTTAACCCCGATTGCTTAAAAAAAAAATATTCTTCCCTTTTCCAACTACATATCCATTTAAGGCAGGATTTTCTTCATATAATTCAACCAAAACAACAGATAGTAACAGAATGAATGCAGAGACAGATATAGGAATCTGGCTTCTTTTAAATCAGACATTAAAGAAACTGGCATAAAAATGTGGAAAACAATGCCATTCTTCTCACTAATATTTTGTTTTGGAAAATTCAGTAAATTTTCATAAAAATATTCTATGTTAATGTGTAATGAGTTTGATGTTTTTAAATGAATTAATCAATATTTTAATTGGTCAATTCTAATGTGGCAAATATTGATAGATGTTACCTACAGAAATATCAGTTCTTTGGGATTCCCAATAATTTTAGGGGTGTAAAGAGCTCCTGGCCTCAGATACTTACTAGCTGTGTGGCCCTGGGCAAGTCACATAACCATTTGCCTCAGTTTCCTCATCTGTAAAATGAGTGAAAGAAGGAAATGGCAAGCCCACTCTAGTAACTTTGCAGAGAAAACCCCAAATGGAGTCACAAAGAGTCAGACACAACTGAAAAAACTGGACCACAAAAAAACAGCTCCTGAGAACAAGGACTTTGCAAATTGCTGCTCTAACAGTATGCCCAATTGTTGGTCACTAAAGAAGTTCATATTTGCAGTACCAACAACTAATTTCATGTTAACATACAGTCTAAAACCATGTGATTCTTTGCATCATCTATCCCTTTTTCACCCTTCCACAACCATCACTTCAGAAGTAGACAGAGAATAAACTGGATTGAGGATCATTAAATTTTTCCTATTCGGTATGATACTTGAAGCCTTTCCAGTACATTAGAAACTGCCAATGTCTGTGCTCCGGTGGCATAACCTTCACCTAGGGTATCAGCTTCAACACCATGATAAATCATCAGAGTAAGACTTTTATGATAGGTTGCTTATCCACAGATACAGGGGCCAAAAGGAGTAATTGGCCATGGTCTACCGGGTCAATTATCTGAGGTCTGGCCATGAATCCTGTGAACCTTACTATGATGGAGGTAATCACCAGCAAATTTAGAAGCCATTCACCATCCCTAAGGATTCCCTTGCTGGATGTATGGCCAGGCTAATCACCACCTAGTGTTCTAGCCAGGTCTCAGGCACTAAGACTACATGTAGAGGGAGCTAGAACTCTGAATCCTTACCATAGAGAAAACATTGTGGGGAAAAGGTAATCCCTCCCTCCTCAAATTTTCCTCGAACATGTTGTCTGGATCTCTTCTATTATACTCCTTATATTATATTGATGTGTAAGACTTTGTATTAAATAATGTTGTAGCCCATGATATACCATAAATTCTTTGGGGAAAGGTACACTATAATTTGTCCTCTGTCCCCCTAGTGTTTAGCACAATACCTGGCACATAGTAAGCATTTAATATGTCCTTCAAAGTGAATTGAATTCTCTGCCTGCCTTAAACTTTGCTGACACTTGATTACCTAACCTCAAAATTTGTCAGGCTCTGCTGTGTTTCTGTAATCCAGGCTGACATGATTGTCTTTGAATACTATGACTTATTCCCCTTTCTAATCCTGTCCTATTACTATGGCCTATGATGACCTTTGTCCCTATAAGTTTGCTGTCACTTCAGTGGTTCTGTATTCTGACTTGTTCTGTACAATTACTATGGCCTGTTCTCTTCTACCCATACCCCTACAGTTACTTTTAAATCTACTTTCCACTTACAGAATTTGATGCCAAATTACAATGGGGCAAGATGCAATACAGATTAGAATTGAGGTCACCATTTTTAATAGGGCATACCTCCACTGGGAATTTATTGTTGCAACAACTGAAAGGTTTGTGTCAGTTACTGTAGACTTATACTCCCCAACTGTAATAGCCTTTCTCTTTTAACCCACTTTACTAATCTCCCCAGATGCTGATGGGCCTCACATAATGAAACTCTGGTACAGACTCTTTGTGCCATTGAATGATAATCACAAGATTTTATAGGTGGAAGGAATCTCAGTGGTCACTGAGTCCAGCCTATACCCAGAAAGTCATCCGCACTACAACTTATTTGGCAAGAGTTCATCCTGTCTCTGCCTAAAGGCCTCCAATTAGGAAGAAGACCTTCTGGAGCAGCCATTCTATTTAGGAAGTTGTTGTTTTTTTTTTTTCCTGATGCCAGGTCAAAGCTTGCTTCTTCACAATTGTCACCTATTGTGCTGTGGAAGCAAACAAAACATCTGATCCTTCTTCCATATGACAGCCCTTCAAATACAGTCCTACAAAGATGTGCACCACATAAAAGGACAGAATGATTGATGGGGGATGCCTTCCAGCCTTGTGTGTCCTAGAATTTGAGTCTAAATATCATATTAGCAAATGAGAGGGTGTTTCGTGGTCACCAAATTGCCCAAACGTGTTGCCTGCCTCCAAGTCAGTGCAGACAATTAGAAAGAGACACTGATACTATAAAATCTACTCTGATCATCACCTCCCATTTCACGGAAGGAATTCAGTCTCATTCTCAAGAAGCTCCAGCTAATACCAAGATCTTAACGAGTATGAAAGCCTGCTTCTTCCCTCATCCCACAGCCTGACAAATGTGCATACATTCCAGGATCACCGGGGTCCATGATGTCCAGGCAGGATGTTAAATCTCTGCCTCCGTGTAGCCCAGATGTCACAAAACATTTGCCCAGTTCTAAAATGATGAAGCGCCAAATCTTTTGAACATCGCTCTCATCCATCAAACTCACAGTGGCTTTGCCCCAAAACAAGAGCTTTGCTTTTAATATTATTAGCCAAGCCTCATATCACCCAGTGTGACACATTGCTTCATGGTGTAAGAGATAATGGGCAGTAGCAACTGCTCAGACACGATGGAGAAGGCCCCATTTGGTACCAACAACAGCTGGCAATTTATCTACTGCACATCATTTATTATGCTTAATAGCACTGTCATGAACCTCAGTGTAGCTGACATCCAGTAAAAGTAAGTGAACTGGAAGACACATGGGTACAGGCCTTTGAAACTCACGATTAAATCATGCCTGAAGAAATTGGAGCATATGTTCCTCCATGTTTAGCCAGGGCATCACAATCAGCTGTCACTCTTGTTTGAGAGGAGGGTGGCCCAGGAAGCAACAGTTTCTTGTTTTCACCAATTTGCATTCTAAACCTGTATTTCTTCATCTTCAAATTCACCTTCTTCACAAATTCATCACTGACTGTCCATTTGTTGGGAATGTTCTAGAGAGATTTCCTATTTGTGTACACGTTAAACCAGAAGAACCACGTAATGTGCCAGAAGGCCTGCTAGATACAATATCAGAGGACCAGGGTTCAGAGCTTGGCTCTGCCATTTATCTCCCATGACACCTTGGGCAAGTTATTTAAGTCCCCAGACCTCAGTTTGTCTACAAGTTTAAGAGGCTGGACTAGATGGCCATTTAGCCTCTCAGCTTTAAATCTGTGATGTGAACTTGGATTCTTTCATTTTTCTTAATCCATGTTTCTTGCCTTCATCAGGTAAGGACTAGAGATGGAGCACAGGACAGAGACTTTTCAGGGTCCTGGAGGAAGATAAAGGAGAGAGAAGACAGGATCACTGCCCTCAAGGGGCTTATAATCTTTACACATGAATCTACTCAAAGTCAACCAAAATCACAAAGCCACTGGGAATAACCATAAAATGAAGTGTCACTGATTAAATACACAACTATCAATGGGGCACTGACTCAACACTTCTTCATGCTGTCCTTGTAATATTGTTTAACCATCATGTCATTCCATTCAGCGTCTTGAGAAATCCTCGAGGAGAGGAGCTAAAAATACCACTGCCATCCCCCTTCCCCCACTGCTGGATGCATGTTTGACTTCTCTCAATAATGATAGTTTCATGGCTTCCTATTTTATTTGTTCAGCAGGTGATCATTAAAATTAAGCCTTGGATAAGCTGAAACCCTGGCTAATTCATCTCATGCAGCATACCCCTTGCAGGTGACAGGATCTGTGCATAGTGATAGGGACAGAGTTTCCATGATGCTTAGTGATTCCTTAGGATAGAAAGTGTTATGTTAATAGAAGATCACAATAATTAACAGGAACCCTACCCCCCTTGATATCAACAGAAATTCACAGGGCTAGACACAAAGGTAATGAATGAGTTGTTACTGTTCATGAATATTTTGCATTAGGGTTTAATTACAGAGGCAGGAGCACTGGCCTTGATGATTTTTTAATGGCAGAAGGATGTTTTCCTAATTTCACATTATTCATTTAAAAAGCTCATTAGCAACAGTGTTCCCCAGCACGACAGAACTTACCCAAAGTTGATAAAGAGATGGAAAACTCAAATTTCTCTCAGGTCAGTCAGTTAGTATAAAGTGCCTACTGGCTTCAAAAGTCAACATCCTCATGGACATGGCAAATATTTCAATTTCTCACTTCTTTGAACACTCTATTGAAAATCCCAGGGTTGGGTTGCCTTTTTCTGACATTCTTTTATAGAACCTTTGACCCCTTCATTAAGAGTATGGAGAAAGTTAAGCCACTTCAAATAGCTTAAGTATTTTGATACTGTTCTGAGATTTCCCTCTCTGCAGGGAAGCTGCTCATCTGAGAAAAAGATTGAGTAAAGCTTACTGTACTTGAAGTCTCCTGGAGGACTCATTAGTTACTTTAAAAAGTCTCAGGTTTGCTCAAACTTTGATTGTGGTGTCCCAGAAAGACAATGTGATAACAATCATAGTTATGCCCTCTACATTTATGGTTCTTGTCAAGTCAAGAATGACCATGGCATTTGTTTCCCAACTTAATGGTGAAACTACTCTGATTTTGCAAAAATAAATACATAGATAAAATCACAATGAACAATGCTTAGGAGAAAGGTCATGACTTCTGAGTCAGGAAAGAAGAAGAAAATGTTTAATGTGAGCTTATGGGCTCACTGCTAATATCTTTTTTTTTTTTTTTTCTTTTTTTGGGGGGAGCGTTAAGTGACTTGCCCAAGGTCACACAGCTAGTTTTTGTGTTAAGTGTCTGAGGCTGGATTTGAACTCAGGTCCTCCTGACTCCAGGGCCAGTACTGTATTCACTGTGCCACCTAGCTGCCCCTCACTACTAATACCTTGATGAAAGTACTGTCCGGTGTCTTCAATTTATAAGCTGGTTTCTTTCTATCCTTCTGCTGAAATTTACAGGCCAGACTATATTTTAGAGTTTCATTAGTGGAGACTTTCATTCTTTATGGTGAAGGCATTAAGGGTGGCTGCTACTGAAGTTTCTCATCATATATATTGAAAAGGAAATTTATTGCCAGCCTATTAGAGTGGTTTTAATGTTCTCTAAGCACATTATTTGCACATTTGATTGTAACCCATCAATAAGTGCTTTCTGCAAATACTTTTCTCAGCATGAAGAGAGGCAGGGGTATGTATGTAATTATGGAGATGTGCATACTATATCTTACACACCCAAAGACAGGTGAGATTTCATGATCCCATGTGATAAGGGGAAAATATGGAAATAATTGTCCCTTTCTTATGAATAATTGCTAGTTCTATAAGGGAGATAAGTTTCTCTATCAGGAGGTTATACTTTTAAATAGCCAGATTAAAAGCAGTTATGAAATGACTTTTGAAGTCTGGATGCAATTGGAGCCCATTCGGCCAGCCTATTTCCATCATAATAGGATCTCAGAAGGGAGCAGGGTGGGGGAAGGGGGCTCCATTACAGACAGGTCACCTGATCCATCCCCTACTGACAATGCAGAATTGTTCCCTATAGTATTGTCTGCAGGGTTTTGTCCAGTCTCGTTTGAAATGAATACCCAGTAAGACATACAGATCTCACCATCCCCCTTATTTTTAACTATAAAGCCTATTTCCTAACTGCAGTAATAACTAGTCTGCCAACTCATTCATCTTCAACCCAAAAAGAGAAAGAAGGATGATTTTTTGTTGGCTTCTTTTTTTTTTTTCAATTTTCTTTAGACCAGGAATGGAAGGGAATTGTCTGATGAACTTCAAGTAGAATGGGGGGAATAGCTGATGTTGCACAATTTCTCTATGACACCCCGTCCCCCTTCCCAAACACACTCTTGGGGTGAATGGCTTTTGCTCAGAGAAAAATAAAGAGTTCCAACAATGAAGAGAGTGGATTATAAGTACTTCCTGGAATAGGATCAAGGAGCATTAGAATGGCTTCACAGAATGGCAGAGCTGAAAAGAGCTTTAGAGATCATCTAGGCCAGGTCCCTCATTTTAGAAATTCATAACCTCAGGCCTGCAAAATTTGGTCAGCAGTCCCTTCTAACTATATCTCCAGAATGGATATTTCTGTTTCCTGGAGTCTCAGTTGTGGAAGATAGCTCAAGCAAATCTCTTTATAAAATTCTAGATGGGCTCATGGAGGAGACCTATGTATATACATATGTATGAGTATATATGTTTGTGTTTTTGTATGTTTGTACACATATATCCATCATAGATTTTTATTCATTATTTATATTTTATATATAGTAATTATTACTACATATAATTACTATAATAATTATATAATTATAATAATTACTAACTTTAAATTTCCCAATTAATCAATACTAGGGCCCACCATTAGGAACCATCTCACACAGCAAGTACCTGGCATACTGGATTGATATATGTATGAAGCATCATGGGAAAAAAAATGAAGAAACTGCAAGAAAAAAAAAAACACTACCAAGTACTAATAAAGTGCTTCCCCATAACAACTTCAGGAGATGTTGTTTATCCTTCATTTTCAAAGAGGACCAATGACATCATAGGTGATGTCTTAAATTGGATTTAAGTGAGACAAATCACACAAAGTTGTCAACTTCACTCTCTCTTCCTGAGTCATCGAAGTCCAATGGAAAAATAAAAATCAAGATGACTGGCGATGGCCCAGGAAGCAGTGGATGACCTTGTCATCTTCAATGCCTGACAAACTAAATGCTCCGTAGTAGCTGCTTCAGCAGTCTTCATGGCCATTGGAACATATTGTTCTCGTCTGCCCGTTTCGCCAAGGGAAGTCTTCACATGCTTGGGGTAAACATCTAGAGATGCTAACAGTCAAAGTACCTCCTCAGCTTCTGTTTTGTTCGCCACACAACACTCATCACTTCTACCCCTGAAATAGTCTCTGTCCTACTGCTGCCACCTACTCTTGCCTATTTTACAAGATTGCCCACTCATGACTCAAGAAGTATTGACCTCCCTACAGACTCACAGCTCCCCTGCCACCTACAGAGCCACAGCGGGTAACTTGAGACAGAAGGGAACAGTAGGATTAGGCATAGAAACTGAGAAGCATTAGAACTTGTGACTTTTTTGAAGGGAGAAGTAGCAAGGTGAACCTATTCCCATAGAATAGATGTGCTCCTAAAAACACTCCCCCAAAAACTTTAGTGACAAATACTCAATCTAGGCAAGAAAGGCCTCCTTCTGTACAGTGATTCTTAACAGGTTCTGAGCTATTAAGCCCCTGGGAAGGCATATCCAAGACTCTTCCAAAGCCCTATGCTCTTTGTCCCAGAGCTTTATTAGAGACATAATGCAGAGAGAGACCTTGCCCATTCCTTCAAAGAGCCCTTGACCACCACAAGACTTCTGGGAGGAAGGGCAGAGATAGATCTTTTACACATACATTTTATAGGGGTAAATCCATTCCAGATCCACCAAGGTTACCAGTACTATTTCCCTATCAACAATGTCACAAGTTTTGATACTGATAGAGGGCTGTGACTGAAGTCAAGAAGGCCTGGAAACAGGTCCTACCTCAGACACCTACTAGCTGTGTAACCCTGGGCAAGTCACTTAACCTTTTTCAGTGTCTATTTCATCATCTGAAAATACGGATAATAACAGTACCTATCTCACAGGGCTGTTGTGAGGACCATAAGAGATAACTTTTATAAAGTGTTTTGCAAACCTTAAAATGCTACATAAATGCTAACTCTGACTGGTCATTTATAATCCCACTTTTATAAATCAAGTTGAATAATTAAATCTTATTTTCTCATTTAAAAAAAACTTTTTTCAAGCACTTTCCCTTTCTGGGACTCATTTTTTCCACCTGTAAAATGAGGGGGATGAACTGAATTCTCTCAAAGATCCCTGTTAGCTCCAAATTTCTGTGGTCTTATGATTCTATAATTACTGAGTTATCAACATAACTCAATGAAGTGATCAGCTACCTGGATAATTGGAACCATCTTTTATTAATTTCCATATCCAGATGTTGGAGCCTCAGGTACCTAATAAAAGAATTCACACTTTCTCATTTTAATCAGGTTTCAAATTCTAGATAATTAACACATTGGCCAGTTCCATTCACATCTATGTCTTGGTACTCTTTTGCTACCACTCCTATTAATATAACAAGTTCTCATTTTCCAACAGTGATAGACTTCAGGCAAGAGAATGGTACAATTTGCAAGGAGCTGAAGAATCCAAATAAAGAGGTGGACAACAAGAACAAAGACAGAAAAAAGCAAAAACATAAAGGAGGGTCAGAGGCTTAGGAGTCAATTCCTCTAAGGATGAGGGCTTAGGCAAGGCATATTGCTGCCTGGGACCTCAATATCTTCATCTGTTAAATGGAGAGAAGAAGCTAGATTAGATTGTCTCTGAGGCCATTTCCAGCAATGCCTTGTTATGATTCTATGAAATAAGATGATAATCCCTGGTGATAATTATCAGGTCTCATTGTACTCATAGTCACAGCAAATAAATCAAGTAAACACCATCTAAGCTTCATTATTGGGGGCAGCAAGGTGGTACAGTGGACAGAGTTTTGGGCCTGGAGTCAGGAAGACTCATCTTCCTGAGTTCAAATCTAGTCTCAGACACTTACTAGCTGTGTGACTCTGGGCAGGTCACTTAGCCCTGTTTGCCTCAGTTTCCTCATCTTTAAAATGAGCTGGAAAAGGAAATGGTAAATCATTCCAGTATCTTTGCCAAGAAAATTCCAAATAGCATCACAAAGAATCAGATATAACTGAAAACTAACATGACAACAATAAGGTTCATGACTGGGGTCACTCAGAGAAAAGGCTAGACAAGGAAAAGAGAAGTTACCCACTCAGTTCTGTCCCTCTTCCTCATCTCTCTCTCTATTTTCTCATTAACTTTTTTGGCCCCAAATTGAAATGTCTTGACATTCTCTGTCATTTCTGCTAAATTAACAGAGGATAAAAATCTGATAAATCCAGAAACATATTCACCAGTTGTTCTCTCTTTATTATCCATATTCCAGGAAACAGAACAGTATAAAAACCTAATCAGAAGGTAATGGGCAGAAGTTAGAAGCTGGTACTTCAGAACCAAAACTGACAGATAGAAGCAGCTTCCAAAGAAATCAGTTGTAGGGATGGAGACTGAGTGGGGTATAACCAAAAACAGCTATTGGAAGTAGTAAAGTTTATAGAGGTACTATCAATTCACAAAGGAATTGAGCTAATTTAGACTAGTAATATGGAAGCACAAGGAAGAAATAATTCTAGAGGTGAGGCACTAGATCCTTGTTAACTGCTTCATAGTTCTGAGACTTTTACAGCAAGGGTGTTTTTCCCATCAGGGAAGATAGCAACCCCTCTTCACCCTAGTCTTCAAATAAAGACTGTGACCATAAAAACCAGCCTGACATCATCCTGGTAATAAGCCTCCCTAAACTTAGCTACATTATTCTATTGATAACAGCCATGAGTTTTGGGCTTCTATTTTAGAATATAAACTCCTTGAGAGTAGGGGTTTTCTTACTTCTCTATTTTTATCATTGGGGCTTAGTATAGCATTTTGAACATACCAAGTGCTTAAAAATGCTTTGTCATTCATTCATTCATTCATTCATTCATACTCAAAACCTTCCCACCTCGGTAGGTGTAGCAGCAAGCACCCTAGCATACCAAGGGTGGCTGCCAACACAGGTTCTTAGATCTGCTTTTCTAAAAGAAAACAACTCAAAATGAGTTAATAATCTTGCTTTAATCAAACATGTGTCATTTACCTAGTTCAGGGGAAAAAGGTCAGCACCCCGAACTTCAGAGAATACAAACAAGTTACAAGCAGAAGTTACAAGCAGACAGAGAAACAGATCAGCAGACAGTCTTCCAACTGTCTGACCCTTACATCCATACCTAGTCAGTTACCAGAGAGGGAAGCACCATCTGGGTTTTCAAAAGCCAGGGGGCTCAACAGCTGCCCAGAGTCTCATCTGGGCAAATCACAAAACTCTTCTCAAAGTGAGCCCCAAAACAAAATCTCACATCAGGGTATATATAGCCTTCTCCTGGCTCAGAGAATGTCACCACCCTCTTGACCAACTGCCCAATCACACAGCACCAAGGTGTGGGCATTCCTGAAAACCAAGCCCCCTGCCACAGGCTCTATGTGACCACATTCAGCCTATTAGGGGGCAGAGTATATTTTCAAATCAAGGAAGGTTCTCAGAGTCACTTAAGCCTATCAAAGGGCCTAGGGGCAGGGAAGATCTTAAATTCCCATTCCCACAACAGTAGGATCTGTTAGAACATGTGTTTTGTTGGCATAGCCTGCAAGTATGCCATGATGAGACACCAGAAAAGGTCAAGAAAGTTGGCTGCTTTTTTTAAATCAAGTTAAAAAGAACTAAGGAAGTTTATTAAATGATGAGCAGTGATTATTGTGTATTCACAGAATCACAGCAATTGAGAGTTATAAGAGACCCCATCTGCCATCTAGTACAATCTCTACGGGGTAGAGAATTACACTGTATTTATATTATATCTGACACATGCCCATCCAGTCTTTGCTCAGAGACCCCTAAGGAGAGGTAACCCACTGCCACTCAGGGCAGTCCATTCCATTTCTTAATAGATTTTAGGAAATTTTTCATGACATCAAGCCTCAGTTTGCCTCTTTAAATCAATGTCCATACTTTGCTCCCAGTTCTGCCTGCTGGAGACAAGACAAAATAAAACAAAATCTAACCCCTCTTTCATACCACAATTCTTTAAATACTCTGAGAAAGCAATTATGTCTCCACCCATCCCCACCTGAGTCTTCTCTTCTCTAGGAAAAATATGTCCACTTTCTTCAACAAATTCTCATATGACCTGGATGGGGCCCTTCACCTGCTTGGTGACACTCCTCTGGACATTTTCCAGATTATCAATATCTTTTCACTGTGGCAACCAGAACTAAATGCAATATTCCAGATGAGGTCTGGAACTACCTGACGGGGACAATGAAATTGTCATTTAGGAACTATGTCTCTCCTAATGTACCCCCTGCTAGCTTTGGTGGAATTCCCTATCTCACAACTAACTCATATTGAGCTTACTATCCTCCAAAACCCCAGACTCATTTTAGAATGATTGCAGTCTATCTATGCCTCCCCAATTTTATACTTGTGACATTGATTTTTTTGTGCCCAGGCATAAGTTTTTACATTTTTCCCTGTTGAATTTCATCTTGCTAGATTCAACACAATGCTCTAATCTGATTCTGTCATCCAATGTGATTATTAATTTCAACTTTGGATCATTTGCAGATTGGATGATCATGCCATTTATGTCTTTATCCAAGTCAATAACAAACATTTTTATGCAGATTTTAAATTGGGGGGGTTTATTTTCAGTTTTTAATTTTAGTTTTCAACATTCATTTCCATAAGACTGAGTTCTAAATTTTCTCCCCCTCCCTAAGACAGTGTACATTCTGATAAAGGATATATATGTATGTATTGTGTATATATGCATATACATATATATAATTCATAGTAAACATATTTTAACATTAGTCATGTTGTAAAGAAGAATTAGAACCACTGGGAAAAACCACAAGAAAGAAGAGACAACAAAAAAGGAGAGTAAATAGTATACTTTGATCTGCTTGCAAACCCCATAGTTCTTTTTCTGAACATGGAGAGTGCTTTCCATCATAAGAATGGCAAACATTTTAAATAGCATGAAGCCTAGCTCAAAACCCTGGTACTCCATTGTAAGAGATAAGAGGCATCCATTGTAACCTTCTTCTCACACTGATCATAGAACAAACATTAACAACTCCTCTGAAACTAGGGGAAGATAGGTAGTGCAGTGGATACAGCACAGGGCCTGGAGTCAGGAAGACCTGAGTTCAAATACAGCCTCAGACACTTAATAGCTATGTAACCCTGGGCAAGCCACTTAATCCTGAAGTTGATTTTGAGTTCGAAATTTTTCTCCCTCCCTCCTTCTCCTACCCTCTTCCTAAAATGGTAGGCAATTTAATATGAGTCATACATGTGTTACCATGTAAAACATATTTCCAAATTAGTCACAGTTGTGAAAAAAGAAACTGATCAAAAGAAAAAAAACATGAAAAAGAACAAGGTAAGTGGGAAAAAAGTGTGTTCTAATCAGCATTCAGAGTCCATCTGGATGTGAATAGCATTTTCCTTTCTGAATGCTCTGTACTTGTCTTGGATCATTGGGTTGCTGAGAAGAGCTCATTCATTCATAGTTGATCATCACACAATGTTGCTGATTTTGTGTACAATGTTTCCTGGTTCTGCTCATTTCACTTTGCATCAGTTCATACAAGTTTTTCCAGGTTTTTCTGAAATCTGCCTACTCATCATTTCTTATTACACAATACTTGGAGTGACCTATTCTTGATGAAGCCATGCTGGCATTTTATAACCATTACTTCCCTTTCAGTTGGATAATGGCAACATTATTCATTCATTCAACACTAAACATCTACTATTCAAAGCATTTATGAAGGTTCCGCTATGTGCAAGGCACTTGACAAAGCCTCTGAAGGAGACCCAAAGACACATTTGATAAATATCCCCTGTTCTCAAGGAGCTTGATTCTAATAGGAGAGGTGCTTCTACTTGAACACGACCATGGACCTCTCATCTCATCAATGCCGGTACCCCAATTGACAGTATGGATCACAACCCATTCATGCTTTTTCATCCTGTCCAATTCTTATGCATGACTTCTCATAAATCTTCCATAGAGGATCCTCCAATCCTCCAAAACACTGAAAAGTTTCTTCTAATTCTTTTTTTTTTTTACATTTTGGTGTGCCAGTTCAGCATGAGAGCTGTTCATATGTTATCTCTCCTTATTAAAGCTCCTTTTCCAGTTATACACATCTTTGGTGGCATCTTTTCTTCCAACTCTTATACAACAGTCATCATGGCTAATATGCTACAACTAATTTCCATCTGACATCCATTTTTCCCCCTTCAGGTCCCCTATAATGTTGATACTTCAGAGATAATAGCATTCCATGATTTCAAGGCATACAGTAACATGAAGAGACTACTAGCATCAGGGCTGAGGAATGTGGAGACAGTTCCATGTCAAGAAGCAGTTTGGGATGACTGAAAGCACTATTCAATCTCCAAGATACAGTCTAGCCTGTTTTTGTTCTCCTCTTCAGTTTTGGACTGAATCTATAATATTTGTCCAAGATGGGCTAATCCAACGCACTGCCTGTCCAAATGCATTTCATTTGGTTCATGACAAAGCGTGTATGTGGATAATGATAATAATTTTTAAAAGAGCATGTGAACTACACAGGAGTACTACAAGTAGAGGCAAGGAAAATGCAACGTCTGGAGGGAGGTACGGTATCAAGGAAGACTTCTTAGAGGAGTTGCCATCTGTATGTCAAGTGCCTTGTGCTATAGAGCGTGTGTAATAAGGCATGAAGGGCAGCTATGTAGACACTGCAAATGCCAGGCCTGGTGTCAGGAGGACCTGAGTTCAAACTCAGTATCAGACATTTACTAGTTTGTGACCCTGGGTAGGTCACTTAATCCTGTTTGCCTCTGTTTCCTCAACTGTAAAAATCAACTGGAGAAGGAAATGGCAAACCACTCCAGTATCTTCACCAAGAAAAATCTCAAAAAGTGGTCACAAAGAGTTGGACAAGACTGAAAATCAACAACAAAGAGGCATGAGACCCTGTAACTGCCCCTCTGGTCCCTATGGTATTACCCTATAAGTACTCTTGTGATCTATACATTTCTCATTTTAAACTGCCATCCAAAATAAAAGAGAAAAACCTTAGTAAGGAGCCTGAATGAAAGTTTATTCGATGCCAAATTGTGATAGGTGCAGAAAATGTCAAGTTTTTAGCAGTAATAATTTGCTCCTGTTAATAACATAACTTTCTGAGAGACCAAGGAGACAATGCTCCTCACCGATTGTCCATTTCATAGATTAGAAAAGGGAATCGTGGAGGGTAGGGATAGGAGGAGGGAAGTCTAGTTTCAGACAGACCAGCTGTTTGGAATATGAATCATCTTGGTCAATGAGAGTCCACATCACAAACAGGGCCTTGCAGGCAGACACAACCACAGTCAGAGGAAACTTTAAGCTTTTACAGAAGTGACAATTTCAGCCTGGTGTGTAGCCATTAACTATGTCAAGACCCCTACCAACAGGGAGCCATGATTTCTATCAGACAAACTCATCCCTTCACTCTACTCTACTACCTGTGATGAGGATAAAAAGCCTCCAGACGAGAAGCCTAAAAACCAACTCTATGCCAATGGGTCCTGATTTCTCAACTGAACACTTTCATTCAATCTGCCTGCATGGAACTATGGGAGACATCTTGGGCACTATTTTCTAAATGTAAAATCCTGCTGACAGAAAGGGGATGATTTCTAGGCTCTCTGACAGCATCAAGACCCAAGGAGTTATTTGACCTCAAAGTACCCTCCTCCTTCATCCAGGGTAATGTACCAATGGTATCTCTGGGTACAAATCAGCAAAGTCAGGCATGCAGCTACATTATCACTACTATTTATGTGAGAAAATTGAGATTTTGGGAGTTTAAATGACTTGCCCATGGACAAGTAAGACATAGAAGGGGAGATTTGAAGCCAGGACTCTAGTCTATAAATTTCAGTCCTCTTTCTACTATGCCATGAAGATGATTCATGGAATCATAGCTCTGGAACTGAAAGGGACCTCAGAGACCATTCAGTCCAGTCCTCTCATTGTACAAATGAGAAAACTGACCTTGCCCAAGGCCACATGGGTAGTAAGCATTAGAGGCAGGATTTGAACCCAGATCCAATGTCAGAGCCAGTGGTGTTGGGTTTTTTTTCCCCATCATACTATAGTCCTCTGAAGAACAAAGAAATGCAATGTCATATACCCTTTCATAACCCTGGCATTGGGGAAGAGAATTAAATGCGCCTTTAATAATAATAAGCACCTAGGTGGTATACTGGATAGAGTACTGAGCCTGGAGTCAGGAAGACTTGAGTTCAAATCCAGTCTCACTCACTTACTAGCCAAGTCACTTAACCTCTGTGTGCCTCAGTTTCTTCATATGTGAAATGGAGATAAAAATAGCACCTATATCCAGTGGTTGTTTTGAGACTCAAATGTCTTAACACAATGACTTACACATAGTGGACACCGAATAAATTCTTGTTTCCTTCCTTCCCTTAGGCTAATCCTATCATATTAGCTTTTTTATGATGTGGAGATATTGTTTGTCCTTCGTTTTCAATTCATCATTGGATTTAAGTGAGGCAGAGTTACACAAAGTCGTCAGCCTCAGTTTCTCTTCCAGAGTCACTGAAGTCCAGTGGCAAGACAAAAGTCAGGAAGACTAGCAATGGCCCAGAATGCACTGGATGACCTTGGTGTCTTCAATGTCTGACCAAGCTCTAAGCACTCCGTATGACCTACTTCGGTCTCCTTCATGGCCCTTGGAACAAATTGCTTTCACACACCTGTTCTGCCAAGGGGAGTCTTCACATGCTTGGGGTAGACATCTCCCTAATTCACTAACCTGGTTTAGTCTGTCTGCCAAGATGGTCTTACTGGGGTGTGGCCATTCATTGGGCATGCTACAGTTCTTAGAGTCATGGGTGAGAGTTGAGTGAGTTGAGATAGACACCAAAGGTGAAAAAACAGCCCTGAAAAGGGCTTGACAAACCCTCACACCAGAGGTGTGGACTCTGTACCCCCACCACCATGGGCAAGGACAATATTTTGATCATCCAAAGGCTAGCTAACCTCTATTTCCATCAGGGTTGACTAAAATATTTCTCGAGACTTTATAAAGGAGTAACAAAGTGTAAACACTGTCTTCTTGCCATTTTCACACTCTGTCTTCCCCACTCTGCCCATCATCCCTTCCTGAACCCTAGACTCTACCCCTTGAACCATTATGGCCTCTGATTGATGAGCTTTCACCTACCTTGCTTAGATAAAAGCCTCCATTTCACTTCCCTGCCCTCTCCACATCATGATTAAGTGCAATAGCTCCCTTCTTCCCTCATATGCTCTTCTTTATGTATTATCTTCCCTTTATTAGCATGTAAGTAAGGTCTTTTATAGCACAGGCTCTTTCTTACTTATATATACTTCTTCAGCACTTAGCACAGTGCCTGATATAGAAAGATGTTATTAAATGCACTACATGTGTATTTCATTCAAGGTCTTAATACCATGAATTACATTCAAGGTCTCTGTTATCTGCTTCTTACTTTCAGTAATTTCATTAACTGGGTCAGGGAAAATTAGTTGATCGAGCTTATTTTAAAGACACACACACACATACATATATACGTACACACACAGTCTACATAACAAAAAAAATATTTAAAGTACATATGATCTGACCACTTGCAACCAAATGAAAGTGAGTATATTTTTGCCTTTGGCCTTCATTTATACCTGAGCTCAGAGCATGATGTTTAAGGTAACAGTACAGAATCAGAGAATAGAAAGGGGTTTCTAAGGGCCTAGGATTTTCATGTTCCTTCAAAACCTTCTTTTCATTCACATTAAGTTGCAAATAACTTACATATAACATACAGCTGAAAGTGTTATCATTCCAAGGGGTATAAGCGTTTTTGGCGGGGAGACTGAGACACAACCATCACAAGGTATATAAAAAACTGGCTTTAAAGGCAGGAAGACCTCCAAGTCCTATCTCTGACACATACTGATGTGTGTGTGACAAGAGAGAAAGGAGAGAGAGCGAGGGAAGGAGAGAGAGAGACAGAGAGACAGAGAGAGACAGAGACAGAGACAGAGAGAGACAGAGACAGAGAGAGACAGAGAGACAGAGAGAGTCAGACAGAGAGAGAGACAGAGACAGAGAGAGAGACAGACAGACAGACAGAGAATATGGCTAAGTTTCAGAGAAGGTACCAACTTGTATTAGTTGTAAGAATTTCTTCATCAGGGAGCTCCCTATACCAGAGAAATAACAAATCTAGTCCCTATCCCTAACAGGAAGGTCAAGTAGTATATATCTCACCCAGAGGCCATGTGGGATATTGAAAGAATAAATGAATGAATGAACAAATATAAAAGTATTCATTAAGCAGTTATTATGTGACAAACATTATGCTAAGCACTGAGGTTGCCAATAAAGAGAAGTCAGTCTTTCTTTCAAGCAGGTCACATTCTAATGCAAGAGATGACAATGAGCAAAGCAGCTGGTAACACATCTTCCCTAACATCATTTCCATGAGTAAAACTATGCCTGCTTCTGATGTTGGGCCACTGGGCAACGTCAAGGACTTGCATGTTGAGCCCTTTCTCTATCATGTAACCCTGGATGGGAGATTTAACATTATTCTCCCAGATTCCTCATCCTTAATCATACAATCATACCTGTAGCACTTAGCTATCACAATGACTAAATGAGGACATCTTTATAGGATGCTATACAAATGTTACCCTTCCTGGATCACTGCCTCGTTGTGGCAGAGGGGCTTATCTAACTCAATAGAACTCTGTGCTATGCCAGGACAGAGAGGTCAGAATGGAGAGTTCTGACAAAAGTTGACAAACTAGAGAAGGAAATAGCAAGCCTCTCCAGTATCTTTGCCAAGAAAACCCCAGCAGGGTCCCAAAGAGTCGGACACGACTGAACAACAACAAAATATAAATGTTAGCTTTTACTGTTATTACAAATGGCAGTGAGCACTCAAGGATGTAAAGTGATTTATCCTCGGCAAGTCAAAGACAAGAAGTAATTAACAGAGCTGTGATTTAAACTTAGATTTTATGAATAAATTAATAAGCATTTATTAACACTTGCTATGTTCTAAGAATTGGGCTAAGTGCTGGGGATAAACATAAAATCAAGACAGGCCCCATTCTAAAAAGAATCACATTCTATTGAGAAATACAAATATAAGAGATTTAGACTGAAAGTCTGATGGAAAAATACCATGGCCCTTAGTGTATAGCTGTGTGCAGCAGTAAAGCAGAAAGTAATGCATCTTATTTTATGACATTTCTACTTATAATATCATATTTATTTCTAATGCTGAACCATTCTATGGTGCCAGAGACTTTGGTGGTGAGAATTTTCTTTTCTAGTTCTTCAGAGGCTGTGGTTCCTGAGGAGGGAGAGGCTTCGGCACATACAGAAGCAGTAGCTAGGTCACATCTAAAGAGGTTGCTTCCCTTAATGATGGTTAAGGGAATGGACCTACACTAGGGCCAGGGGTCTTGGAGTTGCTGCTATTCCCAAGGCTCTTGAGCTTAATGAACTGGGTCCAAGGGAAGCTGCTAATCAAGACGGTGGCAGTAGTTTGACTGGCCTAGAATATCCTGCCTATCTCTCCCCCTCAAGGTTCCTTGCTGCTTCAGTTAAGATGTCTTGTTGACTCCATAGGATGCAGTTGGGGGATATCTTGACTCTTCTTCATAAGGATTGCTTTCCTGGATATTAGCTACAGGGCTGGGCTAGAAGAAGAACCAGGGGTCTATGGGGTGCTGCTATTTCCATGGCCCTTGGGTTCCATACCCAATCAATTTGTATGAGGATAGTGGGCCCTACTCTATGGTAGATGCTCATCTCAATATCTGTGAAACAGGATTAGTGATCTAAGCAGATATTACTACTACTAGAGGTCTTAGAGTCAGAGACTTGGGCTGTCTCTATCAAGATCTGAGAAGAGGCAATGGTTTGATTTGACTGGCATGTTCTGCCTCTTTCAGGGTGCTTTGATGTGCCAACCGTAGCATGTCCAACACAGTACTGACCCTCTTCCTCTTCCCCAAGTCCATCCCTCCATCACCCACATCCATGCCTTTGTACAAACTATCTTCCACTCTTGGAATGTATTCCCTCCTTATTTGTGCCTTTCAGAATCCTTGAATTCCTTCAAGACTCAAATTAAATGCTACTTTATATGGAAAAACTTTTTTGTTGTCCCAGTTACTGCTCTCCTTCAAATAGTGTTATGCGTGAACTTATCTGTTTATATATTACTTCCCTCTCCTAGAATGTAAACTCCTTAATGAGAGGAACTCTTTTTTGTTGTTGTTTTCTCTATGCATCCACAGTGCCTAGCATAGGACCTTGTCCACTAAAGATATAGAAAAAATAAGCATGTCTGGTTGGATCAAACAAGCATATACCTACCACTATGCCACCAAGACAATAAATCAGTCTCCAAGAATGATGACTTCCTCTCATCTTTCTGAATAAGTCAAGAGAAAACAAAATGTTGAATAACTACATTTTGATTTTTAAACAGGGCAATATACAAATAAAACATATCCCCTGGATTCATCATCACAATGAGAAAAATGCAGACTGCTCATAGCATTAAATACACAAGACATATATATATATATATATATACATATATATGTGTGTGTATATACATATATATATATGTATCTCCAAAGATGGTAGTTATATATTCAATCCAATTCAATCCACAAGCATCTACTATATGCCAGGTGTTATGCTAAGTGTAGAGAATATAAAACTATGCATTTTCAGTCTTGAACTATTTACTTTACTTGGTCACCTTTGGTTTTACTAAATGTAAGAAGAGTTTTTTAGCTTCTTAAATACTTAAATCATTCATTCAAAATAAACTCCCTGTCCAAGTGGACCTTACTTTACACTGGAGAGTTGTTCAACTCTATTCAATATAACCAACATTTATTAAACTCCTGCTTTGTGCATAGTACTATATTAGATGCTGGGGGATATGACAGTTGATATGAGATAAGATGATCTCTACCCTTAGGGAGTTCCCCATAGAGTAGGGGGATGAGACACAGAAATAACTGTCATTCAAAATAATGTATGATAATTGCCATAGAGAATGGCAATGTGGAATAGTGGATAAGAGTGGCCTCGGAGTCAGAAGTCTTTTGTTTAAGCCATGATTATGGTACATACTTGCTTCATACCATGGCAAGTCACTTAACCTTGACAGGCCTCTGGGCAAATCTGTAAGACTAGATGACCTTTAAGGTCCTTTCTACTTCAAAATCTATGATTCTCTGATTACAAGTTACAGATAAATTGATAATCTGCCTTGATGGAGGTAGTTTCCACACTTGGAGCACCTTGCACAGTTATACTGATACATCCAGCAACCCAATCCCACTCCCCAACAAAAGGTATTGCAGTGGTACAAAGCAAAGTTTTTCTAGAGGTCCAAGGTGGGGGAAAGAATCTGACTGACTGTGGAAATATAAAAAACCAGGGAAGACCATGAAAGAAGTGAAAACTTAATTGGGCTTTTAGGGATAGAGAGAAGCAGGGGGAAGGGAAGAGGGACATTCTAAGCATAGCAATTGCATAAGCAAATTCACAGAAAGAGGAAAGCACGGGATATATCTTAGGACACATATGAAGTATGGGAGGCAAAAGCATTATGAGAAGATGGGTGATACCATATATATGATATAATGCTCTGTAACAACAGAGTCTTTAAATGGAGGTGAGTCCATAAAACCCAGAAAGACTTATATAGACCAATGTAAAGTGAAGTGGGACAATTTATACAGCAACAGCAATATTGTAAAGATAATCAACTGTGAAAGACTTAGCAACTCTGATTAACACAATGACACATCACAATCCCAGAGGACTCATGATGCAAAATGCTATCCATACCCCAATGGTGAACTGTTGGTGCAGATTGAAGCATATTTTGTTCTCTTTCTTTTTTTTCCCCTTGCTAATTTTTTCTAATATGGCTAATGAGGAAGTCTGTTCCACATGATTTCATATTTGTAATGGGTTCTCGGTTTCTTACCTTCTCAATAGATGAGGAAGGGGAGGGGAAGAAAGATCATTTGGAACTAAAAGTAAAATATTATTGATTATTTTTAAAGCATTTGAACTTTACTCAATAGGCAAGGAGACAATGAAGACTTCTGAGCAGAGGAATGACGTGACTGATTGAAGCCTTAGAAATATTCGTCTTAGCAGTTGCATAAAAGATTTCATTGGAAATAAAACCTGCTAGAATACTATTATGATAGCTAATGTGGGTGATAATTAGGGTCCACATAAGGGTAACAATAGTAGAAATTGACAGAAGGGGAATGGATGTGAAAAATAATATAAGCATGAAGTATAAAGAACGCTAGACTCCAGAAACTCAGTTTGAAAACTGACTCTCCACTCACTAAGCTTGTCATCTTAGGCAAGTCATAATTGCTCTAAGTCTCAACTTCCCCATCCATAAAATTAAGATATTACTTATATTGTGAACATCACAGGTCGAGAAAGTGTAGTTGATAATGGAAAATGATGTGGCAACCCAGGCAATAATGAGTTTAAATGATCTGAGAAGGTTTTCTTTCATTCATTTTTTATTTTAATTTTTATGTCATTTATTTTTCTTCTTAAAATTACATTGCATTTTTTTTTCAATTGAAAAGCATTTTTTCTCTCTACCACCTTCTTTGCATTCACCATTGGGGGGGGGAAGGAAGAAAAGAAAAACACAACAAAACACTTTAATAAATATGCATGGTCAAGCAAAACTAAAGTTGTATTTCTACCAACTGGCTTTATATTGGACCTAGTGAGCATTGCCATGGTAACAAAAGCAGTAAGGGGCCGGAGTAAAGAAACCCCAAATGGTCTAATGTAACAATTATCCCTTTCTGTATATGATTCATCAAAAAAGGAAGCTCCAAAGAGAAAAACAGCATTGCTCTCCATCACTCCCATTCAAAATTCTAGCTTCCAAAGGGCAGCATCCATCAGTGTTGCCAGTAGGCTAGGGAACTTGAATGCCAAGCTTAGATTTGAGCTTTTTACTCTATAGGCCATAGGGAATCATTGAAAATTTTTGACAAAGAAGTCATGTGACTAGATCTGTACAAAAGGACAATTTTGTAATTAAATGCAGATTTTTTTAACAAAACCTGAAATTTCATCAATATATAAAATTCTCAACAAGGATCTAACTCTACCAAAGCAAATTAGGATATTCTCTGCTACTGTCTTTGAGAGCTTTGTAGGGCATTGAGAAATTAAATTACTCCCCCAGGGTCACACAATCAGTAGAGTTAGGTGTAGGATGTGAAACCCAGCCTTTTTGTCTCAGAAGCTAATTTTCTACTTGTAACGATAATGGTAATTTGAAGATCTTCACTGCCCCTTAATAAGTCTAAGGGAATTTGAAGACCTTCCCTCCTTTGAAGATATACCCTGCCCCCTAATAGGCTAAATGTAATCACATGGAGCCTATGGTGGGAGGAGTTTGCTGAAGGGTGGAACAGAGTCCACAGGTGTAATGTAATGCCAAGCAAAGGCAACTTCCCAAGGTTCAAAATACCAGCATAAGTGCTCTCGATTTTATTCAGTGACAAATTAAAAACAGAGAAGATCAAAATATGACATTATTCAAAATACAGCATTTACTAAGTGTGATTAAATAATCTCCAAGTACTACCCCACCCCAGGACCTTACATTCATTCAATCAATTACAAAGTCCCTGTTCTAAATACTTCCCCACCCCTAGGCTGTACCTTCATTTAGTCCATCACAAAGCCCCTCTTCTCAAATGGAGATTAGTTTCCTATCATAAGTAAAGTACATTCATTTGTTCAATCATAGAACACAAAAAGGTCAAAAGTTCCCCATCCCTGGATCACAATTGAATCTACCCCAGAGTTACAACAAGTTTAAGCACAGCACTTAATACCCAAATGGAGGTCTTTTCTTCATCTTGACAAGTTCTCAGCAATCTTTGTTCCTGGGGAGACAAAGCTTAGCAAGGTCACAAGATACATTGACAGTCTCTTCATTAATTCATCCTCTGTCTGCAGAACAGTCCTAGGACCCCTGAAAACATTAGCAAAACCCTCTCCCAGGATTTCTGTAAACATACAACAAGAAAATCCTTCTTCAGGGCTTCTGAACCAACAGAAAGGTTCCCAGACCCCTGCAACAACAGCACTGTCCTTCACCAGTGGACAGTATTAATTCTCTGTCTGCAAAACAGTCTCAGGAGCTCTTAACCAACAACCAGGTTCCAGGACTTCTTCAACAACAGGACTGTCTTTCACCAGTGGACAGTATTCACTCTCTGTCTGCAGGACAGTCTCAGGAGCTCTTAACCAACAGCCAGGTTCCAGGACTTCTTCAACAGGACTGTCTTTCACCAGTGGACAAATCTGGCAAAACAATATCAAAATAGACAGACAAAGTACCAGCAAAACAGCCATGTCTCCTCAGTCCTTGGCAGCTCCAGGGGCAGGTCTCAAAAGTCCAGGGCAATTCAAAGTGGCCCTCAGCAATCCTCTGTCTTTCTCTGCCTCCACGAGGGTGCTGCTTCCAAAAAGTTCTTCTGCCTCTCTCGTGTCTCTCCAAATCTACGTCACCAGCTCCTCCCAGTTCAGCACTCTCTTTTCACATCAACAAGTCCATCCCACAAATGGAATTAACAAGCTCTGGGTTTTAACACAAACCAAAAACCAAGCCAATACAGGGCAATCTTTAAATGCCATTACTATTACAACAGGAAGCTGGGAGTTAGAGCAGTTAGAGACTAGAGGGAGGAGAGGATGCACCCCAGGGAAACAGTTAGGCTTGTAAGTAAATGTTAGTTTGTGGGAAAGCTAAAGGATGCTGTGGCTCTCTGTGCTGTTATGGTTTATTAACTTCTTTGTTACTATTATGGAATAGGCTTCCTGGTTTGGGGATTCAGTTTTCTGTTGTTAAATAAATGTTTTGCTTCTGTCTTCTATATGGAGAATGTTATATTTTGCAATTGAGCACTATGCCAGCATATTTACAGTGGCCATCAGCACTGTATTACTATGACATGCTCCTTCTCTCAATTAAATAATCATCCATAATCCTGCATTGGAAGGTAATTAGGTGGCACAGTGGATAGAGTTTTGGGGTTAGAGTTAAGAGGACCTGAATTCAAATATAATCTCAGATTCTTAGTAGCTATGTGACCCTGGGCAAGTCATTTAACCCTGTTTGCCTCAGTTTCCTCATCTGTAAAATGAGCTGGAGAAGGAAATGGCAAACCACTCTAGTGTCTTTGCCAAGAAAACCCCAAGTGGGGTCACAGAGAATTGGACACAACTGAAATGACTCAACAACAACAATCCTGCCTTAAGTCGAGCTTCCATTACCAACCAACAAGCATTGTGTAGTACTGACTACATGGCAAAGCCATGTGCCGGGTGCTGTGTAGATCTAGTTCTTGCCCTCAAGGAGCTAATAATCTTTCCAGGGAGACAAAATCAATATCTGAAGTTATGTTAAGCTCCATATGAGAGAACAGCTAAAAAATACTATGAGTTTAGATAAATAAGGGCACACTGAGACCTGAAAGGTTTGGGAAACACTACATGGAAGAGATATTGGCTGCTATTAATATTTACTTTTAAAAATTACTCTCCATTTCATAAATAGCAAACACATGACCACAATCTCATAATGAAGTGTACAAGACTATTTTTAAACATACACACTTGTTTTCTGTTTTACATTTTAACACCAGTAACTGGGAGTTTGGAGCAAGCATCCTTCCTAAGGTCCACTATCTTTTCCTCTAAAAGGCAGCTAGTTCAGTGCTTGTGTTATCAAAAGATTCCCTTTGTTATTTATTCAAAGATTAGAAGTTCTTCTTAGGAGCGGGAGAGATCACTAACAACATGTCATTTCAGGACCCTCATCACAATATTGAATAGAGTCACATAATTGGAAATTTAGTCAACCATAACAGGTGTTAGTGGATGATGGTACAATCAGATACAACCCTTATCTCTTCACTTTCAAACCCAGGCCATTTCACACTGAAAAAGGATTTGCCAGTTTCTGAAGGGACAAAGAAAAGCAGCTTCGGAAAAGTGTTCACAATAGCAGGGGTACCACTACCCCAGAGCGATTCTGGCAGCAAGCTGACATGAAAAAGTAATGCCAAGTAATGGGCTCTTATTGGATTGGCCTCCCAGACAGACAAATGCCCAATGGCAGAGTTAATGAGAAAAATATGTTTGTCGCTAACCATTAGGCTGATCAATAATCTATTAACTCTAATCTTGCTAGTACCAGGCTTTTA
Source organism: Petaurus breviceps papuanus (assembly GCF_028583685.1). Classification (NCBI taxonomy): domain Eukaryota; kingdom Metazoa; phylum Chordata; class Mammalia; order Diprotodontia; family Petauridae; genus Petaurus; species Petaurus breviceps. The sequence goes on from NW_027186296.1 coordinate 84,258,241, forward strand.
TTAAAATTTGTGGCCTGTGATTTGGACATTCTCCACAAACTCTAGCTATGATTGAAATAAAGTGGTATCTCTGAGAAAGGGCCAAGTGATATATTTGCCCTTGAACCCAAGGCTTTGAAACTAACCCAGAATGTTGGCACAAACATTTTCTCAACATCTGCTCACCTCTGTGGCCTTTGAAAATCTCCGAGTGGTGTTTCATTCTATTCTGCATAGGCCACCCTGACTTTTATTTTAATGGGCAGAGCCTCAGCAGAGAGTCAGGGCATTTTTATTAAATAGCCATGCTTTTTTAAGAAGAATAAAAGTTATGCAGTCTTTAAGGCAAAAAGTGTCTTCTCAAAGTCATTTCCACACCTGTGTAAATCTTCACATTCTTTTCACCCATAGGCCACTTGCCTTTGAAACAGCAAAATCAGCAAAGTTCAAAGAGACATCTTCTGTATTAGTACATTAAACCAGTGAGGGGACAAGGAAACAGGGAGGTAGAAAAGTAATATCAAGGTGTGAGGGAGAGTCCAATTTAATACATTAGAGAGACCTTATCTGGCACAAAGGGATAGAAAGGTTACAAAAGCATACAATTCTCTTTTTAATTCCTCTGATATTGGTTCTCTCATATCTAATTTTTTCCATGAAGGGAGAGAAAACAGATCATTTCCTTGAAGGAGAAAAGAAATGGTGTCAGGTAGGTAAAAGATTCCATTTCTATTAAGAAAACCAAGGGGCTCAGACACTTAGCACCCACCCAGAAACACCTGGCTGTGTAATCTTGAGCAAATTACTTAACCCCAATTGCTTAGGGGCGGCCAGGTGGCTCAGCGAGTAAGAGCACCCACCCCAGTGTCGGGATGACCTGGGGATCAAATCTGGGCTCAGATACTCAGCACCACACCCAGAAATAACTGGCCAGGGAACCTTGAGCAAGTTACTTAACCCCTATTGCTTAAAAAAAAAAAAAAACAAGGAAACCTCCTAGTTGGAGGGCACTCTCAAATGTCTCATTGAAAGCAGAGTTCCTGGCTAAGTTTTCATGTGTCAAACAGAGATTCCATACTGTCTGGATGGATGGATAACATAGGGAAGATTTCAGTGCTGAGTAGAAGGGTGAACTAGATGACCTGGAAAGAGCCTTGCAACTCTAAGATTCCATGATGTTATGGTTAAACCAAAGTCCCTGTCTGTGCATTTGAGTTAACATACCAGGAACTTAAGGAGAACAGGAGCTGTATTTGTTCCTGCTCTTGAAAAGACCTAGCATAAGAAGAGCAAATGCAAGTGAACTCAAGCAAAGACAGAGAGAAAGAAGCAAATATAAGTGAAAGTAAGAGAGGTTGAGTCAGACCCAAAGATTTCTTGGAGTATCAGAACAATGAGAAGATAGAATGAATTCCCAGAAGGTATGTTGGAAACAACTATCAAAAAATTATGAGAAAGAATGAATAAGTTATATCATTAAAGAAAGAAAAGGAAGGGGAAAGAAAAACAAAGGATCATAATTTAAGGCATAAAGTTTCTCTTTCAGTTGTGTCTGATTCTTCATGGCCCCATTTGGGGTTTTCTTAGCAAAGGTACTAGACTGGTTCACCATTTCTTTCTCCAGCTCATTTTACATATGAAGAAACTCAGGCAAACAAGGTTAGGTGACCTGTCTAGGATCACACAGCTAGTAAGTGTCTAAAGCCAGATTTCAACTCGGCAAGATGAGTCTTCCTGATTCCAGGTCAGCATTTTATCCACAGCTCCACCTAGCTGTGCATATGGATCAAATGAGTTAACATTTTTAAGCACTTAGCCAAGTACCTGGCTCATAGTGGGTCCTTAATAAATGGTTGTTCCTTTCCCCTTCTTTTCACATATCAAACAGTTGAAGGATTGGGAATACTAAATTACAAAATCTAAGACATTATATATATATATGTAAATATATATATATATACATATATATATATTCAAAAATTAAAGGGGTATCAAGTAGAACAGAAATTAGGCTTGTTCTCCTTGACCCCAGAGCCAATGGGTAGAAGATGCAATCTAGCCAATTTGAACTTGATATACAGAGAAGTTTCCTTACTTACTATTAGAGCTATCCCAAAGTGAAATGGCCTAGATGCCTCAGTTGGTTTCCCCTTATTGGCAATCTTACAGCAAAAGCCAGCTGGGCATTTATTGGGAATACAGAAATATAGACTTAACTGAATAACTTTAATTGTCTCTTCCACCTCTGAAGTACCATAGCATACTGGCATTCTACATGTCTGGTCACTCCTTGGTCCCCTTTACTGACTCATCTTTGCCTTCCTGGGCATCACTGAAGGGTCTGTGCCTTTGTCTTTTCTTCTCTCTGTACATTCTCCTTTAATGATTTCATCTGTTCCCACTGGTTTGATAATCACCTTTATGCAGAGGACTCCTAATTCTTTATATATACATCTGTATGTGTCTATATGAAGGAAGAATGCTGGGCCTGGAGTCAGGAAGACCCAAGTTAAAATCCAGCCTCAGACTACACTAGCTATGTGACCCTGGGTAACTCACTTAGCCTCTGTTTGCCTTAATTCACTAGAGAAAGAAATGGCAAGCCACTCCAATATCTTTGCAAAGAAAACTCCATGGACAGTATTGGTGTGCAACAGTTCATGGGTTCACAAAGAGTCACTGAATGAATATATACATGGAGTGCTTTCTTGAACTCCAGCTGTCTGTTGAACATTTCTATGTGAGTATCATACCAGCACCTTAAACTGAACCTATCCAAAACTGAACTCATTTTCTTTGTCTCTAAACTTGCCATTCCCCTGAATTTCTCTATTTCTATTGATGGTACGACTGCCTTCCTATCCATTCATGTTCAAAACCTTAGGGTCATCTTTGACTTTTCCTTTTTCTTCCCTCTAATATCCAAGTTGCTAACTCCTGTCAACTCTAACTACACATCTCTTTTCTTAGTCATTTTCTTTTCTCCATTTAATCATCACATCAGCTTAGGGCATCATCATGTCTCTCCTAGACTAGTACAATGGCCTTCTAAATGGCCTTCACACTTCCAGTCTCTTTTCCAATCCTTTGGTTGTTGATTGATAGATAAATTGATCTTACTAATGCATAGGCTTAACCACACCATGCTCCTGCTCAAAAACCTTCCCTGATTCCCTATTGCCTCCTGGAAGAGACAAAAAACCCTTTTCCTACCATTTAAGGCCCTCCACAGTGTGCCCTATATCATATTATTCACCTTCCTATACTCGGTGTTCTATCCAGACTCTTTCAATAGCTATTTCCTAATCTTGACCCACCATCTCCCATTGCTATGCATTTGTACAGGCTACCCACAATGCCCAAAATGAACTCTGTCCTTACCTCTACTTGTTAAAATGATCCTCTTCCTTCAATGCTCCACTCAGATGGCACCTTCTCCATGAAACCTTTCCCAAATTAAAGAGCTTTCCCCCTCCTCAAATATTCCTAGAGCATGATGATTCCTTTGCTCCAATCATATTTTACCTTGCAACAAGATAGTGATGATGATAATAGTTTTTATATAGTGCTTTAAAGTTTGAAAGGCACCTAGGTAAATAAGTGATATTATTATCCACATTTTACAAATGAGGAAACTGAGGCTGGAAGAAGTTAAATGATTTGCTAGAATCATATGGCTAGGGAGTGACTGAGGCAAGATTTGAATTCAGTTCTATTTGACTCCAAGTCCAGTTCTCTATCCACTACCTCACTTCGCTGCCTCTATCTAGATTTGAATACATGCTGTTTTCATTTATCAGAAGTTAAAGAGGGAGCAGCTAGGTACAGGGAATAGACCAGTGAATAGAGCTTTGGCCCTGGAGTCAGGAGGACCTGAATTCAAATCCAGCCTCAGACACTTAAGATTTACTAGCTGTGTGACCTTGGGCAAGTCACTTAACTCAAATTGCCCTGCCTTCCCCCCTCCAAAAAAAAAAAGCTAAAGAAAAAACATCACTATCTACTTTGCCACTGTACTCTAATGATCATGGGACCTTTCCATCTGACTCAATTCTGAAACTTTATGAATTTTCTCCCTATTAGAATCTGAACTTCTTAAGAACAGAGACTGTCTTCTTTATTTGTATCCCCAGTATTTTTCACATAGTCAATGCTTAATAAATTTTTTTCTTTAATTCATTCATTCTCCCTAGTAGATTGTAAGCTCTTTAAGGGAAAAGAAGAACATTTTTCATCTTTATGTCCTTAGTACATAGTACAGAACCTCATATATAATAGACATTTAATAAATGTTTGCTGAATTGATTGGGCTGAATTGCTTGAACTCTTGTCCCATTTCCCTTTGTTACCCCAGGATTCTTGATGATGCTTCACTGCAGACTTGTGACTCCAGATTCTGGCACTAATTCCTGTCTCTGGCCACCACCTACTCAGAACTGACGCTTTAACTTCAAATGATCCAGGTCTGGGTCGTATCCTCTCACTGAGGCATTGCCTTGGCAAATTGGCCCTACCTAGAGCCAGGTCATCCCACCAACATCACAGGCCGAGTCATGGAGGGCTCATGGTCTGCCCTTGGTTCTTTCTGCAGAACTTCCACAACAGTAAAGGAGAATGAGGGAAAAGGGGGATTGGTTTGGTGGTGAATAACAGCACTGGTTCCCCCCAATATCTATAAGCTTCTAAAAGAAAAGAGTCAAATGACTTAGAAATAAATATATTGATTTTCACTTGTCCTTTGAGTTTTCTCACCCTGGAACTTCACTAAACCATTTCAGGGAAGTGAGATGGGGACAAGTATTTATGATCCTCAAAACAACTCTGGGTAGTAGGTGCTATTATCCCCATTTTAGATCTGAAGAAACTGAGGCAAACAGAGGCTAAGTGACTTGCCCAGGGTCATGAAGCTCAGATCTTCCAAACTCCAGGCCCAGTGATCTATCTACTGGGCCACCTTGTTACCCCTTCCTTTGGATGGTAATCTCCTCCCAGAACCTCCATTTTCAAGGAAGTATGCAGGCCAGCCAGGCTCACTCTTTCATTCTACTCTGGGCTCTATTCCTGACTCTAGATTTCTTCCTTCACTGTGCCCCTGGCTGGGTACCTTCTACTATCCAATATATTTTTATGTTACATTCCTCTATTCGGATGTAAGCTCCTTGAGGGCATCGAGGGTTTTTCTTTGTGCTTTATTTGTATTCCCAGCACTTAGCACAATGCCTGGTACATGGCAAGTGCTGAACAAATGTTTGATGACTTTAAATCTTTTTAATTAACCCTTTCCAAACAATGTTTGTCTCTCCCACAAGAAAAAGAAAAGAAAAGCAAAACTCTTGTAGTAAATATGCAGTTGAGAAAGAAAAATTCCCACATTGACCCCATTCAAAAATGTATTTCTCATTCTGCACTCTCACCCCTGTCAAGAAATGGGCAACATCTGGGGCGGCTAGGTGGTACAGTGAATAGAGCACCAGCCTTGGAGTCAGGAAGACCTGAGTTCAAATTCAGACTCAGAAACTTAATACTTCCTAGACATGTGACCTTGGGCAAGTCACTTAACTGCAATTGCCCTGCCTTCTCCCCTGCAAAACAAAAAAAAAAAAACAGACAACGTTCTTCATTACTGGTTCCTAGAATCATGGCTGGCCATTGTGCTAATTAGAGTTGTCTTTCAAAGTTGTTTGTTTTTGCAATGTTGTTATTACATAAATTGTTTTCATGTTTCTACTCACTTCCCTTTGCATTGTTTCATACAAATCTTCCTAGTTTTCTCAGAAACTCTCCCTTTCATAATTTGTTATGGCACAATAGTATTCTATTACATTTGTTGTCATTTAGTCATTTTTCAGTTATGACCCCATTTGAATTTTTCTTTGCAAAGATACTGGAATGGTTTGCCATTTCTTTCTACAGCTCATTTTACAGATGAGGAAACTGAGGCAAAAAGAGTTAAGGGATTTTCCCAGGATCTGAGGCCAGATTTGAACTCAAGAAGATGAATCTTCCAGACCCCAGGCCAAGCATTCTATCCATTTTGCAATCTAGCTGTCCTGTACCATTACATAATTTGTTCAGCAGTCCCCTGACGGCCCCCCTCTGATAAAATTGATGGGAGGGTAGATTAATGGTATCATTCTATGGTTGAAAACACACTGGGACATCTGGGGACACTACCACATTTGGGCCTTGATTGGAAGAGTGCCTTACTATGTCACTCTCTACATCCCACCCCATCTTCCCCTTCTCAGCATAGTAAGGGAGACAGTCACCAAGCAACATCTGCAGCATTCCATAGTAATTTGTTGTGGCTATCGGTTTTCTGCAAAAGCAACAAATACTTTACAGTCTCACACTGCTATCTACTATCTTCCCATATTTAAACAGAGAGGCGAAGAAGATGCCTGTGCACCCCCTGTCACTGGCTGACTAAACTGTCCATCAGCATTAAGGTGGTCACCAACATCTTAACAACCAATTAACACTATTCAAGGTTACTCAATCATTGATTGACAGCTTAGCCAGATAGTGACATTGGTGAAATAAGAGAGAAAGAATTGTGCTCTTCCCTGTACTTTTTAATAATCTATCATCATTTATGTAGTCCAAGTCATAGAGAATTCCTATATTTAGTTCTGGGTCTCTGCTGCTATTCACTACATTCAGTTAGTGTGGTTTTTAATTACATTAACTCTGCCCTTTTTAAACATATCAAAAACTAAGGGATTCCCTCCCCCCATTCTTTCTATGCCATTCAGATTTCCCATTTATTTCAATAAGTTGCTTTGTAATCTTTGATTGATTAAAATGAGAGAGCTATATGGGTGGGGGGGGAGGGTGATTAACAATAGAATATAGCACAGGAGAAATTTGTCATCATGCTACTCCTATTCTCCTTGCTGAGAGATCACCTTCTAGGTTAAATTGACTCAAAATGAGATAATTTGGGAGGGGGGATCCAAGAAATTTACTGAATTCTCCACAGCAAAAACTATTATAGAGAGTCTCTAGCACGCTATCTACCAAACTAGGCACAATCAATTTCTGCTCTCTCTTAAATTACTCTCCCTAAATGATTCATCTTTCCTCCTGGCATTTTAGACCCTTTAGACACCCAGAAAACACTCTCTTCTTCCTTTATCTCTTAGTCATTTTCAGAGGCCATAAATATTTAGCTCCTTGAGCTTTTCTGGGAGTCAGCCTCTCTAGTCCCTTCATCATTTAAGTTTCTACTAAGTTTCCTCCAAATCTATTGACTACTTCCAGCCACAGAGGGGCCAGAAAGAATATGGAGTTCTAATGAAAGTCTTACTACATCTTGATTCTTCCCAAGAAGAATAATTTCTGAACTCTGAATTGAGAGCACAAGATGCTTCAAAATAAGTTAGTAAACAAAGCATTTTCAAAGCTGTTTGGTGTTGCTATGGTGACAGAGGTGATCATAGACTTACATTTGCCTGAATAAAATTCTAACAAAAGTGCCTGAGAACTGGGCCATGGAGTGGGGAGGGAGTGGTACTGTCATGTAATTTCTTAGATTCTAGATTTAGAAAGAAAAGAATAGACACACTAGAGAACAATCGAAATGCGGAAACTCTGCCCTGCTTGTCTGCACAAGGAAAATGTTTGAATAACTATCCTTAGGAAAAAAAAAATTACATAGCAGAAAGTTGAAAGCTTTGCTGAAGTAAACGGCCCTTACTCTACCGAGCTGTCAAGCAGAGACACCGGAGGAGTGGAAAATGTGAAAAGCCTGCCCCAGTATGCAAGGGAGGGATGCATCTTCCAAAGGCTTATATAGATGCTTTGAAGTTACATATTACATGGTAATCATAAACTCTGCTATAGGCGACCCAAACTCAGTGCAAACAGAAACAAAGAAGGAAAGAAAAGTGGAGAAGGAGAGATCAAAAGCTACAGCCAAAAATAAGAGGCTTTGAATTCGGAAAAAACATGGATCCTATTCTGTCATTGCTTTAGCTCCAACTCACCTCTAGGCAAAAGGGCTGTCTCCTTCCCCAGCACAAAGGTCCTACATCTACAATCCCTGCAAGCCCTGAACCATCCTGCTATTTTCAGCATCTTTGCTGTTATATGCATATAGCTTTTAGCTACGGCCTGTTAAATATGTTGTATCTTTGTGCCAGGATCATGAATCCACTAAAACAAGCAATTGAACTTTATTTTATATTTGATTGCTCTCCCTTCCTCCACCACCACCCCCTTCCCTTCCTCCAAAGCGTTAAGACAAATACTTGCATTTGTAGGCTACAGAGTATGTGGAGAAATTCATATCCAGTCATTGTGGATAGCAGATATGATGCATGCTCATTTATGGGCCAAATCTCTTCCTTTTTATTTGTGTTTGGGGACAGTGTTTGCTTTGGGGTTTTTACAATTTGTTGGCTGTTCAGAGAGTCCTGGTTGTTCAGAGCTACCTCGCTCCATGGGTGAGCAGGTTACAGAGTTCTCAGTTTTCATTTGTGAGCCAAGGGCCCATCTTGCCATTGCTAACAGCATATTTGCAAACCTGGGGGATGCCAGTTTGCTCAAAATAGGAGCAAAATGGAGCTCATGCTCTGCTTGGAAAGAAAGAAAAACCCTGCTATGGCTGAGCTCTCAACTCATTCATATCCAGTATTAGGTAATATGACATTATTAAGGTCCTCACTCCCTCACTCATGAAGTTTCATGGGCTCCCCTCTACCTTGAAGAAAAAATACAAAGTAAGTTTAAAGACCTTAACAATCTGGCTACAACCTATCTATTGAGGCTTATTATACATTATCTCCCTTTATGAACTCTACATGCTAGCTGTCCTGGCCTATTTGTTGTTTCCCTTATCTATCTCCATAGACTTCATAGAACTGCATAAATTTTCCCTACTCCCCAACTTAGCTCTGGACTGCTCTCTTCCTTCCAACTTAACTTCTAGCTCCATTTAAAATCTAACTCAAATGTCACTTCCTTCAAACACCTTTCCTAATTGCCTAATTATTGGCATCCCATTCCCCACCCTACCCTCCATCCACTAAAAAAAAAATCATTGTGTATCTATTTATTTATCTGTGAACATGCACCATCCCCTCAGTAGAATGGAAGCATCAGAGGTCGAGGATTGCTTTGTATCCCCATCTCTTGGCATAGCGTCTAGGTGTCACTTAATTACTGTCTGCTTGTTGATTATTGCCTGACATTAAAGTTCAGGGTTGAAATATGTCCTCAACCAAAAACACTTCCAAACCCTGACAGATATTGGCACTATATCCTGAGAGCCATCATCCAACTCGAATACTTGGAATTGCTTCTGAATTTTAGTTCTACCCAGGAAGGCACCTGGACATGTCTATGGTTATGGTCACAGGTCTTCCTGTATTTCATCTTTAAATTATTTCAGCACATATTTGTTCTCTTCTTGGTGTAAGACACTGTGATTTCTTTTCACATTATTATCTCTGAGGACAAGGATTACTTACTACCAAACATCATGAATGCCTATAAGGAATGCTCAGTCATGAGTACATGGTATCACTGATTGTGGCTGTGGTAATGAGACGGATATGAAAAGATGAGATTTGACTGAAGGAGAAATCATCTAATTCAATCTCTCATTTTACAGATGTAGAAAGTGAGGGCTAGGAAGGTGAAGTGTCTGTGACTTTCCTAACCAAACAGCTAGCTAGAGTCAGAGCCATAACTAAAAAGCTACATCATAGGATCATAAATTTTAAATTTGATGGGACTGTAGAGGCTATTTGGCACAATTCTACCCATTTTGTAGAAGGTGAAACTGAAGCTCAAATGTTGTGACTTATCCAAGGTTACACTCAGTAAGTGGAAAAACCAGGACCAGAAACCAGGTTCGCTGATCCCAAATCCAACACTTCCTCCCTTGTACCACACTGCCTCCCTCATGTCTCCTACCTGAGCTCTAGGTGAGTATACCTCTAAATCTAGAATGAAGAAATTGAACTAGATGATTCCTAATGTCCTTGTTATCTCTAAAGTTCCATGATTCCCTAGATAAATGGTAAACATCTGCAGGGTTGCTGGGATCTGAAATCATTAAGACCAATAAAGGTGATACAGGCACTCTTAATGAATTTCTCAAGTTACCATAATCCTTAGAAGTCCAAAGACCATTGCCCTTACTGAAAGCGGCAATGGCAAATCTAGAGCGGTATAAATAGTCTTACTTGCTGAAATCCTCTGTAGTAAAATGAGTTAACCCATTCGTACACACATACACACACACACACACACACACACACACACACACACACAGAGCCCTTTCATCTCAATCCTGGTACCAATAGCTCCACTGAGGAGAGAAGTAGTCTATGTGTCAAATCCAGAAATTAGGGCCCATCACTTTTAGAACCAACCAAACTAAGCCAACAGTGCCTTTTGAGATCAGGGTGGGTGGACTGACTCATTTCAAAGAGGCCACTGAACAGCTGTCAGTAATAATTTCCAGTGACCACATTTGAGTCTCACACATGATTTCCTGACTACATCATCTCTGGCCCATCTGTGAGGATGGCGGGGTGCCTACAGACAAGGTAGCAGGCCATCAGCAATCTAGCTTAGGTGCCAAGGTTGGGGGGGGGAGGGAAGGGATAGGGGCAGAGAGAGGGAGAGGAAGAAGGAGGGAGAGAGGGAAAGGGGAGGGGGGAAGGGGAAGGGGAGAAAGGAGAGAAGGGGAGAAGGGGAGGAAAGAGGGAGAGGGAGAGAGACAGAGACAGAGAAAGAGACAGACAGACAGAGACAAAGAGAGAGAAATAGACAGAGAGAGACAGAGACAGAGAGAGGGAGACAAAAAGACAGACAAGACAGAGAGACAGAGACCAAGACAGAGAGAGACCGCATGTGATTGAGCACTCTCATGGCGAATGCCTCAGAAAGTCAACTGCCAAAGTAAATGGTTCTAGGAGACACTACAACTCTGTCCCATTCCACTCTGTTCCTATTCCAAAAGGATGCCAATTAAGGAGAAAAAGCATGGGTAGCAACAAGGCAGCAAAGGTTAGGAGCAAGAGCTTACAAAAGTCTTACTGTTGTCCCCATTTATCCATGATCCTCTCAGATTTTTATGGCAAGAGAATAGTTAACAGACTTTGATGGAAGTAATTGTGGGCACTGAGGGGTTGCAAGAAAGGCCTTTCAATTATGGGCATGTGATACACTCTCCTCAAAGAATCAATTAAGCTTAGGGATCATGAGTATTTTAAATGACTCAGTGGACAGAGCATCAGGCTTGGAGTCAGGAGGACTTGAGTTCAGCTCTAGCCTCAGACACTTACTGTGTGATCCTGAGCAAGACACTTAACCCTGTATGCCTCAGTTTCCTCATCTGTAAAATGGGGATAATAACAGCACCTGTCTCCCAGGGTTGTTGCGAGGATCAAATAAGATAATATTTATAAAGTACTTGGCACACAGTGAGTGTTCAAAGTTTATTTTCTTGTTCCCCATATACTTAAGTATAACTTTCTTCAAGGTTCAGCCTAGTTGCTACTTCTTCCATGAAGCCTTCCCTGATCCTGCTGCTGTAAGTGTTCGCTCCTCTTGTAGTTATCTCAGAACACATTGTTTAGATTTTTCCTTTCTCCCCATTACTTCGTATTTCATATAATCTTCGCACATATCATATCTCCCCCAAGAGGAATATAAGCTGTTTGAGGTTAGTGGGCTGTGTCGTTTTTTTATCTTTGTATTTCTAGCTACTTGTATTGTTTTAGGCACATAGAAAAGGTTTTTTAAATGCTTATTAAATAGAATGCAACAATTTATAGATATGGAGACTATCCACTAATGAAATCACATATATTTTCAAGTAATGAAATACTGGCATCATTAATAATAATATTAATACTTCTACCATTAATGTTTTCCCCTGGTGCCTCATCATGGCAAGGACATGACCTTTGATACATAATTTGTATCTCCTTTCCTTTCTACTTGTTTTCCCCACCTTGAGAACCAGAACTAATTCATTTTGTCATTCTATCCCCACTGCCTGGTACGTAGTAGGTACTTAATAAATGTTTATTAAATTAAATTGAGATTATACAAGGAGAGGGCAAGCTCTAGCAGATTTTACCAAGATTTAAAGGCTTCCAAGATGGGTCCAATGATGTGTGTCTGTCATCCAAGGACAGGACTGGAGACAGGTTGGTTGCAAAGTGATGGATATTTTGGTCACAAAAATCCTCAAATACCATCTCCAAAGTTAAGGAGGGGTTCTGATCAGTATCACAGGATTATGATCAGTGGAGAGATTACCCACTTTCAGTGAAATCACAAATCCTTCAAGCACTGCAATAATGATGATATTGTACCCCATGTCTCTATAATTCTTTATTGAGCACACACACAACACAAACGTGTGTGCAAATATATATTATATATACAAATATATATATATATATTACAAATATATACATAAATATATATCATGCCAGTGATACAACTAAGGTAGAATTTTTATCACCAGAAACTCTTAGGATTTAGATTAGAATAGGTAGTACAGAGGATAGACCACCAGGGCCTGAAGTCAGAAAGACTCATCTTCACGAGTTCAAATGTGACCTCAGACATTTAACAACTGTGGAAACCTGGGCAAGTCACTTAACCCTGTTTGCCTCAATTTCCTTATCTGTAAAATAAGATGGAGAAGGAAATGGCAAACCACTTCAGTATCTTTGCCAAGAAAACTCTGAATGGGATCAATAAAGAGTCGGATATGACTGAAAACAAGGTGAACAACTATAAAAAAAATCTTCCAGGGTCAGAGGTTCTGAACCTAGGATCCATGAACTCCTTTTTTATATATTTTGATAACTGCATTTCAATATAATTAGTTTCCTTTGTAATCCTATGTATTGCATTTTATGCATCTGAAAACACTATCCTGATAAGGGACCCTCAGGTTTCACCAGAAGGCTGAAGGAATCCATGACATTAAATTAAGAAAAAAAAAGCCCTGGGGTGGCTAGGAGGTACAGTGAATAGAGCACCAGTCCTGGAGTCAGGAGGACCTGAGTTCAAATCCAACTTCATACACTTAGCACAAAAATAGCTGTGTGACCTTGGGCAAGTCACTTAACCCCAATCGCCCTACTTTGCCCCCTCCAAAAAGCAAAAATAAAAATCTAAAAAAAAAGAAAAAAGCCCTAATGAAATCCAACACTACTCATTTTACAGACAACAAAACTGAGACCCTGAAATGTTTTTTACTAAGTCACACAACTAGTAAGTAATCAAACAAGATTCCAAACGGGTTCTTCTAATTCCAAATCCAGTGTTCTTTTTAACCACTCCACACATCCCTTCTTGATATGTAACAAAGCTGATAGCCCAAGTAGCAAAGTAACAAGATGGGGAGTTAGTAAAACACACTAGTTCATTAGGCCCAGAGTATTAATGGTTCCCTCTAGAGTTTTGTTTGTCTGTTAAAGATCCACATTGTGAGCTATTCAGATTAGTCTGCCAAGCCCTAGGTAAAAAATAAGCTTTCTCTTAACTGTAGCTAGTTTGGGTTCGGGTTTTTTGTTTTGTTTAAGATAACCCAGGGAAGATGAAAAGTGAGGACTGAGCAATGCCCAAGAGTTCATTCAGATTTGATTCTAGGATCAGAGTAGGGCACTATTGGCAACTGGTCACCTTGCAAAGGACGGTGACAATCCCAGAACTTAAACAAACAAGAATATTTGGACTAAGGTATAAATGGACAGAAGTTAGGAGGCTCTCATAAAAAGTCAAAAAGAATATTCAGACAAACCAGTTCATTCCAAAGGCCACTGACCAGCCCATCAGATCATTAGATGCACAGGAAAACCGTAACACCTTGGAGTACCAAAGAGAAAGAAAAAAGAAGATTCTATGGCAGGAAATAAATATCAAAAACTCCTTTAAAAATATAAGAAGTCTGCACTGGTTGTAAGATTTGGAACAAACTAAACTAAGCTATATAGAAAGAAGTCTCAGAGGTCTAGTCACTAGGTGCTAACAAAAGAGCCGGGTGCACAGAGCCCTCATTCATACCAGAAACAAGCCCTATTCTCAGTTACTTAGGTCAACTTGAATTCATCCTCACTGTTTTGCTTTGTTTTGGGGTTTTTTTTTTTGCATGTCCCACAGTACCTCCATACCGTGTTTCCCCGATAATAAGACACTGTCTTATTATTTTTTTGGACAGAAAAACACCAGAGGGCTTATTTTCAGGGGAGGGCTTATTTTAATGAACATTGACAGCAATTTTAATAAACAGGTAAATGTGAACAAAAAAATGTACCTTTATTCAATAAGCAAATCACTGGGGAAGAACAGGATGACACGCTCACTGCTGCAGCTCTGATTGGATGCAGGTCGGAGCGCAGCGTGCATTTCACGCGGGGGGGGGATGGTGCATACAAAGGGTACCGTAATGTAGCATGTAGCGCACGGGATCACCTTCACTACAGTAGCAATCTCAATAGGGCTTATTTTCGGGGGAGGGCTTATTTTAGAGGAATCTTACACAGTAAGGGGAGGGCTTATTTTCGGGATAGGTCTTATTATCGGGGAAACACAGTAGCACTGAGCTGGCTAACAGCAAAAGCAAAAACTTGATACTAATCTAGGGTCCACAGATTAGTTTCTTTGTTAACCAAATTATAAACACTCCACTGAACATGATATTTTCGCTCTGTCCCTGGACAATTTCTTATACTTAAAATAAGGACATATGATGCAGTGGAAAGAACTCTAGATTAAAAGTCAGGGAAGGCTGAATTATGGACCTAGCTCCGCCACAAACTATGTGACTTTGTCCAACTCATTTCCCTTACTGAGCCTCAGTTTACTCAACTTTCAAATACTTAAAACAAAGTCATGCCTCACAGGATTGTTCTAAGAATTCATTTGGATATCATAGATGCTAAAGTATTTCAGAAACACTAAATGCAAGATGTTAAAATGAAGATAAAATATTTTAATGAGCTTATAAGGATGGATTTGTAAAACTTATATACCCTCTAGAATCAGAGAACCTTAGGAATAGACCCTGTTTACTGACTTCCATTCCAAAGAAGAATAAAGCAGAGCTGATCATTGAACCTCCATTTCAACATTTCCAACTATAAGGATGAGGTCCCTACCTCCCAAGACAGACTGTTCCTTCCATTGCTGGACAGCTTCATCCATTATAAAATTCTTCCTTCTATTTCAACTAAAATTTCTTTCCTTGTTCCTTCTGCCCAGTGATCTTCATCTGGTCTTCTGTAGCAACAAAGATTAAATTTAATTCCTTGTTCTACATGACACTGCTTTAAATATTCAACGATAGTTATCATGGATCCCCAATTCTTATATGGCGATTATCTCACCAAACCAGTAGTTCCTTTGTGGGCATGTTTGTCAATAATGTTCCACCCTGGGGGCTGAGATGGAGCATAACAGCCAACCAGTGTAGCATATGAGAAAATCCTTCCTTCCTTCCAGATATTTCTCATTTAGTAAACATTTTGAGAATATTGTGTTTTATAAGATTCATTAACATTAGTGCAGAAGCAAAACTTCTCATTTAAATACTGTGCCATGACACTGATGATGGGAAAACTTGGCATTGTGCTGAGCTCCAGGGCTCAGTATGCCTGAGGTAGGACAGGGAGAATGTGACTGCACAAAGCAGTCAAGGTCCATTGTCTAGTTGCAGGGAATCATAAAATAGTCATCACAGAACAGTTTGCACAAGAGGAATGTGGTCACCACTTGGAGGTAATCCATTTTCATTTGTAATAATTCAGAATACTGTCAGAAGGGCAATCTACATCCTTTGGAAAGAACATGCATGCACCTCTAGAGTTTAGGATGTAGATGGCAAGGCTCACACCTATGAAGAGCCCTCAAAGCTTATACTTCCAAGTTGGACAGGTGAGTTCATTTCATATTTCATTCATTTCACTTTCTACATCTACATTTCTACATCTTTGCTTCTCCCTTTTAAAGAGCATCTCTAGGGACCAGGGTGGGGAGGGGAGGATGGAAAGATTTTAAATGTCCTCAGTAATAATGTAATAGGAAAACACAGGAATGGAGATAGATAGTGAGGGAAAAGAAGCAACACTTATTTGGAGTTGTTGTTTGCTAATGTCATTGACTGAAAACCAGAACTGAAATAAGAACTCCTGAGGTTTTCTATTGATTCCATGATAAACCTGATGCAGTTCTTCAAGTAATGGTTGGACTAATTCAGGTGAAAAATAATGCTGCTGATTCTCATTAGCAGAGAGGAAATGCTTCTCAGGTGAAAATGATGAGGATCTTGGGAGGAAGGAGAGCAGTGCCCATTCCATCCTAGAGTTTGTAATAAAGGCAAGGAAATCCAGGCATAATCTGACAATAGTCTTTGGGGGAGATGATTTCAAAAGCTTCAGAGAAAGAAGAGGTAGAATCCCACGGATTAAAATTTTTCAAAGGAGGACAGCGTAGGCAGGTTGAGAAACACTCAAGAATGAAATATAGAAGACACACAGGGAAACAGCTCCACTGAAGAGGGAAAATTGGAGTAGTGTGAAGAGACCAGTGTAAATACACAAGGAATTCAGGAAACAACTTGGATTTTTAAACTATACACCATGCACAAATTATGGAAGGACAGACAAGTAACCAAGGATGAGTGTGAGGATGATATGGTCCTGGTAACAAATTCATCCTTCAAGAAATTTAGGTCTCCTTCCCACACACTAAATATATCCACTAAGACTCAAGCCCTTTTCTCCTCTTCTTCTTCCTCCTCCTCCTCCTCCTCTTCCACCTTCTCCTCTTTCTCCCTTTCTCCCATATCTCATCAATTACTATAGGTTCAATTATCATCTCCTCACAGATGACTCAAGAATCTATATATCCAGATTCAATCCCTATTATAAATTTGAATCCTGAATTACTAGGTTCCTTGCTAGACAGCTCCACCAAGATGCCCATAGGGATACCAAGCTCAGGGTACCCAAAAGAGAATTCAGTCCTACCCCTAATTCCATCCCTTCTCTCAGCCTCCCTGTTTTTGTTGATTATATCTCAATCCTTCCAGTCACCCAGGTTTGCAACCTTGGAGTGATCCTTGACTCCTCTTGCCCCTTAACACCAGTATGAAACATCCAATCAGCTGCCAGGCCTTGCCAGTTCTAGCTCCATGACATCTTCCATAGGATCCCCTCACGTTCTGTAGGCAGACTCATGGCTAGAGCTGCTCCTTTTATGGGTTGGAAACTGGCCTGTGTATAGTGAAATAGGGAGCCTTGGAGCAAGAGCAAGCATTTGTGTTAAGTGTTTGACAGTTTGCTAATGTATAAAGCAAGAGGAATGATTCACTGATTGTATAGGAGTAAGTTGGTGTGTAATGTGGAAAGAGGTTTGATTGTGGGAGTGTATATAGGAGAGGGAAACTGAGCCAACTAGTGAGTGCTAGGGTAAGCTGATATGCTCCATCAAGACCTGTCCTAGAAAAGACTGTATTCAGGGATAAATGTGGTATTACCTGAGTCCTACTGCCACATTCCCCACAGTCTAAATGCCATGGAAAGAGACCAGGATGAAAAGTTATTAAAGGTGGCTTCAAATAACATAAAAGGCAACTGGTGGAAAAGCAGTGGCTCTGAAACCTGGGTCCAGATCCTCCCTCTAATACTATCGGCATAACCTGCTATAAAACATTTAACCTCCCTAGGTTTCAATTTTCTAATTTGAAAATGTGAAGACTGTTATGTGTTGTATATATGAAGATTATATAAATGTGAAGAAGCTGGCCTCTGGGATCCCTTCTAACTATAGATCTATGGTCCTGACTGATGATTTCCAAAGGGCTCCGAATTTGATTTAAGAAAAGATTAGGGGCAACTAGGTGGTGCAGTAAATGGAGCACTGGCCCTGGAGGCAGGAAGACCTGAGTTCAAATTTGACCTCATACATTTAACACTTACTAGCCGTGTGACCTTGAGCAAGTCACTTGACCCCAATTACCTTGCCCTCCCCCCTCCAAAAAGACCAAAAAAAAAAGAAAAGAAAAGATTAGTTGTACAGGATATCAACAAAGCATCATTAGATTAAAGATAAAGACCTGGAAGGGATCTCAGAGAGTCCTCTAGTCCAACTCTTTAATTTTAACTGAAGTCCTTGTGACAAAAAATGAAGAAAGATTGTCATCAATGTTGATGTTGTTGTTGTTCAGTCATTTGACTTGTATCTGACTCCTTGTGGCCCCATTTGGGGTTTTCTTTTCTAAGATACAGGAGTAGTTTGACATTTCCTTCTGCAAGTTCCTCATCTGTAAGATGGGGAAACTGAGGCAAACAGGGTTAAGTGACTTGCCCAACGCCACACAATGAGTGTCTGAGGCCAGATTTGAACTCAGGAAGATGAGTATTCCTGACTCCAGGACCAGCACTCTAACCCCTAAGTCACCCGGTTGCCCTTCACTTCTGTTTGGCAGACTTTAAAAATCCCCCATAAAATGAGGAAATGGACTAAATAATTTTTAAGGTCCCTTCCAGTTCTGACATTCAATCACCCTGTGAATTAACCTCCAGAGTCTGCTTTGACCTTTGATTGCCTTCTAGCTACTTCAAGATCAGCGAAGGAGAGTAGAAATCTCCAGATAGTCCTTCCTCAGGTGCAAAGCTGATTTTCCAGCAAGCCCTTGATCATCTGCCATGTATTTCCTTCATTAGTTCCTTTTAATTTTCTCATTTTCATATTGAATTTCTTTCTTCCATTTGTTCAATTTGAAAGTCCTAGAAGGACCTCATGTGGTTTCTACAAAGCAGCTTCAATGGTAAGAGGGAGAATATTGCTGATTTCCATAGAGAAGTCAATTAGGATGGTACATGGCTGATCACTCCGCAACTCCAGCTCAGTAAATAAACAGAGCTGCCTGATTTGCCTAATACCAGCAATATGGATCTGAAAAACAAAACACAGTTTAATCTTCTAATTTGTGAACTTTTATAACCCATGCCAACACATCTTATACCTCCCAATTTACAAGCAAGCTAATAAAAAAAAATGTTCAAGTCACTTCCCTTTCCAATCTACTCATCTAAAGATTTGTTCCCAAGCTAGAGGTTAGAGAATAAGACACCTGAATGTTTATAATGGAACTCAACCAGCTGGATTTGGGGCTACTGTTTAGTGAGGAGAATAAAAAACTTGGGGCAGGAGTAGGGATTCACTATGGATGCAACTATTATTAGAAGGACTGAAGGAAGAGATTTATTCTGCTTGGTTCCTGAAGGTAGAATTAGAACTAATAGATGATAGTTAGAGGTAGACAGATTCTAATTCAACATAATGAAGAATTTCCTAGAAATCAGAACTGTGCAAAAATACCTCTTACCATAGGTGCCGGGTTCCCTATTACTGAAAATAATCAAATAGAGGATTGAGGGGGTCGTAGAAGGGATTCATGCTTCAGGAAAAGGATGGGACTAGATAACTGCTGGAGTCCTTTCCAAATCCTCGATTCAATGATTCCTTAAGAATCACTAGTTCAGAAAATAAGGTGCCACCACCACAGTTCTCTAGGGTCCCATCATTACGGGAAACAGCAGCCCCAGGGCAAAACCAGCTATTCTGTGAATTAGGAGGCAACCTCCAATTTACCAATGAGCACAACCTTCTTTCCACAGTAAGAGACAAGGCTTAAAATTCCCATTCTTCTGAGACAGGTCGCATATGCACAAACCTGTTCTCAACTCATTCACAGAGCACAGCATTTGGAGACCTTCCTGGGAACAGGTTTTGAAAGAGTCTAAGCTTACAGAGAACAGAAGGGCACAAGCGAGTAAAGTGAGGAGTTTGGGAAAGGAATAGTATCACAAAAAAGATGAAAAGGCCCATTAAGTGTGAGCTAGAATACAATGTGATATAGCACACAGAGAACTGATCTGTCAGGAGAACTGAGGTCTAATCACAGCTCTGCCCCCTAACGTTTTGTGTGATATCGGGCTAGGAAATTCACTTCCCTGGGGTCTCAGTTTCTTTATTTGTAAAATGAGGCTGGACTAGGTAACCTCAAACATCGCTTTAGAATCTCTAAACCTATGACCTTCTTGTCCCTAAGGTCCCTTTCAGCTCTAATATTATGCCACCCTATGACACCAAAGACAAACTCTGCTGACTTAAAAGTTTCAGCAAAGCCTGGTACTGTGTGCACAGTACTACAAGTGTCCCAATAAAACGTGCAGCCATGATTGTCCCCCAGAGAGCTTTATGTCACCTGTACTGTTTAACTTCAGGAAATTTTCCCTATTAAAACTTGATTTATCATCCCTACCCTCTCATATAAATGACCTTCTCCTTTCTCCCTAACCCTTCTAAGCTTTAATTGTTGGACAACATTGTTGTTGCTTATCCATTGTTTTGGAAGAGGACCAATATATCAAGGGGTGATGTCTTCACTTGTACATGGATTGGATTTAATTGAGGCAGAGTTGCACAAAGTCAGACTCACTCTGACTTTGAGCAACTCTGTCTCACTCTCTCTTACGGAGTCATTGAAGCCCAGTGGCAAAAAAAAAAAGTCAGGATGACTAGAGATGGGTCGAAATGCAGTGGATGACCTTGGCATCTTCAATGTCTGACCAAGTTCCACAGCACCTGCTTCAGCTATCTGTATGACCATTGAAACAAATTGTTCTCATCCGCTAATTCTGTTGGGGGACGTCTTCGCATGTTTGCGGTAGACAGATGGGCTTGAGGTCTGTCAGTTACTCTGAACCTGTTTTGACCCATCTGCTGAGAAAGTTTTACTGGACTTTGGTTGCTGGGTATGGTACGACTTCTTGGAGCCACAGTTCAAAATTGGATAACATCATAGTTGTGCTCTGAATGTCCTTTTCCCAGATACTTTTAAGAGGAAAATCTCATTTCAAGACTGATAGATCAATGACTTCACATTGCCAAACTGGAAAAAGCTACAAAGTCAATTATCAATAAAGTAGGAGATGAGTTGGGTGCCAAAATGTGGATCAGTGTGTCAGTTGAGTATTAAGAACCTGTCAGTGCTTAAATACTGAGGAAAAAGTGCAAACTCTAATCCATGAAAAATTCAAAGCAATTCATAGGCATACATATATTATGCTGTACCACCCCCTAAAAAAATTAACATCTACCAAAAGACTCCAAACACTTTGCATCTCTCATTAATTTACATTGGTGTATCATTCCCTTTTCCATTGCATTTCAAAACGGAAAAATAAAAACTGAGAGATTAAGCAACTTCTCCCACCAAGACCTGAATATGGAATAGAACCAATTTCCACCACCCTCCCCCACTCTAGGTTTTTTTCCATCTGATCCCCATAATGAGACCATCATATTGCTACACTTAGTCATTCTCAAAGGACTCATAAAAGCATCCCCCATTCCTTCATGTGTTCTTCAAAGAATGCAATGTCATAGAAAAATAGGCTAAGAGAGCGCAGGGTCCATCTAACCGCACCTTCTGAGTTCTCTCCCAAGGCTCAAGTGGTTGGTCTACTTCTCTTTTCTCCCCACTGTCTCTTAGGTTTCTCATCTACTCCCATGAGTTCAAGTATCATATTTATGAAAATGATCTCCAAATTAATTGACCCCTACCTACCCTCTCCTGAATACCAGTGCTTGTCATGTTATCACCTCATACTCAACATTTTCAAAACTGGACTCATCACCTTCCCCTAAGCCTACCCCTTTTCTAATATTCCTTTTTTACCATGATCATTCAACTAACCCAGGTTCAAAACATTTCCCCTCTCCCTCACATACCAAAAATGGCAGCCCATGCTCCATGGGTCCTACAAGAGACTTTAGCTTCACAATGATCAGATTAGATGCTGGTTGTCCTGACCCCAAGGGAGTCAAATTCTCTTTGGCTCACTAATGTCTTCACTTGAATTCCTTCAAGAATATTTCTAAAACATAGCTTAGATATGACTCATGCCAAAGAAGTACCAAAATCTGGGTAACTAGCTCTCTTCTCAGATGACAAAAAAGATTAGTATGAAATAATCAATAAGAATTTATTGAGTCTCTACTATGTTGTAGGTACTGTGTTAAGTGCTGGGGATAAAAAAAAAAGGCAAAAGAAAGTCTCTGCTCTCAGTAGAGAGGAAGGAACAAGCATTAATAAGAGCACTTAAAAATCATCTCATTTGATCCCTTACAACAACCCCAAGAGGTAAGTGCTATTATTATCCCCTTTTTAGCGTTGAAGCAACTGAGGTAAGCAGGTTAAGCAACTTGATCAGTCATAAAGCTAGTAAGTATCTGAAGCTAGATTTGAACTCAGGTCTTCCTTATCCCTTATTCTGCCATTTAAGATCTTCTACAATCTAGCTCTAATCTGCCTTTTCAGCCTTATGTCTTCACATCATCCCCCTTCATACGTAGCAAACAAACTCTGAGTATGTGTTCCCTCCCCAACTCAACACACTACCACCTACCTCCATGAGGGGAAGTGAGGTGATGTTGTGAATGGAACACTGGGCCTGGAGTCAGGAAGACTCATCTTCCTGAGTTCAAATCCAACCTCAGACACTTACTAGCTATGCGACCTTGCGCAAGTTACTTAACCCTATTTGCCCCAGTTTCCTCATCTGTAGAATGAGCTGGAGAAGAAAATGGCAAATCACTCCAGTATCTTTGCCAAGAAAACCCCAAGTGGGGTCATAGAGAGTCAGACATGCCTGAACACCACCATCTCCATTTGTATACACTGCCTCCATGTACATAATGCACTCAATTCCATTTTTGAATGCCATTTGTTCTTTCAAAACTCAACTCAGATGCCATCTTTCCCAAGTGTCCTCCCTTGAGCTATTTGTACTTTCTCCCTCTTCAAATATTCCCATAGTCATTGACCCCTAGTTCTCTTTTGCCCTCTCTTCACTCCTTACTTGTATTATACTAAATGTGCGGGGCAGCCAGGTAGCACAGCGAGTAAGAGCACCGGCTCCAGTGTTGAGAAGACCTGGAGATCGAATCCCGGGCTCAGACACTTAGCACCCACCCAGAAACACCTGGCCGTGTAACCTTGAGCAAGTTACTTAACCCCAATTGTTTAGGGGTGGCCAGGTGGCTCAGCGAGTAAGAGCACCGGCGCCAGTGTCCGGATGACCTGGATCAAATCCGGGCTCAGATACTCAGCACCACACCCAGAAATAATAACTGGCCGTGTAACCTTGAGCAAGTTACTTAACCCCGATTGCTAAAAAAAAAAAAATTAAAAAAAAAATATACTAAATGTGCATAGGTGTTATACCTCCATCCCCCAGCAGAATGTGAGTACCTTGAATCACGGGATTTTTTTTCTTTGTGTCTCAGTGCCTGGCATATATAGTAGATTCTTAATAAATATTATTGAAGCAAACTGAATCTAGTCCACCCCACCCCACCACCCACCCATCTTAAAGATGAGGAACTGAAATCCAGACTAGCTAAGGGATTTGCCCGAGGTCAGACAGCTAATAAGGAGTAGAGCCAAGGTTCCAAATTTGGTCCTCTGAATCCAACCCAGAGGACTCTTTCCATAGCTCCACTCCTGTCGCCTCAGGAGGTTGGTCCATTTGTTCACAGAAATGCCTGATAACAGTCATATTACAAATTAACATTGTGTTAAGACCCAGTTTTATTTGCTGAGCAGGCTGCCAGTTACTGGTGTTTCCTCAAAAAGCATGATTGCTCCCAAATCCTCCATATTTAGGCAAACAATCAGTGCCATTAAGGCAGAGAATCTTCAGTCAAGGGTATCAACAACACCAAAATGTTCCCAGTGGAGAAGTGACTGTCCAGTGTTATCTGCCTTCTGGGCAGCTGCTTCATGAGGAAGGAGACCCCAAAAGCATGTATGTATTAGCAACAGAGAGAAGAAGCCTCCAGGACTCCTTTTAGCCAGGACCCAAGGGCTATACAGATCCAACTAACAAGGAAAAGGCTGCCTGATTAGAATTGCCAAAACCCACACAGGGAGCTCAAGACAGGAGAAATAAAGATGACTTAATAGACACGGTTTTTAGACAGTTTAAAAAGGAAAAAAATCAGGCAAAATGAAGAATTCAGGGAAATGTGGGAATACATTTATGAAATGACCCGGTGAAGTATACAGAACCAAAGGGATAATATACATAACAACTATAATAATTTTAGTTAGCAACCTTGGCTAAAGAGCAGAAGAGAAAATCCGCCTCCCTCCTCTTGGTGAAGGTGTTGCCCAGGTGAGGAATGTTGTTTCACCATCAGATGGGGTCACTGTGGCCACTCACTTTGCTTCACTATTTTTCAGGACCTTTTGGGAAGGAGTTAGTAAAAAAGAGCTTATCTGGAAATGACTGACGTCAAAACAAAAGGCATAAATAAAACTCTTTTTTTAATCAGAATAATTATAATACAAATTGCTTTCACTTAGCCATGCTAACAGAAGAGAGAGTCGTGCCATAGATAATCCCCCAAATTATTCACATATCGCAGCAACAGCAGCATTTTTACCTTCAGAATTGTGCTTGGCTTCAGGTAGGTTATTAAAGTTGTTATGCATATCCATAGTTCAAGGCCTAGATCAAATGCCAGGCAGCTTTCTCTGATTCCTCAACTGGAAGTACTTTCTCTCTCACCTTATCTCATAGCACTTTGCAGGTCTCGCATATACTTACTATGGTCTATTTTGCATCACTTATTTTTATATGTCACACAAGATAACAGACTCAGAACAGGAAAGAGCTTTTCATATAAAGGGGGTAGGGAATAAACATTAATATAGCACTTACTATGTGCCATGCACTATTCTAAGCATTTTGCAAATATTTCATTATTTTATTCATTATTATTAATATTATCCCCATTTTACAGTTGAAGAAACTGAGACCATTGTGCTTCCCCACCTACTTCAGAAGTGGCTCCTGTCCTAGGACCCTAAACTTCTATTTAATGAGAGTCACCAAATCTAGGCAGCACTAAACCTACCTACCACATTGCTTTCCGACAAGCTTCCTGTCCATTCCACTACCTTCCAGCCCTATCTCCAATCCAGCACAACCCACCCCCAGGGCCCTAGGCTTCTAATTGGCTAGAGATCATCGTACCTAGTCCTTCTCATACCCTCCCCACTTCTCTCTGGCCATCTTCCTGCCATGCTATGCTGTCCTCTCCGCCCCATCCCATCCTCCACCAACCTCACCCTGCTTGCTTCTGCCTCTAGCTGTGGGAACAGTAATGAAAATCAACACTCCTACTGCTAGAAAGTATATGCCAGTCAATTTCCCCGTGACTCAACTCACTATACCTACAACTGCCCAGACTAAACAGCTCTTCCTAAGTACCATCCCCTATAAGCACTATCCTCCCTTAATAGAATGTAAGCTGCTTGAAGGCAGGGATTGTCATGCTTTTGTATTTCTATCCCTAGCACAAGCATATCACTGGTATAAAGGAAATACTTTATACATGCTTCAAAACTAGAAAAAAAAAACTTTTATTTGACAGATGAGGAAGCTGAGGTAAAGGAATAAAATAACACACCCTAGGACACCTGGGTAGTAAACAGCAGTCGTAATTTGAACCCAGGTCCTCTGACTCAAAATGTGGTGCATTTTTTCATACCAGGCTGCTTCTTGCCTTCCTCTACAAGAACTGTAAGTTCCCTGAGGGTAGGTACCATGTCTTAATTGTCCATTTCTCCCACTGTTGAGTATAGTCTGCATTGTTGTTCAGTCATTTTTCAGTCATATCCACTCTTCATAACACCATTTGCAGTTTTCTCGGCAAAGATGTTGGAGTGGTTTGCCATTTTCTTCTCCAACTCATTTGACAGATGAGGAAACCAAGGCAAACAGGATTAAGTGACTTGTCCAGGGTCACACAACTAGTAAGTGTCTGGGACTGGATCTGAACTCATAAAAATGAGTCCTCCTGATTGTAGGCCAGCACTCTATCCACTATACCACCTGTACAAAGTGTAGTGGGCACTGAATAAATTAATTAATTAATTCCCTGAAAACATGAGCTCTGGTGGGGAAAGGCAAAGGAAAGAGGGTACTGGGCATCACTCAACAAGTAATCAAAAATTCAAAAGAGCGTGTGTTAACTCTAACATTGTACACACATATTACATTTGCATGATACTTTTATTCCAGTGAATTCAAAGCACTTGCCAATTTCTCCTAACAACAAAACTTACCTAAAAAGGGAAATGAAAGGGGGAGAGGAAAAGAATAAGCATTTATCAAGCACTTACTTTGTGCCAGACACTTCACTAAATGCTTTACAAATATGATCTCATTCGATAGATCACTCTCAGGACATAAAAACCATTCCTTGGTGTAGGCCTCAATTGTCTCACCTACAAAATCAAAGGATGAAGTGGGGGGAACCACATGTGGCCCTCTAGGTCCTCAAGTGCAGCCCTGTGACTGAATCCAAACTTCACAGAACAAATTCCCTTAATAAAAAGGTTTGTTCTGTAAAATTTGGACCCAGTCAAAAGGCCACCCCCAAGGACCTAGAAGGCCACATGTGGCCTCAAGGCCATAGGTTCCTTACCCCTGGATTAGGCTAATGATGTCTAAAGTCCCTTTCCATTTTATACTATAGTCTTCAATAGTCTCTTGAGTCTCTTGCATACATATATATATAAACTTGCGTGTATACTAAATTCACCATTAAGCAACAACCCCATGACCAAATCCTGGGAGCTAGCTTAGGTCATTAGAGGCACTAGATCATTCATTATCACTTCCAATGACAATGATATATAAAATAATGGCATTTATATAATACTTTAAATTTACAAAGTACTTTACAAATCTCAATCTTCTTTAAAAAAAATCCTTTGAAGTGCTACATTTTTACTAGGAGGAAACTGAGGCACACAGAGGCTAAGTGACTTGTCCAGGGTAACATAGCTATTAAGTATCTGAGACTGGATTTGAATTCAAGTCTTCTGACTTCAGGACCAGGGTTCTATCCACTGTACTACCTAGTTGATTCTATTAACAAATGAAGAAAAATAGAGCTCTGGTAATCCTCCTTTTTATTTCACACATGGGAAAATAAGGTATGGAGACAGAGAACTTTACCCAAAGTTACAAATGAAGTCAGTGCCAGAGACTTCATTTTAATTACCAGAGCAAGTTTCCATCCCTTAGAAAACCATCCTTGTCAAAGAGAACTCTTGAGATCAAGAACTCCTCAGTTATAGGAGAATCAAGAATAGCTCCAATCTCACATTCCTGTATTCTGTATGTAACTCCAGGGTACTCAGAAGACTGTTCAATTAAAACAACTCAATTCCCAAACCCTTAGTGCCAAACCATGACAGAAGTAAATTGTTCTTCTTG
This sequence comes from Petaurus breviceps papuanus, assembly GCF_028583685.1. Lineage (NCBI taxonomy): Eukaryota > Metazoa > Chordata > Mammalia > Diprotodontia > Petauridae > Petaurus > Petaurus breviceps. The sequence continues at coordinate 84,285,564 of NW_027186296.1, forward strand.
GATATTTGTTCTTGCCCAGAATAATTACATTAAAAATCATTTGTGTGGCTTTTTAGACAGTGTCTCTTAAGTAGGAGACAGTTCCCATTCATTCTCCTGACTTCATTATAGTTTATTAACTTCCCTTCCTCCTTGTTACATATTTGTGTTCTATATAGCTATATTGAAGAACCAGGTTTGTGAAGTAATTTGTCACTAGTCAGTTAAGTTTAATTCCCATGGTCCAAACTACCATGACAAATAATGTTGCCCCCATTCCTACATTATTCCTCACTATCAGAACCAATGTTGAATGTGAATATGGCTTTGTTGTTTTTCAGTTGTGTTCAACTCTTGGTTACCCCACTTGCGGTTTTCTTGGCTTGATGTACCTAAAAAATGTGAGAGGGACACTGAAAAGCTAGATTATAGCCCAAGAGTACAAACAGCAGTCTACATGCCATGCAAAGAACTGTTAGAGGAACTGGAGATGTTTAGCTTGAAGAAGGGAATAATATGGGCAGGATAACTCTTCAATTACTTTTAAGTATTATCATATAAAAGAATTGATAGGTGAAAGCAGAGGTGTCAAATACACAAGTCACATGCAGCCCATAACACTCCTCAATTGGGCTCAAATCAGATTAAAATGTAATTGGGAGGGAGGAGTCAGCTAGGTGGCACAGTGAATAGAGCACTGGTCCTGGAGTCAGGAGGACCTGAGTTCAAATTGGGTCTCAGACACTTGACACACTAGCTGTGTGACCTTGAACAAGTTACTTAACTCCAATTGCCTTCCCCCCCCTCAAAAATGTAATTGGGGAGTACTTAACAAAATAACTAAAAATACAATAAAACAGAGATGATATTACATTTTAAAACTAAGTCAATAAGTGGCCTATAGGCATCCTTATTTACAGATAAATGACCACATTTCTATTCGAGCTTGACACTATTGGGCTAGAGCAGGGGTGCAGTTCCCCACCCCTGGGAAGCATTGCAATGAATTTAAGAATTCAATAAGGATACAATAAAGTCTTACACCTGGGTTAAAGAAAAAAAAGTCAATTTCACAAGTACAGGAAAAGGAAGGCACAGTAGGACAGAAGTTTGTTTTTAAAAGATCTGAAGAGGTAACAGAAATATAAACTCAATACTAGTCAGTAGTATGATGTGGCAATCAAAAAAAAAAACAAGCAGATTCTTGGGCTGCAAGGAGAAATATAGCTGCCAAGAATAAGGAAGTCCCTTATAATCTGCCCGGTGCAGACCACATCTGGAGTGGCATGCTCAGTTCTGAGAGTCACTGTTCAAGGACACTGGTAATCAGAAAAGCAACAAGAAAAGGGCAATAAAGTTGGGAAAGGTTCACGTCAGATGAGGATCAATTGAAAGAAAAAGAAATGCTTAGGTTGAAGAAGAGAAGACTTAGGGGATATGGAAGCTGTCACTGAGTTTCTAAAAGGTCATCATGTGGAACATTGGTTAGACCTGTTCTGTTTGGCCCCAGAAGGTAGAAGTAAGAGCAGCAGACAAATTTAAGCTATCCACTGTGCTAGAAGCAGCTTTTTTAATCTGTTGTCCTCAAAGATAGTAGTGGAAACAATGAGCAAAACATACAGGGAGGTATATTTCAGCTTAACAGAATGAACTAACAAGTCACATAATGTCCCTGTGCCTCAGTTTCCCCATTTGTAAAATGAGAGGATTGGACTAGATATCTTCTTACATACCTACCAGATCTAGATCAATGATCCTCTAAATTAGGGCTTGCCAGTGATGCAGTAGGCTGCCCCTAAGTGGTGAGACAGTAAGTGTTACTCAGAGGACAGATAATCCCTCATCAACCACACTATAGAGATGATTCTTGCAACAAATGAAAGATTGGATGAAATTACTTCAAAAGTTCTTTCCAGCTTCAAGTTCGCAGGATTTTATTATTCTATGAAGAAAGGAAAGTTTCAGCGAGAAGTCATTTGTTGTCTCCTTTCCTCAAGCAAAGGAATAGTAGAACCCAGTTTGATTACCCTGGGTCAACAGTTCTTAATGTTGTTTTTTTTTTTCTCATGGGCCCCTTAGGCAGTCTGGTAAAGCCTATGGACCTCTTCTTGGAATCACTTTTTTAAAAAGTGAAGGAAATGCTATGTTTCAGTTAGAAGTTAGTGAAAATGAAGGTGTTATTTTTTTTCTATCTAAGCTCACAGATTCCCCTGAATTCACTAACCCCAAGTTAAGGACCCCAGCCCAAGATGATCCAATAAAAAGTTTCTACCACCAGGGGAAAAAAGTTCTTCCCATTTGAAGCTGACTTTGCCAAGGGTACCATGGTTTGGAAGGAGTGACATCTTAAGGCTGTGAGAGACATTAAAATTTTATGTAATACCTCTTATTTAATGTCCAAGTAACTAGGAGAGACTCCTCTGTGTGGTTACCGAAGGAGCACAGAACTAGGAGTTTGTAGATTTCTGTTTTAGACCAACTTTCACCACTTATTCACTATGTGACTTGGGGGTTCACTTCTCTGAACCTCTCCTTTTTCATCTATAAAATAGGAATGAGTTTATCTGTTGTGCCAAATTCAGAGAATGTCACAGGGATTAGGTCAAATGATATAGAAAATAGGAAAGGAATTGGAAGAGGGACTGGATCTGTGATTGTATTGGTGTAGGAAACTTCCAGATGGAGAAACTCTCTACACCAATAAAGGTCTGCACCTTCTCTATAACTAATAGTCCTCAGGGCAGCTAGGTGGTGCAGTGAATCAGAGCACCGGCCCTGGAGTCAGGAGGACCTGAGTTCAAATCTGGCCTCAGACACTTGACACACTTACTAGCCATGTGACTTTGGGCAGGTCGCTTAACCCCAATTGCCCTCCAAAATGCAAAAAATAAATAAAAAATAAACAACTAATAGCCCTGGAGACTTGCCTAAAAGAACTGAAAGGTTGAGAGACTTGCCAAGGACACACAGCCAGAAGTGGTGTGTCAGACACAGGACTTGAATCCAGGTGAGATCTACTAAGGTGTGAAATCACACTAACAACTTTAAAAGATCACAGATTTATGATTGGAAAAGACCTGAAAGCTCCTCTAGTCCAATATCTTCAATTTACATATGAAGGAAATGAAGCTCAGCAAAGCTAAGCAGCTTGTCCAAAGTCACCCAAGTAGTGACAGGGTAGGGATCCAAACTCAGGGTCTGTGACTGCAAATTCAACACTATTTCCATCGCAACCACTGGGTCCCAGAATATGATATTTTTTTTTCAATTAAATTCCATGAGGCTAAACTCCCAAAAGTCAAGTCCCTCCATCTGAGATGATGCCGTTTTGCTCCTACTGCCCCAGAAACATTGGGCTGGTGGTCCATATTGCTTTCAGTTGATCCATAGAATATATTTGTTTTCACACAGTGAATAATCAACTGAAAAAGCTCTCTTTCATTAGTTGCTTCTAGTCATTGTTGGCTTACATCCTGAAGTTTCCCTATAACATCTGCAAAAGTAATAAACCAATTATGGAAGCCATCTGGAACAAGAGCAGAGTGGAATAATTATTTTTTAAAAAAACCTCCCTGAATAACTGGCATGGTAATCGATGGCATGTCAGAAGAACAATGATATTAACAAACCCAGTATCATTAAGGGAGGGTGGAAAGAGATTTACATAAAGGAAATCATGATTGCTCATTAACAGACACGTCAAACTCACATTATGATCCACAGTGGAAGCAGAATGAACATAGATGCAGAGTCTGTACCTGAGCCATAGCCCGGGTGCCTACCATCAGTCTGTAAATCACTGGAGACAGATGCAGATAGTGTATTTAGGGCTGAGCTAGAATGAAGTTTTTTAATGACTCACTCAGCGACCTTGGGCAAGCATTCATGTCCCCCAGGGTTCAGCCTTATTGTTAGAAATAAGGACCGACCACCAATCAACCTCATTAGGCTAGAATTGGGTTGAAGATTTCAAAGTGTTGTCAAGAAAGACTAAAGCTGAGGTAGCAATCCCTAACTTAACAGAGAATGAAACCAATGCTCATGGCCTAGAATTCATCCTTGCTAATTCACCCTTGTGTAAATCCCAGCATGCTGTATTATTTCTCTCCCAAAAAGCAGGATGGAATTATACCCTGAAGACCATCTGAATCTACAGAGCAAATTACTCCCCCTGAACACATCTTGATCAGGTCACTAAGAGTAATAAATATTCATAAGCAGTGGCCTCCAATCTTTTATTGATTGTATACCACATCAGTAAAAAAAAATATTTTTGAACATGTACAAAATAAGTATCACATTTTTTTTTTAATTCTATACAGGGGACGGCCAGGTGGTGCAGTGAGTAAGAGCGCTGGCCCCAGAGTCAGGAGACCCTGGATCGGTTCTGGCCTCAGATACTTAACACCTATACAAAATAACTGGCTGTGTAACCTTGAGCAAGTTACTTAACTACAACTGCTTTAAAAAAAAAATTCTATACAGGAAATATTGTACTAATGATGCACATAATAAAACACAAAAAATGGAAATTAAAAGAGATGTGATAGAGGAAATATTTTGAAAACATTTTCTCTATTAATGGTACAAGAATATTTTGTTCTTAGATTATTTTTAAAATTATATTTTAATGAGAGAAACTTGATTAAATATTTTCTTTTTTAAACTCTAATATTTTGTGATATGGAGATTAAAGGTCAAATTCTAATTTCATTTTATTTCTATACTTGGTTTTAATAGCTATCATAGCTTTTTTTTGCTTTTTTTTGGAGGGCAATTGGGGTTGTGATATAGCTTTTTTTAAAAATGACACTCAGAAATGTACTTAGATTCAAAATGAAGAGGTATAATCTTTAGCTAGGCTCAAGGCACTCATTTTTCAACCTCAACCACTAATTATACAAACGTTTTGTTGAAATTTTATTAGCAAATTTCAATCTTCACTGACATCAATCAATTGCTCTTGAGAACTTTGTTGTCATTGAGTCATTTCAGTCATATCTGACTCTCCTTGATTCCATATGGGGTTTTCTTGGCAAAAAGACGGGAGTGGTTTCCCATTTCTTTCTCCAACTCATTTTACAAATGAGGAACTGAGGCAAAGTTAAGTGATTTGCCCAAGGCCACACAGCTACTAAGTATCTGAGGTCATATTTGTATTCAGGTCCGCCCCACTCTAGGGCCAGCGTTCTATCCACAGCACCACCCACATCTTTATATTTTTAACAAAGAAGTTCAAAACTCAATGGAACTTTTCACTTAGAAGATATCTAAATGGGTTAGAAAATTCTATTTCCAAAAATTTTAAGTGTGCACATATGAGACTGTTTATAGGTGACACACACCTTTAGCAACCCAAAAAGTAAAAAAAAAAAATTTGAAAAAGTCCAAGAAATCAAAGAAAGAGTAAAGTATATAGGAGAAGAGGATGGTCAGCAGAATCCAATGTAGTAAAGGGATCTAAAAGAGTGAGGACTAAAAGAAGGTCATCAGATCTGACAAATCATTGGCCACTTTGCAGACAATTATTTCAGTTGAATACAGAATCAAAGGAAAGAGGAGGATGAGAACCTAACAGACCAAAGGGATGGTAATGTGTTGGTTGGAGAAAGGGAAGTTCAAAAGATGCATTGGGTTGGAGAAAAAGTGTAATGGGATCTTTGATGCACATTTCAACTCAGCTGTATCTGCCCATGCTATGAAACTCACCCTTTCCCACCAAAAAACTAAAAATTTCTACCTTTTTTCTTGGAACCTCCTCATAGTCATCCTGATTTAGCACCTACCTTGCTGGGTTGTTATGAGGATCAAATGAGATTGTTGAGGCACTTAGTACAGCATCTGGCACATGGTAGGTACTGTATAAATGCTTATTTCCTTCCCAGAGTGGACACTTACAGCATCTGGCACATAGTAGGTACTGTATAAATGCTTATTTCCTTCCCCTTCCCAGAGTGGACCTCAGCAGTCTCCAAACTTCCAGTACCTTCTCTCATGACCCCATAATTCTGCCTTCTTTGGAGAAACAAAACTCAGACACTAAGTTTAAAAAAAAAAAAAAAGAAATGCACAGCCTGATTTCACAGCCTGAGTCACATGGAATGCCCACGCGTAAGTATGACACCCCTCCCAGTGGGATCCCTGGCAGCTTCTGCAGGCCTATTATCAAGAACTTTCTCTGTGGCCTAGTTATACAGGAACAGAAACTGATGTGGCATTTTTTTTAAGTGGAAGCAGGGTCACCAGCAAGGATTTTTTTTTTTCAAATATGGCTAATATAACTGAGGTTACCCTCCCTTTGAGTTGTTTTTCAATTACCCAACCAGGATTTGTTGAGAGCCTACCATATGTCCCAATTCCATACTATGGAGATAATAAAACCAAATACAAGGAGATCCCTAGCCTCCTTTAAGACTCAGTTCAAATCCCACCTTTTATAAGACTGTTCTGATCTCCTTCCCTCAGAGATTACTTTCTGTTTACTGTAACTATATCTTTATCTATATAGAGAGAAAGATACACACATACATACACATACATGCATACAAGATACAAGATACATCTATATGTATAGATATATAAGTATGTATCTATAAATAAGCATAGATATATAAGTATGTATCTATAAATAAATATAGATACATAAGTATATATGTGTGTTTGTGTGTGCATGTGTGTATATATACATATATAGGCATCCTGTATGTACATAGCTATTTGCATTTTATCTCCTCCATTAGAACATGAGCCCCTTGAAGGCAGGGACTATATCCCTAGAGCTTAGCACAGTGCCTGTAACACAGTAAAAGTCTAATACATGTTTGTTGATTGACTGACTGCCCTGAAGCTGCTGATCTCCCTACTTCTATTATAATACATATATACCATAAACTTAATACAGGACCACAATCAAATGTTTGATTTTGTTGGCACAGAATGTAAGTATTGGAGGACCCCAGATGAGATGTAGGTACAATTCACAGACAGTGAACCATGGTTAGAACCAGACTTTCTCAGAACTGGAAGAGTCCTCCGAGTCTATCTCATACAACTCATATCAGTCCAGTAGAACATAAGTTCTTTGAGGGTAGGGATGATTTCCATATTTGAATGTGAATCACTAGCAAAGTATATTACACTTTTTTTTATCCAGACCTATGATTTCATTGTATGAGGATTTCCCCATACACATACCCTGTGAAAACCCCTTCTACAGATGCAAATTCCAATTTACTATAACTTGTAGTCTTTGGGAGCTACCTGAGATACAGATAGACTGAACGTTTTGTCCATGGTCACACAGCTTGTGTGTCAAAGGTAAGCTTTGAACCTAAGTCTTGACTCTAAGACCGATGCTCTATCCCCCCCCAACCTTATTCTGCCTTACCTATAACAGATAGCTAACTAATGTTTATTGAATTGAGCAAAAATACCCTTTACAATACATTCAACAAACGGTCATCCAACCTTTTTGAAAAGATCTCCAATGAAAGGGACCCCACAATCCACCCCATTCTGGGAGAGCTCTAATTATTAGGAAACTCAAAATTTGCCTCTACCATCCATCCCCTGTTCTATTCTCCAAGGAAACACTTCTCTAAAGTCAATTTTCACAAATACAAGAACTGACATCAAATCAATTGGTTCTAATGTCACAAAATGAGCTTCACCCTATATAATCAATTAGATTTTATCAAACTTTAATCTAACTTGGAATTCCAGGCCAAGAAATTTTTTTAAATGATCAATTATATTTTTATCTCAGGTCTTTGACCTTATATAAATTGTACACATTTCAGTCATCCAGCATCAAAGAATGCTAGAGCTTAAACCTGATCACAGGAAACATTCAAGCCAAGAGCCAAATAGTAACTCACTCTGTATCATAGCTAGGAGCCCTTACTCAATCTCCAACACCACTTTAACAGAAATCTCAGTCTTTGCACTGCTTACATTCTTCGATGGATCCCTATTTTCTCTAGGATAACATACAAAATTCTCAGCCTGGCATTTAAAGCCTTCCACTAACTCCTGTCTTATTTCACATTCATCATCATCATTCAGTCATTTTTCAGTTGTGTCCAACTCTCTGTGACCCCATTTGGGGTTTTCTTGGCAAAGATACTGGAATGGTTTGCCATTTCTTTCTCCAGCTAATTTTATAGATGAGGAAACTGAAGCAGAGTGAAGTGACTTGCTCAGGGTTACACATCTAATAATTGTCTAAAGCCAGACTTGAACTCAGGAAGATGAGGCTTCCTAGTTCCACTGTATGCACTATGGTGCCACCTAGCCGCCCATATTTCACTCCTCACAATTACCTCTTTCAGTCAAATTGGCCTATTCACTGTTTCCTGTACATAAAATTCTCTCTTACCTTCATGGCTTTCCCTTTTTACCCCTGGGGTAGTATCTCTAACATAGTGGGTCCTTAATAAACATTTAACAAATTGAATTCTATCTACTTTATTTCCAGTCTCATGGAAGAATTACCATCTTTCATTCTTTCCATGATAGAACTCATCACAGTCATTACACCAGGTAAATAGAACATTCACACAAAGACAATAGAATCATACAAAATGTTATCAGCAAGTACGCGTGGATCCAAAACTACTCCATTTTGAGAATCACTCCATTTTGTTCACACATATGTGTGCACTCTTCCATTAATGTTTGCAATGCAACTACTCCAAAACTGATACACCATGGTATCCTATGGCACAACCTGTTCTGAGAAACAGCCAGATTCCCTGCATCCTGTTATGCAGAGACCCCTAATCCTGAAAGTGGATAAAAGGACCCATGTTGAAAAATGCTATCCACCTCCAGTGGGAGAATGGATGAACTGAGTATAGATTGAAAGATACTTTATTTTACTTTCTTTATTTTTTTTTTTTTTTTTTTTCCCCTGTTTTTTTTTTGAAAAAAAAAAATGTGTTTTACATGACTTCACATGTATAACTGATATCAAAGTGCTTGCTTTTTCTTTTTCTTTTATTTGCTTTTTGGAGGGCAGTTGGGGTTAAGTAACTTGCCCAAACTCACACAGTTATTTTTTGTGTTAAGTGTCTAAAGCCAGATCCAAACCCAGGTCCTCCTGACTCCAGGGCTAGTGCTCTATTCACTGTGCCACCTAGCCACCCCCTAGTGCTTTCTTTCTTGAGGAGGGGGGAAATGACAGAAGGAAGGGACAGAATTTGGAACTTAACATTTTTTTAAATGACATTTTTTACATGTAATTGGGAAATATTTAATGAAATAAATAAAAAACAGGTTTTTTTTAAAAATATATACCAGATCAGCCTTGAGCCCCAGCAACAGGGACCTTAACCAATCAACTTTTGCCATGCCCCCCCCCACCTTGTTCCTCACTCCCTAAAACCTATGTAAACCTTGTGTATTGTCTATTTGGAGAGTCTTTGCCTCTTCAGGTGAGAGAGTCCCTTATCAGTGAACTCAAAAAACCCTTTGATCCAAATTAGGTTTCTCAGCCAATCTGTTGTTCCTGTTCTCAACACTGACAGATGTTAGTAATCTTAGTCCTGCTCTCTCATTTTACATTTTGTATATTAACTTTGCCACTAACTTGCTGTGTCACTTCTGGGGAAGTGACTTACCCAAGGTCACACAGCAAGTTAGTGGCAAAGTTAGTACAAGAAACTAAGTCTCCAAACAATTTGCAGCTTTTTCTCCTGAACATGTTTCCTAAACCAAGCTACTGTGAATCACTGAACTCTACTAACTGTATAAAATAGACAGCCTCACCTTCTCCAGGCTTTTTGCTGTGGCCCTTTGCTATTCAATATATGAGGAAAGGGAGCTGGTAAGAGTCTGGGTATAAAAACAAAATGCAGAAAAGAAAGGGAGAGGAGAGACTTTTTCGAAGTTTCCAGACTTTAGCTAATAAAGACCTAAGACACTAAGTTTTTGCAACCCAATGTCTGCATTTGGGGAAATACTGCTCCCACTACCACACTGTCTTCCCGTTTAGCTCTGCTGCTCCAACACAGGAGAACTCCAAGACACTTCAGCAAAGAGAGGAGCAAAATCAATAATTCCAACTGCTGCTAATTGAAGCAGGCAAAGGGTGCAGATGTATAAAAGCAATCACTTGCCATAATATGGGCTGCCAACACTCACATAACAGATACAGCCCAACCCACATTATCATAATCACCCTCCAAATAAATTATTCAGATTAGGAAGTTCATGCCCATTAGCTTTTGGTGAAATGCAGATAAACACATTTCCTCCTGAGCTTCTTGCTAAGCCCATTAATATGTATTTTTCCCAAACGTAATGAACTGATATACTTCAGAGCATGACCAGGTGAAGGCACTAGGAAAGTCCATTTAAGCACAGAGAGAGCATCGAATTAACTTGTAGCTCTAAGCAAACCTACACTATTTGGCCTGTGCTTCAAGCATGTCATTTGGTATAAACAACTTCAGGGAGGAGGCTACAAGGAAGCTTTCACAGCAGATGCCAGAGCTGAAATAAGCTCCTGACGGCGCTATCAATGAACAGCAGATGTTTACTGGTGTGCTGGGATAGGTGTGTTTAATTCCCGGAGTAAAATGATCTATGAAAACAGAGAAAAGCACAGCATTCTCAGCTGCCTTTGTCAAATCATTGCACCCTGCAAAACTAATTGGGTGTGAGAGCAGATTCCATTTCAGATGATGTGCTGGTGAGGGTGGATGGGCCAGTAAGATTCTTGGTTCATTGTTGTACCAATTGGCTTTTTTAGTATGACTCTAGAAAAGGTGAGGCCTTCTGGACCATATTCAAGAAGAATCTTTAAATTAGGAATGGATGCATGTATGTATGTCTGTGTGATGATAAAGGTAACTTCCTAAATGATTTTGAAGTTTCTAGATTTAAAGGTACAAAACCTGATTTCTTCAACCAGAAATTCAAGACAGATAAACCAAATTAAAGGTACATTTTCCTCTTGGGCAGGTAGGTATCATAGTGGATAGAATGCTGGGCCTGGAGTCAGGAAGACTCATTTTCCTGAGTTCAAATTCCACTTCAGACACTAGTTGTGTGACCCTGGACAAGTCACATAACCCTATTTGCCTTACAGATGAGTTTCCTCATCTGTAAAAATGAGTCGGAGAAGGAAATGGCAAACCACTCCAGTTTTGCCAAGGAAATTCCAAAAGGGGTCCTAAAGAGTCAGATATGATCAAACAAAAATAACACTTTCCTCTCGAGTGCCTGAGAGACCTTTTTTTCTTTTAAGGGACACTGGCAACTTCAGTGCTACTTGGACATGAGGGCAGAGTACCTCCAACATTTCTAGAGCACCTTTCTCACGGATTTCCTTAGCCTTGGTCTGTGTTAGTCAGACCCCCAGGCTTGCCAGCTACCCGGATAACTGTGAGAAGCAGGCAGTAGCCTGGGTCTAGAACTCAGGACACTTCTAAAGCAGAAGACTCTCATTGGAAAACTATTTCTAAAACTTCTTTGGGATCCTAGCTGAAGGACAACACTCGATATTGTGATCCTTACTTCATTGAGCCCCCATCCATCCCCAAGTCTAGTGTTACCTACCATGAAATGTAAAAGAATGTGTGTGACTTCCACCCCCTCTTCCCTAAGCCAGATCTGATGCCAGACCTGAGTCTGAAAGGGACACAAGATTCTCAAAGTCAAGGTTAAAGAGAAACTGCATCTCAGCCACGGAAGATTATTCTGGGTGCCATATGTCTATTGATGCATAGGATAATAGCATTATAGAGATTTTAGAGATGAAGAAACTGAGAACCGTAGAGATTAAGTGATTTGCCCAATGAATTTGACTGTAATCTGTGAGACTCCGGTTTGCTTACCTGAAGAATTATGGATTTGAATTAGATCAAGGGTACTTAATTTTGTGTCGTGGACAACCTTTCACAATCTAGTGAAGTCAATGGACCCCTTCTCAGGGTAGTGCTTTTAAATGCATAAAACAAAATATAGAGGATCATAAAGGAAACCAATAGGGTGGCTAGGTGGTGCAGTGAATAGAGCACCAGTCAGGAAGACCTGAGTTCAAATCCGGTCTCAGACACTTAACACAAAACTACTGTGACCTTGGGCGAACCACTTAACCCCAATTGCCCTACCTTCCCCCCTCCAAAAAAAAAGGAAACCAATAATAGTGAAATACAGTTATCAAAATCTCTTTTAAGTTCACAAACCACAGGTTAAGAATCCCTGAATTGGGTGATCTCTTCCAGTTCTGATACTCTTGTGTAGGATTCTATACTATACTGGTACTTCTGGGAACAGAGGGGCTTGATGGCATTACGATCTTATATTGTTGTCCCAGGATGCTTCTTCACCTTCAATTCAATTATTTGAGTACCTTCTATTTGTAAACTACTATGTGAAGTGTTACAAGAAAGAAGAGGTTCCTGTCCTCATAAAGCTTATAGTCAAATGGTATTGTCTCTTGTATTAGGTCGCCAGGTGGTACTATGGCTAGAGTACCAAGCCTGGATTTAGGAAGACTCATCATCCTGAGTTCAAATTCTATTTCAGACACTAGCTGTGTGACCCTGGGCAAGTCACTTAACCCTATTTGCCTCATTTTCCTCATCTGTAAAATGAGCTGGAGAAGAAAATGGCAAATCCCTCCAGCATCTTTGCCAAGAAAGCCCTAAATGGGGTCACGAAGAGTGAGACGTGACTGGAAAATGATTAAACAACAAACTCTCTAAAACCATAAACTTTTCATCTCTCTCCTCTGCTGATGGCTCAGTATTTCCCGCTCTGTTATATTACAGGAATCTCACCCCCACTCATTCATTAGCTAGGTTGCTTCTCTCCTCCTAAAGAATGAAAAGTAGTCCTTGGTCCTTCAATGAAGCCAACCAAAACTAACAGAAGCAGGCAAATCTTTTTGCTATTCATATGAAGCAGAGGAGAGCTTCTAAACCCCACCCCACCCCCATCATTCATCAACATTCAAGGTTTATCTGTGTATTCATGCTTTGTGATCCTTACTTCATTTAGCCCCATCCATCCCCAAGTCCAGTGTCACCTGCTATGAAATATTAAAGAATGTATGACTGCCACCCCTATTCTCTAAGCAAGCTAGATAAGGAGAAGAGAAAGAAAGAGAAAGGAAACTATGAGATATAACACCAAGAAGAACATCTATACTCTTCTCTAGTCCATAAAACAGCTTTATTTATCTCACAGAGGAAAAATGTGACCAATAACGTATATTTTCCCATTTTTCATGCATCCTTTCAAAGTGGCAATCTCCGATTGCAGGTGGAAAACTAATGTTAATTTCCATTATTGTGCAGCACCTGCCTTTGAGTAAATCTTTCAGCCTTTCGCTCCCAGAACCTTTCCATCATTTCAATAGCAGACACTGAGACAGGGGAAAATTCAAGATTAAGCAAACAAGAAAGCCTCAGCTAACTCTGCAAAGAGCTGACCAAATATTTTTTTCATAGGCTGTTTTAAAACTGATTTTCTTCTTCTCCCACTTTTTTTCAAGGGAGGATGGGGGAATGGGAGGAGAATGGACTAAGAGTGAAGAAAAGGAGGATCAGGAAAGGTAATCCAGCATTGCATTAGATTTTTCATCTTCTCCACAAGGCAATCATATTTACCCTTCATCCTCTCCCTTTCCACTGCCTTTTGAGCCAAGAAATTAGGTTATGGGCCACTATATAAGTTTATGGGAAGCAGTGGGGGAGTTTTCTTCTTGCTTTTATTTCCCATAGCACCTACCCCAGGGCAAGTGCACAATGCCGTTAATCAATCCTGGTGGACCTGATTCCCCCCCAGCTGCCTGGTCCTTCCCCTCCAATTTTACCAGACATCTGCTCTGTTTTGTGTTTTTGTAAATAAAAACGTATGTACATGTTTGTCTGTCGCAATTGAGTGTAAGCCCCTTGAGGGCAGTGATTATTTAACTTTTGCAATTTTTTTTTTGTAAATAAATGTATTTACATGTTTGTCTCTCCCAACTGAGTATAAGTTCCTTGAGGGTGGGGACTGTTTCACTTTTGTCTTTCTCTTGTTATTACCTAGGTACTTAATAAATACCTGTTCAGTAAGTGACTGATGAGCCTGAAAGATGAAAGAAATTGTCAGCTGTCCCCCATTCTGGAATCCAGGGAAAGACATCATCACCAAGGCAGAAAGAATCTTACCTCCTTTGAATGATCTTCTATTTCCTAATGTCTGCCGTGCCTGGCCATCATTGGCTGGTGAATGGTCTTGTTCATCTGTATCTCTTTACACTTGAATGTAGGGAAGATTCTAGATGGCTCTATCCCCTTCTATCTGAGTGACCTCGGAAAGGTCACAATGATGGACCTTAATGTCTCTCTCTGTAAGGTCCCTTTAAAGCCCCTTCCAGTTCTAAATCTATGATCTTCTGAACTCCCACCTAGCCCCAAACCCAAAGAAGTCTCCCTGGTTATTTCTCTTCCTAGAGAGACAATGTAACAGTAGAGGCTAAGCACAAGAGACTAAGCATCATGATTCCTTGTCCCAGCTACGGACAATTGACTACAAAGAAAGTCCAGAGTCAGAGAAGCAGGCACTGAGCCCTAGCTGGGACAAGGCTAGTGACCCAGAATGCCGAACAAGGGGGAAGAGGGTAGTGAACTTCCTTCCCAAGAAGTGTCCTGGCCACTCCTTTTCCACCCCTTCCCTCCCCTCCTCCACCAGCAACAGTTTTTGCCCCAGGTAAAAATAATCTTGGTAACCACTCTGGCAGGTAACATAACTGTCAGCTTAATTGGGTACAAATGCTTTAGGATCTCATGTACTTTTTATCTCTTCATGATTACATGAATATCTCTGTGAATAACAATAATATATTGCATTTATAGAGCAGTTCACAGCTATCAAAACCCTTTATAACCTTCATCTCATTTAATGCTCAATAGAAGTCTGAGAACTAGGCAGTGAAGGCCTTGATTTTACAAAAGAAGAAACTGAGGGTTGGAGAAATAAAGGAACTTGCCTAGGGTCACATGATTGCTAAAGGGCAGAGCAAGGGTTGAACCTAAGCTTTTGACTTTCGGTCTAGTGTTTTTTCCATTGCACCCCCACAATACATGTTAGCTTCTGTGCCTTCAGAATCACTTGTTGCTCACAAATACCTTGTTTCCTACTCAAAAAAAAAAGTAGGGGTTTGCCAGTACAGATCCCAGCACAGATCTGTAGCAAAGAAGAGTCATAGGCCTTTGCCTAATGAAGAGGCAAACAAAGTGGGCATCTGCATTCCCACAGCCACATCCCTGGCACAGAACAGAATTACAAGCACAGGGTATTTTCTGGCCTCAGGGCCCCAAAGGCAAGCTTCTGGACACTCAAATTGATGCCTCTGCAGTGACTGTAGGAATCTGTTAGAAACCAGATAAAGCCTCCCCCGGCCACCCATCTCACCATTTCATCATTTATTGTCTGTTTCACACCAAAGGCTTCCTTGACAAATGCCCACCCAGGTTAAAGGAAGGGAAGAAATCCCATTGTTCAGCATGGTCCAGTGTAAAAGATCTGGATTTGGAGACAGGCCCTGGATCTGAATCTTGGCCTTTCCACAAACTAGTTGAATAATCTATGCCCCTCTTTGGGCATCAGTTTCTTTATCTGAAAAAGAAGCACATGGGCTTAGTTGATCTCCAAAGGGCCCTTCAGATCTCCTAGTCTATCATTCTATGTTTCTATATTTTATAGCCTCCCTGACTCTCTCCCCAAGTCCTGGACCTCCAAAGCTCCACCATAAATTTTTAACATTGACCATCCATTGTCCTATATGGACAACTCTGATATTCAAACCATCCAGACCAATATTCACATCCCTGACTATGCTATGAAGATTATCATAATAATAACCCCCATCCATTTGGTATTTTATGATTTCTAAGCACTTTGCACCCATTATTTCATAATGGGCAATAACAATAAAATTTACATCCATAAAGCATTTCACAAAGTTCCCTCTACCTCACAACAATCCTGTGAAGCAGGTGATGGAGACATTGTTTATAGATGAGGAAACTGAGGCTCAGAAAAGCAAAATAAGTTCCCCACAGTCACAAAGTTAGCAGGTAGAGTGGCTGCTACTGGAAGCCAGGCATCCTGGCCCCAAGTTCTGCAAGATATCCACCATAGAACACTGCCTCTAAAATTTAAAACAAGGTCTGGTTAAGGTCCTTCTTAAGTGACACTGATGAACGAGTTGTTAGCTCTTCGTCCTCTAGGGATTCTTATCCTAGAAATATATAGCCATGGACTTCCTTTGAGCCATCAATCAAACCAGAAGATGCTTTGACTGCTATTGCCAGAGCCCATGTGCTCTCCATGTTGTCCTGAGCACATTATATTCCCCTTGAAACCTATCTCCTTGAGCAGAAAACAGCTCACTCTTCCATCTCTGCCTCCCTCCACTTACACTGCTCTCCCACCTGGACTGCCACCAGCACACTAACCTATTTCTCAGCTAGCCAAACTCTACCCTTTCATAAGGCCCAGCTGAAGTCCCTCTTCTTTACAAAGCATTCACCATCAATACAGCTGGGATCTGCCTCTCTCCTCCCTTATCACCCAGAGCATATGTTTTCTACCCCGTGTATTTAGGCGTCTGACACCTAATTGGATTCCATCCTCCATCATTCTCTGGTTCTTATTTGTTAGTCTGTCCCCTTTACTAGACCAAGCTCTGAGAAGGCAAGGAAAAATGTCTTATGTTTCTCCTGTGTTCTACAGAGGACTAGGCACATAGTAGGTGTTCGATAAAATGTCAGAGTCAAAAGACATTGTAGGATCCTAGAGCTGGAAGGGGAACGTTAGAGGCCATCAGATCCAATGCTTCATTTTATAGGTGAGAAAATGGAGGCATAGAAAGGCTGTGATTTATCCAGGATTACAGAGTTCACTTCTAAGATGGGGTGTGAACTCACATCTTCCTGACTGTCTCCAGTGTCCTGTCCTCTCACATTCTCAACACATTCTTGGATTAGAAGTCATTTAGTTTAAGACTCTGAATGTATAGAAGGAGAAACTGAGTCCCAGAAAGGAGAAATGACTTCTCCCAGACTGGAATTATTTATATTCTTATTTGCCTAACCTTACTTAGAAAAGAAGCTAACTAGGTTATACATTTCCACCATATAGTTTGACCCCTTTTGTTCTTGAAGGACAGATATCTAAATTCAAAGACAAGAGAAGACCAAACTCACTTGCATTTGAGGAAAACTTTGAAATTTCAAGTGAATTTGGGGGTCTCAGTCTAAATCAGGGATTAGCAAACGACAACAAACCACAGGCCAAATCCAGCCCTCTGCCTGCTTTGGTGAAAGCATTATGTAAACTTTACAGCTACAGCTTAGTAAACCTTGAAGAAGAGTGTGTACGTGAGCTATTTGGATTCTGGACAAATGCAACTTTCTTATAGCTCTTTCTTTCTTTCCGAGTACCTGTCTTCATTTGTGATCTCCTTCCTTCTCAGAGCTAATTTGCTTATTTATCTTAGTAAATGTATCCTAGTTACTCATACAACACTGCGCACATGGTGGCAGGTATATTAACAACTTGACTTTAGCAATAGGAGAATGGGGACCCAGAGAAGTTAAATGATTTGCCTGAGGTCACACAGCAAATCAGTAGTGTGGTTGTGGCTAACATTTATGGAGGGTTCCCAATGTGCTAGTATAGTTTTTTATGCTCACTTCATACTGGCTGACTGAATGCTGGGTACTGTTCAGAGGAGAGGGGGAGAAGGAGAGGGAGAGGGAGAAGGAGAGGGGGAGAGAGGAAGAGGGAGAGAGAAAGAATCCTTCCCCTTCTTATCTCTGTATTACCTGATCTCTCCCCCTCTTCCCTTCTCCCTCCCTTCCTGTAGCCCATCCCCCCTTTCTTATCTCCCCTCCTTTCTAATCTCCCCACCCCTCTACCCCTGTCTCTCTGAAAACAAAATGCCATATACAGAGATGGAAGAATAAAGAGAGAAGTCACACAAGGTATGATTTTAGAAGCAGCAGAAAAGTCTTCTGTCCCTCACCCCCATCAAAAAACCTCCCTCCTCTCTGTACTTGAACTACCTTTACCAAGGCTTTTAAAAAAGGGGGGGGGGCAGCTAGGTGACTCAGTGAATATAGTACTTGGAGTCAGAAAAACTCCTCTTCCTGAGTTCAAATGTGACCTCAGACACTTACTAGCTGTATGACACTAGACAAGTCACTTAACCCTGTTTGCCCTCAGTTTCCTCATATGTAGAATGAACTAGAGAAGTAAATGGAAAATGGCTCCAGTATTTTTGCCAAGAAAACCCCAGATTGGGTCAGAAAGAGTCAGATGTGACTGAACAACAAGATTTTTAGTCCTTAGCTAGAGATGAGGCTTGAAGGGCAAATGGCCCAGGGACAGGGAACAGATTGACTGATATTTTGCACTAATGTTGTGCATTTATACATGTAGCCCCATCTGTGTAAATCACTGCTACTAGACCCTTTTTAGAAAGCCCGTTTTGGCAGATGGCAGTGGAGAGTGAGCAGGAGAACACTGTGCATAGGAAGGGCTCATCATGCAGCAGGGTTGGAGAGTCCAAAAAAGAGGAGGCCTGGGAAACTGAGTCCAATTCCCAGTTATGTTAAGGGCTGGCCCAGCATAGAGAAAATGCTCTCAGTGTTGTTGTTCAGTCATTCACATCTGACTTTTCATAGCCCTGTATACCATACTGTCCATGGGGTTTTCTTGGCAAAGATAATGTAGTGGTCTGTCATTTCCTTCTCTAGTGAACTAAAGCAAACATAGGGTAAATGATTTGACCAGGGTCTCACAACTAGTAAGTTGTCTGAGGCTGGATTTGAACTCAGGAAAATGAGCCTTCCTGAGTCCAGGCCAGACACTCTTTGCACTATGGTACCACCTAGCTGCCTAATAATTAGAGCTGTCCAAAGGTGAAATGGGCTACTCTTTACAGACAAAACAGGGAACAAGGCCCTCATGCAAAGACTGGAGGGAACCTTATTGGTTGTATTGTGAAGGGGAATTTTTCTCATTTGGTCTAGATAGTGATGTAGGACCTTTCCTACCCTAAAATGTCTATGATTGACCTGAAGTGCACCATCATGGAAAAAAGGAACTGAGAAGCAGAGAGATGAAGGCCAGACAAGGCCTTGTACCATTCATGGAGTCTGCCAAAACTCCTATCTCCAAGAGTGCCTCTTCTACCCTTCATGCATTACATTTAATATCCACAAACCTACTAGTGCCCATAAGTGATCAGCAAATTAGTAGACTATGCCTGTGGACACTTCTCTTTTGAACCTAATGGTGTATGTATTTATCTGTCCTCATTAAGGATCTTAGTACATCAAAGGGAGATGGAAAACATGTCAGTTAACCATGCAGATAAGATTAAGCATAGGTATCATTTACAGCTTTATTTAGCTCAACATGTTACCACTTTGATCTCTCCTAATGAAGGTTGTAACTATCATATATAATGGTTATGATATGTTGAGATCCACAGCCTTTCAGACTTCAGAAAAACCTGGAAAGACTTGAATAAACTGATGCTGAATGAAGTTAGCAGAACCAAAACACTGTACACTGTAAAAGTCACAATTTTTGATGACTTTGATAGACATCTCTCCTTAGCAATGCCAGGATCCAAGACAACTAAAGGACTCATGATGGAAAATGCTGTCCACATCCAGAAAAAACAACTATGGAGTCTGAATAAAGATTGAAGCATGTTATTTCCTCTCTTTTTGTTTGTTTGTTTCTTCTGTCTCATGGTTTCTCCCACTGATTCTAATTCTTCTTTACAACATGACTAAGGTGAAAATAGGTTCAATATTAATATATATAGCCTATATTAAATTATGTACTGTCTTGGGGTGAGGAGAGGGAAAAGATGGGGAGAAAATTTGAAACTCAAAATTTTATGCAAGTGAAAGTTGAAAACTAAAAATAAATAAATAAATTTAAAAGAGATCCATAGCCTTTTAAGTTCACACATCCTGGGGAGACGTGAAGCCTGGAGGCAATGGATGGGGTAGGATTAAAAACTCACAATTAGCTTTGGGGTCCAGTAAGACAATAATTCTCTCAGGGAGTTGTTTTGTTTTGCCCATTTTGTGGGAGAAAGGATGGGGTGAACAAGAAGATGTGAGCATAAACAAAGAGGGATTTTTGTTGCTTTTCTTTTGGAGTTGAGTTTCCCAGGCTCATACTAAATTGTAAACATCTGAATGATTAATCTCCTTTGAACCCTAGTAATTCAGGACTATAGCACATTAGGTGTTGAGTCATGAAGATTTTCACACTTTATGTCTCTGAGCCAAAAAACTGTATATATAGGTAATATTGAGAAAATAAGGGAGAAGAAAAAGAAAAATGAGCAAGAAGAGAGAAAATGAAGATGAAGAAGAAAATGAGTATTGAGCATTGAACTTTGAACATTGAGCACTGAAAAAACTAGAAGCAGCAGCAGCAACAAGAACTAGGAGAACTCAATGAAGAGAAACTTGCTGGAGGGGGACCTGCCTCCTGGCTATGAAAGTGAATTGAGATGGTGCTGCTGGTAGTATGTGTAAATATTTTTGTTGCCTTGTTAAGTTTTGTTTTCCCAGAGATGGAAGATGAGGGAAGGAGCCCCTGGAGTCTGCTGTGTCTAGACTCAGGCAGGAACAGAGAGAGCTTGGAGTGGAGCAGTCCCTTCCTTCATGAGCTGAGACATGGAACAGGGGCAGAGAAAGCTGCCTTCATGTGAACCCAGGCAGGAGCCAGGAGCAGCCAGCCCACAGACCTACAGGAGTGGGAAGAACCCTGGGACTCAGTCCCAAGTTGAAATGGAGGCTTTGCATTAAGGCAGGAGCAGTGAGAGTGCTTTCCTCTCAGACATCCCTGGGATGGTTTGGGACCCAGAGAGTGGAGTTGTCTATGGCGGGAGTAGGGAGGTATCGTAACCCCCAGTTACTCACCCTATTGACTTTGTCACCCAGCCACCCCCCAAGACTTGGAAGCGGGGGGCCAGAGCAGTGTTAAGACTTGGACTCTGGCTCATTCAAGCATGCAAGTACCTGTAGCAGCAAGCACCCCAGCATCCCCAGGGTGGCTGCCAACACAGGTTCTTAGATCTGCTTTTCTAAAGGAAAGCAACTCAAAATAGGTTAACAATCTTGCTTTAATCAATCAAACATATCATTTACCTAATTCAGGGAAAAAACATCAGCACCCCGAACTTCAATGTATACAGACAGAAGCATTTCAAGCAGACAGGCCTCCAACTGCCCAACCATTACATCCATACCAAATCACAGTTACCAGATAGGGAAGCATCAATATCTAGGTTTTTCAAAGCCAGGGGGCTCTCAACGGCTGCCCAGAGTATCATCTGGTCAAACCACACAACACTTCTCAAAGTGAGACCCAAAGCAAAGCTTCCCATCAGGACTTATATGACCTTCTCCTGGCTCAGAGAATATAACAACCCTCTTGACCCACTGCCCAATCACAAAGCACCAAGGTGTGGGCATTCCTGAAAAACAAGCCTCCCACCACAGGCTCCAAGTGCACTTAAACTAGGGGCAGGGAAGATCTTAAAAACGTACATTCCTATAACAGTACCTGAGAGTGCCAGGTGGGAGCCTACAACAGCAGCAATGAAAGGACACACCCCAAAGAAGACTTTTAGGATTTGGATGCTCTATTTTGATTGAAGGGATTGTAACCTGCTATGACCTAGGAGTAGAGTGTGTTGTATTCTCTGCCACCCCTGGGGATGTGTTGTACTAGAGAAGACCCTGTCCTGAAACCCCCTGATTGTATAAGATGTACTGAATGCAATGATAGATGCTGTGTGCCATGTTACATACTGAATATTATGCTTTATACTGAATGATATGTTTTATTTAAAGCTATGTAGTCACCCTGATAATAAATTGTTATGTTGTTATGAATTGTGAATGCTTTAGTTTCTTGAATAAGGTTTAGTTCTGAATAGAGTGTTTATTACACTGTGTGATTTAATCCTTAAAATATCTTGTATCTCATTGCTGATACAGAAGATAAGAACAATTGCTCCCAAGTCATGGATAATGGGTTATTGTGAGGCTCCACAGTCCAAGTTTCCCCAGGCCCATGCTTTCTTTCAATAGACAATGACTTTCTCACTTAAGCACCAGATTTTTTACCTCCAACCTTCCAGGGAGTAAATTTCATCCTCTTTTGTCTTTTAGTAAAGCTGAGAGTAAAAGAGACAACAATTCAATTCAGTTATAGTTAAGAAAAAAAAACATTAAAATACTTACAATATATATTCTCTGTGACAAATGATGTGGACACAGAGATAAATATAACATAGTACCTGCCCTCATAGAATTTATAATCTAGTGGGAGAAGGGAATAAAACATCAATGAAAATAACTATAATTACATTTAGATATAGTGCTTTAAGGATTTCTATCACTTTTCATATGTTGTCATTTAGCATTATACAATAACCGTGTAAGGTAGGTGCTATCATTATCCTTATGTTACAGATGAAGAAACTAAAGCTTAGAAGAGGTTAAGTGACTTGCCCAGGGTCATACATCTAGTAAGTGTTTTAGGATTCAAACCTAGGTCTTCCTGACTCCTAATCCCACACTTGATCCACTGCTCACATCTATATACAGTTTTATAGTTCACAAAGCTTCTTCCTCACAACAACTCTAGGCAGTAAAAAGTATTATTATCACCCTCATTTATAAATGAAGAAACAGCATCACAGTATCCAGAGAGATGAGCTGATTTACCCATGCAATCAATGTAGCCATGCAGTCAGTTAAAAAGCATTAAGTGCTTACTATGTGCCAGGAATTGGCACTGTGGTAAGTGCTGGAGGGAGGGAGGGAGG
>NW_027186296.1:84308425-84308753 GCF_028583685.1 Petaurus breviceps papuanus
GGAAGGAAGGAAGGAAGGAAGGAAGGAAGGAAGGAAGGAAGGAAGGAGGGAAGGAGGGAAGGAAGGAAGGAGGGAGGAAGGGAGGGAGAAAGAGAGAAAGAAGGAAAGAAAGAGAGGAGAGAAAGGAAGGAAAGAAAAATAGAAAGAAAGTGAGAGAGAGAAAGAGAGAGAGGAGAGAAAGGAAGGAAAGAAAAAGAGAAATTGAGAGAGAGAGAGAAAGAAAGAAAGAGAGAGGAAGGAAGGAAAGAAAAAGAGAAAGAAAGTGAGAGAGAGAAAGAGAGAGAGAGGAGAGAAAGGAAGGAAAGAAAAAGAGAAAGTGAGAGAGAGA
>NW_027186296.1:84308763-84342294 GCF_028583685.1 Petaurus breviceps papuanus
AGAGGAGAGAAAGGAAGGAAAGAAAAAGAGAAAGTGAGAGAGAGAGAAAGAAAGAAAGAGAGAGAGGAAGGAAGGAAGGAAGGAAGGAAGGAAGGAAGGAAGGAAGGAAGGAAGGAAGGAAGGGAGGGAGAAAGAGAGAGAGGGAAAGAAAGAGAGGAGAGAAAGGAAGGAAAGAAAAAGAGAAAGTGAGAGAGAGAGAGAAAGAAAGAAAGAGAGAGGAAGGAAGGAGGGAGGGAGGAAGGGAGGGAGAAAGAGAGAAAGAGGGAAAGAAAGAGAGGAGAGAAAGGAAGGAAAGAAAAAGAGAAAGAAAGTGAGAGAGAGAAAGAGAGGAGAGAAAGGAAGGAAAGAAAAAGAGAAAGTGAGAGAAAGAGAGAGAGAAAGGAAGGAAGGAAGGAAGGAAGGAAGGAAGGAAGGAAGGAAGGAAGGAAGGAAGGAAGGAAGGAAGGAAGGAAGGAAGGAAGGAAGGAAGGTCCCTGCCCTCAAGGAGCTTACAATGTAATGGGGGGAAGAAAAGACATGATAGGAAGCTGAAAATTGAGGTAGGGAAGAGGGAGGAGAAGGTACCTAACCCAAGGGCATGGTGGAGAAGTTGGAGAAATCTAAAAGTAATTCAGTCAGGTAAGAAATGAGATGTCAGAGTGGAATTCTCTGCTTAGAGGTTTGACATTCTTGCTCCCACCCTCCAATTAGAGTGGCAGAGGGCAGTGATCAGGTGGATCCCTTCCCTCAGATTCTAATCAGGAAGACAACAAACAACTATGCAGCAAATTAATGGCAGAATCTGGATTCAAACTCGGATCTTTTTACTTCAAGTCCAGCATTTATTCTTCTTCACTATATGGCCTCATGCAAATGATTAGAGAAAACTAGAGACCCCAACAAAGGGATTCTAGGTAGGATCAAACACTCCCCTTTGGGGGATGGGGGGAGATGGGGAAAATGGCTTCATGAGGAATGCAGAGCCTGAGCTCAGCCCTGGGGGAGAAAGGGGGGGGGGGGGGGGGGGGGGGGAAAGGTGGGGGGGGGGGGGGGGGGGGGGAGAGAGGAGGGGGACCTACACGCCGCTCGTGCGATTTCGGTGGGGGGGGGGGGGGGGGGGGGGGGGGGGGGGGCGGAGAAGAGTCAATCATGTCGTGTCGCTGTCAGGAATGAAAAGCAGAAGGAACATCTCTCACCTAGGGCAGATGCAGGCTATAAAACAGTGTGGAATATATGAAGAGTAAATGGAGCCTGACGGACTTACATCAGTAAGGCAGCCAATGCAGCCCATTAAAGGATTTTACTATTACTTAGCCAAGTTGGAGGGCAAACTGTATTGAAGGATGGGAGGGACAGAAGTGACCATGCTGCCAGAGCCATGTGATGAATTGATTGGAGGGGCTTGTAAGTGGTGTGTATGTCCCTGTATAATGGACATGGGGAGGAAGATGCACAAACTAAAAGTAACTCCCCTAGGTTGTCAGGTACATATAGTGATTACCTTAAGAAGAAAAGACTGGTTTTGTTGGGTTAACATATTCTCTTGTGCAAATGCTCCTAGAGCAAGCAAGATCAATCATCAAAAGCATCCATAGAGGGAGAATCACAAGAACAATGAAAGGGAAAATCTATGTCTGCCATGCATCTATCATGTGACCTGGGGCAAGTCACTTCGCCTCTTTGGGGTAGTTTCTTCCTCTATAAAATGAGTGTTGGACTAGATGGGCTCTAGGGTCCTTTATATGTCTAACCTTCTGTCATTTAGATAACCCAGTCTTTCCCTGTCCTGGAAGATGATGACTTTGGATTCATAAAACCTTGATGCCTGACTTGGGTTCGGTGACATAGGATAGGGGAAGGAAATTAAAATATGGACTTAATCAAGGGATTCCTGACCTTGGCATTTCCCAGGCACCAATTTGTCACAAAGTATGAACTAAGTTCTTCCTGCTCCACTTCCTAACCCATCCAAGGCAACTCTGAGATGCATAAAAACAAACTAGACAAGAAACCTCTTAGAAATTTAGAAGGGAAATAATCCAGAGAAAATAAGCAACTAATACCACCAAGTATCATCCTGTGTATTAGTATAGCTTCAGGCATATGTTTGTACATAGTTCTAGGACAAAAGAATTAGGTAAATGTTGTCACTGCATTCCAGGGAGCCGCAGTCTAAAAATTAGCCAGGTTCTCCAAGGGAGGACCAAAGCAGGGAAAGCTGGCTATGTGGTAAAAAAATGAGAAAGGTGTTCATCCTCTGAATGTCCAGAAAATATCTGTGACATCAGTACTCAGACTTATAGAGATAAATATGACTTGAGAAACTTGGACCCCAAAGAAAATGTGAGAGAGGATACATCTTTCCCTTCTTTGTGCAGGTGGAGGTCTGTAAGTGTGGAAACTGTCAGATCTAGTGTTGTCATTTTGCTGTACTGGTTGTTTTTTATTTAATTCTTTGTTAGAAGGGATGCACATTTGGGTGGAAGCAGAAGGATATATCTGACAATGAAGGTGATATAACAGAAAAGAATTTTTTAGAGATTAAATATAAAAAGCAACTTGAAAAATCATTTGGTCTACCCAACCCAATTTTACATAAGTAAAATTTACTAAGACCCAGGGAAGAAAGTGATTTATTCAAGATCACACAAGAAGTAAGAAAATCAAACTGGCATAAATTAAGGGAAAGAAGACAGTGTGGTATAATGGATAGAGTGCTGGAGTTGGAGTCAGGAAGACCTGGGTTTGAATCCTGTTTCAGACCCTAATTAGCTTTGTGACCCTAATTACTCAACCTCTCTGAATTTTAGTTTCTTCCTTTGTAAAATGGGGATTAATAATAGCACCTTCCTCACTAAGGTCTTGGGAAATTCAAGAAAAAGATGTAAAGTTCTTTGCACACCTGAGGGCAGGATCTAAATGTAAGCTGTTATTATAATAACTTTGACTGAAGCAAAAACTCCTAAGTCAATAAGTTGTTGGATGACATTAAAATGGTATTGAATCCACAAGCATACTATTCTTCTAGCAAGGGTTTCCCTTGAGGACCTAGAGGGCTACATGTGGCCTCGAGGATTCAGATTCCCCACCGCTGTATCTAGCACCACAGACATTAGCCAAAAATTTGCTCTCTGGTCATCATAGTTGAATTAGCACCACCCCAATCTACAAGTAGTTCATTTTAGCTTTCCCAAGTCTCTACCAAAGAAGAGATAACTGAACACCTGCTATGTACAAAGCCTTTTTATTTGTGGGAAGCTCTGGCCCCTATGTGCTTCCTGCACACAGCCTTAGGGAAGAGGGAATTGTGTTAGAAGAATTTTTCAGGTAAACATCAATAGCTGAGCCTGCAGGCATCCATCTTGCCTAAGTTGATTCCCCTTTCATGTCCTGCTTTGTCCAAATTCCTTTGCTGCTTGAGTCTGGTGGCCCCTGAGAGACAAGCTGTGCCCCAGGGAAACACAGGGGCCACTTCTTGGTTGTCCAAAGTGAAATAAAAGGGACATGGAACCCCAAGACTACTGTGACTCCAATAGCTCGTTATGGAGGCAATCCCTTGCATCTCTCTCTCTGAAAACTGAAATCAGTTTTAGTTTCCTTAAAAGAACTTGGTTAATTATTTCTCAATGGCTTTGTGACTGACAGGTACAATCCTTTAGAGCAGTCCATGATGCTGCAACTTCCCAGCTTCAGCTCCCATTTCCACTGTGCTACTGACTTTACCAAATGCCATACTGATTAACAGAAAGCAGAAGTCACACCTTCTGTCTGCCCATCCACAGACTTTCCTGAATTGCATGCCCAGTTAATGTACTTCCTTCACCCTCCTGACATTTACTCTGTTATCTATTTACCTGTGTATAAATTCCCACCCACCCTCAGGAATAATAAAAGCTCCTTGAGGGCAGAAACAGTTTCATTTTTTTTCTTCAGATCCCCACCATCTAGCACAGAGTCTGGTACATGGCAGGTGCTTAATAAGTACTTTATAAATTGAATTGATTTGAATATTAATGACTACAGTCTAGCTAGGAGAAGGGTTGTATCAGCATAAACAGTACAGAATTGGAAGTCAGTGAATCTGGGCTTTAGTTTGGATCCAGCCACTAACTCACTTTGAGACTTTGGGTACATTGCTTCCCCTAGGTAGGTAAGACTCAATTTTTCATGTGTAAAATTGGGATGGGGGTTGGGTGGAAGAGATGATTTTCCCAAGTCCTGTGAATCCCACAGATTCCCAACTAGAATTCCCAACTAGAATCCCAAGATTCTAGTCCTGTGAGTCAAAATTTTATTTCACATCTCTTTATAGAATTTCTAGGCATCTATGTCTGACTCATTTTCCCACAAGCAGCCTGATTTTCACTGCTTCAGCCCTTCTTTAAAGAGCCTGGTTAATTCTTGGATTGCAATCCTTTGGAGTATGAAAAGCATATCTGCTTAATACATTTGGTTCAAGCAGGGCTGTGTTCAAGTAACATTCATTCTTGAAGTTACCAATGACGTCAGTAGTATGATATGTAGCAGTAACAGTTGCTTAGTTCCCCACAGCCCAGTTCTTGAGGGAGAATATTCTTATTCTAGAATCTTGAATATCTACCTGTGTGCAACCGTCTATTCCCCTTAAGCTTTACTTTGGATAGGGGGGCAGAGAGAACTTTGTTCATGCTTTAAGATAAATTAGCGCTTGGAAAATGCCAAAAGCAGGGTTCTTCATCTAGAAAATGAAGCAGTTGGATTAGATGATCCCAAAGGTCCTTTCCAGGGGACCTAAAAGCTGTGATCGTAGGATGCTAGGATAATCTTTGCTCTCTGGTGTACAGTGCAAGCTCATGTGTGCAATGCAAATGTCTTTTCCTAAGCCTCATTCATCTACTACCTATAATGCTACCACCGTGAAAATTATTAATCATAAGAAATGGTTAGTCACACCACCTGTGATTCTAGCATGCTTGTCTCAGATTGCCTCAAATCTTTTAGACACATAATTTCCCTTATCTTCAAATCATTATGGCAAGGTAAATAGAAACAGATCTATTTCTGTCCCCCCTCCCTTCCTCCCACTATCTTTTATATTCTGAAATGCCCCCAAGAACACAGTCCTCAAAGCAGGAAAAAAAATGAAGAAAATCCATTTGGGGAAAGGGTGCACTGTTGGCTCAAATCCACCTGAGTGATTGTCATTGTAATCAGCTACACACAGTGACAGCTCTCCCCAGATAATAAATGTATTCATTCCCCCAAAGACAAAGATCTCCAGGCAGGGGGCAGAGATGTATCCAACCACTCTGAATCCGGGCAGAGGTTTAAATCTGAATAAAGAGTGATAAAGCTGAAAAGAAGCAAAATAGGAAGTTAGGTGCAGTCACATCTGATACAAGACTACAGTTCACCAAGGAAATTCAAATCACTCCATCAATATTCCCTCATTAACTCTTATGCAGTCCTCCAGGAGGACTATTCATCTATCTGATCAGTATTTATGGAGCAACTACTTACTGAAGGACCAACCCTAGGTACTATGGAGGGATGGACACTAGAGAAGTAGTAGACATGGGGAAATGGGACACTTTATTTGCATCCAATTTAAATACATTGCCACTCTATTTAATTTGACAAACAGGAATAGCTTATGAGTTCCCTCTACGCCAATCACTCAGGTCTAACTGCCCACTGCATTTCCCCTTGAGTTTATAATCTAATTGGGAAGTTAATTACTGTCATCATCATCATCATCCTCAAACTCATTACTATACATGGAATAAATAGAAAGCAAAAGAATTTAGTAAGTCCTTACATGTGCCAGCCATTGTGCTAAATACTGAGGATACAAACATAGAAAGCAAGGAAATCTCTATCCTAAAGAAACTTCCATTCTAATAAAGAAGACAACATATCTACTAGAGTGATGGGGAGGAAGTGATGTTTTAGTTGAAGTCACAGGAATGGTTAGTGGAGTTAATGAGTAATTATTGACATCTAGGTGTGCTGTGGATAATGTTGGACTTGGAATCAGGAAGACTGGAATCTGAATGCTGCTTCACATACTTATTGTGCATGTGCATGTGTGACCCTGGGTAACTGATTTAACTCAGCCTTAGTTCCCCCATCTGTAAAATGGAGCCAATAATAGCACCCACCTCTTAAAGAGTTGTTGTAAGGGTCAAATGAGATAACATACACAAAAGCACTTTGCATACCTTAAAACACCATATAAATGCTAGCTATTATTGTCATTATTACGCTGTCCTTTCTAGGAATGTTAGTGTTTCCTTGATTACTATTCCCAGAACAAGAAGAAGGGAAAAAAGTGGAAGGAGAGAGAATATGAATTCAACAGCATGGCATGAAAAGGGCTAGCCATCAGAGTGAAGGTCAGGGTCAGGCTAGATCTGATGAGTGCTCATCAGTGAGAAACTAGGGGCCCTAGGGCAAGAGCTGGAGGTTGGAACAATGCAAGAGCAGGACATGAAACTGGCTTGAGAATGAGAGTAATTAGGCATAATAGATCTGGAAAGATAAGCTGGGGCCAGATGATAGATGGTCTGAAAAACACTCAAGAAGCCAAACAGAAAAAACCCTGCCACCAAAGACATACTGTGGAACCATCACTGAATCTCAATATCTGCCAAACTGGGTTAATCATAGCTCCCTCATGGGGTCACTGTCAGGCTTAAACAAGGTGAAAAAAGGAAAGTATTTAAGAGACTAAACGGTCTACACAGCTGCAAGCTGGTATCATCATTATGTCATGTTCTTTCTCATACACTGAAATCAGGGAGCTGATGTCTATTGATAATTCTTCTAAAATGAGGGAGGGGAGGGATAATACAGTCTTACAATGGCACGGTCTTATAAATATGGAGCTGGAGTGAGAGGTAATTTCTATCCCAACCAACTTCCCCTCTGAGTTTGATTCTGTACCACAGAAGCCTTTCTGAATGTAATGAAGCTGGTTTTACTCAGAAATACTTGCCAATAGAGGACAAAAGAAAAGGCCTTGCTTGCATTCAATTTAAATGCATTGCCTTTCTATGGGCTCTGCCCTTGGCTTTGGTAAACAGGAGAAATTGACATCCTCCTTCCATACCAAACACTCATGTCTATCCTCCCAGTGCATTTCCCTGGGAAGCCATTGCTTTCCTAGTTAAGCCTTCCCCTTTTCCTTCTAGGAAATCTCTCTTCCTCCAGAGCATGTTCATTTGCAGGATGGCTTCCCTGTGTAATTCTGGAGAAGGATGTAACCTCAACAGATAGCAGGTCTCCATTCACTGATGGGAAGGTGTTATGGGAATGGGAATCTGAAGATCTTCCCTGCCTCTAGGCCCTTTGATAGGCTTAGGTGACTCTGAGAACTTTCCCTGATTTGAGAATATGCTCTGCCCCCTAATGAGCTGAATGTGGTCACCTGCGGTGGGAGGCTTGTTCTTCAGGAACACCCACACCTTGTTACTTTGTGATTGGGCAGTGGGTCACGAGCATTGTGATGGTCTCTGATCCAGGAGAAGGCTATATATACCCTGATGTGAGGTTTTGCTTTGGGGCTCACTTTGTGGAGAGTTGTGTGATTTGGCCAGATGAGACTCTGGGCCGTCGTTCAGGCCCCCCACCCCTGGCTTTGAAAATCCAGATCCTGGTGCTTCCCTCTCTGGTAACTGACTAGGTATGGATGTAATGGTTAAACAATGGGAAGCCCTGTCTGCTGATTTGTCTCTCTGTCTGCTTGTAACTTCTGTTTGTATTCTCTGAAGTTCTGGGTGTTGACTTTTTCCCCTGAACTAGGTAAATGTTATATGTTTGATTGATTAAAGTAAGATTGTTAACCCATTTTGAGTTGCTTTCCTTTGGAGAAGCACATTTAAGGACCTGTGTTAGCAGCCACCCTGGGTATGCTAGGGTACTTGCTGCTACAGAAGGCAACAGGAAGGACACCAACTTGGGAAAATAATTTGCTTAGAAAATGTCCAAGACTACAGCAGCCTAGAATGAGGAAACCCATGTTTCAGTAGAGTGATTTTTCACAATTGCAGAAGTTTGGGTCCTACCCTGCATGATAATGCCACTGAGTAGAAAGGCAGTCAGGTTGTTTATAAAGAGATAGAATTGTTTATAAAGTGATAGGATTGTAGATGCCACCTAGAAAGGGCCTTAAAGGCCATGTGGTCCAACCTCATCATTTCATAGCTGAGGAAACTGACACCCCCAAAAAAGTCCAATAACTTGCCTAAGGTAACCCAAATAACTAGCTGACATCAGAACCCAGGTGCTTTTAATCTAGCTCCAAGACTCTTTCCCACTCTATCACATTGGGAAGACACATTAATAGTGAGGGGGTCTCCCTGCAGTTCTAGGATCATTAAACCTTGTCTAAGAGTAACATTCAGCCTTCATGTGCACATGTGTGCATGACCATTGCTGAATCTAGACCAGGCAGGAGGCTAATGCTGTGCAAATGATCTGGGTGCCTCTGTGCTTAGAAGCCCAGGACCTAGATATCATTCTACCCACTTTG
This sequence comes from Petaurus breviceps papuanus, assembly GCF_028583685.1. Taxonomy (NCBI): domain Eukaryota; kingdom Metazoa; phylum Chordata; class Mammalia; order Diprotodontia; family Petauridae; genus Petaurus; species Petaurus breviceps. The sequence continues at coordinate 84,317,255 of NW_027186296.1, forward strand.
TGTTACTGGGGAAATGATGTTCAAAGAAGGGAAGTGATTAGCCCACTGTCACTTAACTACTCAGTGGCAGATGTAAGACTGGGACAAAGCTCTCGACTCCTCAACAGCTCCTAGAGAGTAGGAACTGGAGCTTTCTTCATTCTCGTTTCTCCCAAATGCCTAGCACAATGCCCTGCAACCAGAAGCATGTAATAAATGTTGAATGAATGTTTGTTGAATCTCATCTTCTAGTTAGCTAGAATCCAGGTAACCCATTGAAAGTAATTATAGTTGGGGACCTAGGTTCAAAGGTGTCTAGAAAAAAAAACACCTGGAGTGTGAACATGGCAACTGCTCAAGGAAATACCCCTAGAAACTCTCTGATCTACCAACATTTCTACATCAAGAGATTTACAGAGAAATGGGGAGGCTTATTTTTTTTTCTTCTCCAAAAACAAGCCAGCCCCTAATAGCACTGCTGTGTTCAGTAACACTGGAAACACAACCTCAGTACTATAGTAAAGGAGATCCCAGGGGGTGGCTGGGTGGTACAGTGAGTAGAGTACCAGCCCTGGAGTCAGGAGGACCTGAGTTCAGATCAGGCGTCAGACACTTAACACTAACTGGCTATGTGACCTTGGGCAAATCACAACCCCAATTGCCCTCTAAAAATCAAAAAACAAAGTAAAGGAGCTCCTGGCCTCTGGGTGCATCCAGGTAAAGAAAGGTCTCACAAAGGTCTCGCTCACTTTTATTCCCATTTTGTCACTCTCTTTAGGCTAGACTTGAGCCAAAGGGAGCAGAAACAGAATAAACTGGAAAACATTTTTAATGGATGATCTTTCAAAAAAAATGATCGTGGCTTTGGTCTAGTGGTAAAAAGTATAAGGGGGAAAGTGATCAATGTCTATGAAATAATAACCAGAGAATGAGTCATAGAGCAAAGAGGAATCATAGAACTCATTAAAGTCAATCCCTTTATTTTACAGAGGAAGAAAGCAAAGCCTAGAAAAGTAAAGTGACTCACTCAAGAAAGTTATGAACAGAGACAGGAACCCTCTTCTCATGCCTCCCAACCCAAAGAATGTTTTTTCATTTCAGCACTCTTCAGCGTATAGGCAAAGCTTGTTCATAAAACTTCAGAGTACTAGAATGTTCTAGGGGAAAACAAAAGGAAAAAGTGACCTCCTGGATGCAAGAACTAGAACTCCCAAAAGGTAACATGAACTGTAAAGAAAAATAAATTCAGGAGACGAATTCGTAAATTAGATAAATTCATAGATAATGAATTCATAATAGGCTAATAAGAGGAATTATCTATGTTCAATGGCACAATCCTAATCTTTATAGGATGATCTCATAAAGAGAGCTATTCTTTCCCACAAACCACATATGAACAAACCATATTAACAAAGTCTGACAACTTGACTAGCTATGGTAAGATTAGTCTAAATGTTTAAAAGAAGAGTATACACCAAAGGTTTTTTTTAACATTTTTTATGTCATGGAGCCCTTTAGCAATGTCATCCATCTCTAACATTTACTAGATAGATGACTTTGGACAAATCACTTAGCTTCTCTGGGTCTCAGTGCCTTCATCTGTCAAATGAAGATAACAATGCCTATAGCACCTATTCTATTGTTGTTAGACTCAAACAACATGCAGTATGTAAAGCATTTAGTAAAACTAGGAAGCATTGTAAAAATATTATTCCTAACTCATTAACATCATTAACACCATCCTACAATTCAATTCCATCAGCATTTATTGAGGCAGCAAGGTGATGGAGCAGATAGAGTCCTGGGAATGAGGTGACCCTGGGCAAGTCATTTAACCTCTGCCTAAGTTTCCTTAACTATAACCCAAGGATAATAACATCACCTACATACCAACCCCTGTTGTTAGAATCAAATGATACAATATTTGCAAAACCCTTAGCAGGGTGTCTGGCACTTAATAAATGTTTCCTTCCTTCCTTCTTTCCCATTGTGGTAGTAGGTGTACATAAACACCCCCCAAAAAATAATCTCTGACCATAAGAAACTTACATTCTACTGGGTGGGGGAGGTGATAAGGAAAGGAAACAACATATACACAGTTAAGTAAATACATAAAATAACTAGAAAGTCATTTCAGAGAAAAACACCAACAGCTGAGAGGAATCAGAAATGACTTCATTTAAGAATTGCTATTTGAGCTACACCTTGACAGGTGCTGGGGATTCCCAGAGGCATAAAGCAGAAGGGAGGGCACTCTAATTAAGAGAGACAATCAACAAAAAAGCAAGAATGAGGGACATGGGATGCTGTATGTGAGGAATAGCAAATGTGCCGATTTGGCCAGAAAGCTGAGTGCCTACACAGGAGTAATGTTAAGCCAGTCTCCAAAAACAGGCTGAAACCAAACTGCAAAAGACTTTAAATGATAAACAGAAGAGTTTGTGTTTTATCATAGAAGCAATGGAAAAACAATGGAGTTTCTTGAGCAGTCGTGACATGGCCAGGCCTGTCATTTAGGAATAGAATTCAGCAGCTGTGTGGGTGATGGTTTTGGAATTAGAAGAGACTGGAGGAAAGGATAATAATTAAGAGGTTTGAGATGATATAGGTAGGAGTAAAGAAGGTCTGAACTCTAGTGGTAGCCAGTGATGTGAGGGAGGAGGACTGATGAAAGAGATATTGTGGAAGCCTTGGCAATTGAGTGGTGATATGGTGGTATTGGGTAGGGTGGAGCGAAGAGTTTAAGAAGACTCTGATGCTGAGGACACAGGTGATTCATGGAATGGAGGTATCCTAGGAAAGTTAGTAATAGGGTCAAGTGTGGGGGCAGAGTAATGAGATCCATTTCAGATATGTTAACTTTGAGATACCTACATCCCAATGGAAGTATCCAGGAGGTGATTACTGAGATAGACTAAGAGCTCAAGTTAAGATGAGATGAAGGTTAAATATAAAGATATAGGAATCTCTCTTTTTACTCCTAATGAAACTAAATCAATTCTAGAGTGTCTTAGTCTTTCAAATCTCATCCTGAAAAACTAGCAGATGCTGAAATCAACCAAAATATAGCCCTCCATTTTGTAGCACCAGAAGGTAGACAAGATGGTAGAGTATGCTCAACCACTAGGATCCACCAGCCTCCACCCAGTCCAGGTGTGCCTGTTCAAGGGTGTCTAGAAAAAAAAAACATCTGGAGTGTGAACGTGGTGACTGCTCAAGGAAATACCCCTAGAAACTCTCTGATCTACCAATATTTCTACACCCACAGATTTACAGAGAATGGGGAGGCTTATTTTTTTTTCTTCTCCAAAAGATTTGCTCCTGGTTCAGGGAGCTTGAGGACACTTTTATAGGCTCATTTATTGCATGCTTCTTATTCAGTGCAAAAAAATCAATGATGCCCTGCTAGTCAATAAAGGTCTCGGTAGTGAAAGAGACACACATCTTGCAGGTGTTAAAAACATATAAAAGTGGGAATAATTAATACGGTGCTCCAACCCTGACTATTGGCTTGGAACTAATAAGGAGATTTCACCATCTGCCAAGGGAAGGTTTTCATTTCACACCTGCTTTGACGAGCTGGCAATATTTTTGAGGCTGTGTCCAAGGACTGGTGCTTCTTTGTGACTTCCCCAACTGCTCCTAGGGCTGAGTGCTAGGGACGTGGGGTAACATTTAAAGTGCACTTGTCTATGTTATTACATAGCCTTGTCCTAGACTCAGAACCCTTTTGAGTCTGCAAAAGGTAAAAGCTTTTTTCTCTGAGTTGCAGAAGAGTTTGAGCATCTGCATTTCTTTGAGGATCATGGAATGAAAAGTTGACTTACTTCCTTGAATGTGATCAGTGTCCTTTTAAAGAAAGGGCCCAAGATGTGGGCTGAAAAACAAGCAATGTTGATTCACATGTTATTCTTCATATTTCTCTCATATAGACTTCTACAACTCTGCTTTCTGTATCATCATCCTCATTCTCAAAATACCATCTCTCAAATTTTACTTCAAAAACCAGCATAGATCCCACCTCAGGATTATAGGATTTTGAGCTGGGAGAAACCTTAGAATTCACCCAGCACAATCTCCTTATTTTACCAAAGGGGAAACTAAGGTACCTAGGGAGGAAAAATGACTTGTCTCAAGCACTCCAACTTCTAATACTCTCTCCCAGTTCTGAACTCCTATAGTTTCTGTCTTCACCCTTCATTTAACTTAACTAGTAATACATGGTGGCAAATGATAACATTTCATTTGAGTTAATCATATCTCTCTACTAGACTGTGAGCTCTTGGAGGCCAGAAGCCATTTCTCATACATCTTTGTATTCTTCACATAATCTCTCATATGTTGGGTTGCCTAATAGGTATTCAGTGAGTACCCCTTGATTACTTGAGGTAACATGTCATGGTAGCAAGAGTACAGAATTTGGAGTCAAAGAACTTTGGTTCAAAATCAGACTGTCACTTACTGTTGCCATTGCCAGTCAGCCATCTTGACTTATTTCTTGCCACTGGAGGAGAGAGTGAGGCTGATGGCTTTGTACAGCTCTGCCTCACTTAAATCCAAGTCATTCATAAGTCAAGACATCACCTTCATAGTGTCATTGGTCTTCAAGAACAAAGGACAAACAACACTCTTTCACTTGCTAGCTGTATGACCTTGGTCAAGCCAATTTATCAAAGTCTTCATTTCGCTATTGGTAAAATGAGGTTGGTGGACTAGATCTCTAAGGTCCCTTCCTCTTCTATTATAATCTGAATATGCTGCCCACTAGACCTGTGATGATGTAAGGAGCTCCCAGTGAAGAGTTTTCTCTACCCATTCAGATGCTCATCAGTCTTAGAGAGTTACCTAGGGCAACTTAACTGAAAAAGTAAGTAATTTGCCCAAGATCACCCAAACAATATGTGGCAGACAAAAGACTAAATTCAGGTCTCTTTAACTCTGAGGCTGTCTCTTTATCCACTACCCCATATTGCTTCTCTTCTCTGATTAATAAATCAAGCAATCATTCCTTCAAAGTCAAAATGCAAGCAACATCTGCAACTCTGTTCATTTCTCCTCAAGTCCCATCCCATACCCTTTAGTCCTTACTCCTCCCCTGCCCCACATAAAAATCAAAATCCCCTGGTTGCCTGGTAAGAGAATGAGAAAGAAAGAAATAGAGACATGAAGAATGGAAAAGGAAAAAAAAACAGACAAGGAGAGATGTTGCAACCATCAACTCAAGACTAGAATGAAAAAAGTAACACGAAATCAGGAGCTGTCCTCTCTCCAAAGTTATCCCAAAATGATCATTCCTTGAAAAGTAAATGTCCATCAACAAACTTACTGTGCCAAATAGCATAGCTAGTACATACAGAAAAAATCAAAACCAGTCCCTAAGGAGAGAGATATCCGTAGGGAAATGAAGGTCTCACCTCTACACCCACAGGCATCCTGGGTGAGAGCCTGAGCCTCAGGATCCTGACTTGCCTGTGTGTACAAATCAACCACCCTTGGAGGAGATTATAATCTTACCCAAGCAGGATCTACCCAGGGGGTGCTGATCAAAGGTCTGAGCCTGGCACACAGCCTCAATAATTAAGGCCACAGTTAGCAGCCTTGCTTTAGAGGGAAGACAAGCTCATTATGAGATTCTCCGGGTTCACTTCCAGTCACTCTTATATCAAAGCTCTGTTCACTCTCTAGTAGTTCTTCCCACCCACCCTCCTAAACCAGGAAATCAATTTGCAATTTAACCCTGGGCTGCTCATACAGAAGAACTGGGGTAAGCCTCTCACATACTCCTAGGGAAGCAGGGCATGCATTGTCCAAGCACCTAACTAAAATATTAGTGGCATTGAGCCATCAGGATGAAAAGAAAACATTTCATAAATTTCCAGTTTAATCTATATGTAAATTTTGCCAACATACTTAAAAGAATAATAATTCACAAGTATTTATGTTCACAACATCTGGCTGTACTTTTTTTAATGTCTTTAAGTAATGTTTGTGAGGCTTCTGTTGTATTTTCTAAAATCAGGTTATTGGCTGGGTCTGAAGATACAAGAATAGAGTTCTGAAACCTTTCCCCAGTCATCAAGACAAGTGACCCTACTGAGTAGGAAGCCATGGTGAGGACCCACTAGTTTCTTTGTTTGTTTAAATTTATGTATAAAGGTTTTTTTTTAAGTTTTCCAGGCTTCAGCTCAAATAACTCCCACCAGTTACAAAAGATTTGTTGATTCTTACGTTTAAAATGCCTGTGAAGCTGAACAGGTATCCTTGCTCAACTAAGAACTATGGTAATAGTAAGAGACAGTGTTGCAGCAGGAGGAGCCCTAGATTTGGAGCAGTAAGTCCTGGGTTCAAATCCCAACTCTGTCACTTACAATCTGTGTAACATCAGGTAAACCTATTAATTTCCCTTAGACTCAATTTCCTCATTTGCAAAATTAGGAGTGGTGATGATGCCAAAGGAATGATGTTAGAGCAGGCTACATACCTCTTGACAGAGAGATGATGAACAGCTATAAAATGAAACATAGTTTTGAACAGCACTGATGCAGGAATTTGTTTTACTAGTCTCTATATATTTGTTACCAAGATGTGCTTTTTGCCCAAGGGGCAAGGTGTTTGAAAGAGAAAAAAAATACTGTGCCAGGTGGCACAGTAAGAGCACCAGCTCCATTGTCGGCATGACCTGGGGATGGAATCCAGGCTCAGATACTTAGCGCCACACCCAGAAATAACTGGCCGTGTAATCTTGAGCAAGTTACTTAACCCCGATTGCTTAAAAAAAAAAAAAGATAAAATAGATTTTTGTTTCATTAAAAATTATATTAAATGGTTGGGGTTTTTTTTAAGCAATAACATTAGCTTTTTGGTTTGCTTTTTTTTTTGCTTTTTTGGGAGGAAGTGGGGGAGAGCAGGGCAAGTGGGGTTAAGTGACTTGCCCAAGGTCACACCGTTAGTATGTGTTAAGTGTCTGAGGCCAGATTTGAACTCAGGTCCTCCTGACAGCAGGGCCTGTACTCTATCCACTGTGCCACCTACCCACCCCAGGAACATTGGGTTTTTTAAAAGAATTTTAAGAGGGGGTTGAAGAAGATCCTTTCCAGATCTGATTCTATGATATGGTCTTTGAATAGAAAAATATCCTGGAAGGTGTTTCAAGAACTGACTTAATTTTGATGATGATAAAGATGATGATGATGGTGGTAGTGGTGGTGGTGGTGGTGATAACAATAACTGGCATTTATATAGCACTTTGATGTTTGCAAAGTGCTTTCCAAATATTATCTCACATGAGATTATATCACACATGAGATAACCTGCGTAAAGTATTTTTCAAGACTTAAAGCATTATCCAAGTCCTAGCTATGATTATCATTACAGTAGAAATAATGTGATTTGAGAGTCAGGGTTTGAATCCCAATTCTGCAATTTATTACCTGAGGGAGCTAGGTGATCTCAAGTCACTTAACCTGAGTGCCAGTTTCTTCAGCTGGAAGGTAGAGGAATAGAGGCTGAACTAGAAGACCTCTGAGGTTCTTTATAAATCAAGATTGGTGATCTCATAATGACTTTGAAGTAGGTAGGACAGAAATCAGCCTCATAAAATAGATAGAACATTTGATTGAGAGTCAAAAGACCTGGGTTTGATCCCTGCCCTTTCTATATACTAGCTGCATGACTGTGGGCCAGTCATTTCACACCTCTGAGTCTCACTTTTCTTCATCTAGAAAATAGTGATGACTTCCCTACCAAACTCACAGGTGTGAGAAAAAACTGTGAGAATAAGATTATTTACACGAATAGCCACTCTGTAAACATGGAAAAGCATTATAGTAGATTGTTATTGTCCCTGTTTTATAGATGAGGAAACTCAAAGAGATTCAGTGACTCACTTAAGTTTTCTACATTAATCAGGGATAAAACCTATGTCCTGGCTTAGAATCCATGATTTCTAAATTCCACAATGTTTGCTGATAAATTCTGGTTTTATTTTGTTGTTGATGACATTGTTTTAAATAGCCCAACACTCTTACTTGTCTTCTTGTTTGATAACTTTCATTGATTCATCTTTTCAGATTTCCTTTTCATATGATATGTTCTATATAATCTAATTATGAACCAGGGAAAGAAGAAGGAAAAGAAGAGGAAAGAGAAACAGAAACATTCTGAGACAGTTCAGACAGCATATCAATTGGCCACCATGGACAGAACCATGGCCCAAGCAACTTAAGATAGGTAACAGAAAATCAATCCTTAAACCTGGTTAGGTCAGGTCTAAAGTCCAGAAGAACAGTTCCCTCATATAACCATAACATCGATAGTGAGTCCCCACTAACAGCAATCTGGGTTGCCAACTACTGACCTGTCTACCTCTACTCAGTCACTGATGGATTTCCTTTTACATGCAAAGGCTCCTGTGAACAGAGCTATCTCTTCTAGATTTTGTCTTTTCTCTCCATTGCTCCATTCAGCAGAAGCAGTAATGGAACTATGTGCCTTGTTTCATGAAGCTAAGAAAGGTTTGCTACCTTATGATGGAAAGTGTAGTGGCTTAGAGTTAGAATACCTGGAATCAAGCCCCTTGCTCTCCCCTTTACCAACCATGTGACCACAAACTTCATTTCTCTGAACCTCAGAATCTTCATCTGTAAAGTAAGATTAATAATAATAGCCTTTCTTATCTCACAGCGGTGCTATAAGGACCAAATAAGATCATGTATTTAAAGTACCTAATAATCACCAAGTCCTGTCTAAATATGAACTATTACTTCTGCTTCCTTTGACATTTTCTTCCCAGAAAGAATGAAATATAATAATAAGTGACATTCATACAGTGCCTCAAAATCTGCCAAGTGCTTTATATACATTTTCTCACACTAGATTTAACAAAAAACCCTATGAAACAGCATTATTATCTTTCTTATTATAGATGAAGAAACTGGGGATCAGAAAGGTTGTTATTATTATTAATAACTAGAATTTATGTACTATTTTAAGGTCTGAAAAGCACTTTACAAATATTACATCATTTTATATATACAACATCCATGGAAGGTAGATATTATTATTATCTTCATTTTACAGATGAGGAAACTGAACTGAAAAGTTAAGTGACTAGCCCAGGATCACACAACTACTACATGTCCAAGGTTGCATTTGAATTCAGGTCTTCCTGCTTCCAGCTCCAGCACTCACACTGTAACTGCAACTGGCCTAAGTGCTCTGCCCATAGTCACAGTATCAAAAGCAGAATTTAATCTTCAGCCTTTGCTTATTCCAAAACCAACATTCTATCCATTACCTCTATGTTATCACCCTTATAATAAGAGCTGACATTTAAATATTGTTTAAAGATTTGCAGAGTATTTTTCTTGTATTATCCCAATCTATTCCATAATTTGTACATGCAAATACATGGCATGTAAAACTATATCATTGTAGTGCCAATACAATATTCCTAGTGCCCAAAATCACCATAAATATACCTTCATGGTGCTCGATCACAAAATATAACAGACTCTCCATATATAAGACAGAAGCAAAACATTTATTCAGACACCAGAAAACCAAATCCCTAAACCAGTAAGCCAATTCCATCATAGTAGCAAAGAAGTTAATAAGCCACAGCAGCAACTAGAACCACACCATCCTCTAGCCTTCCCGCAAACCAACACAAGACCAATATTTGCTTACAAGCCTATCTGTCTCCCTGGGGTACATCCTCTCCTCCCTCTAGTCTCTAACTGCTCTGACTCCCAGTTTCCTGTGGACTCTGCTCCACCCTTCAACAAACTCCTCCCACCACAGGCTCCATGTGATTACATTCAGTTTATTAGGGGGCAGGGAATATCTTCAGAGTAGGGAAGGTCTTCAAATTCCCTTAGAATTATTAAGGGGCAAGGAAGATCTTCAAATTACCATTATCATTATAATCATGGAAGGGCATAGTATATTAACTTATTAAAAGATTTGGGGAGCTACTGGGTTCTGAACTTATGATTTCATGAGTGTAAAAAAAATCAGTCTTAGAAAGTTTCCAAGGAAATTGAGAGATTAATTGACTTGCTGAAGGTATCCCAGCTACTGTATATTACAAACAAAACTTGAGTGAGGTTCTAATGACTCCAAGGCAGGTCTTCTCTATACTATGCCAGGATACTCAACATTAAAGGATATGCTACCTAAATGTATATCATCCTTTTTTACCTCTTCCATGAATCTTTGCATAAACAAGACTTGTATCCACTTCTGATCTTTCTTTAGTCGGGACTTGTTTATCTCAATTCAGAAATTCAGGAAAATCATTATGCATCTTGCTGTGAAGTATCCTTTCTACAATTGTTTAATTACTGTCAATTTAATAACACCCTTTAGAATGCAACACTATTTTTGAGTGTATGCTGATGAACTGCTATAATTCCAAAATAATACTTTGTTCTACAACTGATTTAATGAGGGGGTAAGAACAATTAATGAAATTTACCCACTCTAAGTGGCCCTGATGTGAATAAAGGAAGATTCCAAGTAAATGAGCAAGTAAAAGAACATTAATTACTATCTAATTTGTAATAGTAGAGTGCTGTACTCAACAATTTAGAAATGAATTGAACCTTTTTTATGTACAAGTAGGAGGAATAGCCAAATTCTTCTTGAGATAAGATTGATGTTACTCAAATAAAAATATGCCAAAGAATAAATGTTGAATGAATAAAGATGTAGTCAACAGACTATCATTTCAATAATAGCATATCCCCAACTTACAAAAAGATAAAATAAAAAATGTATTTTATGTACATGGAATATTGTTGTGCAAAATAGAATGGCTAGAACCACAGAATCTCAGATCTAGAATGGACTTCAGGGGTCTACTGGTTCAACCAACATATGGACTATGATCGTCCTAGTTTTCTACAATACCTCCCATAAGTGGTCATCCAGCCTTCATATGAACATCTCAAGTGCTGTGGAACATGCTGTCTCATAAGGCTGCCAAATCCATTTTAGGATACATTAAAATTAATTATTAGAACATTTTTATAGGAGTAGATTTAGAGCTCTAAAGGATCTTGGAGACCATGTAATCCAATCCTCTCATTTTCAGATGAGAAAACTGAGGTTAGAGTAGGTAAGTGACTTGCCCAAGGTGATACAGGTAGTAAGCATCAAAGGTGGGATTTGAATTCAGGTCCTCTGACTCCAGAGCCTGCACCACACTAATAATGAGCCATAACCTACCTTGCTACCTTTCACTGATCCTAGTTCTTGTTCTCTAAAACCAAGTAGAACAAATTTTAGCTCTCTTCCACATGATACTCCTTCAAAATTTAAGACAGGAAGTATTTCCCTGCCCATCTCCCAGTTTTCTTTTGTCCAGCCTTATATCCCATAATTTAGCACAACATGTAATAGGAGCTTAATAAATGTTTAGTGGTTGACTTACATCTCTGATTCTTTGACCTATCCTAATATAACATGGTTTTACATCCTTTCCTCAACCTTATGCCTCTTTCACAAACCTGATTTGTCTTCTCAATGTCCCTTCTAAAATGTACCATCTAATAATAAGAAAAATGCAAATTAAAATAATTCTGAAATTCTACCTCATACTCATCAGATTGGCAAAGATGTAAAAAAAGGGGAGGGAGGAATGACAGTTGTTAGAGGGCTTGTGGGACAACAGGCACACTATTGTAGAGCTTTAAATTGGTCCAACCATTCTGGAAAGTAAATTTGAACTGTTAAAGACATCAAAGTCAGGAGAAAAGAACACATAAGGGCAAAAATATTTAAAACAGATCTTTTGTTGTGGTAAAGAACTAGAAGGAAAGCGGATTGCCATTAGGGATGACTGAACAAATTATGGTATATGGATGTAATGGAATCTCACCATGCCATAAGAAATGATGAAAGTGATAGATTCATAGAAAATCAAGAAGACTTGATACAAAGCAAATTAAGCAATAGTTCAGATGTTTCTCAGGAAATGTTTAGAGAAATAAAAAGGAAATAATATTTCATATTGAATGAAAATTAGTGTGTACATGATCAGTTAGCTACATCAAACCTTGAGAACTTAAGCAGTCTTTAGAAGTTGGTCCTCTGCTCTGTACCAGGAGAGCACGTACTCTTCTCAATATGTTACTCTTTTGGATGGTACTAGATCTTTGACATTCTGATTCTAGCAGAGCAGGCACCATTCATTCCTGAGACAGATTAAAACAAAGAAAGGATCTGGGTCAGGAGGATCTGAGCCCTAGTTAAATTGGCCAACATAGATCCTGCATCTTATTGTAGGGTGGAGAGGAGCATATTTTGTTTACACGGGGCTAGAATTGGTCAGGTCTGAAATGCTGATTACACAAAATGTCAAAACTACCTTCAATCTCCAAAAGAGGACTCTGTGAGGTTGTGAAAGAGTGAGACATCGAGTGTAAGACAATGGTTAGAAATCTATTTCCTAAAAGTACTTGCCAGTCGATGTGTTTTAACAAAGCTAAGCTATATTTTATGTCTGCAGATCGCTTCATCCATCACTAGCGTACAGTTACAGATGACAACCTTTCAAACTAACGCTCCTGAAGGAAGGTATACCAGCTTAACCCAAGACAGCTGTGGGATCTCTGTCCTTGGGATTAATTCTGCAAGGTCTTCAACCGTGGGGAAAGGACAGTCATTTACAAGAAGACTTGACTTTGCATAATTAACCTGTTGCTGGGTAGGCACATGAGAAAATCAATTTTTTATCAAATGAATGCAATCTTAAAATACTAGGGGAGTTCACTATTAGAGGGGATCCTCTGGTGTATCAATTTGTAAAGTAATGAATCTTTTTGTAAAAATAATTATAAAGCACAGGGGCATAGAAAAAACCTTAAAGGTCATCCAATTCAACTCCCTCATTTTTCAGGAGAGGTAACTAAGGCCCAGAGAAGATAAATGACCTACAAAAGATCACATAAGTAGTATGTGACAGAGATTGGATTTGAACACAGTTCTGGTATTCATTCATTTTCCTAAGTGTTTTACATGGATGTTCTTATGTGAACCTCACAACAACCCTGTGAGGTTGATACTACAGGAACTAATATTTTCGTTTTTACTGAGGAAGGAACTAAGGCTCCAATATATTAAATGACTTGAGCATAGTCACACAGCTACTAAGTAGCAGCAGGAATTGATCCCAGGTCTTCCTGACTCCACTTCCAGCCTTCTATCTACTATTTTGAGTTGCCTCTAAGTAAATTGTCACTTCTTGCTAGAGTAGGTGTCAAACAATTTGGGTTCTAGTTCTGACTTGGTTACTTTCATTAACAAATCATGTAACCTCTCTAAGTCTCAATTTCCTCATCTGTAAAACAAAATAATAATAGCCTCATAGGGTTGCTTTAAAGTTCATATAAAATTTTGTTTATATAAAGCATCTTGCAAACTTTAAAGTGCTATATAAAAATAAACTATTACTATTTTATGGAAGGATTGATTTAAATAAAAGAGATAACTCCCTCACAACTTCACAGTTTTGCTATAAGAATCGAATGAAACAATGTAAATGAAGGTGTTTTGAATTAATGATATCCATTTATATGTATATGTATATATATGTATATAATATGTATATATTATATCTCCATACATATATATATGTGGAGATATAAATTCAAAACAGCAAAGACAGGCCCTCCATTCAAGGATCTTACATTCTAATGAGAAAGACAACACAGGGGAGTGAGTGCTGTCCAAGGAGAGGAACTTTGGCCTGCAACATTGCAGGGATATTAAGTGAAGTCAGGTGCAGGGGAACTGATTGACACACCCCATCCAAGAACAGCATCAGAGTTTATCTAATAATAATTATGGTTCCAGAACTTGAGGAGTTTGGGGAAGGGGGGTGGACAAGGAGAAGGCTGGAGCATTGGGAGTGAAGTTGAAACATGAATGCATCTTTTCCTGAAAGAGTGATCCAGGAGAAGCAGTCACAAATGAGTAAAGCTTTGGAAAGTGAAAGGTGCTAAAAGATGGAAAGGGTAATATAGAAAGTCAAATGTTCATGTATACTTTTTGTTTAAAGTATGTTCCTAAAAGGGAGTGGATAATATTCCTTCCCGCCTTCCACTCAAACACTGAAAAAAAGGGAACTACTCCAAATAGCAAACCAGGGCTCTTCCTCAAAGGGAGAACACGACTCCAAAAACTTATTCAATTGTCTCCTTGCTTGTGAAGAAATAGGGCAGGGGCAAGGAGGAAGCTGCCATAGCCAAACTGCCTTTTTCCTTCCCCCCGAAGAAGTAAAATTAAAATTCTACACAGAGAGACTGCTGGCAGCAAAAGGCACTTGTTATCTCATCCTTATGCAGAACCTTTAAAACAAATGACTTGAAAAAAATCAATTTTGGGGAGCAGAAATAGTATCAGAAAGTCAGAGAGGGAGAAAGACCGACACAGAGAGAAAGACGGACAAAGAGAGAGAGAAAGAGATAAAGAAAGACAGAGAGAGGAAGTCAGAGAGAAAACACCTTTAAAATGTCCAACTTACATCCTTGAAGGGTTTTTCCCCCCACTGCTGCCAGCTCCCCCTCCCAGCCTCTCCTGAGCCCTGCATATTCCATTATTTCAAAGAAGGGAGAGAACCTTGTAGGTACAGATCAGTAGTTTTAATCTCCATCTTTATTTAATTAAACTAATGGAGAACTGCCCTCTCTTCAAATCTATTAGCACTTGACAATTAAGTTGCTAACAGCAGCTCAATAGCTAAAATACTCCATCTTTTAAGAAAAACAACTTGCTGACAGTTGGCTTTTAGGCTGGGTACTGATTAGCCTTTCACCTAGTGTGAGAATTTCTGCCATGCAAAGCTGTGCATTTTTTAAAGCAAATTCCAAAAAGGAAAACAGCTATTTATAGGCTTCATCCTTTGCTTCCTTGACCATCATCATCATCATACTTGAGAGAGACCCTGGACCTGTCATTTCATTGATATAGAGACTCCTTGTGAGGAATTCTATCTAATAATACCACCTTCCCTGAAATTTGGTCTTAGAGAGTACCCTAGAGCAGAGATATCATACATGCAACCCACAGCACTACCAAATGCTTCCAGAACCAAATTAAAATGTAATAGGGAAATATTTAGCAAAATAAATAAAAATGCAATAGAAGAAAGATAATATTAATGTGTGGTTTTCTAAGTTAATATGTAGCCAGCCTGTAGGGAACCATTTCTACTTGAGTTTGAATCCACTGACCCATAATGGTGAGTGCTTAAGGGACTTACTTGCCCAGGGTCACATAGCCAGTGCATATCAGAGGTAGAATTGGAACCCAGGTTTTCCTGATTCCAGTGCCAGTTCTCCATTCACTATACCATGGTTCTTGTGAATAATAATAATACCACCTTAAACATGGAGGGTTCTTTGTGGCTTACAGTCTTTATGGCTTACTCATCAATTTTCTCATTGATGCTCACAACAGCCAAGTCATGAAGATAGGGCAAAAATCATTAGCACCATTTTATAGATGAGGAACCCCAGAGAGGTACCATAACTCATCCACAAGATCACCCAGCTAGTAAGAAATGGAGCCAAGAATGAACCCCAATCTCTCAATTCCCATGCTTCTGTGCTCCTTTCCCCATATTACACTTCTCTGTAGTTCCCAGACTCATCCATGACATGAACAACCCTCATAAAGATACTAGATGCTTCCTAGATATGAACAAGACCAGTCAAATCAGCCACTGTCTCATGATTTAACCAGCTAGGCTAAAATAACAGAGGAAAAGGAAGTTCCAGAAATTCACTAAGGATTTGTCAGTAAGTAAATTGGAGTTCAATTTTCCATGGAAATAATGAACTATCAGATACTAGAGAAAAATAAGACATGGTCTTTGCCTTCAACTTACAACTTACTTGGGGGAATGAGGAGGGTAGCAGGGCAGGGTGGTAAAATATTTGGACATGTGAAAGACTACATGGTGTAGGAAAAAGAATACTGGATCTAGACTCAGCAGACCTGGAGTTCAAATTCTATTTATAATCAGAGAGCTTGGGTTAAAATCCTGTCTGCTATTTATGGTGACAAAAACACTGGTTCCAAAGTTAGAAGATTTGATTTCAAATCCTACTTCTTATGCTTACTACCTATGCAATCCTGGACAACTCACTTCTCTGGGCCTCATTTTCCTCATCTCTAAAATGAGGGGATTGAACTAGAAGGCCTCTAAGGCCCTTTCCAGCTCTAGATCTAAAATCCTATAACTTGTCATTTGACCCTGCAAGGAGAAAGGAAATAAGCATTTATATAGCACCTACAATATCCCAAGCACTGTGCTAAACACTTTTTACAAATATTATCTCATTTGATCTTCAAAACAACCCTAAGAAATAGGTACTATTGTTTCCCTATTTTACAATTGAAGAAACTGAGGCAAAAAGAAGTTGTGACTTGCCCAGGGTTACACAATTAATAAGTACTTGAGGCCAAAGTTGAACTCAGATCTTCCTGACTTCAGGCCCAGAATTCCATCCACTGCACCATCTAGCTACATTAGTCAGGCCACAACTTCTTTGCACCTCATTTTTTTCATCTATAAAATGAGGGGATAGGACTAAATGAAATCTAAACTTTAAATTCCATAGAAATATTCTTTTGTCAAGACAATGGGGCTGAAGTAACTTACCCACAGTCACACAGCTAGAAAGTGTCAAGTGTCTAAGACCCGATTTCAACTCAGGTCCTGTTGATATCAGGGCCAATGCTCTATCCACCTAGCTGCCCCTAGAAACATTTTTTAAAATCAGAGTATACAAAGAAGAATAATTTATACCTAAAATCACATCCAGTGGATATAAAGGTATAAATTTAGTTAGTCTTTGTCGTCAGCTACACACAGCAAGAGAGGGAATGTACAGGAGCCTGAACCAGGCAGGCACAAGCCCTGTCCATGGTGCTAACAGATGCAGAGGAGAAGGAGGGAAGATGTAGTGAGCCAGGGGTCCAGCAACCTATGCCCTGATCTCATCTCATCTAGTCGGCTTCTGCTCTCAGCCCTTCCCAGTCAGTAAACCAAGCTGTTCTAAGAACCTATAGTGGAATCATCTTATCTCTCCCCTTTTTGTCCAGGCTTTCTTTCAGCTACTTAATTCACACAATGCAACATCCTTCACTTCGAACAGCTTCTCCACACCAGCTCATGCTCTCAAGCAATCCTATTTCACCCATCCTGGACAGATAGCAAATTCCTTGATAGTCAGAGTAAAAAGCAATGAAAAGGAGACTCTGCCACCCTCCCTGGGGCTAAACAGAAAAATAGAAAAGTCAATCTTTCATTGCTGTTGCCTGGTTCTCTCAGAAATCTCCACCCTTTTATATGCTGAGGGAGCACAAAGTATAACACTGGGGGGGGGGGGGGGGAATACAATTGAAATGTTTAAGAGCATGAGATAAATGTGTGCAGAGACAGGGGACAGGGATAAGAAGAGAGGTCTTATCTCAGGATTTTTGACCTGAGCTAAAGTTAGCCTTGGAAATAGTCGATGACCTTCGTGCCCAATGAATATGCTAATTTAGTCCTGGCTGCTAACAATTCATTTGAGCGGCAGGGAAAGCAAGCTAGCAGAAATACATTAAAGCACCAGGATACTATAGATAAATAATTTTTTTTTCCCAAAAGAACTGAGCTCAGTCTTTTGAATAGCAAAACTTTGTTTTAAACTTTTTTCTGAGAATCTTTCTAAAATTCATCATAGTTTTATGGTATAGTAGAAACAAACACAGGTCTCTGAATCAGAATATTTCCATGTGAGTCAGGTCTAGCATTTCTTAGCTGTGGCACTCCAGGCAAGTCACCTAAGCTCCATGAACCACAGTTTCATAATCCATAAAATGGGGATAATATCTGTGCTACCTACATCACAGAGTCATTATAAGGAAATCACTTTGTAAACCTTTAAGTGCTACACAAGTGTGAGCTATTATTATTGCCTTCTTATCAGAGGACATTCAGTTTGATTGCTCACTATGCATGTGGAGAGATAGCTTGACCAACCTAGGAGGTCTTTGAATCAAGTAGATGTGGGTACATTGTAAAACTGTGTGACCCTGGGCAAGTTACCTGACATCTTAGTGCTTTGGGCAGTTCTCTAAAGCTGAAAGTCACAGATGAATTGCTAATTTGAGGTTGGAGGAAGTTTCCATTCTGGAAGTTCCATATACTAACTGACAAAATCAAAGGTTCCAACCAAAACAAAAATACTATCTCTACTATCTACTGAGAGATATTTTAAAAATGAATAAAATATAGTTCCTGCCCTGAAGAAGTCTACAGTCTAATAAAGTAGATAATGTTTAGAACTATAAGAAGAGGCAGTAAATCCTAAGTAAATGCTGAATAAACAATATTGAGTTATATATGAAAAAGACAAAACCACTTTGGTAAGTGCTGGGAGGTATGAAAAGTTTCATTGAAGAGGTAGCATTTGAACTGAGTACAGGGGATAGGTAAGATTTTCATTCCCTGACTCCCAGAGAACAAAGGCTCACAGAGGAAAAATCCACAAGATCTGGTCTTTGTGATTTGAATCTTTCTTACCTTGCCTTAACCCCACTCTTCCTCTTGACCCTGATGGGTTTGTGAAGACTCCATCTTTCTGAGAATAATGATTCTGTCACTGCTGTTTTCCCCAACATCCAATTCTTCCTGGGTAGTGGCCTAGAGCATTAGCAAATATTACCGAATCAAATAATAATGAAAACATTATTCTGAAGGAAACTAAACATTACCTGGAACAGTTCTTTGTACCTAAAATCGTGGTAAATTTCTGAAAGGAAAGGGATCTGAAAGGAAAGATCATCTTTCCAAACCCACTCATTTTACCAATAAGGGTACTGAGGGCCAAATCTCTCTCCTACCTCCTTTTCCTTCCTCTTCCATAATCAAATTCTCTCCAATCCAGCCAGTCTCCTCAGTGTCCTCCCCCTCCCTTGTGCCATCATCTTACTGCACTTTGCCTTATGTTGTTCCCCTCACCTGGAATTTGACTCACTTCTCATATAATACCGTAATAAATCAAACTGGCCTTTTCTCAGTTCCTCACACAGGACACTCAATCTCCCATTTCTGTGCCTCTACGCTGGCTTTCCCACATGCCTGGAATGCACTCCCTCCTTACTTCTGCCTCATAGCATCCCTCTCTTCCTTCAAAACATAGCTCAAACACCACTCTCTCCATTAAATCTTTCCTGATTCCCCACCCCACAACTGCAAGTATTCTTCCCAAGCTGCTTTTTAACCATCTACTTTGTAAATATTTATATTTATTCACTGTATATTCACTGAAACTGAATGTTAAGATTTGGCTCCTGCCTTTATGGAGCTTAAGGTTTATTAATGCTTACCTAAATCCTTTTCCTCCTTTCAGGTCTAGCTCAAGTCATACTTTCTCAATAAGAACGTTGTGCCCTGGAAGGCTGCTGACCCTTGGGACTCCATTCCACACTGATCTCCCCTTTCTCTAAATACCTGTAATATGTGACAGCACCATCAAGTTTAACTCTGAGGATCAGAAGATTTAGAACTGCAAAGAACCTTCAGAATTTCTTGTCCCATCATCTCATTTTGCAGATGAGGATTCGGAGGCTTAGAGAGTTTAAGTGCCTTAATTGTTCTCTATTAGTACTCAACTGGATGGCTAGTTTGTTGGCAGAAAAAAAGGCTAGGCTATACCTTAGACTTCTTTTGATCTCCTATAGTGTCTAGCAAAATGCTCTAAACATAGAAAAAGCCCACAGTGGTTGGATGTGGACCCATTGTTGATTAACTAGAAACCTTACATATAATAAGCACATACTTGTCTTCAACGAGGTTCTGAAGTGAGAAAGGTCTTGTAGGGAATCCCATAATAATTCAGGAAGACCATGGTGGCTTCCCTCCCTAAAGCCAGGTGTCAGGGAGCATTTGTCACTGCAGCCCAAGCGTTGACTGAAGAAAGTGGTAAACAGGGAAATACATTTCCCACTGGGTGGCAATCTTCCCTCCAAGCAGGCGGCCAGAGCACAGCTGGCTCTGAGAGCTATTAAGATGCCATCTGTCTGCACACTAAAGAGAACAGTTATAGAGGAGAGAGATAGCAGGGAGAAGTGAAGGCCTCTAGCCCCACAGCCCTCTGGGGGAAGCTCATCCTGATTCTAAACATGTTTGAGGCATGAGGATGGCTGTTTTATTTTCTTTCTGTGCCTCTTAGCCTCTGATTCAAACTTTTGCCTTTCACTTGGCCCAACTCACATCTGCTGTGTGGTGTCAGGTGTCAGTAAGCAAGCAAAGGACAAGTAGGTTTTCTTTCACATGAGAGAGTTTTATTGGAAGATGACTCCAAGAGAAACTGCTATAAAGAAGAAAAATGCAGCAGGCTGAATATAGAATCCATACTCTGATATCTGCAGAAATAGAAACATCACCATTGCATCACACCACTGCCTAGGGTATGTAATCTACTCAGCTCTGACAAAGAGTCCTGGAATGATGTGGAAAGTCTATCTCCTTATTTATATATTCCTTCACTTAGAAAGATGGCCTTGGAGTCAGGAAGACTTGGGTTCAGATCCCCGCTCAGACATTTGCTGGGCCCTGGGCAAGATACATAATCTCTCTTGGTCTGATTTCCTCATCTCTAAAATGAAAAGGTTACACTAGATGGATTCTAAGATCCCTTCTAGATCTAAATATATGTTCTTATGAACCTATGGCAGCTAGGTGGCACAGTGGGTAGAGTACTGGGCTTGAATTCATCTTCATGAGTTCAAATCCATCCTCAGACATTTACTAGCTTCATGACCCTAGGCAAGTCAGTTAACCCTGTTTCCTCCAGTTCCTCATTTGCAAAATGAGCTGGAGAAGGAAATAGCAAATCTCTCTATTATCTTTACCAAGAATTACCCCAAAATGGGACTACAAAGAGACATACACAACTGAAATGATCGAACAACAAATGAGTCTATGAGCCTATGAACCCAATGCCAGGGAAACATCTTCTCTAGTTGTTTTCCTAAGGATGTCACTAGAGTAAGAAGATTTCTAAGTAGAGCCTCCTTTTCTATTTAAAAAACAGGATAACTATTGTTAGAGTCCATTCAGTCTTACACCATACCTGAGGAAGTAGGAATGACTGAGAGAGTGACTTATCTAGCTGCCCCCACCAAACACTGTCTGCAAAGAAAAAGTAATTAGAGCCATGGTGTTACAAGACCCCAAATGTAGCAAAGGCCAAAAGTGTTCATATAGCAACCAAAAGAAGTGAATATGTAGCAAACAATGAGTGTAGAAAATTTCAGTTTACTCATTCAATGGTCCTGAAATGATCTGTGTTCATTTTATTTCAGAAGACATCTGCTAGGTAAGTCAAACCCCTCTTAAAGCTCCTCAGAACCTAGTACAGATAGTTCAGCACCCTGTGCTCAAGGTCCCTGGAAATATTAACAGCCCCCAGATCATCAGGTTGCTTCCAGCACCACTCCCCACCCCCACTTCATAAGCCATCAGCAAGGGGAGTAAGTCTTATAGAAAAGCTGCCCATCCTCCCTGCTACCACTAATACAATCCACTTACCAACTGCCAATAATGAGTAGATAGGTAAGTCCAAAAGTCTAAGGAAGAGCAGACCACTCCAGCCTGCTTTCAGGCCAGTCCCCATAGCTGCCATCCAGGGGGGCAATCTTTGTGCAAGAAACTATCTCTGTAGGGGCTACAGCCCCATGCCTGGCATATAGTAGGCACCTAAAAATGTTAATTGATTTATTCTTCCTGAGGAGGCATAGCTACTAAAAATCCAGGAAAAAAAATCCCTCACCACCAAAGTCCTTGGCACAATCAAACAGTTCAATGCTAGAAAAAGATGTGGTTTTAACAATAGAAATAACACTAAAGAAAACGCATTGCCATCTGTGCCCTCCTCTGCATCAGATCCTTGATAATAGGAACCGTCTTGCTTGGTAAATACTTAACCAATCATTGCTTATCATTCATTCATTCATTCACTTATTCATTCATAGATACTATCAGGCCAAAAGCAGAAATCAAATATGGCAGTGTGAAGATTATACCAGTCTCTCCCCTCAAAAAAACTATGCCACTCTTCTGCCGGGATTCCAGTCATATGAAGGGCCCTGGTTGCTTTCTGGGGAATTTGAAAGGTGTGAAACCACGGAAAGAACATTGGGTTTGAAGAAAAAAGACTCCAGTTGGAAGATGGCTGCCAACTGGAACTCTACCTAATGGAAGTACTTGGAAGATATAAACCAGGCTGGCAAGATGGCAACCAAGCTAACATTATTTCATTTTCTGACAGGATTGGAAAACTGACAGATCAGAGGAATGTTATAGATAGATTTTAGCTAAGCACTTGACAAAATTTCTCATGCTATTCTTATAGAAAAGATGAAGAGATGTGAACTAAAAAATAGTACAAGTTGTTAGATTCAGAGCTGGTTGAATGTCTGAACCCAAAGAGTAGTCATTAATGATTCAATGTCAGTTTGGAAGGTGGTCTCCAGTGGAGTACCCCAGTGATGTGTACTTGGTCCTGTACTGTGACATTTTTGCTATATGGGATAAAGGCACAGGTTATTTGCTTTTCATATTTCAAATGACACTAAGTTAAGAGGTAGCTAATACAATAGATAAGAGGCAAGAGAAGAAATATCTTGATGTATTAGGACATTGGGCCAAATCTAATTAAACAAAATCTAGCAGGAACGAATGTAAATTCTGGACCTTGGGTTAAAAGTACAACTTTTAACAACAAGATGGAAGAGGCATAGCTAGACTAGTGCAAATGAAAAAGATAAGGGCTTTGGTGAAATACAAGTTTAATATGCAGCAATGACATGATATGGTAGCTGAAAAAGCTAGGACCAAGACCGGGAAGTGATAGTAACATTGTGCTCTGCCCTAGTCATACTAATTTGGGGAATATTTTGTTTGATCCTAGACACAGCATATTAGACATAGAGAAGTTGAAGAACATCCAGAAGAGGGTGACTAAGATAACAAAGAAACTGAGCGTGTGTAAACTGAAAAGAAGACTTTAGAAAGACAAGATAGCTGTCTTAGGGTTTTTAGATGAACGAGATATTAGGCAGAATTGAGAGGAATAAGCCGAAGGTTCAAAGAAACAACTTTAGGCTTCAAATAAGGAAAATCTTTGAGCAATTAGAGCTATCCAAAAGTGGAAGTAGAATGGGCTGTGGGTCCCCCTCTTACAAGAGGTCTTCTCTTCAAGCAAAAGCCTCATGGCCATCTGTCAAATGTGTGGTAAAGGGAACATTTTCCCAATATGGATTATAATAGATGGCCACTGAGACCCTTTCGAACTCTATTATATAATTTGGTGACATGAACTTGAGTCCCAGTTCTGACACTTAATATGTGTATGACTCTACAAATACTTCTATGACTCTGCAAATTATTTAAATGCCTATGGAACAAAGGTTCTGACACATTCTGTTCCAATAGACATGCTATTTCACAAATATATATGTGTATATATATCCACACACATACATGCATATATACACAAATATATATTATATATATTATATATATATACATATATACAACATACATATACAAGTTCTATGGATTATCCACACAACTGTACCTCACAGTCCAGACAATCAGTCTCCATTTATTTAGCTCCTACTTTATGAATAGTTAGGTTTTGGCCTAACTTTTTTTGCATGATTATATGCCTAACTTAGGAGGTTCTATAATGTTCCCATGATTGATGGAATAAGCACAATGTCATCCAGGAAAAAGATCACGTACCAGTGATATCAAACTCAAACAGAAGATTCCTGTAGGCTGCATATTGACTTAGAAAACCACAGATTAACATTTTCCATGCTGTATCATATTTCATTTATGTTGTTAGGTATTTTCCAATTATGTTTTTTTTTTTAAAGCAATTGGGGTTAAGTAACTTGCCCAAGGTTACACAGCCAGTTATTTTGTATAGGTGTTAAGTATCTGAGACTGGATCCTCCTGACTCCAGGGCCTCTGCTGTTACTCACTGTGCCACCTAGCCACCCCTCCAATTATGTTTTAATCCACTTTCAGCACTCAGGGAGTTGGACCCCTCTGAATTTTAGAAAGCTTTATCATCTATGAAGAATCTGTAGCCTGGAGAGCCTCCATGACAATAGCCAACAACACTGACATTTGTGTCACTGTTTTATGCCTTGTCTGATAAAAATCAAAGGCTCATCAGACAAAGTTATCTCTGTTGTTGTATTTTTTCAAGGAATATCGTATAATTTAGACATATGCATGGGAAAGACCTTATTGGAGGAGAGGTTTCAAGGCAAACTTTTGCTGTAACTAAACAAGTGCTTCTTTTTTTAATCAACAAAAAAAATGCACAAAGGAATCTTGTATTATCTCAACCTTTTGGTCAATTGTGGGACGGCAAAGATGTGGTCCATTTTCAAAACTATGCCTGTTGACTTTCCAAACCTTTATCTAAAATGTCTTCAATGAGTTTGGAGATTATTCTCCTATCAACTTTGTAAAGTTGTTAAAGTGGGCCATATGGTGGATTAGTTGTTGGTATTCTCTTTGTCCCTTTTCTACGGTAACAATAAGGTCTATGATGTTTTTTGTAAACAGTTGGCATCTTCCCCCTTTCAGATAATTTAGCAATCAATCTGCTAAAATTATGTTGCTCTTCATTACAGACTTCCTTGGGAGGCACAAAACTCTGGCTTCAAGTCCCATTCCTGATACACACTATGTGGCTTAGTCTCAGTGTCTTAAGTAACTCTCTAAGACTAAGTTGCAAAGTCAGTGTTGATATGAATTGGTAGGAGTTCCTTTACTAGGAGTTCTTATTCCCCCCTCAAAAAAATGAATTGTAGCTATTGTTTTGACTAATTTCACTTTTTTGCTTGAATAAAACAAAGCACAGAAAATCTCTACATTGGAGGGTAGGAAGGGAGGAAGAAGACAAGAAAGAGGTAGAAAGGGGAAAGAAAGAGAGAGAGAGAGAGAGAGAGAGAGAGAGAGAGAGAGAGAGAGAGA
>NW_027186296.1:84342304-84410580 GCF_028583685.1 Petaurus breviceps papuanus
AGAGAGAGAGAGAGAGAGAGAGAGAGAGAGAGAGAGAGAGAGAGAGAGAGAGAGAGAGAGAGAGAGAGAGAGAGAGAGAGACACTCTCTTGCTATCTTCTCTATAGATACCTAGGTACCTACATAAGGTCGAGTTTGTGGGGTGTTCTCACAGATTAATACACCCAAGATGCTTACTACAAAGTGAAGACATTGTAACATAACATCCTACACAAACACAAAGAACAATAGGATACCGCTCTTACTAGCTCCATTTGTAACGAGACGTTATACCCCCCCCAAAAAAAAATTATTAAATGGCAGCCAACTGGAAGACCCTCTTATTGGATTATTTGGGAGAAAGGGTCAAGGCAGGAAAAAACAGTTTTTAAAAGAGGAAAACGTAGTCCAGGGAAGAAGATAGAGCAGTAGCAAGATAAATTAGGGAAAGTTGGTTCCCAGTAATGCATATGAAAATTGGAACAAGGGTGAGCAGTATTGCTGCTGGAGAATCAGGCCCAGCTACCAAGGAGATAAACCTTTTAAAGGGAAAGATGGAGTGAGTACAGAGAGATGGGGTTACCAATGTCAATAAAGCTTTTTATACTAGGAGAGAATTCCAGTACAGTAAGGATATAATTAAAATTAAGCAATCCAACTCAGGAGGTGCCAAGGAAAAAGCTCTGAATTTGGGAGTGTAAGGAACCTGAGTTCAAATCCTAACTGTTACTACCTGTGTGATTTTTTTTCATTTTTCAAATGCTTTATTAACTTCTGATTTACATCATTCATGTCCACCAGATTTTGAGTTACAAATTTTCTTCCCATTTTTTCCCTACCCACTGCCCCAAAATAGCAGTCCCACAGGATATCCCCTCCTCCAATCTGCTCTTTCCCATATTTTCTCCCATATCCCTTTCGACTTTTCCAGTAGGGCATGGTGGTTCTCTATGCCTCAGTTCCTGTATATCTTATTTCCCAATTATGTATAAAATAGTATTAATAATAGTATATATATATATATATTAAACATTTGATTTTAAAATTTTGAATTCCAGATTCATTCCCTTCCTCCCTTGTCACTCACCCTTACTGGGAAGATAAGAAGTTCAGTATAGGTTGTACATGGGTAGCTAATGCAAAACAATAACATAGCAAATATATTGTAAAAGACTAACTGTATTTCCCTCCCTCCTATCCCACCTCCCACTTGTTCTATTCTCTACTTTGATCCTGTACCTTTTCAAAAACAGATGCTTCCAACTTCCCTCCCCTCCAGCTTTCCCTCCCTTTCATTATCCCCCCTCTCATCCCCTTCCCCCCTACTCTCCTTTAGGGTGAGATACCCTATTTAGTGTGTATTTCATTCCCTACCCAAGCCAAATTCAGTGAGAATAGGGTTGACCCATTCCCTTTTGCCTTCCTATTCTTCCCCTCCATTGTAACCATTTTCCCTTGCCTCTTCTATATGAGATAGTTTACCCCATTCTGTCTCTTCCCATCTCCTTTCATTATATTC
Source organism: Petaurus breviceps papuanus (assembly GCF_028583685.1). Lineage (NCBI taxonomy): Eukaryota > Metazoa > Chordata > Mammalia > Diprotodontia > Petauridae > Petaurus > Petaurus breviceps. Next base: position 84,343,802 of record NW_027186296.1, read on the forward strand.
CTCTCTCACCTCTTAATTTCACCTTTTAAGTATCATCCCTTCCTATTAAATTGGTCCTGTGCCATCTATCTATGTATACCTGTAAACATATATACACACATTCACATATGTATTCATATGCCCATATACCCTCCTATATAGACATATATATGTATGTGTATGTGTGTGTATATTCCTTTCAACTATTTTAATACTGAGAAAAGTTTCATCGGTTACAGTTATTGTTTTTCCATGTAGGAATGTTAATAGTTCAACTTTGATAAGTTCCTTATGATTTCTTTTCCCTGTTTACCTTCTCATGCTTCTCTTGCTTCTTGTATTTGAACATCAAATTTTCTCTTCAACTCTGGTTTTTTCAACAAGAATGCTTGGAAGTCCTCTATTCCACTGAATGACCATATTTTGCCCTGGAACATGATACTCAGTTTTGCGGGGTAGGTATTTTTGGTTTTAATCCCAGCTCCTTTGCCCTCCAGAATATCATATTTCAAGCCCTTTGATCCCTCAGTGTAGACGCTGCCAGATCCTGGGTTATCCTGATTGTGTTTCCACAATATTCAAATTGTTTCTTCCTAGCGGCTTGCAATATTCTCTCCTTGATCTGGGAACTCCAGAACCTGGCTATAATATTCCTAGGAGTTTTCTTTTTGGGATCATTTTCAGTAGGTGATTTGTGGATTCTTTCAACCTCTATTTTGCCCTCTGGTTCTAAAACATCAGGGCAGTTTTCCTTGAGAATTTTTGGAGAATGATTTCTAGGCTCTTTCTTTGATCATGGCTTTCAGGTAGTCCAATAATTTTAAAATTCTCTCTCCTGCATCTATTTCCCAGGTCAGTGGTTTTTCCCATGAGATATTTCACATTGCCTTCTATTCTTTCATTTGTTTGGATCTGTTTAACAGCATCTTGAATTCTCATAAAGTCATTAGATTCCATTTGCTCCAATCTAATTCTGAAGGAATGATTCTCCTCAGTGTGCTTTTGAGATTCTTTTTCCATCTGGCAAATTTGGCTTTTTAAGACATTCTTCTCCTCATTGCCTTTTTGGGCCTCTTTTGCCATTTGAGTTAGTCTGTTTCTTAAGGTGTTATTTTCCTCAGTTAGGCTGTTGACTCTCATTTCATAATTTTCTTGCATCTTTCTCATTTCTCTTCCCAATTTTTCCTCCACTTCTCTTATCTGCTTCTTAAGGTCCTCTATGGCTTGTAACCAGCTCATATTTTCCTTTGAATCTTTTGGTGCAGGAGTTCTGACTTCACTGTCTTCCTCTCGTTCCATGCTTTGATCCTTTTTGTCCCCAAAATAGGAGTCTAATGTTGGATTCTTCTGTTTGCTTTGCTTCCTTTGCCTGGTCATGCTGACACTCAATTACTTGACTTTTGGGCTTTTTGCCACAGTAGGACTCTGCTACCAGACAGGGGAGCTTCATACTAAATGCTAGGGTTTTCTCAGCTGCTGGAGGTATTAGTTGGGTGCCCTCTCTGAAGCCTCCACACACTCTGGCAAGCTGGACACACACCCCAGGACCTCCACCCTAGACTGCAATCCAGATTCAAGCAGATTAAAGCAAGAGCAATTACCCCTCGGACTGGTCTCTTGGTCCCCCTACACTCTGCAGGCCAGGAGCTGAAGTTGCCACATGGCAGTGGCTGCACTGCAGCCCTCAGCAGCTTCTCACCCTGGGGTCAAAAGCTGACACACTCTCAACTACTCCAAAGTCCACACTGCACTGACCTCTCACTTTGTCCTTAGCATCTATGTTTTGACAATTCTGGATAGCCACAACTGCTGGTGATCTGGAGTCCCTCCAGCCAGCAGCTGGTCAGGCCCATCCTGGGGCTAAAACCTCGGTGTGGAGCTGGGCTTGGCTCCCAGAGCTCTGCACTGGCCAATTCCTGCTGGCCTGCCAAGCTGTCCTGAGCAGGAGGTTAGCTTCTCTGTGTCATTTTGTGGGTTCTGTAGCTCCAAAGTTTGTTCAGAGTCCCCTTTTACATGGATTGGAGGTGGTGAGAGCCAGAGCACGTGAAGGTCCTATTTCTACTCCCTACCTGTGTGATCTTAAAAAACTCATTAAAATTCCCAGACTTTGGTTTCCTCCTCCGTAAGATGAAAGGTTTGAGAAAGTGAATACTAAGGTCCTTCCCAGCTCTAGATCAATGATCAAATAGTTCAGAACTCCAATACTTTTAAAATGGATAGATTAAACTGCTTGTCTGACCATCTATTGCCTATTTTGTGAAGAACCCCTTTTACAAACTGTTTAACAGTTTAAAGATTAGTAAATACACAGACACACACATACATACACACACATATATACACACAGAAGACAGTAATATTTCTAAGATCTATTATCCTAATTTCATGACAATTCAATGAGAGGAGTAATAAAAGTTTTATGTTTTGTTTTTGTTTTCTGTCCTTTGGGGGGATGGGAGGGAAGGACAGGGCAATTGAGGCTAAGTGACTTGCCCAAGGTCACACAGCTAGTGTTAAGTATCTGAGACTGGATTTGAACTCAGGTCCTCCTGATTCCAGGGCCAGTGGAATTCACTGTGCCACCTAGCTTCCCCGAATATGTTTTATTATCCCCACTTTACAGATAAGGAAACTGAGGCTTTAGTGAGGAGAAAGACTCTCAGTGATGGAGTTAGTAATTGAATGCAGGTCTCCTGAATGGCAATCAGCAGAGGACAATGGAGAAAGCACTGATCTGTCAGAAGACCTGACTTCAAACCTCTGTTATGCCACTAACTTCTCTGTGACCTGATTCAGCAAGCCATTTACCCTCATTTTGCTTCAGTTTTCTCATTTATAAAATGAGGGGGTTGGGATGGTGTGTTAGAGTCAGCAACCTATTCCAATATGCCCGTCCAGAAAACTTTAAAATAACACCTCAAATAACATTTTGCAGTAGCAGAGCCAACAAAATGTCAGTGAGACATTTTTCCAGCCTAAAACAATTTGGGATGTTGTCAGGATAAGTCTGCACCCTCAGAGTGGGGGCTGACCCAGAGTCCATGCAGTGGCAACACCAGCATTCGGCACTGGAGGCAGCTACAGCAGCAGTGGAAAAGCAACTTCAGGAGCTCTCAGTCTGAGACACTGAGTGCCACTAGCTCTCATTGACATCTCTATTGCCCATAAGCAGTTCTGGGTCTTATTTCCAGGACAGAGAGGAATGCTTGTTATCAGTAGTCATAAGGGAGCCATGGACTTGGCCACACAGTTCAAAAGCAGAAAGGAACACTAGCCTTTGAACCCACAGGAGAGCATAGGATCTGGTTATAGTTTGAGGGACAGGAGGAATGTTAGTGCTTGTGGCTGCAAAGGAGCAGAGACCCTTCACTCAGACCATTAAATTAGAGGCAACACCTCTCCCCAGGTCACACCACCTTGGAAACAACAAAAACTTTCAGACTCCCAGACTAGCTCTAAAAACCTCAATATGAAAAAGCCTAAAGCTGAGGGGAGGGCCTCCCTATCCCCAGGTGAGCACAGTCCAACTTTAACATAAAGTTTAAAGTCAAAAATAACTGGAAGAAATAAGCAAACACCAACCAAAAAAAAAAAAAAGAAGAATTTTACCATAAAATGTTACTTCAGTAACAGAGAAGAACATGATACAAACTCAGAAGAAGACAATAATGTGAAAACAACTACAACCAAAGCCTTGAAGAAAACAAATGATAATTGGACATAAGCCCAACATGAATTCCTAGAATTGCTAAAGAAAAAAGATGAGTAGAAGAAGAAAAATTGGGGCAAAGAAATGAGAGTGATACAAGAAAATTATGAAAAGACAATTAAAAGCTTGGTTTTAAAAAAACACAAAAAGTACTAAAGAAAATAGCATCTTGAAAAACAGAATTGGCCTAAGGGTCAAAGAGACACACACAAAAAAAAATCACAGAGGTACAAAAATTTGCAGAAGAAAAGAACTTTAAAAACAGAATTGGTCAAAGGTAAAATAAATATTTTTTTCTCATTGAAGAAAATAATTCCTTAAAAATTAGAACTGGAAGCTCATGACATTATGAAACATGAAGAAACAAAAAAAAAACAAAATCAAAAGAATTAAAAAATAGAAAAAATGTAAAATGCCTCATTGGAAAAACAACTAACATTTTCCCAGTTGATAAATGGTCAAAGAATATGAAAAAGCAGTTTTCAGAGGAAGAAATTAAAGCTATCTAGGTAATATGAAAAAAATGTTCTAAATCACTATTGATTAGAGAAATGGAAATTAAAACAAGTTTAAGGTACTACCTCATACACCTCATACCTATAAAATTGACTAATATGACAGAATTGGAAAATGAAAAATATTGGAGGGGATGTGGAAAAATTGGGACACTAATGCACTGTTGGTAGAGTTGTGAACTTGACCATTCTGGAGAGCAATTTATAACTATGCCCAAAGAACTACAAAATTGTTCATACCCCTTGAACCAGCAATACCATTATTAGGTCTGTATCCCAAATAGATTTTTTAAAAGGAGGACCTATCTATAAAAAATTATTTATAACAGCTCTTTTTGTAGTGGCATAGAATTGGAAATTGAGAAGATGTCCACCACTTGGGGAGTGACTGAACAAGTTGTGGTACATGATTGTAATAGAATACTACTGTGCTATAAGAAGTGACATGCAGAGGCGGCTAGGTGGCACAGTGAATAAAACACCGGCCCTGGAGTCAGGAGAACCTTAGTTCAAATCTAGCCTCAGACACTTAACACAAAAAAAAAAAAAACTAGCCATGTGACCTTGGGCAAGTCACTTAACCCCAATTGCCCTCCAAAAAGAAAGGAAAAAAAAAGAAATGACATGCAATGACTAATGTTTAATTCAAAGGTATTTGTACAACCTATATCGGATTGCATGCTGCCACTGGGGGGAGGAGAGAGGGGAAGAGAGGGAAGAGAAAATTTGGAACTCAAGGGATTGTGGAATTGAATGTTGGAAACTAAAAGTAAATAATTTTTTTTAAAGGATGATTTAAGAAAAGCCTGGAAATACTTATATAAACAGAAACAAAGTGAAGTGGGCAGAACCAGGAAAACAGTATACACAATAACAGCAATATTTTACAATGATCAACTGTGAGTGACTTAGCTATTCTCAGCAATACAAAGATCTAAGACAATTCCAAAGGACTTATGATAAAAAATGCTATCTTCCTCCAGAGAAAGAACTGACAGAATCTAAACATAGATCAAAGCATACGTTTTTATGGGTGGTTGTTTTTGTTTTTGTTTTTTTGGTATGTATTTTCTTTCACAACATGACTAATATTGAAATGTGGTTTTCATGTTTTTAATTGCTTGCCTTCTCAATGAGGTGGGAGAGGAAGAGCAGGAGAGAGAATTTGGAACTCAATTTTTTAAACTGTTAAAATTGTTTTAATATGTAATTGGAAAAATGGAATTTTAAAATTTTTAAATTAATAAAAATATTTTGATAAAAAAAGAAAAATGACTGACCTGAAAATAGATCAAGTTGATATTATTTAAGAATTACTGGACTACCTGAAACTCATGAAAAAGAGAGCCTAATCACCATATTTCAAGCAATTATCAAGGAAATCTGCCCTAATATCTTAGGTTCAGAGGGCAAAATAGAAATTTAAGGAATCTACCAATCATCTCCTTAAAGAAATTCCAAAATAAAAACTCCCAGGAATATTATAGCCAAATTCCAAAGCTCTCAGGTTATGGAGAAAATACTGCAAGCAGCCAAAAGAAACAATTCAAATATTGTGGAACCATAGTCAAGATCACACAAAATTTAGCAACTTCCACCTTAAAGGAGATGGATAAAAGAAAGAAGGGGATGATAAAAGGGAGGACAGATTAAAGGAGTCGGTGGTCAAAAGCAAAACAGACTTTTGGGTAGAAACAGGATAAAAAGAGAGAAAAAAATGACAAACAGAAGAAAATAGGATGGAGGGAAATATACAGTTAGTAATAATAGCTAAATGTGAAAGGGATAAGCTCACCCATAAAATGGAAACAGCAGAAAGGATTAGAAAGCAGAATCCAAGAAAATGTTGTTTACAAGAGACACACTTGATGAGACACAAAGTTAAAATAATGGAGCAGAATCTATTATACTTTAGCATAATATAAGTAAAAACAGTAAAGTAAAAGTTAAAAAAAGGCAGGAGTAGCAATCATCATCTCAGACAAAGAAAAAGTAGGCTTAATTAAAAGATAATCAGGGAAACTCCCTTTTGACAATGAAGTTATATCAAAAAGTTTTACAGCAAGTTTCTCTGATAAAGTCCTCTTTTCTCAGATATAAAAGAAACTGACTCAAAGTTATAAAAATAAGAGCCATTCCCCAATTAATTGTCAAGAGATATGAACAGGCAGTTTTCAGAAGAAGACATTATAGCTATCTATAGTCATATTTTTAAAAAATATTCTAAATCACTATTGATTAGAGAAATGCAAGTTAAAACAATTCTGAGATACCATTACACGTCTGTTGGAAATGACAAATGCTGGAAGACAGGAGGAAAAATAGGTACACTAATGAGCTGTTGTTAGAGTTGTGAACTGGTCTAACCATTCTAAAGAGCAGTTTTGAACTATGCTATAAAACTGTGCATACTCTTTGACAGTACCACTAGGTCTGTACCCCAAAGAGATCAAAGAAAAAGGAAAAGGACCTATGTACAAAAATATTTATAGCAGCTCTTTTTGTGGTGGCAAAATTTTAGAATGTGAAAGGATGACCATCAATTGGGGAATGGCTGAACAAGTTGTGGCATAGAATTTTGTTGGAATGATGTTTTTGTTTTTGTTATTTAGTCATTTTTCAGTAATGTTTCAGTCTTCATCATCCCATTTGGGGTTTTCTTGGCTAAGATACTGGAGTGATTTGACATTTTCTTCCTCACCTCATTTTTTAGATTTGAAAACTGAGGCAAACAAGATTAAGTGTTAAGTTAAGCACAGGATCTTACAGCTACTAAGTGTCTAAGGTTAGATTTGAACACAGATAATTGAGTCTTCCTAACTCCAGGTCCAGCATTCTATCCACTAAACCCCTTCCCCAAGCTACTCCTTGTGATGAAACACTATTGTGCTATAAGATATAACAAGTGGAATGGTTTCAGAAAAACATTAGAAGACCTATATGAACTGATAGAAAGTGAAGTGAGCAGAAGCAGATGATCATTATGCATAGTAACAGCAATGGTGTAGTGATGAACGGATGTGAAAAAGTTAGCTACTCTTATCAACACAGTGATCCAAGAAAACTGATGAAAAATATCACCCACTTTCTGAGAAAGAACTGATGAACTCTGAGTGAAAATTAAAGTATATTTTTGTCACTTTATTTTTATTTTTTATGTGATATGACTAATTTGGAAATGTTTTGCATGATTTTCCATGTAAAATAGATATCATATTGTTTACCTTCTCAGTGGTTGGGAGAAAGGTAGAAGGGAGAGAGAGAATTTGGAACTAAAATTTTTTTTTAATATTGATAAAATAAATTAAAAATAAAAATTTTTTAAATAAAATAAAATGAGAGGGTTAGCACTAAATAAACTTTGAGGTCCCTTTCAGCCCAAAATCTTTGCTTTTATGACTCCAAATTCCGTATTCTCTCCCCTATATCAAATATCTGCCCACCAATCTGCCAGTTCTCTTCCCCTTCCCTAGAGATGAGCTGTCTACCTTCATCCTAAGTGTTAACAGCCTCCAGATTAGCCTCTGAAAACAACTCAGAAGGAAAATCCCTCCTACCCAACTTGACTTCCTCTGCAGCTGACACGTGTTTCTTTTTATGTGTACATTTGTCTAATTAAGAAGATATAGTGCCGCCTTAATTTCCATATAAACTCTTAACATCCACTACTTGCGTTCAGCAAACCAAACAAGGATTTATTAGGATAATAAACCAAGCACTTCATAAAAATGTAAATGTATGCTCCTGAGCATTCCTTACAAGGGAGAAAAGGGGCAGGACAATATCCCTGATGCAGGAGGAAGGACTATCTAAGAATCAGGCAGAGACAAAAAGGACAGAGACTAAGGGGAGAGATAAAACTCTAAATACTTAAAACCTTGGAGGTCATTCTATGGTGACATGCTTTGTCCTTCCTACTTAATTCTAGTCTGTAAACTCACAAAGTTTTTTAATCTGGAGTATATGAATTTTAATTTTAATAATCTGATAATTGTAATTCAGTATAACTGACTTTTGGTAATCTTATATATTTTATTCATTTAAATTTATGATCCTTCACCAAGCTGCTAAAAGGATCCATGACAAAAAAAAAAGTATTAGGAACTCCTACAGAAAAACCCCTAAGGTCCAGAAATTGAGGTTCTACAGTATTAGTATATTTATGAAAAGATTGCATTCTCTTATATTCTGCCATAGTCTGCTTACAATAAAAACAATAATAATTCACATTTATGTGGCCTTTTAAAGCGTACAAAACACTTTACATACAATAGTACCCACCTCCCAAGAATGTTGTGGAAATCAAATGAGATAACATACGGGAAAAGCTTTATAAATCTTAAAAGTTCTATGTGAATGTTTCCAATGATGATGATAATGATGATGACTGTTATATTTGAACCTCAGAACATTCAGATACAATATTATTAGAGGTGTCATTATCTCCATTTTACAGATGAGGAAACTGAAGTTCATAGAGATTCAGGCACTAACCAAAAGTCACATAGCTAATAAATGATAGAGTAAGATTTCAAATCCAGATATCCTGACTCTGGATTAACATGGGAGCCTCAAGAGATCCTTTCTTCTAGACACAGGGAAGCACAAGAGTCTGCCAGGAAAATTGGCTGGAAAATTTTCCAAATATTTTGAGTTTCTCACCTAGTGAAAGTTTCTCTTAAAGAGAAAATATTGGGGAAAATCAAGGTAGTAGATTTCATTTTGTTCAAGTACAATAGAATGATAGAATGTGCAAGTTGGAAGAACCCTCAGAGGTTATCTAATCTAACCCAAACATGAACAGAACCCTCCTCTACAACATTAGCAGCAATTGGCCAATTGAAGACTTTTACTGATAGAAAGGTAACTCATTGTGCTTTGGAATAGCTCTAATTGTTAGGAATCTTTCCCTACACATTTTACCCCACTGCTTATAGTCCTGGCTTTTGGAATCAAGAAGAACAAAGCTGATCCCTTTCCCATGTAATAGCCCTTCAAATACTTGGGGGGAAAAAAAGATTATTTCCTTCAAGTGCTCTCCAGACTGTAGTCTAGAGTTTCTCTACCATGTATGTCCCCAAAAGCTCTTCATCCAGTCCAGGAATTTACACACTGAAATACTCTCTGGATCTGCTGTCTCTCCTTATTATCGGCTAGCTTCTTCCAAACCTCCATTTAAGGAGGGCATCCGAGCCAGCCAGGTCTTACTCCTCTGCAAAATGCATTCAAGGCTTTCTCTATCACACCCCCAGGAACAGCATTTCCACCAATGTGAGACCAAGTGTCCTTGCCCTATGTGTATCAGATTGTTGTTGTTTGTCCTAAGTTCTCAAAGAGGACTGTGACATCAGAAAGGTAATGCCATGACTTGCAAGTGAATTGAAATGAGGCAGGGCTGTGCAAAGTCACTAGAAATCTAGGGCCATCTGGGCCCAGTGGCAAGACATATAACAGGTTGACTGGAAATGGCCCCCATGTATCAAATAAAGCAAACTCTAATACCTAATTCTCCCAGGTGAATCCATGACCAGTTCAGTGCTATTCTATGACTCTTAAATCAGCAAGCTTTATGCAGTTTGGATGGGCCATTGCCTAAACAAGAGCCTCTTCCTGGGATTTTGCCCAAAAAGAGTTGAATTACACATTCTAGTTGATTATAGAAAGGGCTAATGGAGCAATTCTAAAATGCCATGCAGAGGCATGAAAAGGGCTTCATGTTATACTCATCACAAAATTCCACAGCTGCTTAATACTCAGACTTAAGGCAAAATGCTTTCTGGTCCTCTATATGGAATTAGTTCACACAAGATGCTTAGACTCTAGTCAGTGTAGGGACCAGAGATGGTTTCCTTTATAAAGTGAACTCCTAGATAAGGGAACTCCTCTTCAAATGCAGGTTGCCACCTTCTCTACCTGTTTGCATGTTTTTGTCCCAATTATACTGAGTCCCTCGAAAGCAAGGAGGCTTTTTTGTTTTTCTTTGTATACTCAGGGTTTAGCACAGTACCTGGCACAGAAAAAGTACTTAATACATGATTGCTTACTTCTCTGCAAGGTGTAATCTCAAAGTTGCTTTGGCCACTGAGAGGCGAAGTGATTTGCTCAAGGTCATGCAATATGAGTCAGAGATAGACTTTGATCCAGATTTTTCAGGTTCTAAGAACAGCTTTATATCCATGATGCCCACCTGCCTCTTGAGGTCTCTACACACAGAAAAAAAATGCCTGAAATTATTTGGATACAGCCTTCCTGAAGCAAGGGAATAGATTTTCTAACCTCTGGCTAGACATTGACAGTACCAGAAAATCATGCTCCCTTAATCAGAATCACGTTTTTGGTTTTGGTTTGTTTTGGGGGGTTTAGAGGGTAGAAGTAGCCTCCTCTCTTTCCCCTCCCTTTTTTTAATACCAGGATGAGTCTTTATGGTGGAGGACTAATCTTTAGAATAAAGTGTTTCAGGCTGGTCTTTGATTTCAGTTGGTAGGTATAGCTGGAAAAATTTTCCATTCGGTAGACCAAATCATACTGGGAAAATCCCACTTTGATGTAATCCCATCTCTGCATAAGACCTAGAATATAAAGAAAAACTAAACAAAATCTTTTGCACTTTAGAGGTTCACCTCCCCCCAAAAAATAATACCAGTGTGGATGTTTCTCACAAAAATATGTGCTTTTAAATTAGATCCTGAATAAAAGTTAGAAAAGCAAAATGCTAGATTGATCCTGCTATCTAGAAACTGCAGTCTCATTTCATTAAGGCACAAGTCTTGGTTATCTCTGATACAACACATTCTCTGCATTTGTATCCATGTGGGGCCACTCCCTTTAATAAGGAACAGGCCTCTTTTAACAATAAGGAATCAGCTTTACCCATATACCTCTCAGAACTTGAGGTGCAGGGAAAACACACTGATATGCCATGCTAACTGAGTAAGCTCTTAGTGATGCTAATCAAAATGTGTCCACCAAGATAAGTCATCAAGGACTCTTCTCTTTGGGTTAGGGGAAAATAAGGGGCAATACTTAAATGAAAAATAGTTTTCTCCATAGCTTTAGAGCAGCTAGGTGGTACCGTGGATAGCGGGTTTAACCTGGAATCAGGAAAACCTAAGATCAAATCCCTCCTGAGATGCTTACTAGCTGTGCAACCCCGGGCAAGTTGTTTCACCACTCTGTGCCTCAGTTTCCCCTTCTGTAAAATGGGTATAATACCTTTAGCATGATAAAGATCAAAAAAGATAAATTTGCAAAACATTATATAAATAAATGTTAGCTTTGACTATTATTATAAATGTCAAAAGTAAGTATAAAAGAGTATATATGAGTATATATAAGAGTATATATATACATATATATAAGAGTATATATGAGTAAGTATAAAATGATTAGCCCTAGGTCATTCCAAAATATGTAGTAATTAGAAGAGCTAGGATCTAAACCTAAATTTTCCAAGTGAATGAATCCATGAGTGAATGAAAAAGTATTAATTAAGTACTATGTGCAAAGCACTGTGCTAAGTGCTATGGATACAAAGAGAAAAGCATAGAAGAGGTTTTATATGTAAGTCAGATGGAAAGGTCCAGTGACCCTTCAGGTATAGCAGCAGATGGCAATGGACCTCTTATTTAATGTCATTTCTCCTCATGAGGTCAAAACCAGTTCTGATAGTGAACCTTTGATGGCACCAGACTTGAGTGGTGAGAACTTTCTGTTCTGTGGCTGCTGAAAAAGGAAGGGCTACAGCACCCACAGAAGCAGAGGAAGGGTTGTACCTCCACAGGGCTTGTTTCTCTGATGGCTAAGGAGGCTGACAGGAAGCAGAGCTGATGGTCTATGGGATTCTGCTATTCCTTGGGTTAAATGTCTTAAGTTATGCCTATAGGGATCTGTGGGTAAGTGGTGGTTGAGGTAATGTCAGCAGTTTTATTTCCCTGAAATATGCTGCCTCCTATCTCCATCTCAGGGTGCCTTGCTTCTGGGCTGCTCCCAGGTGTGTGCTCAAGCCAGCTCTAATTGCTGGGTTATTAAATTTTCACTGTATTTGTACCTCAGGAGTTGGCAATCACAACAAATCAGGGCTTGATTTATTGTTCTGTTGATTGTCTAGACTTAAGAAAATGTTAATAAAGCAGATCTAACTTAAAAGGTTGTGCATGCATCACCTTCCCCTGCCCCAGTTGTTAAACATTTGCCAGCACATTCTTGATTGCTTCCCAGGCCAGTGGTTGTGAGGGCTGGATGTAGGACTGGTGGTCTAAAGGGTGCTGCCACTTTTAATGTTCTTGGACAATTGGATAGTAGGAGGAGGAAGAGAAGGAGAAGTTGGAGGAGGAAGAGTTAAATTTTGGTAGCAGGAGTAGGAGGAGAGGAGATAGTAGTGGTCGTGGTGGTGATGGTAAATATATGTCTTCTACACAGTAATTGTTTCCCTCAATGATGGCTCTAGTTTTTGAGCTTGAAACATTCCCCATGGTCGGGGAAGCACTGATATTCCCAAGACTCAAACTCAGGTTCCTGATCTTTCATTAGTGTTTGAAGTGACCACAGTGTGGTTTGACTCACCTGAATCATGTTACCTCCTGCCTCTCCCTCTGGGCATCTTGTTGCTTTAAGTAGGCTCACTTGTCTACCTAGTAATGCAATTACTAGTCTACAGTCAGTAAAGACCACCATCCTCTGATTCTTCTCATATTCCAAAAGTATCATTTAGAAACATGATTTGTTATCATTGATTTAAGTTCTCTCAGCCAGACTAGAAACTTCTCTAAATTGTCAAGTATAGCACTCTGTAAACACTGGGCACTCAATAAATGCCTAGTGAATCAGTGAGTGAAAAATAGAGAGCAAATGCCAAGCTTGATTCAAACTATTAGACATGATCACCTGTTTATCTCCTTGGGTAGCAGCCTCACAGGCAGGACCACACTATAAGGTCAGTCAAAGTAGTAAGTAGCATGTAGGCACACATATCAAAGGATAGAACCATTGGTCAGAGCTGTAACTAGCATGGGAAGAATATGGCTTTGTCTCTAGGAGCCAATATGGGCGGGGGAAGGAGGGAGGGAATTGACTCCTTTCGATGACCTCAGATTTCTCATGATCTTTTGAAGAAAAAGGGTACAACTGTACCCATAGTTAGAGTGCCCTTCCCTCAAGTCCACCTTCCTGGTCCCACCAAATCCCCAAAGATTTGGGGAATAGAACTCTCTGAGGGATTTGCTATGCCCTCCTGATATGACTATGTCACTGTCTTCCATGCTGTCATGTGCCCATCCCAGCACCATGAATAGGATTATGTTATCCTTTGGACCACCACCATTACTACTTCCAACTCCTCCTCTCCCTGACAAAAATTTGATTCTATGGGGGTAAATTTATCTAGTCAAGACTATCAACAGTAACAGATGCACCTTTCAGGGGATGAGGATAGTTTGCCAGGGATATAATAGGAAATCTGGCAATAGAAGGATAAAAATTCTTGGTGGGCAGCAGGTACAAATATAAGTGAATTCAGCACAAGGAAAATACATGCAAATTACCCTATGGAAATATCGATAGTGTATTGAGAAGTCTAGATTTCCCTATGTCCATGTCAGTGCTTCTCTGCACCTTCCTGGGAGGTGACTGACTTCAGCTAGAGTGTCTGCGAAAAGAGAGAGCCAAGAATTTCTACTGGTTTTATTAATTCTGAACTATATAAATTGTGAGTGCAAGAACCCTGAACACAGTATCACTGAGGGGAAGGAAGGCTACAGTTGTCTATTTGTGTGAACACGCAAGTAGATGCTGTGGAAACCCTAGGTGGTACCCCTGCCATTAGCATGCATTGACACTAGGCTTTCTTTCTAATGAAAAGGAAAAAAATGAAACAAATCTTGAAAATCAGCAAAGTACCACAGGTCCCAGGGGCCAAATAAGATTAATTGGAGTTGGAAAGATATAAGCCTATAGGGAAAGAAGCTTCATTCATTAAAATGGAAAATATGCTTCCAAAGTCCTGGCTCCTTTCTCTAGGATGCTCAATAATGTTGCACACAACCTTCCCAAGTTTAGGACAGAGCTGAGACAGAGTTGGAGGTGGGGCATCATGGGAAGAGTAGAATGGTTATATTCTAGAAGGCTCAGTTTGGGTGAACCTGATTAGAAGAGGGAAAGGGAAGAGAATAAGCATTTGTGTAGTACCTATTACTGTGTGTCAGACACTGTGCTAAGCACTCTTTACAAATATTTTATCATTTGGGTTAAGAAATTTGCCTAGGATAACACAGATAGTAAGTGTTTGAGGATTTGAATTCACTTCTTCCTGGCTCCAGGCCCAGTGTTCTATCTTCTGTTTTATGAGATCTGAGTAGACCAACGAGATTATTAGATTCTCTAAAATAAAATGTGCCTTTGACTTAAAAGATTCTGTGTATCTCTGTTGTGCAACCCTGACCACCCCCCCACAATATCTGTGTCATATGGCATCATGGTATAACTTTCATTTAGCAAATTTATTCCCCTAAATCCAGAAAGATCCACTTGCAGGACATATAGAAGGAAAGGTCTTCCAGCTGGCAGAGAAATAAAAGAAGGTTGGCCACCAGGTAATGAATTTTTTTTCAACTATGTAACTCTATGAAATGGATAAACTTTTGCAGCTCTCTCCTATTCCCACAATCCTGAATGGCACCGCCTCCCATTCCCACAATAATGGGTGGAAGAAAGGTAGAAAATGAAGTAGAGAGTGTTAAGAAACACCATTCTCAGTGTTGCCTACAAACATTAACTTACTTGTAATACTCTTAATGTGGAATCTTTGCCCAACAAGCACCAAATTCAACCTTAATGATTAAATGAACCAGAACTTGAAATCACAGACTTAGAGATGGAAATCGATTCTGAATGTCTCAGCTCTCATTTTACAGATGAAGAAACTGAGGTCTAGACAGATTAAGTGACTTGTCTAAGGTCACACACATAATAATTAGCAGGACAGGGATTCAAATGCAATTCTTCTGACTCTAAATCTAATATTCGTTCCACTGTTGACATTCTCTTTATAAATGAAACCAGAAAATTTGTTCAGTTGTTTCAGCCGTGCCCCACCCTTTGTGACCCCGTTTGGGATTTTCTTGGTAAATATATTGGAGTTTCTGCCATTTCTTTCACCAGCTCATTTTACAGATGAGGAAACAGAGGCAAATAGGATTAAGTGACTTGCCCAGGGTCACACAGTTAGTACGTGTCTGAGGTCAGATTTGAACTCAGGTCTTCTGACTCCAGGTTAAATTAAAGGAGAGCTCACAGGTTCTCCTTACACAAACAAACAAAAGACTGTGTCAATTTCATCATGCACCCAAAGGTGAAAAGAAGCATGGGTCATCACTGGCCATCTCACCTAGTAATACTAATAATGAATACAAGTAAATAGATACTATCAATCATTGCAATAGATGCACCACTGTCCTTGACTGAGGCTGGAAGAGTAGAGAAAGTCTGTGAAGTATTTGGCAAGATCCTCCAAAGCTCAGCAATGTGTACGTGTGTTATGTATGTATGTTTATGTGTAAGTGTGTGTGTGTGTGTATGCCTTTAAACCTGATGACTTGAATGCAAAAATCAAGTATGGCAAAAGTGGAGAGGAGGGTGAAAAACATTTTGAAAAATATAGATTGGCATCAATAATCAGCAATGCAAATAAGTTTTAAATCTGACATATCACCTTTCATTCATCAAATTTGAAAAGGTAGTTAAAAGGTGAAAAAAAATGCTGCCACAGCTGTGGAAAAATTGGTATGCTGAAATACTGTTGATGGAGTGGTGAATTTTTGCAATCCTTTTGAAAAGTAACATGGAATTATACAATAAGAGTTACAAAAATGTCCTTTGACCCATTAACGCATTATCCATATCCATATCATACCCTCTAATTGTGAGTGTTCCCCAAGGCCCTGTCCTGGGCCCTCTTCCCTGCTCTGTCTACAGTCTCTCTCTTGGTAACTTCAGTAGCTCCCATGGGTTTAATTATCATACCTATGCTGATGCCTCACAGATTTCTCTCCTGAGTTTCAGTCCCATATCATCTACTGCCTATTAGACATTTCAAAATAGATGTTCCAGAGACATCTCAAACTTAGCATATTCAAAACCGAACTCATTTTCTTTCCTTTCAAACCCATACCTTTACCAAACTTCCCTATTTTTGTTGAAGGCAACACCATTCTTCTAGTCTCCCAATTTCAGAACTTCAGTATTATTCTCGATTCCTCACCCCACATATCCAATCAGTGCCTCATCTTGCCATCTCTCTATATACTTTATCACTCATATTTTACCCCTTCTCTCTACTAAACACAACCACTACCTCAGTTCAGACTCTCATTACCTCTTGCCTAGACTGTTGCAATGGCTTCTTAATTGGTCTCCCTGCTTCAATTCTCTATCCACTTTCATCCATCACCCACACAGCTGCCAAAGTGATGTTCCATAACCTTCAATCTGACCATGTCACTTCCCTATTTGATGAACTCCAGTGGATCCCTATTGCCTGGAAGATAAATTTAAGTCCTCAAGTCACTACATTCATGTTGCTGAAAAAAAAAGTTTTAAAAAAAACCAATGCTACTGGGTATTTGGTGGAGAAGGGGGAGAAAAAATAGCCAATATTTCCTGTGAGAATTGAAAAGATTAATCATCACTATTCCCTATGTCCTTCCCCTTCCTCAAATAACACCAAAAGGCATATTTAACAAACCAGTGTTTAAAAAAAAAACAATATTGTCATTTTTATGTGACTAGTGATATCACAGGAAGAAGAGACAGGAAGATATGGTCATTTATTGTACTCACCAGTGTCATGGAAGGTGTCCTGTACATAGTCCAACAAAAGCAATCTCTGTTGATGACCTTTATGTAACCTGTAGTTCTTTGCAGATGATATACCAGTAGCACCAAACCCTCTTAATGTACATACTACAGAGGCCCCTCAAGGATGGTCATGGTGACATGGGGGAAAAAAGATCAGTGTAGCCATCTATATCAGAAAAAAAATTGAATTAAAAACATATTTTACAGACTAAGACACCCTGCTAAACAAATTACCCTTTGTCCACTGCACAGGGGCGAGGAGCCCCAGCTCGCTCTTCCAAAATTAAATCGAAGTAGAAAGAGATCTAGCTAGATTTCAACTGGAAAACTGTTCAGTGGTTTCAATGACCCTAAACTGCTTGCAGTTGTAAAAGCCTATTTCTTTAACATGAATATTCTGGATCATAGATCAAGAATTGAAAAGAACCTCAGAGGCCACAAACTCCAATCCCATCATTTTACAGATGAGGAAACTGAAGCCAAGTCAGATTACATGACTTTCCAGAGATCATATAGGTGAGTGTCAGAGGCAATATTTGAACTCAGGTCTTCTGACTCCACAGTCAGAGTTTTCTGTCCACTGTAATGTGCTGCCTCTTCATATAAGTACCTCTTCTTGTGACTCAAAATCAAAATTATGTACCTAAGGGCAATTAAATGACACCTGGAGGATATATGTCAGTCACAGGACATTGCTTATGATGTGGGAGATGTGACATGAAAAAATAGTTATCAAGGATATGCATTACTGGGAATGGTGGTAGATTTATCATGTATCAAGTATAGAATTAAAGCAACTAATAGACAGGCCAAGTAATACTTATGTCTCCCAAGATGTCAAAAGAGCATCAGGGTAGATCTTTCATGGGAATCCTATGGAATATATGAATGAGAACTACCAAGGTGTAGAAGGGAGGGAGGGGTTCATATCTGCATTGGTAGAAAGAACACCTATTCCAAGGAAATCCCAAATCCATCCATGTTAAAATGCCACAAACATTGATGTCTGTGTGCTAGGTTTTCATAATGCAGAACTCACCTCTCTCAAAATCATCAGGAGCACAAAGCAGCCAAAGAATGCTAAGGAAAAAATTTTAAAGGGTCTGAGGTCTTTTTAGATATTTCGGGGGAGGGTGGGGAAAGAAAGAGCTAGATCCTCTGACTCCAAATTCAGTATCTTTCCCACTTCAATACATTTTTTGTCAGGATCTTTGAAAGACTGGTGATTAGGAGAGGCACCAAGAGACTGGGGAAGGGGAAATGTCCTGATTTTCAAATAAGAAAAGAAAATGGAAATTTCAAACTGTATGTCAATGAGCTTGATTTCAGTTCATGAAGATAGGTTATAAAAAGGATGCTTAGTGAACATTTAGAAAAGCAAGCAGAGATAACAAAGGTCCCAGCTTGGCTCCACCAAGGACAGACCATTATGGGCTAATCTTATTTCCTTTTTTGACAGTATTATCAAAATAGTAGAGCAAGAGAATATTGCAGATGTAGTTTAGCTTGGTTTTTAGCAAAGCATTTGACAAAATTTCTTCTATTATTTTGGAAACTACGGAGAGAGGCATCTCAATCGCCCTTAACGCTAGTATCTTTCCTCTGTTGATCATCTCTAATTTATCCTGTATTTATCTTGTTTGCACATAGTTGTTTGCATATTGTCTCTCCCATTAGACTATGGGCTTCTTGAGATCAGGGACTGTATTTTGCCTTTTTTTTTTTATCCCCAGCACAGAGCACAGTAACTAGCTCATAGTAGGTGCTTAATACATGCTTGTTGACTTGACTAAGCAACTGCAAAATTAGATAAATTCCAGACTGAACTGGTTGGGCAGCTAGACTCAAAGGGTGGTCATTAATGATTCAATGTCAAGTGGAAAAAGGGTCTCTAGTAGAACAATCCAGGGCTTTGTATTGGACAGCTCTGTTGAATACTTTTATCAATAATTAGGATAAGGTATAGGTAACTTCCTCATCACATCTGCAAATGACACAAAGCTGGCTAACACACTGGATAAAGAATCCCAAAACATTGTATAATGGAAAAAATCATCCAGTTTGAAGTAGTAGTATCTGAGTTCAGATTCAGACCCTGCTACTTGCTACCTGTGCAACCTTGAGAAAGTCAGATAACCTTTATTGGTGTCAGTTTCTTTATCTACACGCTGAGAACTAGAGAAGCTTTAAGATCCTTTCTAGCACTAATAATATGTTAAAGTATTGGTAAGCGAAAACAAATCACCTGAATTTAATAGGTTAAAAAGGCTGGGGGGGGGGGGGGGGGGGGGGGTAGCAATACAACAGCTTTTATCTGAAAAAACATACAGGAATCTTGATGGACTAAAGGCTCCAACTGAGCCAATTCAATGTGAATTTGGTAAGGTAGCTGAACAAGCCAAAGTGACTTGGGCTGCATGAAGAAATGTGTAACTTGCAAATAGGGAGGGAATAGTCCCACTGTCCTCTGCTCTGGTCAAACCATATTTTATTCAGTCTCAATTTGCCACATTTTAGGGAGGTCATTGATAAACTATACAGTGTACAGTGTCCAGAACAGAACAAAAAGGACAATGAAGGGTGAGCCTTGAGTTGATGCCATATGAGAATTGGTTGTAAGGATTATGTATGTTTAACTATAACTTGCATGGAGCAAATGGGGCTTATTTTCCCATAGGACACTGATTCTTGGGTAAGATACACTTTCTCCCTGACTTTCCTTTGATCCCCTCGCCTGATGTTATGACAGTCACAAGAACTATATCTCTGCTATGCCACACCCAGCACTTCCTCAACTGTCTGCCAGCCATGATTACGACTTTGAGTAGGGGTTAGCTGGAGGGAAAGGGAGGAAGTGGTTTACAATATTAATATAAGAGCCTAAGACTTGCCACTCTGGCTCAAACTCCTGGTTTACCCAAGTCAAAATTCTGTCTCTGATGAAGACATTGAGAGATGTCATATAGGAGAGTGAGGCAGATCATTGTGACATCCATTTCAAAAGCTAAGAAATGTCCCTGACATATCCCAGTTTCTCTTAGTAATGACTTAAGATTATTCAATTCCAAATGACCCCATGGAAATTGTCTAAATTGCTGTCTCTTTCTCTCTTAGCTTAGAAAGGGTATCAAGACTCTGATTGGGTTCTTGACTCTTGTCTCCCAGAACTTAATCTTCCTGCCATGGCCATAGTAACCCAAATTACTACCTCACAGGGCTGAACAGTGGAATTTTTTAGGTTTTTTTCCCTCTCTCTCTCTCTCATGCCAGGGAAAGTATAAATCAGGCTAGAACAAGTAAGAAATCTTACACCTCTCCAGTTAACATGGCTCTGACAGAAACTGATGAGTTTAACCAAGCAGAGGCAAAATTGGAAATCAAGCAGCTGGCATCTCGAATCGTAACGTGTAAAAATAAATACTATTTGGTGAGATTTAGAGGGATTATGAAAAAGTGGAGACAGCCAATTTTGGTTGTGTTTATTTCAATGAAAGCTTTTATTTAGCTGACTAGAAACAGGGCTCTTGCCCAAATCCTAGCCCTGTAAACAGAACTTATCAAGAAGAAAAGAAAGCAAAGGAGCAATCATGGCTGAAATGCTGTTATCTTGTATTTCTCCTGGTCCTGCTCCCTGACCGTCCCCACCCATCTGACTCTAGGCAGGTCCCAGGGTAGTGGCAGTAAGGAAGTGATGAGTGCCTGGTCTTGCTGTTCTAAGGCTCTGTCAGGTCAGTCTCAATATGTCTCTGTTCAAAACACAAGGGAAAAAGCACTGGATTTGGAGTTAAATCTTGACTCTAATCTTAAGGAAACTGCTTTTTCTCCTTGGCCTCAGTTTCCTCATCAGTAAAATGAGAGGACTGATCTAGATGATCCCTTAAGATCCCCTTTGGCCCCATATTCTACAGATAGCCTGATACAGAAAATGTATTTATTCTGTATCCTCCAAGTCTACTTCTCAAAGTAGATTTCTTGGTTCATACTGCCCCCCACTTGCCTTCATCTTCTCACTTGTCTGGACTATTTACTGTGACAGCCTCCAGATTTTGCTGTTGGTTCCTATCATTCCCACCTTTTTCAATCCATCCTCCACACAGTTACCAAAATAATCCTCCTAAAAAACAGTCTGGCCAGGCCACTCCCTTGCTCAAGATTCTTCAGTAGTTCCCTGTTGTGTCTAGGAAAAAATATAAAATCCTCAGCTTGAAACTTAAATCTTTTCCCAATTTGGGTCCAGCTACATTTTCAGGCTTATTGCATATTTTTTCCCTTCACTCACTTTGTATTCCAGTCAATCTGGCCTAACTGCTACTGCCCAAGCTCAGAATTTCTTTTCCCACCTCTGTGCTTTTGTATAGATGCTTCTCCATGTCTAGAATGCAGTCCCTCCTCACCTCTGCCTCCCAGAATATCCAGCTCTCTTCAAGTCTCAGGTAATGTCCCACTACTTAAGGAAGCCTTTCCTGATCCCTCTGATTGTTAGCATCCCCTTACTCCTCTAATTATGCAGATAACTTCTCTGTGTAGATGTTGGTATCCTAAGGTAGAACATAAATTCATTGGGGGTGGGAGTTGATTTTCATTGTGTCTTTGTATGCCTAGTGTCTACCACAGGATCCTGTAGATAGTAGATACTTTTTTTTAAATGCCTAGGAATTGAAAATTATGGGTATATTCATCAATTGAGGAATGGATGGACAAGTTGTTGTATATGATCGTGATGGAATATTCTTGTGCTGTAAGAAATAACAAGCAGAATACTCTCAGAAAAACCTGAAAAGAATTACATGAATTGATACAAAGTGAAATGAGCAAAACCAAGAGAACATTGTATACAGTAATGGCAACATTGTATGATGATCAACTATAAATAACTTAGTTATTCCCAACAATACAATGATCCAAGAGAACTCAGAATGAAAAATGCTATACATCTCCTGAGAAAGAACTGATAGAGTCTGAATGCAGATTAAAGTATATTTTTTCTTTATTTTTCTTGGGGCTTTTTGTCTGTGCTTTCTTTCACAAAATGACTTACATGAAAATATGTTTTGCATATTTATAACCTATATGTATAACCTATGTCAAATTGCTTGCTTTCTCAATGAGGGGGGAGGGAAGAAAGAGAATTCAGAACTCAAAATTTGGGGGGGTGAAGAATGTTAAAATTGTTTGAATATTAAAAATATTATTTTTTAAATGTTTGTTGGATTGGATTGGAATACTCTTCACCTACTTCTTGTCTACTTACCCTAAGCACCAGAGCCAGCTCAAGTATCATTTCCTCTACAGAGTCTCCCTTAAATGCAGGTCCCTTCACCCCCCTGTGACTGCTTCCCACATTTAAACTCCTAGACTATCTATGATCTCTATTACTAATTTGGACCTTAGTATATACTGCTTTAAATTATTATCTATTTTCATATTTGGGTTTACCTGTCTCCCCATTTAAATTACAAACAGGGGTGTACTAATAAATGTTTAACAACCAGCTCTCCAGGAAAAAATGTTCACAAGATACTTTTAAATTTAATCTGCACTATTAGCATTTAACCATCACTTTCTTAAGTCTAGATAATCAATAAAATAATAAATCATGCATTTGCTGATTTCCAAAATGTAAATTCTCACACTGCTAATTTAACATTGAGCACATTCAGCACACCCCTGATTGTAAGTCCCTTGAGAACAGGGACTAGGTTCAATATCCCTTTGTATCTCCCAGAACTTAGTACAGTATTAAACATAGTGAGCATTTAAGAAATATTAGTCATCAATGATGGTGGTGGTGGTGGTGGTGGTAGATTAGATTCAGAGTTTATAGAGGATTTCTGATGTGAAAATTAAATGGCTAATCTTCAAAGAACATATGCCCTCCTGAGAAGACTCTGGCCTTGCTGATTAGAGAGATTAGGCATATACCTCTTTCTGGGATATGGCACAAAGCAGACAACATCAAGGTAAGTGATGGAAAGAATTACAGCATGGGGTGGGCACTTAGAAATAACATCTCCATTATTAAAGAAAAATTGGACCAGGGGCTGGGCTGGCAGAATTCCAACCTCACATCTAGGGTGTACCTCTAGGCTAGAAATTACTTTAAAGATACCTTCAAAGCAAAGCTTGAACTTCAGAATCAAAAGTTGTGGGATAAGGTGATCATTTTCAATATGGTAAAATTCTTCCCCAGGACTTACTCAAGAAACAGAAATGGCAGAGAACCCTTCCTCTCACATCGGCACCTAAGAATGTTGCTATCATTTGTCCTTCATTCTTGAAGGTTCAGGGAGGTGATGCCATGACATGCAAGGGAACTGGATTTAAGTGAGGGGGGCTGTGCAAAGTCACCAGTCTCACTTTGGCAGTTTTACAAGAAGAACATATTGTCTTTTCTGGAAAGCATCACATAATCAAAACATCTTGGCCAACAAAACACCCTACCCCTCTCCTATTGATCTCCCTTCCCAACCTCCACCTCTTAGAACCCCTGACCTCCTACGAGACTCAACTCAAGCTCCACCACCTGCAAGAGACCTTTCCAAGTTCTGATGCTGCTAGTGCCTTTCCCTATGAGGTTACAACTTCCATGTGCTGTCTATTTCTCTTGTGTGATATACATAGATATAGATTTTCCTCCTATTAGAGTATTAGTTTCTTGAGGACAGGGACTGTTTTTGTTTTTTCATTTTATCCTCTGTACTAAATATAGCACCTGACATATAATTAGTCCTGAATAAATGGTTTTTTTATGGTTAAGAATTCCAGAGGCACTCCTTTGGGAAATGATCCTAGCTATTAGAAAATCTTTGTCCTCATACACTGGAAAAACTCTCTGGTAGTATTATAGGGATGCTAAGTAATGGGCCCTGTGACAGATTGCAGTGGCATTTTGACTAACAGCAGGCATGAGGATTTAAACAGTTTATTTGGAAATGTCATGGGAGATGCTGACACTGCTATCACATTTGACTGGATCTCATGGGAAACTGACCTGGCATAAAATTCTTTGCAATAGCTTTAACCCCAATTTACCTATTCAGCCTTATCTCCCTGCCACACCCCCATATGGTCAGGCTGATATTTCTATACTCATCTAGCTCAATCCCAACCTGAGGCCTCGGTGCTTTGGATCACATGATTCCCCCAATTCAGAATGCTTTCCCCGACCAATGGAAATCCTGTTCATCCCTCAAAGGACACTTCAAGGGTCTCCTCTCACAATTAATCTAGATCTCAAGGAGTTCTTCCTTCCCTTAACTAGTGCCCCAGCCATTCATTTTAGCATTTGATTACATACCATAGTTCTCTTATTACAGAGGCATAGAATGTCAGAGACAGAAGGGATCTTAGGAATTAGCTAATAAAGTCCCTTTCTTTAAAAAAAAAAAAAAGCCCAAGATGTAAAGTGACTTGCCCTTGGTCATATAGCAAATAAATTCAATTAATTTAAATTACTTAAATGTTAAACATTGTATGAAGTGCTGAAGAGGATCATCTAGGTAGCCAATGGATGGAGCACAGGGCCTGGAGTCAAGAAGACATGAGTTCAAATTTTACCTCAGACACAGTATCTGTGTGACCCTGTGCAAGTCACTTAGCCCTGGTTCCCTCAGTTTCTTCATCTGTAAAATGAGCTAGAGAAGAAAAAGGCAAACCACTTCAGTATCTTTACCAAGAAAACCCCAAATAAGGCTACAAAGAGTTAGACACAAGTAAACAGCAACAATACCACTTCTTCAGACCCTCAACCTCCTACTCAAACCTGTGGGGAAGGTCCCATCTCCACTGGAGGCCTGGGCTAGTCCATGTTATTAGAGTATTTCTTTTCCTCCGTGGTTACTCTACTATTTATTTTTCTTTAGAAACAACAATAACCCTAGTTCTTGACTCTTTGCATATCGAATCTCCACATACTACAAAATCTACTCCCTTCTTTAACTTCCATTCAGACAGAACAGCTTAACATTTCTCCCAACTCAGTACTGGTTTACTGTATAAATTTGAGCTCCTGGGACAAATATATAAGTTGGACTGAGGTAAATAAAGGCTAAGGAAAAGCAAGGAGAGGATTTTCCTTCCCTGTCAAAGGGCTGATAATGATTTGAAGACTTTACTTATTTTATTTACTATATAGCAGGCATTTGCTATAAGCACTTTGCAAATGTTATTTCCTTTGATCCTCACAATAACCCTGGGAGGTAGGAGCTATCATCCTCATTTTATAATTGAGGAAACTGAGGCAGACAGTGGTCAAGTGACTTGCCTAGAGTCACACAGCTAGTAAATGTCTAAAGTCATATTTGAACTCAGGTCTCCAGGACTTACTCTATCCATTGTATCATCTATGCCTTATAAATAATTTCTGCAGTTCTTTCAAGTTCTAAATCCTATAACTTCTTATGACTTAGGATTTCCTGCTTCTGAGTTTGCCTCATTGTTCTCCATGCCTGGATTTTAATTGTATGTTTTTAACTTTGATTTTGTGATCTCTAAGAACAACATCCCTGTCAAAGGCCTCACTCTGACTTGAGTTTAGATACCTTGTTGGAGAATACCCCCCCCCGCCCCGATATCTCTTATTTATTAAAATCACATTCTCCTTCAAAGGTTCTCTTCTCCTTGAAGTCTCCTCAGCTAGAAGTGCTCTCTCCCTCTTCTGAGGAACTAATTCTATTGTCCTTTGTCTCTTTCATGAACTTTCACATTCTATTTTCTATTATCATTTCTAATTCTTGCTTATAGCGATTTTTACACTCTAGTTACTCAGAATAACTTATAGTTACTTTTATTTGGAGTAGTTAGGTTGAGCAGTGAATAGAAAATTGTACCTACAGTCAGGAAGACCCACATTCAAATCCAGTCTCAGACACTTACTAATCACATGACCCTGGGAAAGTCACTTAACCCTGTCTGCCTCAGTTTCCTCAACTGTAAAATGGGGAGTGACAGCACCTGACTCCCAGGGCTGTTGCAAGGATAAAATGAGATAAAAATTGTAAAGTGTTTTGCAAGCCTTAAAGTCCTATATAAATTCTAGCTATTTTTATTTTAGTTACTGCTCTACCTCCCCATCAGTTTCCTTGCCTGTCTAAGGACAACTCTGCCCTGAGTCCCTGTCTGCAATCTCCATATGTTGGGGATTCTTAGTCACACTGCTCACTTCACTTCTGGCTTACTCTCCAGTCTGCTCCAATTCTCCACTATTTTCTTTGACCCTAGAGAAGAAGGAAAGGGAGGGTAATAAACACTCATATAATACCTACTATGTGCTAGGCACTGTGCTACACACTTTACAAATATCACCTCATTTGATCTGTATAACCACCCTGTGAAGTAGTTCTAATTATCCTCATTTTACAGTTCAGGAGACTGAGGCAGACAGAGGTTAAGTGACTTGCCCAGGGTCATTTGTCTGAGTGTCTGAGGCTAGATTCTAATTCAGGTCTTCCTGATTCTGGATTCAGGTATCCTTCCTCACTCCCCACTCCTTTACACTTCCCCTTTATATTTTGCCTACCCCTTTCAGAATGGGAGTTCCTTGAGAGGAGGGACCATCACATTTTCTTGTTTTCATGTTCCCAGTGATTACAGCAGAGTCTGACACATAGAGAGAATGCTTAATAAATGCTTGTTCTGTCATTCTATCTGTCTGCATATTTTCCATCTATCATCTATCTATGATCAATGAAGCCTGTCAGAGTGGATAGAGTGCTGGATGTGGAGTCCAGAAGACCTGTAGTTCAACTTTAACCTCTGACACTTACTAGGGAGCTATGGAACCATAGGCAAATCAGTGACCTCTTTTTGCCTCAGGCAGCTTCCCAAGAGGTATCTATCTATTAAATCATCTCAACTGTTTCCATATGAATTGAGAGGGGGAAACCCCTGAGAAATACGGAATCAACCCTGGCCTGTCTGCCAAAATAAAGGGAAACCCTCCAATGAAATCTTTCATCAGGGACTTGGGAGTCTCTGTTGCCTTTGGAGTGCCCACAAGAAGGGACATTATTAAAGAGAAGTAGGCAATTTCATACATGCTTGCTGTTTGCTCCTTGTAACTAACTACAAAATACTCATTTTAGAAATCTCATAAACTCATTATCCTTCCCAAGTTGCCAGGAGTCAAGTTTATGGGAATAAAGATCAGTCTGCATTCTGATTCAACAGCCAAATCTTTTCTATCCAGAGATGTTCAGGGTTCATCTCTCAGCACCTCTTAGCAACAAACGCAACACATCACACTGCTAAAAAGAATTTATTCCCTTACCCTTTTTGACAAGATTGTTCTCTACTAGGCCAATGAAAAAGCTAAAAATAGAACAAAGAAATTGTGACTTCCCTTCCAACAACCCACTCACTCCTTCTTCAATTCTTTAAGAGGCACAAGGGTGTTATCTTCTGAGTGGGAGGGAAGAGGGAGTCTGTGGAGCAAAACAGGCCTGGAATTCAGGGCAAGGCACCTGGAAGCCTCTCTTTATACCTAGTGAAGTCCCCTCTCCCCTTTAGGAAAAGGAGAAGGGACAGAGAAAAAGATCCAGGCTCTGAATCCTCACAGATAAGGAGCCCCATTAGTTGTTAAAACATTAGAAGTTCAGAACAGTTTGGGAGACTTGAAACTGCCCCAAAAAGGGAAAAGGACTTGTATCTGTACTAATATTTATACAAATATTTTGTACAAAATATTTATAGCAGGCAGATTAAAGGGTGGAACCAATATGGCAGAGTAGAAGCAGCAAAATATTCATAGCAGCTCTTTTTGTAGTGACTAAGAATTGGAAATCAGGAGCGGCTAGGTGGTGCAGTGAGTGGAGTACTGGTCCTGGAGTCAGGAGGACCTGAGTTCAGATCCGGCCTCAGACACTTAACACACACACACACACACACACACACACAACTAGCCGTGTGACCTTGGGCAAGTTACTTAACCCCAATTGCCCTCCAAAAGGCAAAAAAAAAAAAAAATTGGAAATCAAAGGGATTCCTATCAATTGGGAAATGATTACACAAGCTGGTATATGGTTATAATGGAATATGATTGTGCTATAAGAAATGACAAGCAGGATGATTTCAGAAAAACCTGGAAAGACTTACATGAACTGATGCATAGTGAAAGGAGCAGAACCAGGAGAACATTGTACACAGTAACAGTGATATTGTTTGGTGAACAATTATGAACAACTTAGCTATTCTCAGCAATACAATGATTCAAAACAATCCAAAGGACTAATGAGGAAGCATACTATCTGCCTCCAGAGAAAAAACTGATATTGATTGAAAACAGACTGAATCATGCTATTTTTCATTTTCTTTAATTTTTTTCTTTTATCCAAGTCTTCTTGTACAAAATGACTAATATGGAAATGTTTACATAATTGCACATATATAACTTGTATCAGATTGCTCACTGTCTCAGGGAGAAGGGAGAGGAAGGAAAGAGGTATAGAATTTGGAACTCAAAACTTTAAATAAAAATGTTTTCAAAATTGGAGGAAAAAAAAAAGAAAGAAACTGTCTAAAATATCTCCTTAGAGGAATGATAGATAGCATTGAATAGTGGATAAGAATTGGCAGGAGAGTCAAAAAGTTACAGGTTTAAGATATGCCTCTGAAATGTTCTTCTTTGGCAACCCTGGGCAAATTGCTCAATCTCTCATTCCTCTTCCCACCTGAACTACCAGCAGCAGTCACTCTTTAAGACCTCAAATTGCAAAGCAGGTACTGATCCTCATTAGTAAAGGAAGGTTTTCTTTGGTGTTTTAAAATGTTAAGGAATCAAGGGGCAGCTAGTTGACTCAGGATGATCTGAGTTCAAATTCAGCCTCAGACACTTACTAGTTATGCTACCCCTGGGCAAATCAATAAACTCCCATTACATCAAAAAAAAAAAATGTTAAGGAGTCAGTATAAAGAAAGAATTTTGAAATATTTGGGGAGCAGTTAGATGGTGTACTAAATGTAGCACTGGGCCTGGAGTCAGAAAGACATAAGCTCAAATCTGGTTTCAGATAGTGTTTATGGGCTTTAACCTCTGTTTGCCTCAGTTTCCTCATTGGTAAAATGTGGGTTATAATAGCACCTACCTACCAGTGTTGTTGTGAGGATCAAATGAGATAATATTGCAAAGTGCTTAGTACAACACCTGGCACAAGGTAAGTTCTATATAAATGTAGTTTATTATTTTATCTGAAGAATATTTCATAAATACAAGTCATGAGAAGATGTTGAATTGGATGGGTTGCCATTTTAGCCCTATTCTTCACTCTTTCTTGAGCTGATCCACCTGGACACTGATTAGATACAGATTTCAAAGATGCTCCTAGAACTCCCTAATTGAAACTCACAGTTTCATGACTTTCCTAAGAATATGCACTGGGCATGAGGGAAGGGTGAAGTCTTAAAGACTCAATACATTTTCTAAAAAACTTTCTGGTTCATCAGGATCATTCAGTGACAGAAACAAGTCAGAAATAGCTCTTCCTATATTGGTGGAATAGAATAGAATATGGATTGGAACTTCCTGTGATGATCTAAGGCTTCCAGGAATGGGGAACCTGCCACAGGTCCCCCACCCCTGCCCAATCCTTTCATTTTACCCAAGGTCACATAGCTAATAAGCAGCAATGGTAGAATTAGAACCCAGGTCTCCTGATTACTTAAGCGGTGCTCTTTCCAACATACCACATTGCCAAAAAAAATTTTACTTTCCCTGCTCCATCTTGACAAAATTGTCCTTTCCCAGGCCAGAGAAAAAGCAAAAAATAGAATGGAGGAGTTATGACTCCCCTCCCAATAACCCACTCACCCCCTTCCTCAATTCTTAAAGAGGCACAAGGGTATTATCTCTGGAGTGGGATGGAAGCAAGAACCTGTGAAGCAAAACAGGCCTGGCATTGTGCCTGGCTTTCTAACAAGCATTGCTTCATTAAACACACCTCCCAGGGACATAAGCTACAGTTAAGACTTGGGAACCCAACCTATGCTTCTGATACTCATCTTCACCATCACCACCACCATCACCGGCCAAAAAACACCATAAATTTATAAATCCATCTTAAATTTAGAATTTGAAAGAACCTCAGAAGTCATTTATGCTGAACCCATAATAGCCCAGAGAACTGTTAGGATTCGCCCAAAGTCACATACACAGTAAGTAGCAAAGCTGGAATCTGAATCCAAATTGTCTTGATCCCATAACCATCTTTCTTTCCCGGGTACCATGCTGCCTCCCATGCCCTCAGTCTCTGCCTGATACTCCAAACTTCTGAACCCTCAAGGGTGTAAGGATTCTTTTCCAACTATGTAGGAGAGCTAGACAAGAAATTAAAGTTGTGTTGGGGGCACAGGGGTGGGGAAACAGTGGGTAAAAGCTTTGTTTCTTTCTAGCTCTTCTAGGCAAGCTCCCAGCCCCTTAAAATTGTTGTTGCCGCTGCCATGATGGAAATATTTTTTCAACTTTTAAAAGTTTATGAAAAAGCTATTTGTGAATATTTTGCAAGACGCAACAAAATATGGTATTTAGGGGACCTGGATACTCATCTGAGCTTTACACTCACTAAGCTTGTTGGTTCCATCTCACATTTGTTTTTAAAATTTAGAATTTACACCTGAAAGTACACCCAACTTACAGAGTGAACATCTCAGACAAGGATAGCCAAGCCTCAAAGTACTCTGTAATGTGCATCAACTCAAAAATTGTAGTTGATGAGCCCCCACTGATGTGTTTATTTTTTTCTACTCAGCCAAAGGACACAACTGGTTCAAAACAAACAGTGTAATAAGAAAAGCAGCAATGCATTTCCCTCCTTAAATTTAGGGTCCCACACATATGCACAAGATCAGTAGGAATAGTATACATAGGTGGGGAATACATGGAGAGACACATGTAGTCAGAGCATATGTGTTAAGGAATAACCCAATGTCCTTTGATGATGTCATCGAGCCTCTCCTACTAAACCTGCCCCTCCGTATTCTACTTTGTATGCATGCAGTCTTTGTTGGACATACAGTCTCTTCCAGGAATATAGGTATGGCAACTACAGTATCTGCTAAGTATTTCTCTCTGCTAATCACATGCAACCAAGACAGAATGGTGGTCCATTGGACCTAGAGTTTTTACTAGGCATAGTTCTCCAGTGATTACAAAGTTTTGGTCCTCAATGCAAATGAATGGAAATGGGAAAATGGCCTAGGAACAAAATTAAACCCAGAATACAAGTCATTGTCTTCCTTCTTCCTAACTATAGTCTCATTTTGAATATGTCTATGTGGCCAGCAACAAACTATTACAAAAAGAAATGCATTCATATATTATTAGAGCTGGGAATAGCCCAGAAAACCATCTAGTGCAGGGGTGGGGAACCTGTGGCCTCACAGCCATATGTGGCCTTCTAGGTCCTTGGATGCAGCATTCTAATGGAATCCAAGTTTTATATAACAAATCCTTTAATTAAGGGAATTTGTTCTGTGAAATTTGGATTTGATCAAAGGGCTGTACTTGAGGACCTAGAGGGCCACATGTGACCTTGAGGTTGCAGGGTCCCCACTCCTGATCTAGTCTAACCAGCTTCCTCATTTTCCAGTTATCCTATTTAATCATCTTCCCCCTAAAAACCATATCTCCCCCACCCCCAACTTTCCTATTTCTGTTGAGAGCATCACCTTCATCCTGGTCACTCATGTTCAAAACCCTGGAGTTGTCTTTTATTCTGAAATGCCCTAGATCCAATCAGCTGCCAAACCATATTGATTCTACCTTCACAGCCTCTCTCACATTGAGCTGCCCCTTCTTTTCCACTATACTGCCAGTACCCTAGTCCAGGTCCTAAGGTTACAGTCAAACTGGACTCCTGGACATTCCCCATCCCATCTTACACTCATTGCCTAGATGCAAGCCCCACTAACCCACAATGTACTCCTTCCTCATCTCTGCCTATTGAAAGTCCTTCAAGGTCCAGCTCAGGTGTCACCCTCCATGAAGTCTTCCTTCTAACCCCAGCAAAAAAATTACTTTTGCCATTTTCAAACAGTCTTAGAACACTTGATCTGGGCTTCTTCTTTGCCCCTATTATATCTTTCCTTGCATCACACTTATTTGCATACATTTTTCTCCATTGTATTATAACCTCCTTGAAAGCACTACCTCTTACTGTCTACATTACCTTGAGCAAGTCATATTACCTCTTTTGGCCTCATTTCCTTCATTTATAAAATAAGGAAGTTGTCACAGATGACCTCCAAGTTTCCTTTCACTTCTTAATCTACAATAGAATCATTTTTCATCTTCATATCCCCAGTGTCTAGATAAGTGTTTTCCAATCAAATCAGAGTTGCCAGTACACAGACAAATAAAATGACCTGCCAATGACCACACACCTAATACATGTCAGGAGGCAAGACTTGAACTCAGATCTTCCGGACTCACCCTCTATCCACTACACCACACTGCCTCTCTTCCTTTGAACATAGTAGATACTTGATAAATGTTTATAAAATTCAGTGTGAAAAATGAGATCTGAAAAATGTAAATGATTTGTTTGTATCATCTTTGGACATGGACCCTTGTGGTTAACCACTCACCTAAATATTTAGGACTCCTATATTAGCACTCCAGCCTTATAACAATGATCTATCATATTTGTGTATTATTTTGCTATTTACAAAGTACTTTGAGAATATTCTCCTGTTTCAGCCTTACCACAACCCTTTTAGCAAAACAGGTCAAGTATTATTAACTGTTTTATAGCTATGGAAAATGGGGCCCAGAGATGTAAAGTCTCTTTTATCCAGGTTACACAGCATGTACGCAGCAAAGCAAAGCCTAGGAATTCAGGGGTTCTGACTTCGATAATGTTATTTCAACTAGGCCATGACCACACTATATCTTCCAGGTATGATGACCCCTTACTAAAATCCATCAGATCCCCCCAACAGGGGGTTGGCCATTGTTTGCTGAGCAGATATATGCAGTACAGACACCTGACTATTTGTGCCCTTAAGCTCCCCAACGCTCTCTTACTCCTATCTTCTGGGATTCTCAGTAAATCTGGACTTCCACCATATCATCGCTATACAATCAGATTTGGGGTATGGTTGTTTCCATTCCCACCTAGGCAGAACAGTACAGGAAAAAAAAAATGGTAGGACAGATGGTTGTGTTTGTCCTCCCCCTGCTGGCCAATTTATAGATAAGACAAAATCAAGCTTTGCAACAAATTTGTTTCCCTCAGTACAGGAAAATATCACAACACACATACGTTAGGTGCCTAATCTTGGGGGCCAAGCCTCACTTTTCTAAGCACTTTCTCTTCTTCTCTTCCCTCATTTTACCCAAACCTGTATCTCTCTCCACCTCTCATTTCCTCACACAGTCCAAGGTCTTCAGGCCTTCTCTTCACCCCCCTCTTCTGTCTTCTCAAAACCTGCTTTAAAAAGTCAATTACTGACAACAGCTTAAAGTGTGACCCTCCTTGTAAGAGGGATCAGTGACTTCACTTAAGGGGATAAAACTCCCTGAAAGAATTACAGAATCAACAGAAGAGAAGACGATTTGGAAATCACAACCAGAGTCTATATTCCCCAGAGGGTCTATGTGCCAGCCGTGCTAAGTACCTTTTATAAATATGATCTCACAAATTTCCATGGGAAACGAGTGCTACCAATATCCATATTTTACTGTTTAGGAAACTGAGACCAACAGAGGTTAAGTAACCTGCCCAGCCACACACAGGCAGTAAGTGTCTGAGGCTGGATTCATACTCAGGTCCTCCTGACTCCAGGCCCAGTGCTCTAACAGCTGCACCACCAAGCTTCTCTGTATAAAAGGAAAAGCACTGACCTGGGAGTGAGGACCTGGATTCCAATACTGACTCTGAGACTTATAAATTATATTAGCTCAGCAAGTTGTATCATCTTTCCCTGGAGTCCAGTTTTTCTCATTTGTCAAATGAGGATAACTCCACCTGCCCTGTCTACTTAGGAATATTGTAAGAATTAAATAAAGGCACATTAGTGAAAATATCTAGTAAATACTTAAATGCACATGAAGCCTAGTATTGTATTTGGTGTGGGGAACTTCCAGGATGGAAAGGCCCTTCACCAATACACATTGACAGTTCTGGAGAGGAGGCTTGGCCATGGTCACACAGCTAGTCAGCATCAGAGCTAGGTCTTCCTGACCCTAAGTCAGGCCTCTCTGTGCATTGTACCTTAAACATAGCCTCTCCACTATTACATTTGCTATATGTTAAAAGATAGCCCTCCCTGAGATTTCTTAAAAACTCTGTAAATATCAATATTTCACCCATAACAAAGTCATACAGAGGCTTAATTTTTAATCTACTTTGCTACAGCTTGCATTATCAAGCCCCTTCTAAGCACTGGGTGCTGGGCTTCATGCAGGAGTTTGGAACACAAAAGGAAGATAGGGCCTGACTCAAGGAGCTGCCATTGTCACCCTCTTTCTAGCACCAACGGACTGATCTGATCATTGTCCCCAAAACAAGAGGTGGAAAGCTGGGGAAGGGGCTATGGAGAACCCAGGACTTGGGATCAAGTTGTAGCTCTGATACATAAGCAAGTCCCGCTATGGGCAAGTCATTTGGTCAATTTTCAGAGAATTAATTTGCTCCCTTTTCCCCATCCCTTTGCTTTTTCTCACCCAGAAGGAAAAAAAGACCAGAGGAAGCACCAATGATTTATGGAGATCAAGAGAAAAAAAAAACAGCCCTCCCAGCATCCTCTGGACTTGATAGAAGGATTTCAGCAGCAGCCACCAGATGTGTTCCTCCAAGATCTGAGAATCCAAGGCTTAGCATCCTTAGCCACAGGAAGCCCCAGGCTGGACTTACCTGGGGGAGCGGAGCTGGGAGATGGGAGGGAGTGCTTAACTTGAATGAGAACATGCCACTCTACATGGTCCCTTCTTGGACTGTAACCGCCCTGGCCTTAATGCAAAATCATTCCTCACCCTCCATGGAGCCAGGGGAGGAAGGGAATTAATTAACATGAGCCATGGCTCCCACCTACTGGGGGAACACTGCTCATAAACCGCAGGCTGAGGATAGATATCCCTATAAAGAATACAAAGTGAG
Source organism: Petaurus breviceps papuanus (assembly GCF_028583685.1). Lineage (NCBI taxonomy): Eukaryota > Metazoa > Chordata > Mammalia > Diprotodontia > Petauridae > Petaurus > Petaurus breviceps. Next base: position 84,378,943 of record NW_027186296.1, read on the forward strand.
AGGCCATTCCTCCCTCCGGGAGCGCTGGCGAATAGCACCGACTCTTGTTCTTATTAAAAAGGGGAATCAGGCCATTGGCAGGGAGCTTCTTTTCTGATTAAAATACCATATTCCCTGGGGTCAACATAGATGCATAATGATCCCTGATATTTGTTCGATACTTCACAGTCTGCCTAATATCGCCACATCCAGGACCTCATCTGATCCTTTCTTGTTGTTGCTGCTGCTATTGCCCAGTCTTTTTCAGTCTTACCTGACTCTTCATGATCCCATATGAGATTTTCTTGGCAAAGATGCTACAGTAGCTTGCCATGTCCTTCTCCAGACCATTTTACAGATGAGGAAACTGAGGCAAACCATGTTAAGTGACTGGCCCTGGGTCACAGAGCTGGTAAATGTCTGAGGTCAGATTTGAATTCACAAAGAAGAGTCTTCCTGACTCCAGGGCTGGCATTCTATCCATTACACCACCTAACTGCCCCTGAGTCACCCTATGAAGTAGATAGAGCAGGTATAATTATTTCCACTTCCCAGATAAGAAAGCCAAGTCTCTGAAAGACAGTCTGATACAATAGCAGAAAGAGCCCTGTATTTTGGAGTCCAAAGGCCTGGGTTCAAATCCTTGCCTTGCCACTTAAAACTATATGGTATTAGGCAATTAACTTACCCACTTGAGTTTCATTTTTCTCTTATCTAAAATGAGGGAATTGAGCCAGATAACAATAGCTAGCATTTATATAGTGCTTTAAGATGATCAAATATCTCAATTTATCCTGACAATAACCCTGGCAGGTAGGTGTCATTATCTTCTTCATTTTACAGATGAGGAAACTGAAGCTAACAGAGGTTAAGTGACTTGCCCATGGGATCAAAAAAGACCTGGATTCAAATTCTGCCTCTGACCTTTATTAGCTGTGTGACCACAGTGAAGTTCTTTAACCTCTCTGACCCTCAGTTCTCTTGTTCTTAAAGTAGTGATAATAATATTTTTATGGTCTACTTCCAGGGCTGTGGTTAAACATCAAGTAAAATAATGAATGTATAGTGCTCTGCAAACCTCAGCATGCATTTATAACATAAATGTTATAACTCTGAATGAGTTGGAAGAGACTCCTCTCCAGGGGTCATTACTACAACGCATTTTGTTGTTCCGTCATTTTGGTCATGCCCAGCTCTTTGTGACCCCATTTGGAATTTTCTTGGCAAAGATACTGGAGGGTTTGCCATTTCCTTCTCCAGTTTATTTTACAGATGAGGAAATTGAGGCAAAGAGGTAAGTAATGTGCCCAGGATCACACAGTTAGTATCTCAGGCCAGATTTGAACTCAGGAAAATGAGTCTTTCTGATTTCAGACCTGGCACTTTATCCCCTGGGCCACCACTATTTAAATGACTCTATAAAAGCTAAAATTGTCTAAGTGCTTTGATGATGTGACTATAGCTGATCCCAGTATATTTCCTCTCTCAGATAAAGGAATAGAGAAAATAAACACAGGGAGTATAATTGTACCTTTCCTCTCATTAACGCCAACAGGATTTTGTCCTGGTCTCTCGTCATTCTGGTCAGAGCTAAGTCACCTTTCAGCAACTCTTCCCACACTGGCTTCAAAATCAGCTCCCTCAAATTGACCTGAGGACCAGAAAGAGCCCTATCTGAAAAAATAAGAGGGTAACTCATGAAGCCCCAAGTCCAAGGGCCCTCTTCTCCCCTGCTGTAAAATGGGTCTGATATGATTTGAAGACTTACAGCTTGTAGTAGTAGTAGTAATAGTAGTAGCAGTTGCAGCAACAGCAGCAATAGTAGTAGTAGTAGTAGTAGTAGTAGTGATAACAATAATAATAAATATATATAACATTTATATAACACTTTAAGGTTTACAAAGTTCTTTATATAAAGAACTAAGAGGGTGGAGTAAAAGCAGGGACTTGCTTGAGATATCTCTCCCGAGCCCTTCCAAATATCTGTAAAAATTACTCTAAAAAAAATTCCAGAGCATCAGAACCCACAAAATAACAGAGTGAAACAAATCTCTAGCCCAAGACAACCTGGAAGACTAACAGGAAAGGTCTGTTGCACCAGTCTGAGAGAAGAGTGTAGTCCATCATGGCCCGCCCCAGCACAGACACGGCCTTAGCAAAACTGGAGCCGGCTTCAGGGTACTAAATCACTGGTAGTTGTGGTGGTTTACAGACTTCTCAACCCACAAATGCCAAAGACAACTTAGAAGGTCAGTAGAAAAGGCCTCTCAGACCTGGGTGAGAGAGTAGTGAGGTCTGGCCCCAGCCCCAGGGTGGTGGCAGCAGAGGCAATGGCTGCTTCCAGAGCTCTCGGCCCACAGATGGTACAGGGATCAAGTGACTAATCAAAGAGGGATTGCAGGGATCTCTCTGCTAACACCGAGGCAGGATTCTCTTGCCTTGCCTGTGCTTGGATCTGGGTCACAGTACTGAGGCAAGGAGGAGCACTGGCACAGCAGAGTTTATGGTGGCACTGGAGGGGGTTACTCATAAACCAGAGCACAGACCAGGAGAGGAGTAAACACCTCTCCTTTGATCATATAACATTGAAAGAACTGAAAATGTATAGATCCCTAGAAATATTTCTGAAAATAGCTGCACAAAACCCCTGAAGCTTGGGACAGTACACCCTCCACACTGGAAGTAGAGTCCTACCTTAACAAAGAGCTAGAAAGTCAAGTACTTGGCTGGGAAAATGAACAAACAGCAGGGAAAAAATCAGACTATAGAATCTTACTTTGGTGACAAGGAAGATCAAAACATATAACCAGAAAAAAACAAAGTCAAAGCTCCTACATCCAAAGCCTCCAAGAAAAACATGAATTGGTCTCAGGCCATGGAAGAGCTCAAAAAGGATTTTGAAAATCAAGTAAGAGAACTACAGGAAAAAATGGGAAGAAAAATGAGAGTGATGTAAGAAAATAATGAAAAATGAGTCAACAGTTTACTAAAGGAGACCTAAAAAAATGCTGAAGAAAATAACACTTTAAAAAATAGACCAACCCAAATGGCAAAAGAGGTCCAAAAAGCCAATGAGTAGAAGAAATCAAGAAATTATAAAACAAAATCAAAAGAATGAAAAAATAGAAGACAATATGAAATATTCCATTGGAAAAACAACTGACCTTTAAAATAGATCCAGGAAAGATAATTTAAAAATTATTGGACTACCTGAAAGCCATGATCAAAAAAAGAACCTGGATATCTTCTTTCAAGAAATTATCAAGGAAAACTGCCCTGATGTTCTGGAATCAGAGGATAAAATAGAAATTGAGGGAGTCCACTGGTCACCTCCCAAAAGAGGTCCCAAAAGGAAAACTCATAGAAATATTATGGCCAAATTCCAGAGTTCCCAGGTCAAGGAGAAAATATTACAAGTAGCCAGAAAGAAACAATTCAAGTATTATGGAAACACAATCAGGATAACACAAGATTTAGCAGCTTCTACATTAAGGGATTGGAGGGCTTGGAAAACATAATATTCTGGAGGTCAAAAGAGATAGGATTAAAACCAAGAATCACCTACCCAGAAAAACTGAGTATAATCCTTCAGGGGGGGAAATGGATATTTAATGAAATAGAAGACTTTCAAGCATTCCTGATGAAAAGAAAATTTTACCTTCAAATACAAGACTCAAGAGAAGCATGAAAATGAAAACAGAAAAGAGAAATCATAAGGGACTTATTAAAGTTTACATTCCTACATGGAAAGATGATATTTGTAACTCATGAGACCTTTCTCAGTATTAGGGTAGTTGGATGGAATATATACATACACACACACATATAATATATATGTATATATATATACACATACACAGGGCACAAGGTGAGTTGAATATGAAGGGATGATATCTAAAAAATAAAATTAAGGGGTGAGAGAGGAATGTACTGAGAGAAGGATAAAGGGAGAGGTAGAATGGAGTAAATGATCTCATGTAAAAGAGTCAAGAAAAAGCTTTTACAGTGGAGGGGAAGGAGAAAGTGAGTGGGAATGAATGAACCTTACTGTCATTGGATTTGGCTTAAGGAGATAACAACATACACACTCAATTGGGTATGGTAATCTGTCTTACCCTACAAGAAAGTAGGGGGGAGAAGATAAGAGAGGGAGGCATGATAGAATGGAGGGCAAAAGGGAGGAGGAGGTAATCAGAAGCAAACACTTTTGAGGAGAGACAGGTTCAAAAAAGAGAATAGAATAAATGTGGGGTGGTATAGTATGGAGGGAAATATAGTTAGTCTTTCACAACATGACTGCTAATGAAAGTGTTTTGCATGACTACATATGTATAACATATATTGAATTGCTTGCCTTTTCAATGAGGGTGGATGGGGAGTAAGGAAGTGAGAGAATGTGGAACTCAAAGTTTCAAAAATGAATGTTAAAAATTGTTTTTACATGCAACTGGGAATAAGATATATAGGCAATATATAGGGGTATATAAATCAATCTTGTACTACCGGAAAATAGAAGGAAAGAGGATAAGGGATGGGGGGAGAATGATAGAAAGGAGGGCAGATTGGGGGGAGGGGTGATCAGAATACATGCCGTCTTGAGATGGGAGGAGGGGAGAGATGGGGAAAAAATTTAGAATTCAAAATCTTATGGAAGTGAATGTTGAAAACTAAAAATTAATTAATAGAAAATTTTAAAAATAAAGGCTCGCATAATCTCCCTTGATCCTTGCAAGGACCCTGTCAGGTAGATGCTACTCTTATTATGCCCATTTTACAGATGACGAAACTGAGGCTTCGAGGTTAAGAGACTTTATTAGAGTCACACAGCTAGTGACTAAGCAGGATTCAAACTCAGGTCTTCCTGATCTCAAGTCCAGAATTCTTGTCACTATGCCACCTTTATTCATTGAGGATTTCAGGAGGCAGGCACTATGGGAACTAAAGAAGTATCAACCATAGTTTGTATCCTCAGGGGACATACCTTCTTCTTGGAGAAACAAGAAGAAAGTGCATGAAATAAGGAGAGGTACAGCAAATGGGTCCAACACAGAAGATATTGATAAGTGTTCTCAGAGATCAAAGCTGGTATCATCAGGGAGATATAATTTTGAGCTCTTCAAGCATTCAGGACATCCCAAATAACTCTGGGTTTCAGCCTTAGGGCTCATCCCTTGACACCTGCTGAGAGAGAATGCCAAAGACTGGCTGGGACAGGCTGACCAGTTGCTTTTCTGCCATAGCAGGCCTCTCACAGTCAGGACCCAATCCAGGACCAGAAGCTCAGACACAGACACCTAGTCTCTTGCCAACAAGGATTTGTCCAGGAACAAGTCCTGAGACACCAGGCTCCATTAGCAGCCAATTATATGTTCAGTGTATAGTCTCTCCTGAGTGAGCATCACCTCCCATCATCTTGGGAAGAGGCAAAACTTATTCTTAGTACAAGTTCAATCAGGCTCCTAGAGAACTAATCATTAACCAAGTATTTTTCCACCCAGATGTCCAACCCCATTTCCCTACTGGTTCAACCCTTCCTTCCCTGGAATTTAAGATAATATAGTCTAAGACCATCTTTCATCATCATAAGACTCTGAAGGGTGGGAGTTTCATTCAATTGCTACTACCCCCCTTATGTGGCTGAGAAAACTTTTGCCTCCTTCTCTAATCCATATGATTGAGTTTCCATCTGCTAAAGTAAAAACTCTCTTCTCCAGTTGCCACTCCTGTTTTCTCATCCCACTCTACTCCATCTCTACCTCTCCTCAATCCCTGTATTTATGTTTCCTTTCCATTGAGACTTCCGAAACCACCCATTCTATCACCAATAAGCTTTCATTCTTCCTAAACCTTTTCCTCTTATACTCTCCATCTTTTTGCACTCTGAAAAATCGAATTCCCTTCCAGAAGATATTGATTATAGTGATTACATTACCCTCTCTCCAGCACTAGGCTCTCCTCTTCTCTATCACCTCTGGTATAGAAACTAGTCACGATGACAGAATAGGACGAAGTAGCACTGCCCAGCTCCTCCAAAAGCTACTCCAGCAAAGTTCTAAGAAAGCAGAACAGGGCAGGAACTGTGGAACAGCGGTGGGCCAGGAAGGATTCAGACCCCAGGCTCCAAACAGGGCTGGGCCAGCAGTACAGTGAGAGGGAGCCCAGGCCAAATCACAGACCAGCGCCTAGGCCAGCAACACCAGGTCTCCCAGAGGGTCTGTGACCAGAATACCTGACTCAGACCTTAAGAGTTCCCAACTAGGTCAGCAGCACAGGGTCCTCCAGAGAAGATCCCACACTCAGCCCTCGTCCCAAAACAGATCTAGGTCTGCACTACAGTCTTTCCACAGAGATCATCATGGACTCAGCCTTAGGACTAGAACAGTGCTAGGCCAGCATCACTCCTAGAACAGGGCAGGTCCATAACAGGGCTGACAAGCTATGAGCCTGCTGAGGCTTCAAACTAGCTAACAAGGGCTAGGGCTAGCTACCGTCTATTGGGACAAGTCTATAACTGTTGTTCAGTCATTTAGTCATGTCTGACTATTCATGATCCCAAAAGGGGTTTTCTTGGCAAAAATACTGGAATGGTTTGCCATTTCCTTCTCCAGTGGCTTAAGGCAAACAGAGGTTAAGTAACTTGCCTAAAGTCACACAGCTAGTAAGTGTGAGGCCATATTTGAACTCAGGTCTTCCTGACTCTGGGCCCAGAATTCTATCCACTGAGCCACCTAGCTTGCCTATAACTGTATTGCCTATATCCAAACTGGAGCCTAGAACCTGGAAAGTCCAGGAGGACAAAGATCAGACCATGCTCTTAACCTGACCACATAGGGCCCACTAAAAGTTTGTAGCTTCCTGGTTCAAGTTGTGACCCTAGAATACCACAGCATTCAATACTTAAAGAATACGGTGGCAGGACCCAAGATAAGATGGGCTAGGACCATACAAGGCCATGACAGTTTTGTCAAAAGTGCACAAAGCTTGACCCTAACTCTAAGTCCCAATGCAGGAAGCAAAAAGGGAAAAAATGAGTAAACAAAAAAGATAAATATCTTAGAATTCCAGGAATGCCCAAGATACATCCCCAGAAAAGGAGAATAACCCCAAAATACCAGAAGCAAAACTTCATGGAAAATAGCTCCTCATCCTACTTGGTATATTTTTTGGCCTCTATCTCCTGAATCTCTCCTCATTTGGTTTAGGTTATGATGCTCTCTCCCAATTCTCCCACCTGTTCTCCCCTAATATCCTTTGCTAGAGCCATCATCATTTATCACCTACCCCCAAGAGTAAGAATGGATATTCTTGATTCTAAGTTTCTGTCCTGGGCTCTCTTCTTTTTTCTCTTAATAACCTCATCAGCTCCCATAGGTTTATTTTTTCTTGTCACAAATGACCCTCAAATCTCTATACCCAGACCTGATCTCATCCTTGACCTCCAGTTTCACATTACCAACTGCCTATTGTATTTTTTCACCCAGATCTCCCATCAACATCTCAAACTGATCATGTCCAAAAGAGGACTCATTATCTAAACCCACCAGTCTTCCCAAGTTCCTTATTACTGTTAAGGTTACCACCATCTTTCCAATGACCCAGTTTCTGAAGCTCAAAAATCATTCTTGACTCTTCCCCTGTCCTCATCTCTCCCATACATATACATATATCCAATCATTCATCAAGTCTGAGAATAAAAAGGAAACAATTGCAAAAAAAAAAAAATCAGTCTCCTGAATCCTCCCAAAATGTCCTGCATCTCCCTGTGAATGGAGTGATATTAAAAATGAAAATCCCAGTCTGCTCTGAGCAGCTTTGGCTGCTCCCTCCTTCCCCACCCTTCAGCTCCTAATGGCCCCTGGTTGCTGACTAAGAGCTAGAGAAACAGGACACACAAAGAAAATGTGATCCTTAAAAAGCTTTCCTGTCAATTGTTATTTCACCAATTACTTCTGAATACAAGCTTAACCACTTCACTCTAACACCAGCAATCAAACTGCATCAAACACCCATTCCTGTCAACAGGAAAGAAGCACTTCGAGGTGGGAAAAACGCCCAGGCCAGAAGATGACAATTCTCCCTCCAGTTGGCTATGGAAGAAATTCAATAGTACCTGCCAGGCTCTAAGAGAGAGCTAATGGCCTATCTGCCTGCGTGTCAGAAAGAAAGAAAAGGGTGGCAAGTGAGGTGAAGAAAGAAGGGAAATGAGCAGAAATAAGAAACATGAAGCAGCAGTCTTTGGGGAAGAGGTGAAAGGGGGCAGGGGCAGCAACACAGGAGATACTAAATCAGAAAAAAATCGTTCCCATTCTATATGAAACCAGAGAGAGATCTTTCTCTTTAAGGAAATAACCTCATGATATTATGTTACATTGTATTAGTTGAGAGTTTTTGAGATATCTTCATGGAATCTTTGTCCACTTGACCACAAGGAACTGAACTCTGACCAACGAGTAAAAGCTATGGGGAGGAAGGTTTCAACTCAGTCTAAGGAAAATCTTCGTAAAAGAGCTAACAGCTGCCTCCAGAAGTAATGAGTTTCCTGTCATTGTAAGTGCTCAAGCACAGTAGGAATGTTGACCAGGTGAGGCTACAATAGAAGGAATTCCTTCACTAGGTGGGAGATTCAACTAGGAGACGCCTGGGGGCCCTTCAAATGCTAACCTTCTTTGATTCTATGCATTAGGTATTTCATGAAACTCTTCCTTACCCAATCATTTTAGCAACCTTCCTCTGGGCAGTCCTACTATGTGGCCTTGAAGTGTGGCAACCAGATTCCAAAAATAAGCATACCAGAGTTTTGTCCAAAAGTGGATTTTCAACTTCCAGAAACCCAATCTACCCTTTGACCCCTCACCACTGAATAGGCATTTCTGGTAGAGAGGAGGAAGACGGGAAGAGGTGAGGGAAGGAAAAGTAAGAAGAAAGGAATTTAATTTGAGGTTGTTTCAATTATTACGGTTTCTCATAAATTAAAGTCAGGCATGGCCAGTGTCTTGAAGGAAAACCTTACAAATTCAAACCTACTTTCTAAGCAGTGAATACAGTGTACTCCAGCACTCTCAGGAGAAAATATTACTTTCCTCTTGAAAAAAACCCAAGCTTGAATTCTTTGAGAAATGGATCACAGACACCATGGCTGATAGATAATGCTGGCAGAAAGAAAAACATGGGTGTCTCAATATGCCAACAAACCTCCCGTAGCAGGGTACCAAATCATTCCACACCCCCTCCCCCATTACCAGTTCATCAGCAAGTCCAAGTTTCACATTTGGGTATGGTCAGTCTACTAACCCAGAGGAGATAAGACAGATGGAGCTCAAACACATGCCAAATTCTGACATTAACAAAGCAAATGATACTGGCTCCAAATCAAAGCCAGAAATTCACCATATCCATGGTCTGGGCAGGAAACTATGGCTAATTCGATTCAATTCTACAAACATTTCTTAACCATCTCATATATCCCAGAAAGTAATTTAGACCCTGGCTTAGAAATACAGAAAGAAAAGAAGAGAAAGGGAGAGGGGAGGAGAGGGGAGAGGACAGGAGAGTGATGGAGAGACCCTGCCTTTGAAATGATGTATAAACATAAAATGATTTGAGGATGAAGAAAACAATAATCAGGAGAATGAGGGAACATTTCAGAGAAAAGGAGCCTTCTAAGCTTTAAAAGAACATAGATTTATTTGGAGATGAAGTAGGAGCACAACCTGAAGAGGAATGTGGATATGAAGGAAGGAAGACATTGAAGGAAAATAAGGATTCTTCAGACATAAGAAAGGAGCACATAAGAGAAGGCATAAGAGAAGACATGTGCAAAGGTTGTTGTGTTTGCCCTTCGTTCCCAAAGAGGACCATGGCATCAGGGAAAAGATGACATGACTTGCAGTTGACTTGGATTTGAGTGGGAGAGGGCTGTACAAGGGTCACCAGCCTCACTTTCTCCTCTGGAGTCATCTGGGTCCAGTGACCAAATACTCATTATGAGGATTGGAGATGGCCCAGAATGCAAGGGAGACCCTGGCCCTTTTAAAGCTAAGTTCTTTTCAAGTTTTAATTTTGAGTGAGGTAATGCCCATTCAGTGAATAGGCCTCTTTAAGAAGTGAGTCTAGGGATGGCCCCTTTAATTAAAAAGAAAATCAAACTGGGAGGGGAAGACCCTCAAGGGTTGCTGGTCAAAAGAGAAACAGTTACTGGACATTCACTCTGAACCAGGAGTCCCCAAAATATAGCCATTAAGTGGTGCTTGGGCAGGGACCTATTGTTGTCCAATCTATGAGCTAAAGTTCTGGGTCAGTGGTCAATCCAATTTGACTGGAATGTTCAGCACACGGTGAAGAATATGTTTAGAGAAGCAAGAAGAGCCAAACTGTGGAGGACCTTAAATGTCTGACTGAGAAATTGACCTAATAGGGAGCCACTGAAGGCTCTTGAGCTGGAGAGAGACATTTTCAGACTTCTGTCTTAGGAAAGTGACTCTAAGCTTAGGAGGCACAAATTTGAAAGCTGGTCTGGGTGGGGAGGGGGAAGGAAGGAGAGAGGCTACAAAGCCTAAATACTTCAGATAACCACAACTGGCTACACAAAAATAAGAGCAGCAAAGGCAACATCATTTTATGCCAATAGCAGGTCAGCCACAATGAAAACAACACAGTTAGATGTTCAAATATTTCAGAAAAAGAGGTAGAATTTGGGAGATATTCCTATTCAGCCTTTTTCAATTTTTTTTTCTTTATGAAAAAGATGCCCTAAACCCCATTTCCCCATTCACTTCTTCTCCCTGATTACTGATAAGTACTGTGTTATAGTGGAAGGGAATGACTTTGGAGCCAGAACACCTGAGTTCAGATCCTGACCCTGTTGCTTACCTTACTAGTGCATCAGACAAGTAACAGGGCCTCAGTTTCCTTCGCTGTAAAATGACAAGTTGGGGCTAGAGCAGATGATCTCCGAGGTCCTGTCCAGTTTTAATTCTATGATCCTATGGAGATTCTAACAGAATATCAATTATTAATATTAAATAAATTTATTTAATATTAATAGAATAATAATATTCTAATAAATCCCCACTCACCCTCTTCTACGAAATGACCAACAATAACTCTTTCTCTGTCTACTTTGGTAGCTTTATTTGTTTGTTTTAGGCATAGGCAGGGATTTCAGAGGGCCAACATACACTAGTTAACACATTGCATTTGGAATATAAAGGCAAGTTATTTTATGCTAATGTATCCCAAAGTGAGTTATTAAATCCCAATTTTTTTTTCTAATTTTGTACATAAGAGACCAGAAGAGGTTTACATTTCCACATTTTTTCCATGTTTTGCTACCCTTGAATCTAAAGCTTCAGATTTTCCATCAGGAAAACAGGTGACTAAACACCCAGGCCTTGGAACAGGAAACCCAGAGTAGGTCATCATTCATATCAAATGACCAATTGGGCAGTCTCTGTGCAAGCTGGAGCCTCAGCACCCTGGGCTTATCACAGTAATGAGAATAAATCGTTGGAGAGTTCCAGCTTCCCCTGAATTCACACTTGGATTAATCTACATTAAATACATCTGTATTCTATCAAATCATTATCCTGCTTTTTCCAGAGCTAACACCCCCTCTTCTCTTCCCTGTACACACACACCACACACACACACACACACACTTGAGGTCAGGTAGCTAAGCTGTAACTCAGGGAGACAGCAGGTAGAGGTGAAAAAGAATAGTTTGGCTGGTGGATTTTTAAGAAAATAAAAATAAATAAGGCATATATATATATATATATATATATATATATATATATCATTAGCCCATACAATACCACCTCCACAAGTTACCATCAATTAATGTCAGTCAACTAGTATTTATTAAAGGCTTAGCAATGTGCCAAGCACTGAAAAGGGTACCCACTAAGAGGGTTGTGGTTGCTGTGGACACCCTAAAATACCAATACAATGGGTCCTGCCAAAGGAAAAGTCTTCTCAGCTAAAGAAAAGTAAAATTTATTAAAAGTTCGCTTGCATTAGACACAGAGTAAGTTTGTGCTAGGTCATTCTATGGCAGCTCTCACAAACATGAAGACAAGACAGGGTCTTATATACAGAAGGTTGTGGGAGGAATCTAGGGGTGGTCTAGGGGAGGAGTTTGGGGAGGGTTTCAGGACAAGTTAATGAGGTCAATGAGTGATTAAGGGTGGGAAGTCTAGTAACAGACCTGCCTCATCAAATAAGATGATTCCATCAAGAGTCCAAGGGAGGTTCCCATAGCCTCAAGGACTCAAGGAGAGCTCAAGGGGACTCCCAGAGCCCATACCTCATCAGCACTGGGCAGGTCCTAAGTACTGGGGAATAAAAAGACAAAAAAAAATCTCTGAGCAACTGTCCTGGTCCTCAAGCTTTGGGAAACCCAATATGGAAGGCAATCACTGACCTCAAGGAGTTTACATTCTATTCTAATGAAGGAAGTAACAGGACAATAGCAGAATAATGTTATTGTTCAGTCTTCTGTCCTCATTTGGATTTTCTTGGCAAAGATACTGGAGTGGTTTGCCATTTCCTTCTCTGTCTCATTTTACAGATGAGGAAACTGAGGCAAAAAGGATGACGTGAATTGCCAGATGAATCACACAGATGAAGGGAATCACACAGACAGTAAGTATCTGAGGCAGGATTCGAACTAAAGAAGATGAGTCTCCCTGACTCCAGGCCCAGCACTATCCACTGCGCCATCTAGCTGTCCACAAAAGGATACGTAGAGCATAGTGGATAGAGCACTAGCCCTAGAGTCAGGTGGACCCGAGTTCAAACATGGCTTCAAACTCTTACTAGCTGTGTGACTCCGGGTTAAGTCACTTAACTCTGATTTCCTCTTAAGTAGAAAAAAAAAAGGATATGCAGAATGTATACACAATGAATATTTATAGGTATATGCTGGTAAATGTGACTTTTCAGAAAACAAAATGTGCAGACACACTTTTAAGTTTAATCTGCATTATTAATATTTTCTACATCACTTTCTTAAGTCTATGCAATTAACAAGACAATAAATCAAGTCCTGAACTAGATTTGCCAGTTTTTAAGGTGTAAACATTCACACTAAAAATTTAACATTTGACTCCGTGTGGGCTCACTCCAACACACCCCTGATTTGGGGAGGAAATGATCTAGCAGCTGGAGGGAATTAGGAAAGACAAAAAAAAAAAAACCTCAAGGGATTTCCCCTCTCTGAAACAATAGATACTCCCCAGTCGCCCTTTGGTAACTTCTTATCCCCCACCCCCTTCAAGGCTGCCCCCGATGTGTCTCTTAGCATGATGTTGTTGGGAGGGAGAGGGGGGTGAAAACTTCCCTCCCCCTTCCCCCACTCCTTCTTCTGCTGTTAATTAGCAGCAAGCCCTTTCAGGAGGCTTCAGATTTCCCGCCTCTTCGAGCCCCTCCTCCCTTTCCCTTGCTGTCAATCAGCCTTCTTGGCGAGCTCCTCTCTTGTTTACCTTTGGGGAAAATGTTCCAACCGAGACTTGAGCCCGATCTCCGCCCCCCCCCCCCAACCAATGGGAGAAGGGACCCCATTAGGGTATAAATTCTTGTTCTACCTTTTGTAAAGTGTCTCTTCCTCATGAGCGGTCATGGGGAAGACCGACCTCTTCACCAGCGAAGAGAATGAATTCCTGTTCCTATCCTAAAAGATCTCCATGTTCTTGATTAAATTTTAGATGAGATTTTTCATCACACACAGCGTCACCAGCACACAAATGTTTGGTGGAAGGGGGAACAAGGAGAGTCATTCCCAGGATGGGCAGGACCCTCCATAACAGGAGTTCTTAGCTTTTTGTGTGTGTCTTGAATCCCTCTGGCAGTCTTGATAAATAAAGCCTATGAACTCCTGAAAATGGTTTAAAATAATCGATGGAAATGCTCAATTTCAGTTAGAAGTGAATGAAAATAAAGATGTAATTCTTTTTCCATCCAAGTTTTGAGATCCCCTGAAATCTATCCGGGGTCTGTAAGCCCCAGATTAAGAAACTCTGCTCTTACAACTGCAGGACCATTGCATCCTGGTCAGACTCTCAGCAGGGCACCTACCAGATGAAGCTTGAAATGGATTTCCACCACAATAATTAATGAACTGCAAAGAAAAACCTATAACCTAGTCCCTGAAAGGGAGAGGGGAGAATTGTTCCAAGAAAAGAACAAGAAGAACAATATTTCAAGTGTCTTGAAAATGTCCTCTCAGCTTTATGAGGGAAGTTGTGAGGTCTTTGCCTGTGTCCGTCTTGAATCAGTGATGCCTTTTTCCCTTGTCTCCTCATTAACCCCATCAAAGGGGAGGGGAGGGAGGAGAGAAGGGAAAACCTGGTTGCCCTAATGGAGGCTTGGCAACTCTTAGGATAATTGGAATAAACTAGGATTTATAGGGTGCTTCAAGCTTTGCAGTTGCAAATATAATATTTCATTTGAATCTCAGGACAACCCTACAAGTAGCCCCATTTTGCTGATGAGAAAACTGAAACTCAAAGTGGTTAAATCACTTGCCCATGGCCAGATTGTGTCAAAGACAATAGTTGAACTTGAGCATTTCCTGACTCTAAACCCCAAGCACAAGATCACAGCTAATAGCCTTAGTTAACTTAAGGCTTGACTAACAAAGTCATTTTGGTACAAAGATTGGTGACCATCTGGACTGGGAATTCTATTTCTGGTTCTGATACATTGGCACTAACATGAGCCTCTGAAGCTTTTGATGAATGCCCACTTATCTGCATGTGGCTCAGGGCTCCACATTGTTCACTGAGATTCTTCCAGACATGATTCCTACTGTCTTGAACATTAACCCTCAAGCCTGTTCTGGGACACCCCAGAGTGCCTACACTTGTTTCACAGGGGCTGAAAAAATTGTAATTAGGGAATTAGGAATAAGAGAAGTGTGAAAACAAAACCAGAATACCTTAGGGTGTTATCTGGCATAAAGCAGGTCTTATCTGGATTTCCCACATAAGATAGTCCCCTGGGATGGCCCCTAAGGACAGTATTAGAGTGATTTTAGAATATTTCTATTTTTAAAAATTAATTACTCTAGGATTATACTGTATTATTACAGGGAGTGCCAGCATGGCTTCCCCACCACTAAAAACCTACTGATGCTTGGAATTCCATGATTAAACATTCATTCCTTTCTGAGAATCTATACAGCATGGTAGATAAAGTACTGAGCTTAGAATTAAAAAGACGAAGTTTCTAACCCCACCTGTGACAGTAGTTATGTGATCCAAGACAGCGCACTTTGTCTCTCAGAACCTTGGGTTGCTCCTCAGCAAAATGAGAACGATACTACTTGTAGTATTTGCCTCTGTAAAATAACAAATTTTGTTGTTGGTGAACTGAACTCCTGAACTCAAGACCCAATTTGGGGTTTTCTTGGCAAAGATACTGAAATAATTTGCCATTTCCTTCTCCAGCTCATTTTACAGATAAGGAAACTGAGGCAAATAGTGTTAAGTGACTTGCCCAGGGTCACACAGCTGAAGTGTCTGAAACCAGATTTGAACTCAGAAAATTGAGTCTTCCTGACTCCAGGCCACCTAGCTGCCACAAAAAATAATAATAGCAAACATTTGCACAGAGCTTTAAGGTTTACAAAGTCTTTTACATATGTTATCTCACTTGATCTTTACAACAGCCCTAAGCAAGTGCTTTTATTATCCCCATTTTAGAGATGAGGAAACAGAGACTGACAGAGGTAAAGTGACTGGCCCAGGATCTGAAGCCAGTATCTGAACAGGGCTGCATTTGAACTCGTTCTTCCTGACTTCAGGTCCAATTCTCTATCCATGTTATATAGTTCCTACCTCACTGTATTGTTGTGAGAATCAGAGAAACAATGTGCACCACAAATTTTAAAGCTGGTACACATATCAACATTATTATTTGTTCTCGATATCTTATTCTCAGTTATGCACAGAAAGCAACTATATTGGTCCTTAAACTGGTTCACAAAGTCTGGTAAAGGGCTGATATTAACTCCTCTCCTAAGGATAGGTTTTGGGGCTTAGGAGAGTGAGGCCACTGGGGAAGAAGAACAAAATATTCCAGCTACCTGAAATGGGAATCTAAAGGAGGAAAAGATCAACAAAGGGGAAGCAGTCACTTGCCTCCATTTTTGCTACTTCACCTGGACCTGTCTTCATATTCCTATTTCATTTCATGATCTTTGGTTTCTCTTTTAGGCCAGGTAGAAAATTCAGTAGGCTGTAGAAGGCTTTCTACAAGCCCATGGAAATAAAACTATCTTGAATTTTTTAAATTAGCTATTTTCTGGGCTGCCAGTGAAAAGGTAAGGAAACATAAAATATTGAGGTGTAGGGTTGGGATGCTGGAGACCCCAAAGTACCAACACACCAGGTCCTGCCGAATGAATTCAAGTCTTCTCTCAGCCAAAGTAAAGCAAAGTTTATTAAAAATTTGCCTTATTGGGTAGACTCTTAAGGAGCCTGGGTATCTGTGGATGCTTGCATTGGATAAGTGGGCCAGAATCATCTCACACAGAGTGAGTCTGTGCTAGATCATTCTATGGCCTTCCTCCTTTCATGGGAGGCAAGATGGGGTCTCATATACAGAAAGGTTGTGGGAGGAATCTAGGGGTGGCCTAGAGGAGGATTTGGGGGAGGGTCTTCAGGAGGAGTCAATGAGGTCAGACTCCAGTAATGAGAGATTAAGGGTGGGAAATTGCTGGAAGCAACCTGACTGACAATGGTGGGCTACACCAGTTCAAGGGTGCAACAGATTTGGGTATAGATATTTTGGGAGGATCAAGGGTGGGAAGTTGCTGGACCAAGGAGGGCTAAGCTAGTAACAAAGGTTTGGGCAGAGCCACAATGTAAGGATTATGGCCTCCAGCAAATGCCTCTCCTGGGAAGATTCAAGGAGCGCTCAAGGGAGTTCCCAGAGCCTGTACCTCTTCACCAGTAGCCCTCATACTGAACTCCATACACTGGGTCCAACCAGAACTGGGGACCTCCCTTACAGGAGAAGCTAAAGTCAGCAGAAAGATTCATGTAGGTTTCTCAACAATACTAATTAAGCCTGTGTCTTTTCCCCTCTGTTGTGTCTTCCTTAAAGAAGAGGAAGGAAGGGAATAAGCATTTCTATAAGGTCAGGCACTGTACTGAGCTCTTTTTACAAATATTATCTCACAACTAAGTAGTTACTATTATGCCCATTTTACAGTTGAAGAAACTGAGACAAACAGGTTAAGTGACTTGCACAGGGTCACACTTGCTCTGTCACAGACTGGATTTGAACTCAGATCTTCCTGTCTTGGTTAAGTGCTCAATTGCCTCAACTTCCTACCACTCTGCAGTTTTCTCCCATTTTATTTTCAGGCAAAACTGACTCTCAGGAAGTCAACAGGCAATCATTATTTATGGTTCAATCCTCCCATCCTCACCTCCCCAACCAGGGGAATTTCCCAGTTAAAATACCTTGAGGTCAACAAAAGCCTTTAACCCATGGAAAAGGAATTTTCCATATTAGCCAGAGACTAGAAGTATTGCCAGGCTGGGAGCCTTCGAAGATCCCTGAACCCTCACCTATAGCCCTGCTTCTTAACCTGACCCTGGCCTGCTGTTTGGCACAGCTGTCCAACATCAGCTTAGCTTCTAACTCATGCCAACACATTTTTGAGAGCTCAGCACATACTCTGTTTCTGTCCTTCCAGCTGCCTCATTAATGAGAAAGTTGACAATCCCCTAAGGTCCTGACCAGAGGTCCTGAACATGATCTAATTGCTGAATGCAAACCAGACCTTTTACTTCTGACTCTTTCCTTCCCCCTTTGGTCTCTCTGCTCACCAGTGAAAAAAAGGATTGCCCACCTTGCCTACTCCAGCTGCCTGAAAATCATATTTATATTCCTAGACACCAATGGCTGAGCAACCTCCCCACTTAGAGTAGAGGGGAAGAGACCAAAGTGAAGCCAAAAGGGTAAGTCTCAAACAGACTATGAGACCCTCATAGCCTATCTGTTTGGTTACTCCAAATTTAGGAGCCACACCCATTGGTCTTTTCTATTAACTTCCATTGTATCATCAGATTCAAGTAGACCTTCCAAATGCACAAAGAATGCCCTCCATGTATTGAAATCCAGTCCAACCTTGGAGAACCAGGTCATATGTTGCCCTCTTCAGACTTGGTTTCAAGTGCTATTACTAGCCCTGTGACTTTAGTCAAGTTACTAACAGGAACAAAGCTAGAACTGAAAGGGACCTTGGAGGGTAGCCTCAATTTCCTTATATGTAAAATGAGGGAGGTTAAACCAAGGAATCTCTTCAATCCCTTCCAGCTTTAGACCTGTGATTCTTGGGTACTTAAATGTTTTTATGTTCTGGACCCTTTTGGCAGTCTGGTGAAGCCTAAGAACCTCTTCTTAGAACAATATTTTTAGTCATAAAATAAAACATAGGATTACAAAGGAAACCAATCATAGGAAAATTCAGTTTTCAAAATTTTTTTCAAACCAAGTTCATAGACACCAGGTTAAGAAGCCCTATCCTAGTGGGAGGTAATCGATACCTCCTCTGAACTCCTATAGTATTCTATTAGCTTTCTGGGGGCTTTTACCATATTCTACCATTATTAGAAGGGCAGCTAGGTGAGTTCAAATCTAACTTCAAACACTTACTAGCTGTGTGACCCTGGGCAAGTCACTTAATCCTGTTTGACTCAGTTCCTCATCTGTAAAACAAGCTGGAGATGAAAATGGCAAACCACTTCATTATCTTTGCTAAGAAAACTTCCCCCAAAATGTCATGAAGAATGGACACAATTGAAACAACTGAACAACAAAAAAAAAATCCTATTATTAGAATATTGTACTACTATTACTATTGTATTAGTATTCTGCTATTATTAGAATATCTCTACTAGTAGAGATACTCAAACACTAGAGGGTCTCTAGAATTAGAAACATTTCTTTCAGAAATAAAATGCTTTTGAGGAGGTACAGGGTAAAAGGATAGAGATATCTATCTGGGGGGGAGGAAATAGGATGTAGTGGGATACACAGTTACTAATTATAACTGTGAAAAAATTACAGCGTTTCTCTGATAAAAAGCATCATTTGTCAAATATATAGAGAACTGAGACAAATTTATAAGAATGTTATTCCCCAATTGATAAATGGTCAAAGAATATGAGCAGTCTTCAGATAAAAAAAATCAAAGCTATCTACCGTCATATAAAAAAATGCTCTAAATCACTATTGATTAGAGAAATGAAAATTAAAATAACTCTGAGGTACTATCTCATACCTATCAGATTAGCTAATATGACAGAAAAGGGAAATGACAAATGTTGGAAGGAATATGGGAGCATTGAGACACATGCATTGTTGATTGAGTTGTGAACTAATCCAACTGTTCTAGAGAACAATATGGAAATGTGCCCAAAGGGCTATAAAATCATGCATAGCCTATGATCCAGCAATATCACTACTAGATCTGTATTCCAAAGAAATTTTTTAAGAAGGCAAGGGAGGAATGGAGAAAGACCTACAATGTGCAAAAAAATGTTTATAGCAGCTTTTTTGTGGTGGCAAAGAACTGGAAATTGAAGGAATGCCCATCCACTGGGGAATGGCTGAACACATTGTGATATATGATTATATATGGTGGTATATGATTGGTATATATTATGGAATGCTCTTGTACTATAAGAAATGATAAGAAGGATGCTTTCAGAAAAACCTGAAAAACTTTACATGAACTGATGCAAAATGAAGTAATCGGAACCAGGAGAACAATATATATACAGCAATATTATACAATGGTCAACTGTGAATGACTTAGCTATTTTCAGCAATACAATGATCCAAGACAATTCCAAAGGACTTATGATGAAAAATGCTTTCCACCTCCAGACAAAGAACTTTTGGAGTCTGAAGAAAGATCAAAGCATACTACTTTTTTAAACTTTTTATTTTTCTTGGGCTCCTTTCATTGGTCTGTGTTTTCTTTTACAATATGACTCATATGGAAATACATTTTTCATGACTGTACAAGTATAACCTATATCAAAAATTGCTTGCCTTCTCAATGAGGGGAGAAGGGTGGGAAGGGAAGAGAGAATTTGAAACTCAAATTTTTTTAAATGAATGCTAAAAATTGTTTTTGCATGTAATTGGAAAAGATAAAATTGTTTAAAAGAAATATTCCTGTCAGTTTCTTATCTCCCTTAATAGACTAGAAAAGGCAGAAACCGAGTTGACCTCTATGTTGACCTCTATATTCCCTACAGTAACCAAAGCAATTGACACTGTTGATGACCCTCTTCTCCTGGATGCACTTTCTTTACTGGGCTTTCAAGACACTAATTTCTTAATCCTTGTCCTACTTGCCCCTCTTCTGACCTTCCTCATTTCTGTTGATACACCTCATTTTTCTAGTCTGTTGGGTTGACAACCTCAGTCATTCTTGGCTCTTCCTTTTCCCTTCCCCTCCCATACCCAATCAATTGCCAAGTCTTGTCATTTTGGCCACACAACATCTCTCCCATATGTCCACTTCCATAGCCAACCACTCTCACTCAAGCCTTCATCAACCCCAGCCCAGATTGTTGTAGTTCTCTCGTAATTGGTCTCCCTGCTTCAGATCTCTCTCTTCTCCTATCTATATCTATACAGATACCAGACTAATATTTCTAAACCACAAGCTGGCCATGTTACTCCCCTGCCCAAAAATCTCTTGTCATTCTCTATTGCCTGTGGGATAAAATACAAACTCTTTTTTGCCCTTTAAATACCTCTGCAGTATGTTTCCAGTCTCTACAGATTTATTATACATTTCTTCCCTAAACTCTCTCTAGGCAAAACTGACCTACTTACTACTGTTCCTATACAGTATTCCTTCTCCCATCTTGCCTATTTACAAGCTGTCTCTTATGCCTAGTAGGCACCTCACCTTGACCTCTCAGAATCCCTCCTCTCCTTCAAAGTTCAGCCACTTGAGTTCTTTCCTTATCCTCTCCCCTGACCCACCCCAGCTGCTGGCATCCCAGGAAATCACTTTAATCTTCCACTCATATATGCTGACATTACTTCTCACATAGACTGTAAGCTTCTTGAGGGCAAGGGCTGCTTCTGATATATCCAGCCCCTAGCATGTGTAACTTGTTTTAATAGATTTTTATTATTTGATTGCTGGCTGATTTATTAGGCCGTGCACATAGAAGGCCTTTAGTAAAAGTCCCTTGAATGTGTTTAAGCATGTCCCTAACCAGAAGATATCAAGGTGCCTTTAAATAGTGAATGCTTGTCTTAGCAGATCATAGGACTTAGAGTTCTCAAAAAAAAAAAAAACACCTTATAGATCACCAAGACCTGACAAGGGAGTGGTAGGTGTTACAATGGCTCCAATGACCAGAGTGCCTGAGTGGGCAGTCTGGAATGAATTCATAGGACCCAAGCAATCTTTTAAGTCACAATTGTAAAAGTTTAGTGTTATGCTTTACAGTGGGCAGGGGTTCTTAGGGAACCTGCAAACTTAAAGAAGTCATAGGCATAGTTTATTAAGAGTTACAATAGTAAATCAGATGTCAATTACGCTAACTAGGTGAGTAAGGGTGGGATTAGGGAGGAGTTAAGGAGTGGTCAGTGCTTAAAGGAACATGCATTTTTATTATCTACTGAGCAGGCGTATTGCCCATAATTCACTGGGAAATAGCCCAAGGAGGGGCTAGCTGGAGGTGTGGTTTTAGGCTTGAAAAGTCACTAAGTCAGCTATTGGTCAGGGCTGACTGAGAAGTGCCTAGTCTGCCACCCATCAGTGTCATGTTTGACAAGATGGATGTTGGGAACCAAGGCTAACCGGGATTCAGCATGTGTATAATTGGCTGAGGAGTTAACTTACAGATAATGCACTGAAGGATTCATAGGTGAAGCTGGCTATTATACTAAGGGGAGATAAACAATTCATGAATTGTTGCTAGGCAGAGTGCTGGCAGGGGGAAGGGACAGAGTTAATCCTCTGAGGCTGGGGAGGGGGGGAATGTGATTTTACAAACTAGTTTTACAAACTGATTTTACAAACTGATGTTACAAACATAGACACCCCAAGCACCCCATCAGACCCACTCGGACTTATAAATCCTCACTCAGAATTGATGAAAATCAGACCCAGAGAGATCAAATAACTCATCCAAGGTCACAGTTTTGAACCCTGATCTAAAAATCCAGTACTCCTTCCAATATGGAAAACTGCTTCTGGCTAACTCAATTAAACAGAAAAATGGGATTGACCTACAAAAATTTGGCTTTGATAACTTTTTAGGAATAAGGCTACGCATATACACAGGGTTAGTCTTACATGTAAGAAAAGTCCTAGTATGGAATCAGCTGCTAGATGACCTCCAAACTTCCACTGGCAAAATTTCCTTTAACTGAAAGATTTGATCCCAGATAAAATAAAAATTACTGTTATCAGTCAATAATACATCAGTGTAAATGAGTATGTCAGTCAACAAGTATTTGTTAAGCACTTGCTACCTATCAGGCATTATACTAAATTCTGGAGATACAAAGGAAGGCAAAAACACAGTCCCAGACATGGAGGTACTTACTTTCTAAAGGGAGATAATATGGGAACAACTATGCATAAACAAGAAGCATGCAGTGTAAATAGGAAGTAATCTTACAGAGAAGGCATTGGTAGTGTGGGGAGGCAGGGAAGGGGGTGGAACCAGATAATGCCTCTGAAAAAGGTGGAACTTTAGCAGAATTTCAGATTCTTTCACCAGGGCTGACCTTGCCTGAAAGATACAAGGAGAGATCTGAGGACTTTAAAAGCCTTTCAGGGATAGGAAAGGATCATTATTAAGTTAGTTTTGCTGTATTTACACATACTTGTGTGTGTTTTTCCTCTCTGTAGCCTTAATTGTGCTTGTCCTCATCCTTCAAGGGTTCTTAATCTTTTTAAATCATGGACCCCTTCTCAGAATAATGTTTTTAAGTACATAAAATAAAATATATAGGATTACAAAGGAAAATAATCATTTTGAAACACAATTATCAAAATATTTTTAAAATAAATTGACAGTCAGTGGAAAAAGTTAAGGGCATTGCTTTAGCCTACAAACTTCCCAGGAGCAGAGAATCTTCTTCCTTCCTCTTCAGTTCTCTGAGATTCCTGGGACAAAGCTCAGAACAAGTAAAGGCCTGTGTCAAGGACTGGCTGACCAAATATATCAATATAGGACAAAGAGAGTGAAAACCAGGATCCCAAAAAGAAATCCTGAGAAAATCAACACCTTCACAGTTATGCTACTAATAATAGCTCACACTGATAAGAGTGCTTTAAAGCTTTCGATTCAGTTTCTATTCAAAAAGTGTGTATTAATTGCTTACTCTACACAAGGCAGCCTGGAATAGCAGAGAGAGAGTTGGGCTCAGAGAGAAGCAGACCTGGATTGAATCCTGCCTCTGACACACAATGGATGGGTGTGTTCTTTGGGCAGGCCTCTCAGTGTCCACCGACAATGGTCAAAGACTATAAATTGCAGAATGTGTGTGCCAATCTGCCCTGGTAGAAGGAATTTCTTCATGGAGAGTTCCCCAGTAAAATTACAAGCCTGTTCAAAAATTAAAAAAATAGTCCCTGCCCTCAAGAAGCTCGTTGGGGTACATACCACAGATGCACAAGTAATACACAGTGCAGACATAATGAATGAAAAAGTCATTTGGGGAAAGAAGCACTAACAGGAAAGGCTTCCCATAGCCCACTTCAAGTCCATCCTCCATTTAGCTGTCAAAGTGATCTTCCTAAAGCACAAGTCTGATAGTGTTGCCCCACTATTCAATCAGACACAGTGGTTTCCTGTGACCTCCAGGATCAAAGATAAAACCCCTTGTTTGGTTTTTCAAAACCTGGCCCCCTTGGACCTCTCCAATCTTTTTTCACTTTACTCCCCTCCAAACAACAACAACAATAACAATACCATTTATGTAGCACCTTAAGGTTTGAAAAGAGCTTTACAAATGTTATCTCATTTGACCTTCACAACAACCCTGGGAAGTAGGTGCTACTGATCTCCCCATTTTACATATGAGGAAGGTGAGGTAGACAGAGATCAGGAGACTTGCCCAGGATCACACAGTGAGCAAGAATCCGAAGTTGGTTTTGAGCTGGACCTAAGGCCGGCTCTCTATTCACTATTTCTGTGTGGCCTAGCTGCAATAGAGTGACTCTAGCTTCTTTGATATTCCTGGAATAGGACTTTTATCTCCTGACTCAGAGCATTTTCACTGTCCCTTATGTCTGCAACTCTCTCCCTCCTCAACCTCATCTCCCCTACTTGGCTCCCCTGGCATCCTTTAAAGCTCAGATAAAATCCCACCTTTCTTCAAGAAGTCTAGCTAAATCTTCATGCCTTCTGTCTGAGATAATCTCCAATTGATTCTGTCTGTTATCTGTGCTTAGCACCATGCCTTGCACACAGTAGGTGCTTAATAGATGTTCAGATCGACTTGCTGGGGATGGCACTGGAGCTAAGTGCTGAAGGGAGGTTGGGATTCCAAGAGAGAGAGAAAGGGAATGAGGCCAGTTTGGAAGGAATATAGAGTGTGTGTGTGGGGGGGGGGGAGGGTAATATTTTGTCATTATCACGCTATTAAAAAGATAAACCAAAGCATGCCATCTTCATCTTTTCTCTGTTATAGATCCTTTTGGCAGTTGAGTGAAATCTATGGCCGATTTCTCAGAATAATATTTTAAAATGCACAAAATAAAATATATATGATTACCAAAAAATGAATTGTATTTTTTTTTTTAAGCAATTGGGGTTAAGTAACTTGCTCAAGGTTACAGGGCCAGTTATTTCTGGATGTGGTGCTAAGTATCTGGGGCCGGATTCGATCCCAGGTCATCCTAACACTGGGGTACTCTCAGTGAGCCACCTGGCCGCTCCAAAATGAATTGTATTTTAAAATAATTATCAAATATACATATATACATATATGTGTGTCATATATAAACACATAAATGTGTGTGTTTTATGTTATATATTTTATACATTATATACATTTCATACATTGTGATTTGTATATATAAACACAAATATATGTGTATATATTTTATATATTACATTATATATTTGACACGTGTATCATATATAAACACATATATGTGTGTATAAGCATACACATATTTATATGTTATATATAAAACACATGTGTATTTAGACACATATTTATATATACATGTTCACATGTGTGTACAGTGTGTGGATATATATGTGTGTGTATATGTGTGTGTGTATGTAACAAGGTCACAGCCTCCAGATTAAAAATCCTTGGTTTAAAGCAATATTGGGAAGAGTTTTAAGCACCAAACAAGGGAGTTTGTATTTTTATCTTAAAGGAAATAGAGAACAATTGAAACTTGAGGAGCAGGGGGTGTCAAGGCTAGACCTGTCTACAGGTTTGGCCACTGTATAGATGATTATAGAGGGGAGAGTAGGAAAACATGGGCTTCGATTAGAAGGCTCATGTAATAACAGTTCAGGTGAGAGGTGATAAGGGCCTAAATCAGGGTGGTAACCATAGGAAAGAAGGGGACAGACCTAAGACATATTGTGGAGGTACCAGTGTCAAGTCTTGACAACCGATTGGATGGAGGAGTTAAGGGAAAAGGAAGTGGTGAGAATGACTCAGGACTTGCAAATCTGGGTGACTAGAAGGGTAATTGTGTCTTCAACAGAAAAAGGGAAGAAAAATAGGAGGAGGAATGAGTTCAGATTTGGACATTTTAGCTTGAAATGCCTTTGGGACATCTAGTGGATGCAGGCCCAGACTTTGTTTATATAATAATCTTGAGAGCTAAGCAATTCAAAGTAGCATTGCGCCCATGATACAGATGAGGTAAGAAAGTCTCAGAGTGTTTGAGTGGCCAGGTTCATACAGCTGGTAAGGACAAAAACCAGGATTCAAACCCAGGTCTTCTAATTTCAAATCCAGGACTCTTCTCATGACACCCTGCCAGCAAGCTCAGGCAAAGAAAATCAATGGTCTCCCAATCTTCAAATACCACCACACTCATCAATCAATCAATCAATTAATAAACATTTATTGAGTGCCTACTTTGTGGTAGGCACAAAGTAAAGGATATAAAAAGAGGCAAAAGACTGTGCCTGGCCTCAAGGAACTTACAATCTAATGGGAGAGGCAACATGCAAACACATATATACAAAGCAAACTATATACAGGATAAATAGGGCATGATAACAGCAGGAAGGCACTAGAATGAAGAGGGATTAGGGAGTTAGAGAATTAGTGTTCCTAAAACAGATTTCATTATGTGATACTGTTTTTTTCTGTTTAAATTTTTCTGGCTTTTTTCCACAGGTTCCTCAATGCCTCCAGGGTAAAGTCCAAATTTAGCCTAGCATTAGATCCCTTCCACCACCAGACCTGACTATATACTTCTAAATTTATCTACCACTGCTCCCCAATATTCACTCTCTGCTCCAGTAAAATTATTCTCATTGTCATGACATAACATATACATGCTGTTCTTTCCCATCACTAGGCCTCTGTTCATGCTGATTCCCACCCCTTTTTCTTTATCTATCCAATTCCAACCACCCTTCAAGAGCTAGTTTAAGACCCACCTCTTCCATGAAGAGTTTCCCCTGACTAATCTTGGCCCAGAATACTTTCATTCTTTAAATTCCCACACATCTGCCTTGTATTCCCTCTTGTTTTATAAACCTATCTTATCTCTCCAAGAAATCAGGTTCTTAGCAAAAGAGACTACAAATCCCACTAGCCCCTTCCCTGTTCTCCTCCACCCACTCTCCTTCAGCTTCTAGTCCCCTTGGCCCCCAGTGTTCTTCTATGATGGAAGGAAGGAAGCATTTGATAGATTGTATGAATCGGGAGAGCTAGAGAGTTAGGATGCTGTCTTAGAGATCTCTGTCTCCTCCCTAACACAAGGCTTTACACATTGTACTTTTATACATTGATAATAATAATGACAAAGTAGTTCACTTGAAGATCTTAACTGACTTATTTTGTTCTCTCCTGAAGTAATTGCATTTTTAGAGAGAATTATTTTCCCTCTTTCTGTGATCTCTTTGGGGTATAGGCTCAGTATTGTATATTAAGATTATTTATAGCACTTGCCAAAGCTGGAAAATATTATTTTAGTGGCAAAGAACTGAAAACTAAGGAAGTACCCACGAAAAAATTATGATATATGAATTTAATAGAATACTGTCATGCCCTAAGAGACGACAAGAGAGAGAGAGTAACTGGGGAAAACTTGTATGAACTGATACAAGTGAAGCAGGCAGAACCAGGAGAACAATTTCTATAATTACAACAACATTGTAAGGACAAATAACTTTGAAAGACTTAATAACTCTGATAAATGTAATGACCAACCAGGATTCCAAATGATCCAGGATCAAAAATGATACCCACCTCATGACAGATAAGATGGACTCAAGATGAAGAATAAAAACAGACAATTTGGGACATAGCCAAGATGGAAATTTATTTTGCTTTCCTTTGAATATTTGTTATGAATGTTTTGGTTCTCTTTCCACTCCCACCCCCAGGAGGTAAAGGGAGAGAAAATAAATGCTTCTTAATATTTTTTTTAATATTTTTCTTTTTGAAAAAATAAAAAGAATGCTTTTAAAGATAGGACAATATTTAACCCAAAGGAACTGAAATCAAATGAGTAAAAAAAAGCTTTTATGAAGCACAGAGACAAAGCTCTAAGCCTCTAAGTTGAAGAGAAGTTGCCAAATTTTATTGGTAGAGAGAATTTCCTCATCTAATAATTCCCTATATTAAAGAAATCATAGGGCTGGTCTTTATCCCTAAAAACCCAGCCTCTGTTCTCAAGGAATTCAAACTTTATTTACACTAAAACTGAAATTTATATAATGCTTTAAAGTGTGCTGACTGTTTGACATTTATCTTGTATGACTATCCCAAGTACTCTGGCAGGTGGATATTACAGGTATTATTATCTACATTTTACAGAGGAGGAAAATGAGGCACAGGAAGGTTTAATGACTTTCCCTACATTTATACTGCAAAAGTCAGAAGTAGTTGAGGCAGCTAGGTGGTGAAATGAATAGAGTACCAGCCCTGGAGTCAGGAGGACCTGAGTTCAAATTTGACCTCAGATACTTAGTCACTTAACCCCAATTGCCCCTCCAAAAAAAAAAGAAAGAAGTCAGAAATGGGATTTGAACCCAGATCTTCCTGCCTCCAGGCTACTATCATTCATTCATTAGAATGAAGTCCTAATGGTAGAATTCCAGGCATTGTAACATGGAAGAGATAAATATTTTCATAAGAGGAATGAAGACCTTCCTGATTTTTCCTAAATCATAATTATCTTACTAAAGGCATGAAAGGTCAGCCTTGATGTTTAACCAAACTATAATCTCCCCAAGGGACAGGTGTCATGTTTTCTCATTCTTTGAATCCCCATATCACAACCAGGGGTGGGGAAACCTGAGGTGACATGTGACCCTCTAGGTCCTCAAGTGCAGCCCCACCCCTGTAGCCCCTGGCTGGACCCATAGCAGATACTTAATAAAAGCTTCTTAACTGGATTGGGGATAGTACTGAACCTGCATTTTCTTTGATTCAGGGAACTCTCCTGAGAGAACTACCAGTGTAGATGACATCTACTTTGCAAATTAAAATCTTACCAAGTCACTTAGGGTCCTTAGAAGATGAGTAAAACATGCCTAGTCACACAGCCAGCATGTGTCAGAGGTGAGACTTGAACCCACATATTCTAGCCCCCAAGGTTGCCTCTTCTTTTGACTGTGTTGCCTTTCTTTAATAGAAGACAATAATGCAGTTAAGACCAAAAAACATGAAGAATATAAGAGAAATCTGGAAAGACCTTTGTGGGGGAAAAATATGAAAAATCCAAGGATCAGAATTCAAAGAATGGAGAACACAACTGTGATCATATAGTCCATAAACACTGATTAAGCACCTACTGTGTGCCAGAGACTGTGCTTACCTGTTAGGGATACAAATACAAAAAAAAGAGTTAGTCCTTGCCTTCAAGGCTTATACAAAGAAGTCCCAAGGTAGTGTAGCCAGGTGAGAAATGAGTCTGAACTAAGATCTCTCCTTAAATGGAGGTGAGTCCAGGAAAATAGATGAGAAGGAAGAGTGGTGAATTAGAGGGAATTTCTGAAATATTATAATATTTATTATAATTACATGTATTATATATAATTATAATGCTTAGTTCGCTGAAATGAATTTATTTCAATGTAAATAATTGTTTAAGCAAGTTGACAAGCTTGTATTTATGTTCAATGTTGTTTTAAATCAAATATTTTTAAAAGAAAATAAGAAAATGCAAACTAAACAAAAAACCTGACAGAGATATATTGCAGTACTTAGCTCTGCCACAACTAGTCATGTGACCTTTGGACAAGTCACTCCTGGACCTCAGTTTCCTCATCTGGAAAATGAAGAGGTCAGACTGCATCACCTCTGCAGTCTCTTCCAGCTTTGGAGCTGTAATCCTATGTTCATACCAGCCCAGCCATGTAACAAAGGCACTGCCAAGCAGAAGGGCATGCTGTGCATTGATGTACTTAGCAAGATTGCACTAGATCTTTCAAATTACCATTAAACGAGGAGACCCTCAAAGGGAAGGAGGAAACAGTCTGTGGCTCAGGGTAAAAGGATTCTACAACCTTACACAGCCCTCTGAGATAATACCAAAATCAGCATTTTCTCCTGCTGAAATCAAGCCGCTTACAAAGAAGCTCAGCTCCCATCCACATTTCTCAGGTCTCCAGAACAAGTCTGTCTCCCCTCCCCATTTTCTTTCCTCTTTGTCTCTCTTTCCCACATAGACCTTACCCTAGGGATAAGCCTCTCCTCCCAGGATATAATTAGGCTTGCCATTAATTAGGCTAATTGACAGCAGGCATACTGCTGCCTGATGCTAACAGCCCCTTCTTAAAATCAAGGTGTTTCTTTTTTATGAGTCTTTTAAACTTGCACAGAAGGAAATAAGACTCATGGGAAAAAATTAGAGGAATGGATGGGACAAGGGTAGAGACTTGGGGGGAGCAGGCGAAGTTGATGTAAATAATATGTGAAAACAAAGAAATAACACATGAAGCAAAAACTAAGAAAGTTAGTAACTAATGAGCACTGAGGTAGAAATCAATAGACCGAGGTTCTAGTACTAACTCTGCCGTTGACTTACTTGGTGACCTTGAATAAGTCTCAACAGTTACAACTATCCACTGCTGGACTTCTGGGTTACATGAGCAACAAAGTAGAAGATTAGACATTTCCACAACCTCTCAAACCTCTCCAAAACAGAAATTATGTGCTAAGTATAAAGCAATTTTAGCCTCTCCATGACCTAGGACGTCACAAATCCAAAAAAAGTTTTTTAAAAAATGGGGGGCGCAAGGTGGCACAGTGAATAGAGCACTGACCCTTGAGTCAGGAGGACCCAAGTTCAAATCTGGCCTCAGACACTTGACACACTTACTAGCTGTGTGATCTTGGGCAAGTCACTTAACTCCAGTTGCCTTGCCCCCCCCCCAAAAAAAATACTCATGAACTGATAGTCAACCACCCTAAACTCTCTCAGTACCCTTGCCCCACTTCCCTTGCTACTGGCAGCAAGATTGCACTAACAGACCCAAGGATCCCACATGCATGTTGGGGTTTACAATAAAACTTAACCCCAAACCCCAGCAATTATTTCCTCTTTCCAGTGCCATGGAGGCCCTGACTCTAAGCTGTGGAAGTTTACTTGGGCAGCATGATAGGCAGAAGTTCAGAAATAAAAGCCTCCTACAGGTCAAAATCCTGTAGTACCAGTACTGCAAAGCTTTGAATTATTGGTTCCAGGACAGACAACCCCATAGCATCAGCATAGTAACTTCCCAGGGCCAGGCCAGAGAACTGAGGAACAAAGTGAAGAGGACAGACACCAGCAAAGGGCACCAAGTGTGGGAGAAGGCTCTACTAAAGCTGAGGGGAAGAGCACAGCATCCAGCTAGGGCCAAGTCTGAACACCCAAAAGTCACTTAGGGCAGAGACTAAGGGTGATGAACTATGAACTGACCAGCCTGGGAGAAGCCTGAGACACTTTGAGACTCAGTCCCCAAGGAAATCAATATCAGAGGAGAAAGAGTCAGAAAATCAATATGGGAAAATCAGGGGTCAAGAGGAGGAGACTAAAATTAACAAAATCTCCAAAGGAAGAAAACTCAAGACCTTGAATATAAACAGAGAAAACATTAACAAAAGAAGGAAATATGGACTCCAGATCTGGTAAACAGGTTCAGGTATCTGTGAAGAAATACTACAAAGGAAAATGATCTAACACTAAATGAGACAGAGAACTCTGTGGAATGTGAGGAGGACATGGAACCACAATGTGCTGTTTCTGAGTGGTTTGAAAGAGAAAGGAGAGAGGGTGGGTAGGTGATGCAGTGAATAGAGCACTGGTGCTGGAGTCAGGAGGACCTGAGTTCAAACCCAACCTCAGATACTTAACACTTCACTTAGTAGCCATGTGACCTGGGGCAAGTCACTTAACCCCAACTGCCCTGCTCTCGAAAGAAAGAAAGAAAGAAAGAAAGAAAGAAAGAAAGAAAGAAAGAA
>NW_027186296.1:84410590-84417109 GCF_028583685.1 Petaurus breviceps papuanus
GAAAGAAAGAAAGAAAGAAAGAAAGAAAGAAAGAAAGAAAGAAAGAAAGAAAGAAAGAAAGAAAGAAAGAAAGAAAGAAAGAAAGAAAGAAAAAGAAAGAAAGAAAGAAAAAGAAAGAAAGAAAGAATAATGAGAGTAGAACTTATGGTCTACAAAGCAAAAGTAATGGTCAGAACAGAAAAATCTGCAATGGCAAGATTCACCAAAGAAATAAAAGAGAGACCCCAATTGCCCTCCAAAAAGCCAAAAAAAAGAAATAAAAGAGAGAATGATAGACTGTAAATATACAGAAGTGAAAGACAATCTAGAAGAAGAGAAGCAAAAAATAATATTAAGATAAAATATGCTTACTGTACACACAAAACACATTCATCTTGAAGGCAGGTTATAAAGAGACAACAAAGGGATCATAAATCTCTGAGAAGAACACAAGACAAAAAAAAACCCTTAACATCATAATATAGGAAATAAAAGAAGACAATTTCTATTCTCTTTTATTCTGTGCCCATAACTTCTGAACATAGAAAATGAAATACCAGTTAAAAGAATTCAGAGATCACCTCCAGAAAAAGAAAAAAAAAAAGACTGCAAACTCCAAAACACATAAATGGTTAAATTTAACAATTCTGTTCAGAAGTGGATAGAGCACTGGTCCTGGATTCAGGAGGACCTGAGGTGAGACTTGGCCTCAAACACTTGACATTTACTAGCTGTGTGAGCTTGGGCAAAATCTCAGGGAGAAGAAAACTTAATCCCTATTGTCCCGCCCCCCCCCCAAAAAACAAATTTTCAATTCAGAAATAACAAGATCTGCAAGTCATCAGGAGAAAGACCTTTAAAGAAAAAAGGAAAGAAATTTGATTAATGCAAGACTATTCTGCAACAACCTGAAAACAGGGAGAAAGGGGCCTCAGGAAGTAGTGTTGTACCTGGTTTTCCCATCCCCCAACCTCAGGGAAGTGAGCAGACTGCTAAGTCAGCTCCACCCTCCCTCAATAGATCTCTGCCCTTTCCCAGTCAGCTCACCTGCACAGAGGTGGGCAGGCTTCTGGGTCAGGGAGACTTGGCTCCGGCGGGAATTTCAAGGTGTGTACTGACCCATAACTGCTTTTGGCCTCTGCAAGTTTCTGCTTACGTAATACCTAACGGTTGGCCGAGTGGGCCTCCCTTTAAAAGCTGAGGTTTTGCCTGAGATTGATGCTGTACAACCTGAGACCGCTGCTATATGACCTGAGACAGTGGGGTGGTACCTCATCAGCCTGCCAAGTGACCTGATCAGCCGACATGGTATATACTAAAGGGTACGATTCTAAATTGTTACTTGGGTCTTGCTCACGTTTTCTGGGTACAGCAGTAGCACCTGCAAATCTGAGGGCAAATCAAATATTAATCATAAATGAAAAAATATGAATCTTCAAATAATAAAAATGTATTTGAAACATTTTTACAAAAAAATCAAAACTGAAGAGTTTGTTTGCTTCTTGAACATCTCAAACAACAGAAACAAGGGAGGAATTAATGCTGCATTGCAGCACTCAAGGACAGTGAGAGCAGCATGACAGAAGAAAGCCTAGTAAGAAGCCTTTCTAAAAGTACCTGAGACAGGAATGAAGGCAGAAGTCCTTTGGAAGTAACAGTGAAGAAGCAGGCCTAGGGCATTATGGAAAAAAGCTGGTGGCACTCTGCCTGCAAGTGATTAAATGTTTTTTGTCTGTTTTTGTTTGCTTGTTTGTTTTATGAGACTACATTACAACATAGGAGGGCACATGAAAAGGGGGTAGGGTAGAAAGGGAGTGGAAAGGACTGTGTAATGTGCTGAGGTCAAATCTAGGCTAGCAATGAAGGGAGACCCCTGTGATCTCAGAAAGAGAAGACCCTACAGGGAAGTGGGTGAGGAAGAGAGGAAGGATTAAAATAGGGGGGAAAGGAAGGAGACCTTGCTTTGGTGGTAGGAAAGGATTGTACTGATAAATGTTCTTATGAATGGGGAGAGATAGTTTGTGAAGGGAGATGCGGTGTGACAGTGTGTGACCTGGGGTACTTGGTGCTTGAAAAGTCTCCATAAACTACCTGGGGGGGGGGGCAGAGTTAGATCTTCTGGGGACAGCTGGCCCCTGGGAGAATGGAAGAGATGGACCCAAGGAAAAGATTTTGAGTCAAATGGGGGAGAGAAAATCAGGGAAGCTATAGCTCTGTGGTGGGCTGCATAATCAGGGACATTGTGGGAGAAGAGTCTTATCATACAACAGTGTCCTCTTTGAGACCTGCAATAATGGACATTGTTCTGTGAGACACAAAGAAAAATGGAATCCAGGGAGCAAGTTCTACAAGGCAGTGGCTTATCACCTAGAGGGGAGATCTTAGAATGGACACTTTGGAAGTTTTAATTGGATGAGGAATACAGAGAAAAGAGAGAAGCCAGATAATTATAAGAGTCATGAATCAAAGAAAGAGGGTCTAGCATAAGTAGAAAAAGAAGCTGGATAATGAAGAGAGAGAAATCTTTTATGGAAGGAGGCATGGAAAAATGA
Source organism: Petaurus breviceps papuanus (assembly GCF_028583685.1). Classification (NCBI taxonomy): domain Eukaryota; kingdom Metazoa; phylum Chordata; class Mammalia; order Diprotodontia; family Petauridae; genus Petaurus; species Petaurus breviceps. Next base: position 84,413,122 of record NW_027186296.1, read on the forward strand.
AACTTAAAAAACTAATGAACAAGATTAGTTGAAGGAGAGGAGAGGAAGGGGGAATCCACCTGACTAAGAGGGGAAAAAAAGTGAGGGGAATAATTATATAAACAGATAAAAGCAGGAGAGAAAAAAACACTCGTAAACAAGACCCAAAAGGGAAAGCAGTAAGAAATGAGAGGACAGGATTAAAAGGAAGGGGAAGAAAGCCATGAGGAAGATGGCCACCTTAAAAAAGATTAATGTAAAGTAACTGAACAAAGTACTGTGTTTACACCAAAAGAGGGGGGAAATTCATAACTTGAAAAATATATTAGAATTGAAAGAAAATATACAGCTAACTCATACATTTAATAGTAAATGGTCTAGTCAATAAAATGCAAAAGAAGAATAGATTGGATAAGAAATCAAAACCCTACAAATTGTTGCTTATGAGAAACACATTTTTAAAAAACAGACATATAAAAAATAAAGCTGAGAGGATGGGGGGAAAATTTTACTATGCACCAAGTGAATCCAAAACAGAATTTGCAATCATACTATCTGACAATAGACAAATGACAATATCTGACAAACATTCAAAAAATAAAAAGGGATAAATAAGAAAACTACATATGCCAAAAGGAACCATAGACAACAAACAAATAGTAATAAACTGATATGCTTCAAACACCTTGGAAACCAAATTCATAAAGGAATTATCTTTGCTACAAGAAGACAAATACAGTAAACTAATAGTGACAGGAGACTTCAATGTCAATCTCAGTTTTGGATAAGTCTAACAGAAAAATAAACAAAAAGGAAAATAAGGAATTGAGCCAATTCCTAGAGAAACTAGAGTTAAAAGACTTATGGTATCTTCTAAATGGAACAGCAAAAGAATGTACATATTTTTCAACACTGTATAGAACTTTCACAAACTGACACTATAGTGGGGCACAGAGATACTTCAAACAAATATAAAAAATTAGAAAGAATTATACATTCTTTACAGACTATAAATGCAATAGAAATAGTCATTGGTTCAAGGATCATAAACAAAAGATACAAGCTCAAATGGAGACTAAACAATGAAATGCTAAATAATTAATAGGTTGAAGAACATATTGTAGAAACAATAAGAAAATTACAATGATTAAACAACATAAAACATCTAGAATGCAGTTAAAGCAATCTTCAAGGGAAAATCACATCCTTACAAACATATGTTAACAGAATAGGAAGAGAGAGAATTAATGAACTGAATGTGCATTTAAAACAATTAGAAAACTAACAAATAAACAAACTTAAAATAATCACAAAAGAAAAGATATTAAAATTTAGAGGGGAAATAGATAAATTGGAAACAAAAGCCCATAGAAATGATAAATGAAATAAAATCTGGTTCTTTGAAAAGACCATAATAAACCCTTATTTAATCTGATTAAAAAAAGAACAGAAAATACAATCAATAAAATAGCAAATGACCAAAGTGAAATTACAACAAAACCAAAAGAAATAAAAGAACATTCAGAACACATTGTGCACAGTTACATTCTACAAAACTAGGACACAAAAGAAATAAATACCTTCAAAAATATATAAAATGCCAACATTTTCAGAAGACCAAATAGAGATCTTAAACCAATCTCAGAAAAGGAAATAGAACCAGGTTCAAAGGAACTAGCAAAGGAAAAACTCTTGGCCCTGATGGATTCACAAAAGAACTTTTAAAGAATAGTTCATATTTTTACTTTGCATATTATTCTCAAAAACTGAGAGAAACAGCACCTTACCAGAATTCTTTCATGAGATAAATATAGTCCTAATAACTAAACCAAGGAAAGATAAAACACAGAAGAAAATTATAGGCAATATTACAATAAACGTTGACTCAAAAATCTTAAACAAAATCCTATAAAATGAATCATAGTAATTTATTCAAAAAATTGTTCATTACAAACAAGTGGAATTTATATCAGAGATGCAAGAATGGTTCGACATGAGGAAAACAATTGACATAATTATATTAAATACTAAAATATCCAGAACTGTTATCATCTCAGTATATGCAGAAAAAGCCTTTGACAATGTACAATACTCTTTTATGCTACACACACACACACACACACACACACACACACACACACACATTACAAAGTAAAGGCATAGAAGGAACTTTTTTTAATACCATAAAAATCAAAGATCTAAAACCAAAGACAAGCATCATATGCAATGAGGTACATTAGAACCTTTTCCAATAAACACAAAAGTAAAGAAAGGATGTCTACTCTCCCCAATATTACTGGATATGATTCTGGAAATGCAAGCATCAACAATAAGACAAAAGAAAGAAATTAAAGAGGAAATAAAACTATACCTATTTGATGTTATTATGAAGATTTACTGAGAAAATCCTAGAGAATCAACAAAGATACTTGAGAAACCAATAGCTTCAGCAAAATTGCAGGCTATGAAATAACTCCTCAAAAATCAACATTTCTACATAATAACAACAAAACATAAGAAGCAATAATATAAAGGGAAATCTCATTCCAAATAACTACAAAGTACACAAAATATCTGAGATTGACCTATACAAAGGTTTGCATAGATTCAATTACAATTGGATTGAATAAAGACAGAGACATTGTGGGAGAAATAAAGAAAAATAACCAGAGGAATATCCAGTGGTCATAGCTAGGTCATGCCAACATAATGAAAATGACAGTATTATCAAAATTAATTTATACTTTTAATAATCTAACAATCAAATCACCAAGGAGATATTTCATAGAGCTTAATAGCAAAATGCATTTGGAAAGATAAAAAATGTAAAATAGGGGCAGCCAGGTGGCGCAGTGAGTAAGAGTGCCGGCCCCAGAGTTGGGAGACCTGGAATCTGTTCTGATCTCCAATACTCGGCACCCACACAAAAATAATAATAACTGGCCGTGTAAACTTGAGCAAGTTCCTTAACCCTGATTGCTTAAAAAAAATGTAAAATAACAGGGAAAATTATGAAAAGAAGTAGGGATAATGGAGTGAATAGCACTTTCAGACCTCAAACTGTGTTATAAAGTAGCAATCATTGAAACCATCTGGTATCCGTTAAATAATCCAATGATACATCAATAGAACAGACTAGACTGGGGAGAATAAGAAACAATAGAACTCAATAATCCAGTGTTTGATAAAGTTGGAAACATAAATTACCTAGGAAAAAAACTCCTTATTTGATAAAAATTGCTGGGAAAACTGGAAAGCAATCTGGCACAAATTAGGCTTAAACCAACACCTTAGACCATTTCCACATTACATTCTGAAGAGATATCTGACCTTAATATTAAAGATCATTGTAATGTAATGCCAAGGAAAGGCAACTTCCCAAGGTTCAGAATACCAGCATAGGTGCTCTCCATTTTATTCAGTGACAAACCAAGAACAGAGAAGGTCAAAACATGACATCATTCAAAATACAGCATTTACTAAGTGTGATTAAATAATCTCCAAGGACTACCCCACCCCAGGACCTTCCAATCATTCAATTACAAAGTCTCTGTTCTAAATACTTCTCCACCCCTAGGCTATACCTTAATTTAATCCACCACAAAGTCCCTCTTCTCAAATGGAGATTAGTTTCCAAACATGAGGTCAAAAGTTCCCCACCCCTGGATCACAATTGAATCTACCCCAGAGTTACATCAAGTTTAAACACAGCACTTAATACCCAAATGGAGGTCTTTTCTTCATCTTGACACGAGGCAAGTTCTCAGCAATCTTAGTTCCTGGGGAGACAAGGCTTAGCAAGGCCATAAGATACATTGCCAGTCCCTTCATGAATTCATCCTCTGTCTGTAGAACAGTCCTAGAACCCCTGAACACATTAGCAAAGCCCACTCCCAGGATTTCTGTAAACATACAACAAGAAAATCCTTCTTCAGGGCTTCTGAACCAACAGAAAGGCTCCCAGACCCCTGCAACAACAGCACTGTCCTTCACCAGTGGACAGTATTCA
>NW_027186296.1:84417119-84476933 GCF_028583685.1 Petaurus breviceps papuanus
CCCTGCAACAACAGCACTGTCCTTCACCAGTGGACAGTATTCACTCTCTGTCTGCAGGACAGTCTCAGGGCTTCTTAGTGAATAGCCAGGTTCCAGGACTTCTTCAACAAAAGGACTGTCTTTCACCAGTGGACAAATCTGGCAAAATAACATCAAAACAGACAAACAAAGTACCAGCAAAACAGCCATGTCTCCTCAGTCCTTGGCAGCTCAGGGGGCAGGTCTCAAAAGTCCAGGGCAATTCAAAGCGGCCACCAGCAATTCTCTTAGTCTCTCTCTCCACGAGGTGCTGCTTCCAAAAAAAGTTTCTTCTGCCTCTCACTTGTCTCTCCAAATCTACGTCACCAGCTCCTCCCAGTTCAGGACCCTCTTTTCACATCAACAAGTCCATCCCACAGGTGGGACCAACAAGCTCTGGGTTTTAACACAATCAATTTGAAAACCAAGCCAATACAGGGGAATCTTCAATTGCCATTACTATCACAATCATACCATAAAAAATTTTGAAGAGAAACAGATCATATACCTCTCACAGCTATGGAGAGAAGATGTATTCTTAAACAAACAAGAAAAAAAAGTCAATTACAAAAAGATAAAATAACTGATTACTTGAAACTGGGAAAAAAAAAAAACTTCTATGCAATAAAATTAATGCTCCTAGGAGAAGAAGGAAAAGTTGCAGAATGAGAAAAATCTTTGCATCAAATTTCTCTGATAAGGGTTTGGTATCCAAGATAGATTAGATAGATAGATAGATACAAGCACATATATACATGCGTGTATGTGTGTGTATATAGATATACAAATATAATTAGTCATTCCCCAATAAATAAACAGTCAAAGGATGTAAACAGTTTTCAAAAGAAAATTACAAAGTATTCACAATGACATGAATGTTCCAAGTCATTAATAATAAGGGAAATACAAATCAAAACAACCCTGAAATTTTACTTCACACCCTATAAACTTGCAAAAATAACCAAAAAAATTTTCTTAACAATCAATGTTGGAAGGGCTGTGGAAAGATTTGGTGGAAATATAAAATGGTACAGCCATTTTGGAAAACTATGTGGAATTATGTGAATAAAGGAACTAAAATGTCCATACCCTTTGAGCCAGAGACTCTGTTACTGGGTTTATACCGCAAGGAAGTCATCAAGGAGAAGAAAGTCCCCGTGTACACCAAAATTTTTATAGCAGCATTTTTGTAACAGCTAAAAGTTGGAAACAAAGTAGATGTCCATCAGTTAAAGAATGGCTAAACATTGTGGTACATGAACATAATGGAATATTACTGTGCTGTAAGGAATGATATGTGTGAAAAATACAGAGCATCATGGAAAGATCTAAATGAACTGATGTAGAATAAAGTAAGCAGAACAAGAAAAACACTATACACAATAGCTACAACAATGTAAATGGGAAAAAAAACTACACACACAAAACAAAAGTAAATGTAACAAAATTATAAAGATTAAACAAGACTTAAATGAAGAGATATGCGAGGACCCTGCCTGATTCCACCCTTCACTAACCCTTTCATGAACTTGAGAAGTCAAGATGTGTCATGTGTTATGAATGTTTTCAGACTTTTTCAGTATTACTTAGTTGTGGTGATTGTTTTCTCTCTAAAAAAAATACCGTATGTTACATAGAATAGCTCTCTGGGAGGGATAGGGGGAGAAATATTTGGGATAACTACAATCCTATAAAAAAAATAGAAGATAATAATAAAAACTTGAGGAAAAAAGAACTATCCACTGGTGAAATGGATGTCTTTAAGGTTTGTGAGTTAGTTCTTACCCAACAGACTCCTAAAAGGAAAGCAGGGTAAACACTTATTAAGGATTCTGGTCCAGGTAAAGAATTTAGGAAGCTTGGAAGAATCAGAATGTAATGGAAATACCACTGGATGTCAAGAGACTAGTGTTCTAGTACTAGCTACATTCCTAACTAGCTATTTGAGCACATCCCCTTACCTCGTTAAGCTTCTCTTCACATCTACAAAATAACAGGACTGAACTTTATGCCTTCTAACCAATCCAATATTGTATGAATCTCTGATAATACAAATAATACTTTACAAAGTCATCCTTTCTTTTGTTAAAGGTTCATAAAATAAAGATTTAAACACAATTTTAGGAACAAAATTATTATATAAAGCAAGGTACAACTGTAGATATAGAGAGCTGGTTGAATATAATAATAATAACTTAGTTATATATAAATCAAGGGTTCTTAACCTGGGGCTCATGAACTTTTAAAAAATACAATTATATTTCTTTTTTTTTTTTTTAAAGCAATTGGGGTTAAGTAACTTGTTCAAGGTTACACGGCCAGTTATTTCTGGGTGTGGTGCTGAGTATCTGAGCCTGGATTTGATCCAGGTCATCCCGACACTGGAACCAGTGTTCCTACTCGCTGAGCCACCTGGCCGCCCCTAAGCAATTGGGGTTAAGTAACTTGCTCAAGGTTACACGGCCAGGTGTTTCTGGGTGGGTGCTAAGTGTCTGAGCCCGGGATTCGATCTCCAGGTGTTCTCAACACTGGAACTGGTGCTCTTACTCGCTGTGCTACCTGGCCGCCCCAACAATTATATTTCAATATTATTGGTTTCTTTTGTAATCATATGCATTTTATTTTATACATTTAAAAAAAGTATTCTGAAAGGGCTCCATTGGCTTCACCAGCTCACAAGAGGGGTCCATAATCCAATAAAAGGTTAGATACCCCTGATGGAAATGTGGATACAGAAGTAGATAAAACTTCATGGTTTGCAAAATACTGTCCTTTGGCCAGCTAGGTAGCACAGTGAATAGAGCACCGACACTGGAGTCAGGAGGACCTGAGTTCAAATCCGGCCTCAGACACGACACACTTACTAGCTGTGTGAATTTACGCAAGTCACTTAATCCCAATTGTCCTGCCTTCCACCCTCAAAAAAAAGTACTGTCCTTACAACTACTCCCATTAGCTGTGTAGCACAAGTATTATTCTATCTTTTTAAGAAAGAAAAAACTAAGAGATGTAGTGACTCACCCACAGTCATACAATATGTAATGACTCCAAATCCAATGTTCTTTCTACCACAGCACACTAATTGCATGTGTCCTGCCCTTTCCTACTAGGCAGCTAGATGGCACAATGAGAAGATGCTGGAATCATGAAAACTTGAGGTCAAGTTTGACCTCAGACACTTAGAAGGTGTATGACCCTGGGGAAGTCACTTAACCTCTGCCTTAGTTTCTTTGTCTATAAAATGGAGGTAATAATAGCACCTAGCTCCCAGGATTGTTGTGAGGATCAAAGAATATTTGTAAAGTGCTTAGTACAATACTTAGCACATAGTAGGTGCTTAATAAATGCTTCTTCCCACTCTCCCCCCTCGAACTAATTCCTAACCTTTTTAAAAATGTATTTATTTTTAGTTTTTTGTTTTGAACATTAATTTCCACAAGATTTTGAGTTACAAATTTTCTCCCCATCTCTCCCCTACCCCCCACACCAAGATAGCAAGCATACTGAATACCCTTTCCCCCAATCTGCCCTCTCTTATATCCCCTCTATCTCCCCCTTACTTTCTTGTAGGGCAAGAAGGATTTCTATACCCCCCTTGCCTATAAATCTTATTTTCCAGTTGCATGTAAAAACAATTTTTTTAACATTTTTTTGTAAAGCTTTGAATTCCAAATTCTCTCCCTTCTTCTCTCCTCATCCACCCCCACTGGGAAGACAAGCAACTCAATATAGGTTATACATTTGTAGTTATACAAAACATTTCCATAGTAGTCATGTTGTGAAAGACTAACTATATTTCCTTCCATCCTATCCCACCCCCATTTATTCTTTTCTCTCCATTGACCCTGTCCCTCTTCAAAAGTGTTTGCTTCTAACTACCCTCTCCCCCAACCTGTTCTCCTTTCTATCATGCCCCCTCTTATCTCCTTCCCCTCCCTACTTTCCTGTAAGGTAAAATACCCAATTGAGTGTGTATGTTATTCTCTCTTTAAGCCAAATCCAATGAGAGTAATGTTGACTCATTCCCTTTCACCTTCCTGCTCTTCCCCTCCATTGTAACAGCTTTCCCTTGTTGCTTTTATGTGAGATAAGTTGCCCTATTCTATCTCTCCCTCTCTCCTCCCAATATACTCCTCTCTCACCTCTTGATTTTATTTTTTAGATATCATCCCTTCATATTCAATTTATCCTGTGCCCTCTGTCTATGTATGTCTATGTATACATGTACACATACATACACACATATATACATATTTATATATACTGACCTATACATACATATATATGTATGTATACATATATATTCCCTTCAACTATCCTCATACTAAGAGAAGTCTCATGAGTTACAAATATCATCTTTCCATGTAGGAATGTAAATAGTTCAACTTTAATGAGTTCCTTATGATTTTTCTTAACTGTTTACCTTTTCATGCTTCTCTTGCTTCTTGTATATGAAAGTAAAATTTTCTGTTCAGCTCTCATCTTTTCAACAAGAATGCTTGAAATTCTTCTATTTCATTTAATATCCATATTTTCCCCTGAAGTATTATACTCAGTTTTGCTGGGTAGGTGATTCTTGGTTTTAATCCTAGCTCCTTTGACCTCTGGAATATCATATTGCAAGCCTTTCATTCCCTTAATGTAGGAGCTGTTGTATCTTGTGTTATCCTGAATGTGTTTCCACAATACTCAAATTGTTTCTTCCTGACTGTTTGTAATATTTTCTCCTTGACCTGGGAACTCTGGAATTTGGCTATATTTTTCCTAGGAGTTTTCCTTTGGGGATCTTTTCCCCAAATTGGTGAATTCTTTCAATTTCTATTTTACCCTCTGGTTCTAGAATATCAGGGCAGTTTTCCTTGATAATTTCTTGAAAGATGATGTCTCTGCTCTTTTTTTTTGATCTGGCTTTCAAGTAGTACAATAATTTTTAAATTATCTCTCCTGGGTCTATTTTCCAGGTCAGTGGTTTTTCCAATGAGATATTTCACATTGCCTTCTATTTTTTTCATTTGTTTGGATCTGTTTTATAGTATCTTGATTTCTCATAAAGTCATTAGCTTCCATTTGCTCTAGTCTAATTCTGAAGGAATTATTCTCTTCAGTGAGTTTTTGAAATTCCTTTTCCATCTGGCAAATTTGGCTTTTTAAGGCATTCTTCTCTTCATTGGCTTTTTGGGCTTCTTTTGCCATTTGAGTTAGTCTATCTTTAAGGTGTTATTTTCTTCAGTATTTTTTGTGTCTCCTTTAGCAGGCTGTTGACTCGCTTTTCATGATTTTCTTGCATCATTCCTATTTCTCTTCCCAATTTTTCCTCTACTTTTCTTACTTGATTTTTAAAATCCTTCTTGAGCTCCTCCATGGCCTACAGCCAGTTCATGTTTTTCTAGGAGGCGTTTAATGCAGGAGTTTTTATTTTTCTGTCTTCTTCTAGTTCTGTTTTGATTGTTTGTCTCCAAAATAAAATGATGCTACAGTTTGATTTCACTTCCTCTCTTTGTTCATCTTGCCAGCCAATTACTTGACTTTTGAGCTCTTTGCCATGGTAGAACTCTGCTTCCAGAGTGGAGAGAGCCATGTCCCAAATTTCTGGGGTTTTACACAACTATTGTCAGAGGTTATTCTTGGCAAATGCCTCCAGACCGTGAGGAGGACTCCCTCTCCACAGCCTCAACAAGCTCTGACACACCAGCGCTCCTCACCCCAGGACTGCCACCCAAGACTGCAACCCAGATCCAAGCAGGGCAAAGCAAGAGAATCCTGCCTCAGTGTCAGCAAAGAGATTCCTGCAATTGCCCTCTGAACAGTCACTTGGTCCCCCTGTGATCTGTAGGCCTGGAGCTCAGGAAGCAGCCCTTGCCACCTCCACCACCCTGGGGGCAGGGGCTGGACCATGCTCTTCTCAAACCCAGTTCCAACAGAGTTCCCCACTGACCTTTTACTTTCTCTTTGGTGTTTATGGATTGAGAAGTCTGGAAACTGCCACAGCTGCTGGTGATTCACTCTCCCTGAAGTCTGCTCTGGCTGGTCTGTATCTCTGGTCTAGGCCAGTGTGACCTACATGGGACTGCGCAATGCTCCCAGCCTGGTGCAATAGGCCCTTCCTTTCATCCTGCCAGAGTGGAGAGAGCTGTGTCCCTCTTCCCTATGTCAGCTGCCTTCAGAGGGAGACTTGTTTCTGTCACTTTGTGGGTTCTGTAGCTCTAAAATTTGTTTAGAGTCATTTTTTACAGGTATTGGAGGTGGCTGGAGCAGAAGCTCAAACAAGTTCCTGCTTTAACTCTGCCATCTTGGCTCCACCCCCTAACTCCTAACCTTTAAGCCTCTTGAAAGCAGATACTATGTCCCCTTTCTTTTCATTTCCCTAAACTTCAAAAGATACCAAATAGATGCTTAACTGATACAATTTTCACTGGTCTAGTTTGAAGGAAATAGGATGGACCAGAAAGCCTATTAGCCAAAAGTTCAATGATAAACATGCATGGGATCATAGAGAAAAATATACTTAGAGCTGAAAGGCACATTAGAGGCCACTGAATCCAACCCTCTCATTTGACAGATGAGGAAACTGAGGTGCCACCAGGTTAAGTGACTTTTTCAAGGTCATACAGTTAGTAAATATCAGAAGCAGGATTTCAACTCAGGTATTCCTAACAAAGTCTTTCACTCTATTATTCTCCCTAATTCACTTAAAGAGAAAGAATTAGAAGCATCTTAAAATTCCCCAGTGGACAATTTGATTTGACATCATAGGAATATGACATATTCAAACATGTCTGCTCATGGGAAGCTCTGTCCTGGGATTTTAATTTTTAACTTACGTGGAGTATCTTATTTTAATTAGCAAACCTTATCTTCACAAGGCAAACAAGGAATATTTCTCCCAATAGACATCAGTTTTCTCTCTTATCCCTGTGTCTTCCAATTCATACTGTGTCTTCCAACTCATACTCCACAGGATGAAGGGGTTGGGGAGGAGCTTATTCTCCTTAGTACATACAACTTACTTTATGTTCTAAGAGTTCACCCTGGGAATTGTCCTTTAGAAAAAATAATATGTAATGCTTTAGAGTTTGTAAAGAACTTTCCTTATAACTACCATATGAAGTAGGTCTTATGCTCCCTTATTTATAGATGAAGATACTGAAACTGAGACATGAAGAGACTGACTATTGTAATAGCCTCTTGGTGTGTCTGCAAGCCTCAAACCTCCGCCCACTCCAATGTCTCCTCCATTCAGTCACTAAAATGATTTTCCTAAGCCATAAGTCTGACCATGTCACTTCCCTACTCAATTAACTCCAGGGGCTCCCTATCCACTGAGACCTGCCAGACTGACCTCCAAGATTGAATACAAAATCCTCTAAACTAACCCAGTCCTACCTTTCCTGTTTTCTTTCCACCTTACTCCCTTCCATGTACTCTTCGATCCAATAACACCGGCCTCCTTGCTGTTCCACAAACAAAACACTCCATCTCTCCACCCCAGGCATACTCTCTGACTGTCCCTTCTCTCTGGAAAGCTTTCCTTCTTCATCTCTGCCTACTGACTGCTCTGGCTTCCTATAAGTCCCAATTAAAATCCTATTTTCTACAGGATGCTTTTCCCAACCCTTCTCAATTCTAATACCTTTCCTCTTTTAATTATTTCCTGTTTGTCCTGCATATAGCTTGTTTCTGTTTATTTGTGTGTTTGTTCTCTCCCCCCCCCCCCACCTTAGATTGTAAGTTCCTTTGAGGCAAAGACTGTCTTTTGTCTCTTTTTGTATCCCCAGTTTTTAGCGTAGCAGGTGCCTAATAAATGCTATTGCCTGCCTGACTGGATACCTGGGAACATTTCACCATTTATTTCATCGGAGCTTTTCTTGTTCCCTGTCATTGAAGCAAAGCCAGAGGGATCTCTGAGTTTGATACATTATTGCCAATGTATTGTTATTGCATCAGGGCCAACAAATGGTATTATATCCCTGCTAACCAAGCCCACACCCTCCCAGGACTGCCATCAAGTTGCATTTTGTTCTCATATTAAGAAGATAGCTGATTGCAATTTTCACCTGTTGTCCCTTGTTTTGCCTTCTGGGACCAAGCAGAAAAAAATTTAATCCACCTCTCTTCCCTATGTCAGCCCTTTAAATAATTTGAGCCAATTCCCCCTTAGTTGTTTCTTCAGGCTAAACATTCTCAGTTTCTTCAACTAAATCTCATAAGAATGATGCTGAGTCCCCTCTCAATCCTGGTCATACTCTTCTGGGCACACTTCGCCTTCTCAGTATCCTTCCTGAATATGGTGCCCAGCAGTGAGCTCAGTACACTAGATGAGGTGTGACCAGAGCAAAATACAACAGGACCGATCACCTCCTGTGTTCACAGGAAAATGGAAGTTATTCTATCAACTTGCTGAGTTAAACTATAGTTATCCTATCACAAGGGTTAGGGGCATTGCACACCTGCAATCTAGAAAATCTGTGTAAAATTTTTTGGCCCTCCTTTCATACCAGAGAAGAAGTTTGGATGCTTTTTTTTCTTTTCTGAGACGTTCAGAGTACCTTATTGTAAAATTTGGGTTGATATCCTATAAAACTATATGCATATTTTATTCATTTCTGAGTTTCTAAACTTTCTCTGCCATTTGCTGACCGTCGCATGTTGTCTGACTTCTGCAAAGTTCTTCGGAAAATTCCCATTTAATTTCTTATGCCAACCCTCAATACATCAAAACCACAAAGGGGAAAGTTGTGATACAGAAGGAATAACTGTAGTCACTTCCCCTTCCTTGGGCTCAGTTTCCTCACCTGTAAAATGGAACAACTGAGTTAGACAATATCTAAGGTCCTTTGCAAGTTCTAAAATTCTCTAGGATGCCGCTGTGGGATGGAAATTCTCTGGGGATCTTATTAGAACTTATACATATTGCTTTTATGTAAATGCTTTCTAAACAAATGTTCGGTAAGCTTTTGAGGACCTACTATGAGCTCACTATGTGTCTTGTCTTCCCTATTAGATCATGGAGGAGCAGAAAGACTAGTTGGGTTTCCAATGCTGGCTCTACCAGTTACTACTTGTATGACTTTGGGAAAGTCACTTGCCTTCATTTAACCTGTTTTTCTCATCTGTAAAATGAATGTTAGATATCAGGGGTTCTTAATATTCTTTATATGTGTTGTGGGCTATCTGGTGAAATCTTTGGACTCATCCTCAGAATAATGGTTTGAATTATAAAATACATAGGATTACAAAGGAAACGAATTATAGTAAAATACAATGATCAAAATATTTTTTAAAAATTAATTCTCAAACCCCTTGAAATCTCTCCCAAATTCATTGGTAGTTGGGCCCTAGAATAAGAATCTCTTGACTAGATATTTCCTAAGGTACCTTCCATCTCTATCCTCTGCAAAATTGGTGGTCATGTGAGAATAAGGACCATGTCTTGAAGTAAAGAAAATAAATATGTCTCATGGGGGGCTTAACTAGATAAATTCTAGAATCCCATGTGACCTAGGTTTCTTTATAACCCCAAATGCCTCATTTTCAGTGAGTGCTGCATCTTCTAATCATCCCTAAGTTATCCTAGGGAATGAAAGTTCTAAGCTGCTTTTCAACGGTCTTAAAAGTATTACTAGGGTGTTGTCAAGATGGGAACAAAGATTGCCATCTACTGACAAAAATTACCCATGCAGCCATGGTCAGGCAGATTGCATGAGGCAATCCAGTGTCCTTCTAAAAATTCACCTCCTGATTTGTATGGTAATGTCCTGCATCCCATTTCCATGCACTTCAGCTGTGGAAACCCCAGGGAATCAGAGGGTTCCCAAGGATCTCCCCCACGTTCATCCTTTTCTTCAAAAAGCTCAATCTCTTAGCAAGTCTACTCCCTACTAAAACTGATAAATTTTTTGTTTACATGTAATTGAGAAAAAGTAAATATTAAAAAAAGAAAATTATAAGTGGTTCTGTAAAGAAGCTATATACAAAATAAACAAGCCTTTCTTATCACCTGAGGAGCTCTTCAAATGCCTGGGATGGCAGGCCACTTGGATTGTCCTGAGTCAACAGAGAAAACAGCTACTTTTTCAGCCACTGGAAAATGCAAAGAGAACCACAAAGAGCTGTAGGGAAAAGAACACTGGCCTAGAAGTCAGGAAATGTTGGTTCTAGTCCCAACTCTGCCAATAACTCGGTTATGTGACCCTGGAAAAGTCATTGACATCTCTGTGCCTCCATTTTCATATCTGTAAAAGTTTACCACCTGACCTATGGTAAAAATATTCACAATACATCTTTAAAGCATAGATATAATGAATGTATTTAAATGTTAAGTATCATTACAATTAAGTGTCCCATTACCCTCTTGTCTCTTCTCTCTTGTCTGCTCTTCTCACCCAGGTTATGACCTATCCATCAGTTCTCTCTTTGAAGCATGAGACAATTCTCATACATATCTCTCCTGCTTTAATTTCTCCAAGGAGGGTTAGAACTGAGAATAGCACCCAGTTTCCACACTGCCCTATTCAATTCCCAGGAAAATAGAATAAAATCAGCTTTCCATTGAAAGGTGTAACCATACCCTGCCCCACCAGGCTCAGAACAGGAGGTTCCATGAGAACATTTCAAAAGAAAAGGAAGATACCTAAGTGAGAGAGTTTAAAGAATAGACAGCAAAAGGTGTGAATGATATGGTAATGATGCTGATTTTGTAGCACAACTCCCAAACTGTATACATTCAGATAAATGTTATCCCTTCAAAGTAGTCACCCTGAAGGCTGTACACTTATTCCAAAGAGGCTGCCATTACTCACCTTAGAACACATTTGGAACTCCTCTTTGGAAACAGCCTTCAGAGCCTGCAGCACATTCTTCTGAATCTCACCAGTGATAACAAATCTTCACCTCGGAGAACAAATTGATTTTGTGGAAACTGCCAAGTCCTTTGGGGACACATCTGGTGAATAAGGGAAGAGCAAGCTGAGAGATGCCATTTGAGTTAAAAAGAGACAGGACTATCAAGTAATGCATGTCTTGTGTTGCTCAGCAGAAAGCTATGAATAATGATGACTGATGCCAGTTACCTGGCTCTTTATACTGATTATACCACATGTTTTAAATGCATTCTCTCCTCCAATCCTCTAAACAACTCTATTGATGGTTGCAGGTTTTCGAAGAAAGAAGCTAGGGCAGCTGGGTGGAACAGAAAAGAGAACACCCCCCCTGGAGTCTGGAGGACCTGAATTCAAATCCAGCCTCAGACCTTTGATACTTACCAATTACCTTGGGCAATTCACTTAACCTCAATTGCCTTGCCTTCCCCCCTCCAAAAGAGAAAAGAAGAAACCTCAGCTAAGAAATGAAATGGTTTCCCTAAAGTCAGTACTAAGTGAAAAGGCCCTGGGACTAGAAACTAGCTATTCCAGAGCTCTTCTGGTACTACAACTCACATGTTCTGGTACTGGAACTCAGGTCTTCTGGCTCTAAGTCCAAGTTTCAAACATGATTTGAACAATAGCTTCTCTGAAATGAGTTACCTAGGAGCCCAACTTGCTGATCTAGAGGTGAATACTAGGATGGATGACTTCTGGTCTGTCTGTTTAATAATATTTTATTTTGTTAATGACCTTCCCAGAAAAGCACAATTTTAAAAGTATGTATATGTTGATAGGCTTGAACTAAATGATAGCAAAGGTCCTTTACAATTCTATCAGAAGACTTCAGTTCTTATGGAAGTGAATGTTGAAAACTAAAAAAAAAATTTTTTTTTTGCTTTTTGGAGGGGGAAGGCAGGGCAATTGGGGTTAAGTGACCTGCCCAACATCACACAGTGACCTTGGCCACCGTGTCTGAGGCCGGATTTGAACTCGGGTCCTCCTGACTCCAGGGCCAGTGCTCTATTCACTGTGTCACCTAGCCACCCCTAAAAAATAAAATTTTTAAATACATTTTTAAAAAATAAAAATGACTGCCTGAACTCAGATTTGAACTCATGTTTCCCTGATACCAGGTCAGCACTCTAACCACTGTATCACCTCTAGCTGCCCTACTTACTAGTTCCTGGTTCAATCACCTTCACATCTGAGTTTTGGTTTCTTTATCTGTAAAACAGAAATAATAATATCTACTTCACAGGGCCATTGTGAGGAAAGCCCTCAAAGTTTTATGTAAGAGTAAATGATTAGTTTTATCATTATTATTACAATATTATCAACTCTACCATTCAGTGATTCTGTAAATCTACTATCCAGTGACAAATTTCCTCCACTTCTCTAAGAGAGGACATGAAAGGAGATATTAAATCCATTTTCTCCAGTTCTCTCCACTTTATGCTTCTGCAGCACCCCAGTTCAGAGTGATCTAAGAGAGACGGAGAAGACAGCAAAACCCAAACAAAATGCAGACTTGACTCTAGCTTGTAAACCCCTATAGAGAATATAAGACAAAAATACAGCCACTGACTTTAATTGTAACATTCAAGATCTTTCCCAGATGCCCCAGCACAGTTTATAGGCAGCTTAATTAAACACTAACCCAGTTCTCTGTCAGGATCCCCTGGAGGGAACCAGTTATAGTTTTCTCCTAGCATGGCATGTGGAAGCCCAGACCCTGCAGATTTTGTTCTTACAATAGAGAATGCAGCCTGAATGTGCAGCAAGCTCTCACAATGTTCCTTAAGCCACCTAAAGAGGGAGAGATCACAGAGATGATGACCTCTGAGTCATGGGGTTAGAACTGATGAACCTCTGGGAGGGCCTTCCCAGCTGTGTCTTTAACCTTAACCTTGCATTCATCAGCTAGGCTCTTCCTCTCTGGCCATTTATGTGCCTGTCTAAGCCAGCCAATGCCAACAAATCTGACACTGGAGTGACAGGATTATCATAAGATACTGGAGCTAAAAGGGACCTCAAAGATTTTTGGGTCCAAGCCTCTCGTTTGAAGATTTGCCCAAGATCACCCTGTAGAAATATCCAACATGGGCCTAGAACTCTGTTCTCCTGGGCCTGAGTCAGTGCCCTTCCCATAGTCATCTCAACCGTTACTTCTCTTCATTAGTGGAGAGATGGCTAGACTGTATCTGGGGGTTTCATGATGTGACTATGGCACAACTCATTTAGAGATGCGTCTATTAGGCCGGAGTAGCCAGGAGGCGCAATGGATAAAGGGCCAGGCCTAGTCAGGAAGACTGAAAGTCAGCAAGCCCAGTGGGGTCACAGAGTCAGACACAACTGAAAACAACTCGACAACAACAAAATCTAACAGACTCGATGTATTGCTGGAATTTATATCTATGAGAACAGATGTATCTAAAATGATGGCCCCTCATGGTTGTTGCTCTGTTAGAGAGGTAACCTGGCATATTGGACAGAGGGCAGGCCTTGAAAATAATGATAGCAAACATTTACATGGTACTATGTGCCAGGCACTTTACAATTATTATCTCATTTGATCTTCAGAACCCTGGGAGGTGGGTGTTATTATTATTATCCAATTTTACAGATGAAAAAACTGAAGCAAATAGGAGTTAAGTGACTTGCCCAGGGTCACACAGCTATTAAGTGTCTGAGGTTGAATTTGAACCCAGGAAGATGTCTTCCTGACTCCAGGCCCAGCACTCTGTGCACTGTGCCACCTAGCTGCCCTAATTCTGCACTCAGGGCTTTACATACCATAACACCTAACTAATGTCTATTGGGTGTGTGATCTTAGTAAGTAACTTAATGTCCCAGTGCCCCCGAGCAACTCTTAAAGGCTCTAAGGTACAGATGCTTAGGCAATCTTCATTGGTTGATGGATTTTATTCACTGATAGGTCCCTATGGCAAAGGCAGATGGTGGCACAGGGGATAGAGTGCTGACTCTGTTTCCCTTAATCCACTGGAGAAGGAAATGGCAAAACACTCTAACACCTTTGCCAAGAAAACTCCTTGCTTCACAGGATCATAAAGAGCTAGGCACACTAAACAACAGAACAACAAGTTCTCTATATCAATGAAATCACAAATTCACCCCCCTACTACCCTTTCCCTCCCCTCCCCCCCAAAAAAAATCAAGATGGTGAAATGACTGAAGATTTGTGACTTTGCTCCTATATGGCATGGAGAATGTCATTGTTTTGTGCCCAACGTGGGAATTTTTACCCAAAGTAGCTAGACAAACCCATTTAAAAAGCAATTTTCTTTCACTTCTTTCTTTACTTTCTAAATTCTAGCCTTTTTTTCCCAGTGTAGAGCAGCTATGATTTTGTTTGCAAAAATTATGCATAAAATAAAGTCAATCATATCATTAGAATTATCAGTGAAAAGTTTTTACCTTGGAATACCTTACCCTTGAATCATTTACTAAAGAACAAGTAACAACGGTGCACTCTGTGAATCTGTATGTATGTTCAAGAATGTATGTGTGGATGTCTGACCATGTCACTTCTCTATTTTAAAAAATTTCAATGGCTCCCTATTACCTCTAGGAAAAATCCTTCACAATCTGGCAGCAGAGGTGGGGAATCTTTGACCTTAAAGTGACATGTTTTACGCTCAGTAAAACTTAGACTCAGTTTTAGTGAGTTAGTCCTCACCCAAGGGCCTAGAGGGCCTGTGGCCTCGAGGTCGCAGGTTCTCCACCCCTGCTCCAGTCTACCTTTTTAAGAATATTGCAAATTACAGCACTCCATCTCCCAAAATGTTCTATTTCTCTTTTCCTTAAGTTGGAACTTCATCTACCAACTCAACACCTTTACATCAGCTGCCCCTGGACTAACATGCATTCCTTTCTCACTTCCCACCTTTCAGAATCCCTCTCTACCTTCAAAACTCAGTTTCTATGTTATTTCCTACAAGAAGTCTTTCCTAATAACCTTCATTGTTAGTACTCTCTCCTTTTCCTCAAAATGTCAAGTGGCTACGTCTTCGTTTCATCCCTCATGTAAAATGTAAGCTCCTTTTAGGCAGACAACTTTTTATTGTAGCTTTGTTTTCCCCAGAACCTAGCACAGTGTGTACGTGGTAGTGGTCTAATAAATGCTGACTGGATAGAATGGGATATATGACTGGCAATGGGAGGAAGGGACAGACTTCAACATGAGACAGGCATCTCCTCATTCTGGTTCCACATAAGTTTCTTTCCCAACATTTTGATACAGGATTTCTACCCTTCTAGTTCAGGTGATAGATGAAAGGTTAACCAGCAATAAGAGGGAGTACATGATATGGTACCAAGTGAGGGGATACTGACAAGTGATAAGGGAGTTCGTATAAGAAACTAATCAATTTAGGCTTAAGGAGTCAAGGGTAGAGGCCTCATGGAGGAGGTGGGGACGCTGGGCATTGAAGGATGAGTGGTATTTAGATAACTGGAGGATAAGGGCAGAAATCTGTGGTTTCTTTGGTGCGGGGTTCTCCCAGATAAGGAAACAACCTCTACCAACACAGGGCAAGACTTTCTTTGTAACAGAGACTTTAAGTTCCCTAGAGCACTGAGAGGCTAAGTGAACTGTCACACAGCCAGAATGTCAGTCATTGCTTGGACCCAAGTCTTCCTGACTTTCAAAGCCAGTTCTCTATCTGTTTACCCTAAGTCAGCTTTCTAAGCCCTACACCAGCTAATCCAGGGAGGGAGAAGACTGTGTGTTAAAGCATTGAGTCAGAAATGCACCTGATGAGTTTAAGGACAACAGACCACTCTTACAGGTAAGAGAATTCGTGGGATCAGATGGACTCAACCATATCCAGGAGGATACAAATTATTTTGGTTTGAAAAACAAGCACTGTGCCCTATAATTTAAAATAACCAGGCATAATAAATCTTTAAGGGAGTTCTATTAATATTCCCTTCACCACCTCAGTCTTTGCCTCTTAAAGGTCTATCAGTTCCCTCTGGGCTTGACACACAGCAAGCATAATAGCCCCTTGAAGTGACCTAGTCATGAATCCAACATTAACTGAAGTCCTACAATGTATAAAGTTATGTGTTCAGCCCTGGGGGGGGGGGAGGTGCAAAGAGTGTTATCAAATATAAACGCCAGCCTCATGAATATTATAATCTTTAAGATTTTACAATTTGAGAAATTCTCCATTTCATCTTCAATTTTTAACCCTACTATTTTCTAGAAATAGAAATTCTACCCTAGGTTAAGCTAGAGAGAGACAGACAGAGACAGAGGAGAGAGAAATAGAGGAAAGAAGGAAGGAAGGAAGGAAGGAAGGAAGGAAGGAAGGAAGGAAGGAAGGAAGGAAGGAAGGAAGGAAGGAAGGAAGGAAGGAAGGAAGGAAGGAAGGAAGGAGGGAAGGAGGGAGGGAGGGAGGGAGGAAAAGACTGCAGAAGTCCTTGTTTTGCTATCCAGTGCCTTCCCTTTGTGTGATCAGTAAACTAAGCACATGGAACATGAGAACCAAGACCATTCTCTTGACTAGGGATTACAATCTAAAATTTTTTTTTTTGGAGGGGGGAAGGCAAGGCAGTTGGGGTTAAGTGACTTGCCCAGGGTCACACAGCTAGTGTCATGTCTGAGGCCACATTTGAACTCAGGTCCTCTTGACTCCAGGGCTGGTGCTCTATTCACTACACCACCTAGCTGCCCCTATTATCTAACTTTTTAAATATTTTCATCAGTTAAGTAAAACATCCATATGCCAAATTATTAGGCTGACAATCCCACTTTTCAAACCAACTCCTGCTACGAAATTCAAATGAATGGGGAAAGCTGAGGTTTGGAGAGTTCTTACTGAACTGGTGCTACATTGATTACTGATTGCATCCCTTCCTGTGGCTGCAGTTTTATTGATATTGAGGGAGCATGTTTTCCTTCGAAGGCACAAATCTCATTGACTTGGATCAGTATTATCTGATACTGGGCCTGAATTGTCTCAGATGAATTCAGTCTTTGGGGCATTTAAGGAGAGAACCCCATGTTGATCTCTCTTCTTGGGATCTCCCTGACTTGTCAATGTAATTTCATTGGAAGGATAAATTGAGGCTAAGAAACAAGCTCTCCACGCTTTGGACTTGTCCCATTTGCACCCAATGCCTTTCCTCTGACCAAATATTTTTTATCATTTTTATAAAACTGAGAAAGAACACCTCATATAAGCTATGCTTTTATCACCCAATCTTCCCTCTGAGCTCCTGCACATTACAGTTTTATTCTTGTCCTCAATCTTTATGGGGCCAACTTGCCCAGTTTATTTCTCTGAGCCTGAAATGCCAAGCTGACGTAGGCCTCTGGCAGGAAGTTCCCGACAGGCAGCAACACCTGAACACTTTTTGTTTTCTTGGCTTGATCCAATTAAATCAAACTTCACTCTGAAGGCTTCCTTGTGAAGTGACAGGTTTAATAGCCTGGTGGACAAATATTGGAGTTACCGTTACACTTGAGTTACAGTCTGTTTAAACTCAAAATCGGCTGCATCTCACTACTCCCAGATCCTGAAAGGAAAAGCTGAAAAAGATCACAGGCAATTGCTTGAGTCTCCAAGGAAAGGCTAAGGCTGCGGGTGAGGGGGACTGAAGGGAGTAACAAAAGAATAACACAATGAATACACTTCTAGCCATTCAAGCAGAAAATGGCTATAGGTCTGCAAAACCCGGACTTGAGAGAGCAATTTTGAAACAAGGCCATCTAACATTTGATCTTTGATGGATCAACAATTATAATGCTGCTGTAAGACCCATATCCTTTTCTTTCTCGGACTGGTTTCAAACATAATCTAGGCTTGAGATGGCTTATACTTCTTCCATGCTGCACAGGATGTTAAAGGGATTTGGTGATCTTTGGAAAAAGAAGCCAGGCTGACTAGTTTGGAGGGCACTTAATCCAAGTTAGGACCATGCTATCACGTGGTCAGTCATACTTTGTTGCCGTTTCTCTAGGTAGCTTGGACCCACACTACTCCTGCTCAGTAAATGGGGACCAATCAATAGTGTCTTTTAATAGTGATTCCCCTTCAAATGCTCCAGCTGCCCCAAGAGCTAAACTCTGCTAGGATTGCTTCAGTGAAGAGTCAAGATACTATGTCATCTAATAGGGACAACACATTAAATAAATGTGTTAAATGAATGGTGTTGGCCTGGTCAGAGCTTTCCTCCATGGTGTCTTCCTATCCAAGGGCTTGCCACAGAAGAAGGCCATACCAGAAAACAGTTTGTGTGAACTGGTAAGCAAATGGCACCATGGCAGGGAGGAGGGGAGAAGAGAATAGAAGACTACAGTCAGTCACAGTTTTGCTATTTTTTTTATTCATTGATCATAAATATATCTTCATGAGCATTGCAGTTATCACGAAAAACACGCTAGCACCTGGAACCTGGAACCGGATCCTGTCAAAGAGCAGTGATTGTTTCACGGTGACCGGCCAGCGTGCAGGGGCTTCCTGCGGGCAAACCCTGACCGTGTGTTTGGTTTTGAGGCACCTGTACTCACGGCGCAGCAATTTTACTCTTGGCTTATTCTCAACAATTTCTTACAAAAAAAAAAAAAGAACAAGTGTTTTTCCAAGGGGCTATCAAAGAAGATTTTCAGTTCTTCTTGGAGTCGGAGAAAAGGGAGCAGGGGCAACAAAGGGGAAGTCAAAAGGTATCAGGAATGTGCCATATTTATTTCATTCCCAAAAACAAACAAAAAAAATCAAGTGGCGTTAGTGTCGTAAGGAAATTGGGTTTGTTTCTCTGATGAGCCACTCCAGGGCTTCCTGTCGCCCCTGCTTCTGCAGTTCCTTCCCAATCACTTCCCTGCAGGTTTTATGATAATCGTTGAGCCAGTCACACTGCAAAAAAAAAAAAAAAGAACAGAGAAACTTATTCACTCCTATATCCAATGAATATACAACTTAGTACCTACTATGGGCAAAGGCCATATTTTGGGCACAAGGGATCAGAAGAGAGTCCCTGAGAAAAGGTAAGCCCACCACAAAAGGAAGGAGCTAAAATGTTAGCAAAGTGGAGAAGGTAATGAATTCAGGTACCTGAGGAGAGAAGGCACTGGCTGAGGGCCATAATTCAGAGGAGCACAACAGCCTCCACACACAGAACCTGCCTTCAACAAGCACACAGTAATAATAATTGCCAACATTTATATAGAGCTTTAAGGTCGGCACTAAACCTGGAAACAAGAACATCCAAGTTCAAATCCATCCTCAAACACTTATTGTTGTGATGTCTTGACTTGTGCATGAATTGGATTTAAGTGAGGCAGGGTTACACAAAGTCATCAGCCTCACTGTTTCTTTCAGAGTCATCAAAGTCCAGTGGCAGGACCAAAGTCAAGAGAACTAGCAATGGCCCAGGATGCAGTGGATAACCTCAGATGCCTTTGATGTCTGACCAAGCTCTAAGTGCTCCACAATGCCTGCTTCAGCTGCCTTCATGGCCATTGAACAAAATTGTTCTCATCAGGCCATTCCACCAGGGGAAGTCTTTACATGTGTGAGGTAAACATCCCTCTAACTCACTGATGGGTTTGCCAGTTACCCTCAACCTGGTTTAGCCCACCTGCCAAGATCTTGCCTAGTATTCCCATCCTGCTTGCCAGTCCCTGTTTTATCAGGGTGTGGGGTCAATTTGAATTCTACAGCTTCTTAGAGCTGAGAGTATTGGAGGTGAGAGACCTAAGACACTTACTAGTTGTATGACCCTGGGCAAGTTACTTAACACATGCCTTGGTTTCCCCATTTGTAAAATAGGGATAAAAATAATTCCCACCTCGCAGGGTGGTATTGAAGATAAAATGAGATATTTTAAAGTGTTTTGTAAACCTTAAATCACTATATAATTACTAGCAATAATTCTTTCAATTTTACAGATGGGAAAACTGGGATTGAGAGTAGTTAAGTGACTTGCCATGAGTCACACAGTGAGTAAGTCTCTGAGGCAGGATTTGAGGGCCATACACATAAACAAGGAGAAGCAGGGCTTCCCCATCTGGTGTGCAGAAACTATCCTTCATAACTCTGCCCTCATAGAGCCATGAAGCACTTGGAGGGAGACAGGAAAATCCAGTCACACTGGAGCAGCTGCAAGGTCTGGTCAGTTCTGGGCTATCTCCCTCCAGTCTAATGGTGTCATTTCCTTGCTCTGTGAGGATCACCATCTCACCACCATTCTGAGACACACTACAGAGCTGTCCAATGACATAACATCCATTCCAACCGTGAGGATGATTGGTGGCAAGTTTCTGTAGCAGAGAGGACAAACTAGGTTCCCAAATCACACTTCCTAAGATCACTCTCTTTCTTCCCCCTGCTCCCCTAACAAAGCAAATGTGAAAAGGGTTGAAAGTCAGATAATCCGATGGAAAGGACAGACAGAATCAGCAAAGGCCCCAACACCACGTTTTCTACATGAGATCATATTTCATTCATGCAGGAAAGATATTAGAATGTTTTCTCCATCCCTTACTTCCCTCTTGAACTAAATGTCCTTGTTTTCCTCTCCAGGCTGCATTCAAGAATTTCTCTCCCACATCCCAGAAACTCCTTCATCTTGGACGTTCACTCCAGCCCTGGAATTCTCCCATTGGAAGGATGCTCTACCCCTCTGGCTCCTCCTAGAACTTCCACTGAAGAGGGTGCCTGGGCCAGCAACATCTTCATTGCTCTCTACCATGCCCCTGAAATGGTGCCCTTCATCCAGTCTCACTCCACCCCTCTTCTATTGACATGTCGTCTTCCTCATTAGGGTGCTAACTCTCCAAGGACAAGGACTTTCCTTCTTTCTGTTGTATGTGTATCCCTAGTGCTCAGGACAATGCCCAGCACATTTAGAAAGCATTTAATAAATGCTTGTTGACTGACTGCTCTCTAACCACAAAGCCCTAGATTAACTACAGTAAAGTAGACAGCTTTAACAGTATTCATAGACAAGCTTCTAGGCAAAGGCTCACCCTAGAGAAATCTCCTGGATATTAACTATTTTCTACTCTGCTTTACCCTCTGGGCTCTAAAATCTCTGGTCCTGTCTTACCTGCTCAGTTTTTTACCTGGCATTTGTCATGGCCTGCATGGGTCTTCATGTCCTGACGCCAGTTGGTTCTGCCCTCTGACTCTGCTCTGACCTTTCATTCCTACTTAACTCTTCTCAAGCTTCCCTTGAGGACACAGACTCTGCATCTGTTGACTCCTGTGACATCGGAGCCATCTGATCCTTCAAGTGTAGCTCCAGCTACTACTGGCACCTTGCCTAGTATTGCCATCCTGCTTGCCAGTGCCATGCTAAGATGACAAGGTACTTTGATACTTCTGGGCTTGACAAGTGAGAATCATGTTCCAGAATAGGAATGTCAAATTTGTCACCATGTGGGTATATACTCAGTACAATTACAACCACAACTACTAATAGCTTGTCTCCTCCTAAGCAGGAAAGCCTAACAGAGAGTCAGCAGCACAATAAAAGTCCTCAGTACTCCATTTTCTCTGTGTTTCATAAACCACAGGCAGCTGGCCCTACATATGGGGAAACTAATGAAGCCACAATGTTCATTTGCCAGTGGCCCAGCAGACAAAAAGGGAATCAGAGGTCCCGTGGGGACCACAGAGGTCATCTGGTCTGACCATCTCATTTTACAGGGGGAAACTAAGCCTGAAAAAGAAAAACAAAGATTTCCCAAAGCCACACAGTAGGTCTGCAATACAACTAGCAGGTCTTCAATTCTCAGCCATGTAGTTTTTTTTTTTACAATATTCTTTAAACTCTTGCCCCTGAATAACCTAAAATATTCTGATTTGGAAAATGAAGATTGGCTCCCTCTATTAAGAAATGGGAAAAAAAAAAAAGAGTGAGAAAGTATCCCCACCAGCAAGTCCCAATGCCCTCAATCTTACCTCTTTTTGTGTCAGTAAGTCCACATCTATCATCTTGGTCTGTATCGGAACCAATGTCAGGGGATCAAAGGTCAAGCTTCCTCGGTTATTGAAGTTATACTGTGGGAGGAAGGAAGGAAGGAAACAAGAACTTTTAATCCCTTAAACCAGAGTGCCACTATCATGATGTATTTTCTGGGAAACAACATCATGAGAATGCCTCAGCAGGCTCAGCTCAGATTAGAAGTGACCAAGAAGAAATGTGTAGTAAGCCAATTCCCATTTTTAGTGAGGATAATAGTAATAGCTGATACTTATTTAAGTTTTCAGGTTTGCAAAGTACTTTTATATGAATAATTTCATTTGATCCTCACAACTACCTGGTACAACAGGTGCTATTATTGTCCCCATTTTACAGGTGAGGAATCCAAGACTGAGAGAAGATTTAGGTGGCTTGCCCAGGGTCACATAGCCACAGCTCGTGACTGTCTAACTTGGGATTGCAAACAAGGTCTTCCTAATTACAAGCAAAGCATCTGAAGAGGCTTGTTGATTGATTGATCTCTACCCACAAAGCCCTAGACTAACTATAGTAAATATACAAGTTTCTAGGGAAAGGGTAACCCTGGTTTTGTGCCCTACAGAAATCTGAACTAAACAATTTGGTCAATGTCTCATCTCTGGAGTTAGAGCACCTGGGTTCAAATCCTGCACCTGGTGCTTACTAACTACCAGTGAGTTTTCATACCAGTCACTCCACCTCCCTCAGCTGTAAAATGGGAGGTTTGGATTAAGGGGACTCTCAGGTACCCTTATGTCCCGGATCTAAGATCTTATGTTCTTCTTTGGAAATGAAGGACTAACAACTCATTTCATGATGAGAGATATTTTATAATAACAACACGGAACGATAAAGAATAGTGGAGAAGGATGAGAATAAGGAGACCATTCAGTGACCAACGTTATATTCAGCTTTGGTGCAGGAGGTCATAGCTAAGGTTAATTCTCCAAAAGGTTAATACTTAAACCAACGGCACTTTTACCTATAAAGCAAGTCTCCTAAATCAAAAGTATCCTTTTTCCTTGTTTGGCACCGTACAATGCCTGACATGGCAGGACCTTCAGGGACAGATGTACTTCACACAAACTTTCTGCTTTAGGGGTGAAAAACTCCTGATAAGCCTGGCCTCCAGGAACGAGGGATTGTAGACACCCATCCCTACAATGTGACATTTTCCAGAAGTATTATCAACCGCCTAAGAGTTAAGCAAGTCTTTGATTAAAGCCTCCTTAATATACATGAATCTCTCTATAACACAGGTACTTGGTATAAGACAAACTTCTACCTGTCCAGCTAGGCTCTGGTACAGGGACAGTATGAATAAACATATCTGCAGCTATGTGATAGCAAACTAAATAGAACCCTGATCATTATAGTCACACACAGTCATATGCCAGGCCTATATTCACACACTTTAGTTAGCAGAGTCTTGAGTTTCTAGAATTTTACAAAGAAGAATCTGAAGGATGTTCCAAAAGGCAACAAAATTCAGGGAAAAGAAAAAGTTCAATTACTAAGATGCTCCCAGTCCAAAACACAGAAAAAGCATGCCTTTTCTTCAGGGTTCTGACAGCATGGAAGGTTTTAGACTCTCAAGGAGCTGGGGGTGGAAGGGATCAGGAGAGGTTTACAAGCAAACTCACCTTGGTCTTTGTTGAAACCACTAGTACAACATTCTCAATTCGGATTCCAAAAGAGCCATCTTCATAATACCCAGGTTCTGTGGAGACACAAGATAATCAGCTGGTGCTAATCTACGGGATCAACAATCTCTTCCAGGACCCTGCCCCTAGGCAGAGTCTTTTCCAAGCATTTTGAGGTCCATTTGAAAAAACAGAAATCACAGTGGCATGCCCTATGGCTCAGTCATCTCTTCTAATAGCTGAGAAAATGACTAGAGTTCACCCTCCTTCCCCTCTCCCCAACTTCTTGACCTATCAACCCAGGTCACTTATAAACTGAACACTGGAGAAGAATAGGAAACTGCTCTTCTCCCTGCACTGGATCTTGAGTCAACCTATGCATACCATTAACATGGAGTGAAATCATGGGGAGAGAGTCATACACTACTTACCATCAGTAACGATCATGCCAGCCTCCAGCGGCTCATCAGAGAAAGTTTTGTAACTGATGCCACAAGGACCCTCATGAACATTCAGGAAGGAGCCCACACCATGACCTGTCCCATGCAGGTAATCCAGGCCAGAGTCCCATAAGGCAGAACGAGCAAAGGAATCAAGGAGGTGGCCTGAGGAATCAGAATGAATTCCTTTACTATGATAGTAGTATATTGCATAATAGTATAATAGTATAAATGCATAATAGCATGTCACCATTAAGAGGCAATGTGAGAGTAGAAAGAAAATTGGGCTTGTTCCACAGAGATCTAGGGTCTAGTCCAAGTCTATTCCCTTACTAGCTGTATGACAGGCCACTTTAACCCTTCTGAACCTCAATGTCTTCATCTGTCAAACAGAAAAAAATACTAGTGGCATAAATATGTCACTGGGGTTAAGGAAAGTGTTTTGTAAAGCTAAAGTAATTCATAAACCAAGGTTATCTGCAAATTAGTATAACATGGCAAACTTTACACTATGTATGAAACACAGGCTGCAATATAATTTTGGAATCTAATCTCCCACCCTCCAAAGTACTAATGCTCATGAAAGAAAATGGTATCTTGGGCAGCTACGTGGCACAGTGAATAGAGCACTGCCTCTGGAGTCAGGAGGACCTGAGTTCAAATATGGCCTCAGACACTTAACACTTACTAGCTGTGTGACCTTGGGCAAGTCACAACCCCAACTGCCTTGCCTTCCCCTCCAAAAAAGAAAATGGTACCTCTACCTATTGAAAGCCTGGCTGTCATTCAAGGTGCATCTCAACCTGTCTCAAAGCCAGGAACACCCTCCACCATAAAACTTTTCCTGATCCCCCTATTTCAAAATGATCAGACTTTCCATAATACTTTGATTTTTCTTGTTCACCTTTATATTAAATTGTGGCTGTCCTTATATTTCCTTACTAGATCAGAAGCTCCATGAATATAGGCATGAGGTCTTATTGACTTCCCAGAACCTAGTACGACTTAGTAGGAGCTTAATAAATGTTGTCATATAAATGAGAATGAAAAGGATGATTTACATGAGAAACTATAAAGGCAATGATGGTCCCAGAACAGATATTGAAGCAAACACTTCCCTCCCTGTATCAAAAGGGTTAGGGGCCTCCTATAATAATGGTGTTACACATTGTCATATGGTCTCTGTATCAGATATGTCAGCTTCTTTTTTTCCACTAAAATATTTTTAGACATTTCTCTCTGCCATAAGTTAAATAAGGTTTGGAGAAGGGGGATAGGAGATGAGATTGAGAAAGGGAGAGGCTAGAAATGAATGAGATAGTAAGACAAAATATCTCAATATAAAATGATTTTTTTAAAAATATTTGCTGCAATGTGGCTAATATGGAAATGGTTTGCATGACTACACATGTATAATCTATATCAAATTGCTTGCCTTCTCAAGGAAGGGGAAAGGGGAGGTAGAAAACTTGGAACTCAAAATCTTAAAAAACAAATGTTTTTTACATATAATTGAGAAAAATAAAATAAAACTGAATGAAAAAATATTTGCTGAATTGAATGTAGCACTTTAGAGTTGGTTGCAAAACAATAACACATGTTGGCAGTACTTAGCACTTTTTGATTTGCAAGTGCTTTCCTCTTCCCAAATCAGTGAACAAGGCTTTTCATCCCGTTTTCAGATGAGAAAACTAAGGTTTCCAGAAGGCACAGGCATGAACAGCTCTCATTAAGCCGTAATCTGAATCCAAGATCATTCCTTTTACAGAGATCTCATCTAATCCTCCCAACAATCCTAGAAGCAGGTGGTATCAGTCAGTCAAGGATTTATTAAGCACTAACTATGTTGCAGTCACTGTGCTAAGTCTGAATAACAATATAACACTCTCCTCTTATCAGACGAAGGAAATGGGGCCCATAAAGGTTAAGTGACTTGCTAAGCTTCCACAGCTATTCAGTGACAGTCAAGACTTGAACCCATTGGGAATTTAAACTCAAAATCCAGCACTCTTTGAATGAGACCACTCTGCCTCCTTCACATCACACAATAATACATGCACACAATATGAAAATAATCACAATACTATTTTGCTTTCCAATTTCTTTTCACCCAAAGCACTATTTAACTCAGCATGGTAGAGTGGAAAGAGTGAAGACTCTGGAAGGTTAAGTGATTTGCCCAAGGCAACATGGGTTTTCTTGAGTCTTCCCTTCCATGTTTATGGAATATATCTTCCAATTAAGAGAGCTCTTAAAACATGGTCCTGATCAGTAAAAGGACATCTCTCTCCATCTGAATTTAGAGAATCCAGTACTTGCTGGTTGTAAAAGGCTATTCATTAATCTGTGCTACAATCCCACAAAAAAGAAAAAGCCTTCAATGTCCATGCTAAATGGTAGGCACAATCACTTACCTTTGGTTCCAGTTGGGAAGATGGCGGCACTCACAGCTATGTGACCCTTGAGGACATACGTGAAGCATTCCTGCAAAACAGAAATTCTAGTGAGCAATGGGAGCCCAGGGCATTACCTATAGGCAGGGATGAGGAGAAAGAGCAAGCTCCTTCCTGTCCTGTGGGTCTGGACACTTAGATATCATGCAGAAAACCACGGGGAAAAGGAAAAAGGGGAGACCTAGGTCATTAAAGTGATTTTCCAGAATCCCTTTAAAAAATGAACTTATAAGAGAAACACTCCAGGGAGACAACAACAAGAACCACACTTAACAGGTACGTTATTACACCAATACTCTGAGATAGGGAGGACACATATGATGAACTCATTCTATCAGATCAACCAGATCGATTAGATCGTAGATTTTTGCCCCCTTTTATAGCTGAGGAGAAATGACTTGCAAGAGCTACCAAGTGGTAAAACCAAGACTAGAAACCAGGTTGTCTCTTTAAAAAATTTTAATCATAACTTTTAATAATTACTTTGTTCCTGAATATATCTTATTTCCATCCCCTCCCCTACACTATCAACAGGGGTGGGGAACTGTGGCCTCAAGGCCACATGTGGCCCTCTAAGGCCTTAGGTACATCTTTTAATTGAGCTCAAGTTTTACAAAACAAATCTTTTTATTAAGGGGATGTGTTCTGTGAAGTTTGGATTCAGTCAAAGAGGAAAGTCAAAGGTCACCCAAGGACCTAGAAAGCCACATGTGACCTTGAGGCCAAAGATTCCCCACCCCTGAGTCCTACACCTTGTAATAAAGAATAAGAGGGGGGCGGCTAGGTGGCATAGTGAATAGAGCACCGGCCCTGGAATCAGGAGGATCTGAGTCCAAATCCGGCCTCAGACACTTGACACACTTACTAGCCGTGTGACTTTGGGCAAGTCACAACCCCAACTGCCCTCCTAAAAGGAAAAAAAAAGAATAAGAGGCAAGAAAAAACAGCCCAAATTATCAACCAAGTCTGGTAAATACATGAATCCCACCCACCTCTGCAAAGAAGGAGAAGTATCTTCTTATCTTTTCCCTGGGGCCAAGCTTGAACCCAAGTCTCCCCTTAGTTCAGTGATCTTTGCATGGCCTCCAAACAATGACACCTTACTTTAGAGAGCCACACCAAGAGCTCAGTGCTAAAACTGAGTTCTTTCCAGAGGGCCAGTTTTCAAAATGAAACAGTGAAAGTGGCTAGAGACAAGAGAAATCAACTTAGGAAGCGAGCTCAAATGAAATATTTCTAAAGCATCTAGTGCAGGGCCTGGCATACAACAAGTATTAATAGATGTTTGCTCCTCTGTATTTTGTGAACCCAGGTTCCAGCAGAATTCCACCCTACCTACTGACCTTGGTCTAGGAAAGTCGTCGCTTTTGTAAAGAACTATACACATGGTAACAGAAACACAACAGCGCCAGTATCTGGGATAAGACCTAACCAGGTAAGATGTAAATGAATTCTGGAGATTTTGAAATCAAACCTACTTGGCCAAAAAGAGATAAGAAGATGTGCTTTCCTCCTTTCTTTACAGTAGATAAGAGTACCATGAATATGAAATGGCACATATTCTCTTTTTTTATTCTTTTTTAATCTTTGTTATGAGGGGAAGGCTGGATGCGTAGGGGAGAAATATATTCAGAAATGAATGCAATGTAAAAGCAGAATGTATCATAAAAATAAAATAAAATTTTACAAAGAAAAGTCGGAAAATTTCAAGACTCAATAAAAAAAAAAATCAACCCTCAGGAGACAAGAGTCCATCACTAGAAAGAACCATTGTCCTCAGTGATTCAACATGTCAAGACTACCAGGCAGAAACAAAGTAGTCTTTGTCACCTTGACCTTAAGAAAGAACCTTTAAAATCTCTGCAAACATTCTGGGCTTTAATAATCAATCAAACGACCTCATAAAGCTGGTAATCCTGGCTCCATGGTAACGAGCTATTTCACTGACCTACATATAATTTTACTGATTTCCAGAATCTCTTTCATAAAAGTGATGATCCTTGTTAAAAAAAAAATCAGAAGAAGCTTTCAAATTCTTTATCACTATATCCTGGAAGGCCTTACCTTTTCATACGCTGATGGGGTCCCAAAGTGCATAGTCCGTGTCACATCCGTTGTTCCATCCCTTTCCAAAAGGAAGGACAAAAACAAGTTGAAAATCAATCCCAGCATTTGTTGAAAAGGAAGAGGAAGTTCACTCTATCTACAAATGTACCCGAAGTGGGAATGTGCTCAGGCAGCATCCTGAAACAGCACTCTTGGCCCAGGATAAATCAACTATTTGGTAGGAGATGCCTCTAATGAGAGAGAAGCTTGCATCCTGTAGCAGGCAGAATGCAAATATCCCAGCTGGGACTGCCCAAGGTGAATAGGGACTGGAGGTTCAATGCCTCAAACTAAAACATGGAGGTATGCATAAAGGAGAGACCCTGGGTGCCTGAAAGCACTGTCATTCAGAGAACAAAAAATCAGAGATAAAAGGGACTTGGGAGATATCACTTGGTCCAGCTTCAACTCAACTCATAAATGAGGACAACTGAGACCCAGAGAGAAGAAAAATAATTTGCCTAAAGCCACACATTCAGTTAGCAGCAATCCTAAGATAAGAATCAAGGCCTCCTGTCTCCCTCTCCCCACCACACACAAGCCCCTCACATATTGTAATAGATAAAATACATGCTTTATGTGCTGAGAGAACCTATTACCTATGCCATTACCTGTGCCAACCCCACACCTTCAATCATAGGATATTATTACTAATAGCTAGTCCATTAATTCAACTGGAAAATTGTATTTTCTAAGTTAACAGGATAAAAGGATGGTTTCTTAATTAAGTTTTCTATTATCATCAACCTCCATTTCATTTGGGAATGAGGCATTAAAAGTTACTGCTCTAGGGTGTGTCTCAAATCACCAGCAATTAGTCACACATACATATGCTCCTTAATTTATGCATATGCTCTCCCTCCCTCTCTCACATCCTCCCACATGAAAGCTGACTCAAATCTCAGCTAATTCTCTTCTAGGAGCCCAACATGGAGGTCAATTGTGTATATAACAAGTGACAAGATTGAACCATTCAGAGCTTCACAAGTATGCCTCCTCATTTCTTGAGGGCTCCAAGTCAGCTGTTACCCATTATTTATGGCCTGGGCCAAAGAAGTTTCAAATAATTCCTAGAAGCGTGGTTGTTTATGAACATCAAATAGCTTCTTGCTGGTGACTAATATTCCTACCAAACTCTCCTCTGTGGGAATGGAAACACAACTGGGACATTTCAAGGGAAAGGGATAAGTCATGGAAGGGTCTACCACTGGGAGGAAATACAAAATGGAGAAAGAGCTTTCAGCTGGAGTTAAGTAACTGGGTTATAAATTCCCCTGGTATTGACAGACTCAAATTTTCCAAGTTACTTACTTATACTGGGCTCCTGAGTCTATAAGGTATACTTCATTCAGGGATAACGTTCTATTCGTCTCTGGGACTGGCCTAAGAAAGTAAATAAAAGTTAATTATTCCAGCTATTCTTATCCTATCAACTGGAGAATCAAACCTCTCCCCAACTAGACTTCAGTCATCCCAACATGAGAGACCATGTAATATACATCTTTAGATCACCCTCGGGGGCGGATAAATTTCTGGGCAACATTCTATGTGCTCAAATATTTAGTGATTGGAACTGAAATGTGTTAAAAGAGGTCCCAAAAGTCTTATTCCATAAGTTGTACTTGCTTTTTGCCTTCACCAATCAAGAAAAATTCTAGATTTCTTGGTATAACTCCATGTAGAAGTCAACCAGCTTTGCCCTTTCACATTATCTGGCTAGATAAGGATGGTTTCTAGTGGGTCCATCACCAGAGGGACCCATTGTTCTTAGAGATCTTTATCTTCTATTTAGCACAGCATTATCACACACACACCCCCATTCTCAGTCCTCAACACTTAACACATTTTTCTTTCCAAGATCATGATGCAAGCACTATTTATTTTTTCCAGGTCTAAAAAAGTGTGTGTGTTCTCTGTGTTTCTGCTAGTAAACAGTGGGATTATAGAACACATTCATAACGTGGAACTAAGATATGAAAAAAAAGCTATCAGCATCCAAGTTATTTCAATGTCATTGACACATTAGTAACATCACTAAAGTCTGAAATCATGAAAAATCCTAAAGTCACTGTAATAGTCCATTACAACTGAACACAATTTTCAGGTCATGTCTGCTAGGAAAATTCACAATCTGAGTTGAACTTGGAAAAGAAACCGACACAATTTTTAAAGGTTGTTTGTATGGTTTAAAGGTTGAGGTTTGTCTTGGTTTTGTCTTGGGTTTTGTTTTGTTTTTTTGAGGGGAGGATGGGGAGAGGGTAATTTAACTCTTTACAGTTCATATCCCCTAAACAGCATTCCAAAAAATATACCGATGCCTAAGTATGCAGCATATGCACTGAGGAAATACAATAGACCTGAAAATGCCATTCTCTCAGATAATGAACAAAACAACTGATGTGACATTACTCCCTTCTGCAGAGAGGTGGGAAAAACACTCAGACTACATATTCCCAATCCACTATACACTGACCTACAGGCAGCTAGGTGACTCAATGGATAGAGTACTGGGGCTGGAGTCAGGAATTCATGAGTTCAAATCCAACCTCACTTACTAACTTGTGTGACTCTGGGCAAGTCATTCAACCTCTGTTTGCTTTAATCCACTGGAGAAGGAAATGGCAAACTACTCCAGCATCTTTGCCAAGAAAATCCCATGGATAGTGTGGATGTGCTTTAGTCCATGGGATCATGAAGAGTTGGACATTAATATGCTGTCAGAGAGAATCAGAGTGGGTTGGTTTTGCTTAATTAATGGTTTTTCATTACAAAGGAAGGATCATTTCTGCAACTGAGGTGGGTGAGGAGGCAGGGAAAGGAATAAACATTTATTAAGCACCTACTATGTGCCAGGAATTGTGCTAAGCTCTTTTACAAATATCACCTCACAATAATGAGGAATGTTTATATAATAATTAATGGATGAAATTAATTAATAATTAATCTTATTGCAATTATGGGATGGCTATCCAGATATGGCTATAAAATTTTTTTAAAAAGTCATAAAAATAGAAAAGAAAGAGAAAGAGAATGCCCTGGGGCTGACTGACTCCTACTGACAATCCTGGAACTGAGGTCCCCATTTCCAAGATGGCCTTTTCTTCCTCAGACCTTGGAACAGCTTATTCTGGTCTAACTTGTATTATCATTATCTGTATATGCATCTTATCACCCCCAATAAGACTGTAGGTTCCTTAAGAGAAGGAATTGTGTCTAACTCATCTCTACACCACTAACACCCTAAGGGTTAGGACCATAGTAGGTACTTAATAAATAATTGCTAAACTCAATTAATAAAGGTGTATTAAATTAAATCAAATTTGTATACAAGAGAAGATCCTTTGAAATTAATGGGTTTTGAATGCAGTTCTCTGATTTCAGAGGCTTCCAATGCCCTTCCCATGCTACTATTTATGTCCAGGGACTACAAGAAGCAGGCTAAAAGGCAATGTCTTCTAAAGAGCCTTCCCTCCCCACTAAATGGGATAGGCCCAAGAAAGGAATAATGTATTTCCCCTAATCTAATACCCCGGATGAAATTCTAGCATGGGTGCTAACAGCCTCTCACAAAGTAACTTTTCTCCCCTGATCAGATTCCGCTATGGAAGCAGCAACAAGGCCACTGGTAGGCTCCTCCATATCCCTTACGAGTAGTGAATGATGGCGCCATTGGGTCCGGTACTGGAAATCGTTGGAAAACTGAGGTCCACAAAGTCAGCCTGCTGCCTGAAACAGAAAAATTCTGTCAGTCTCAGCTGGCACTAACCAGACACCTAGATGTCTCTCAGGAACTGACTGCTTTTTAACCCATCTCCTTGCTTATGCCCCAAACACAGTCTGCCAGTCTCTCAGTCTGCCTACCCTACAATCCAATAGGAGATCAGAAGATCCAAAAAGCACTGGAATTTCTCACCTACGAAATTCCTCTGCCTTGTCTGCTGCTGAGATCTCTGTCACAGTGCCTTTGGGAACCTGACAAGGAAGTAGAAAGTAAATCATCTGGAAAATTAAAACTTAATTTAATTACCTTGCACACATAGGAAGAAGGGCAAGCTAAAGGCTTAATTCATTCTAAAGTCTCAGATTGCAGATAGATACAGTTCTAAAAGATACAGAATATGCCCTCTCCAGTTGAATGTGTGCATGATTTTTAAAGCACCTAATTTAACTAAATTGCTTGAACTGAAATTCATCTCTGTATGATGGAAAAAAGCTCTGGACTGGGAGCCAGTAAACCTGGATTCTAATTCTTATTCAATGCAAACTAGCTAGTGAACACGAGTAAATCATTCCCCAAATTCTAGGTCTGTTTCATCTATAAAATTTAGGGATCAGACTACAGTTAAGTCCCAAGTAGTGAGAATAATGAATCCCCTGAAATGATTACATGTTTTTGAATTTCCTTATTCAAAGTTACAATTACGTAAAATATGATAACTGGTTCCAGCCCAATGGAAATATACAGCATAAATAATGCAGCCAGTTCAGAGGTTCATTATTCTCAAATTAAGGCCTAGCTATAAATCAGGGGGTTAACTAATTTTTGTGTCTTAGGCCTATTTGGAAGTCTGGTGAAGCCTATAAGTCTCTTCTCAGAATAATGTTGTTAAATGTATTTTTTTTAAATACATAGGATCACAAAGAAAATCAATTTATGTCAAAATAGTTATCCAAAAAAGATTTTTTTTTTTTAAGAAATTCAAGGATCTTAGGTCAAGAACTAAATTAAATTAGAATTAAATCACTAAGGTCTCACCCTTACCTGTTCCAATTTTAATCTTCACTAATGCATTTTTCTGAAGAATAAATAATACTAAACACTTCCAGTAAAGTCCTATCTTCATCGGGTAGAATGGTGACCCTGGGTTCTAGGTTATGTCAATAGAATACAAGCTCTTATAAGCCCTACCAACATGGTAAGGTTTCAAGTACGACCCAATAACCAACCACCATCTACAAATGAGCCTAGATAAATGTGGAGGTGTTCATCTTGAGAAAGTTAATAGTTCTTTTCCTGGTAACTCATGAAACAGTCTGCTAAGGGACAGCAAAAGTATGATCTGAATCAGAAGAGAGCATCTGTACACCAATAAAATCTCAGCTCCTAACAGTACTTATCCAAGCACATTCCTACAGGGATTTATGGTTTTCAAAGCACTTTCATGTATCCTGTTTCATTTAATTTTCAAAACAATCTTTCATGAGTCAGGGCAGGGATTATAATGTTCAAAAAGCAGTTAGGGAAAGAAGCTCAGAGAGTTCCGGGGGCTTGTCCAAGGTCACATAGCTAGTGAATGGGCAGAATCAGTCAGTCAGTAAGCACTAAGTGTTTACTTGGTACCAGGCACTATGCTAAGTGCTTGAGTTACAAAGAAAGGCAAAAACACAGTCCCTGTTCTCAAGGCGCTCACATGCTAACTTCCAGAACTCAAATTCAGGTCTTCTTGCTCCAAATCCAGAGCTCTTTCACAATTAGCAACCTGCAATCTTAACTACTACATAAAAGGACAGTCAAATTTAAAAGTAGACTGTAAACAAAAATGGCAACAAATCAACCTTCTGGGCTTCATTTTGAAAAATACATAGAAGGAAGGATTCTATAGGGGCAAACACAATGGAATTGTGAGCACTCCAGGGCAAGTCCTTACCAAGGAAAAATGACTGGCCAAGATAATATTTTCACACCTTACCTCTCCTCCCACATCCTCTTCTCTGAACCCCCTTAACAAAATATTCAAAATGGAAGCAATTTTTTTTTCATAATGTCCCATCACCAGGACCAATCCTAGAAAGTACAACAACCAAGCAGAGTTCTGCCTTGGAATTAAAACCCTGGTTTAAAGGGCAGGAAGAGAATTCCAGATACACAGATGTTAAATACAGATGCATCATAGGCTCTACAAAGATATGTTACAGGGGGAAAAAAAGAACTAACCTCTTTCTCCAGCCAGTTAAAGAGCTCACAGAGGGCAACAGCATCTTTGATCTATACAAAGAATGATAAAAGAGAGGTATAATGGATGTTGAGATTAGAAACAGAAAGAAAAGAAAGAGGAAATCCCAGCTTTGGGCAACTAATGGACCACAAAGGAAGTACTCTCCTCTGAAAACGTCTCAGCAGTACCACAAAACATATGCTTGAATATGCAGAACCCATCTTGTTTTTTTAGAGAAGGGAAGTAACAACAGTTCTGCAGGAAAGATATGACCAGAAAAGGGCCACTAGGACCCCAAGTCTCCCCTGCTTCCTAGCCATCTTTGCAACAAACAAGGCAAATAGAAAAAAAATTCATTCCACATACTGGACCAAGATGGACCGTGACAATAATAAAAGAGCAAGCAAGCCACAAACTGTCCCTAATAAGGCCTCACTGACTCAGGGCTCAGGGTCAACATAGAGACTGCTAAGCCCCTTGTGGGCCTGCAGACACATCCTAAACCTTTACTCACGTGAGCTCTCCTCATGCCTTCCGACTCTGTGGAATTCTTCACAGCCTTCGAGATGCATATTGGGGTATATGGCATGCAGCAGCGGTGTTCCTACAGCAGAAGGCACCATTTGATTAGAATCCATCAGGGTTATCTTTCTACTCACAGACAGAAAGGACATAAACAATGACCCCCAGGGAGCCCAGTAAAGCTCTGAAGAACCACTGTGGTAAAGAACCCCTTGCTAAGGAAAATAATTCTTGCCCTTTATAGTTACAATAGGCTATTACTCCAGCACTAATAAGAGACACTAGTCTTTTGTTCATAATACAAGTGAGTGACTAGTCTTTTGTTCATAACACAAAAATAAAGTAAAATAAAATGAGATGTCAACAAGGAAGCCTGAACCCCATTAAGGACGCTGTGGAAGCAATTCCTGTGCTGGGTAAGACGTCAAAGGAGATGATCTCTAAGGTTCCTTCCAATTCAATAAGGAAAACCAGAGAAAGAGGAAGCATAGTGGAGAACATTCAGGTAAACATCAGTGGCAAAATAAATAGATGTGATTTTCATCATCATAGTATGCTATAGAATAAGCAATGTGGCATAATGAATATAGAGTTAGCCTTAAAGCCAGGAAGATCTGGGTTCAAATCCTTTCTCTGACAGATAGTGGCTATAAGACATTGAGTGAATGACTTAATCTTTCAATGTTCAAAGTAATTCTCTAAGACTGGAAGTTGTAGTAAGTGGCTAAACTATATTAGTAGAAGTTGTTTCATCATTCAGAAGTTCCTGATACTAAAGACATCACAGGTACACACAGTCCCTAACCATATCCCTAATATACTACAGACCAAACAAGGAGACACCATGAGAAGTTTAAAGAAAGAAATCACAGGCCTAGCATAGGGGTATGGGAAGGTTACAATGAAAGACTTCAGTCTTCCAAACATCTGTTGGGCAGTACTCTTTCTTTCCCAAAAGCAGCAATAACCCTTTCTTAACTTGCCCTAATGAAAATTTCATCCTTCAAAAGGTGGAGGAGCCAAAAAGGGGGAATTTGATTCTAAATCTGATTTATAAAGGGAAGAGCTGGTTGCTGGGATGCAAATGACAGGAATTTCAGGATTCATAAACTCTAGAGGTTGTGATAGAAGATGAAAAAGAAATGTTATCTGAAATAGAAATACATAAAATATCAATCAAGTTTACTTTCCAAAAGATATATATGGAAGATAAAAAGGAAAAGTGGGCAATGGGATGGATACAAAGGTGTGGCCCAATCCTATGCTCACAGAAGGGATAGGTATTCTGACAACTGATAATGGAAAGAGAGAGAAGGTAGATCTCGTTAATTTTTATTTGGCTTCTATTTTCTCTGTCAAGGAGAATGACCTTTGGATGGGACAGAACAGAACACAGACAACAGGAAGTTAATATACAGGATAAATAGTAAGGGAGCAACTAACTGCTCTTAATGAATCAGGTCATGCGAACCAAATATATCTCTGAGTTGGGGACACAGGGGCCGGAGGGGACTGATGTATGTGACTGCTAAACCACAGAAACTGTCAGCTGAAATATCACAGAAAATAAGATACTATTTTGTGGTCTTGATTTTCAAAAAAAGAGAAAAGAATAGAATCTACGAACCAAAAATTAATGAGTTTGATTGCAATTCCTGAGAAAATTCTAGGATACATTATTAAAGAGATGACTTAGGGGTAGCTAGGTGGTGCAATGAATAGAGAGCATCAGTGTCCTGGAGTTAGGAGGACTTGAGTTCAAATCCAGCCTCAGACACTTGACACACTTAATAGTTGTGTGACCTTGGGCAAGTCACTTAACCATAATTGCTTTGCCTTCCCCCATCCAAAAAAAAAAAAAAAGAGAGAGAGAGATGACTAGCCTCTATTTGGGAACAAATAATTCTCAAAGGAAGACTTTCAAACCACAGGAACTGAGGGGATTAGGACAGCAAGCAGTTAATTGTGGGAATGAATGAACCACACTGACTCCATCTTGTGACTCAATTCCAGAACTGGTTTCCTATATATTTAATTATGGGTCTAGTCAAAATTCTGTCTTGTGAGAAAACTTCTGTTTGATCTTAGCCTTATGTGACTGGAAAACTGGACCACTTCTACCCGCTATTTAGAGACCCTTAACTAAAACCTAGGTTATGCTGACAAGAAACCTGGTCAGATTCAAAGACTTTGGCAAGGAGTTTTCTCACAATTGTACATC
Source organism: Petaurus breviceps papuanus (assembly GCF_028583685.1). Lineage (NCBI taxonomy): Eukaryota > Metazoa > Chordata > Mammalia > Diprotodontia > Petauridae > Petaurus > Petaurus breviceps. Next base: position 84,454,292 of record NW_027186296.1, read on the forward strand.
TCAAGTAACCTATATGACTTATCTAAAAACTGACCCCATATTGATCAACTAGGTCTTGTTTCCCTGTTCCTTTGATTGTTCACAGACACTTGGCGGGGGGGGGAGGAGCAGGACACCTCCTTTTCTGATTTCAGGGAATTATACCTATTCACTCATCTCTTCCCAGATTAGAAAGTCCCTAACCTTTCTCCAAATAAAAATCAGATTATCTAGTATTCTATCCTGGTTAATTGGTCTTATTTGATTATTTAATTGTTTATAATGTATAAAAGTCTATCTCCCTCTGTACTTGGGGTCCAGTCCTAAGCCAAGGAAGAGGCCTAGTTCCAATGTGCTAGGCAACTGACATGCATTACTTAATAAATCAATATGTTCAGAAGATCAAACCTTTGTTTCCTCATTTTATCTTTTACCCACCACAAAATTATTCAGTCATTTCAGTCGTGTCTGACTCTTCATGACCCCATTTGCGATTTTCTTGGTAAAGATACTGGAGTTCTTTGCCATTTCTTCTCCAGTTCATTTTACAGGTGAGGAAACTGAGGTAAACAGGATTGAGCAATTTGTCCAGGGTCACACAACTAGTAAGTGTCTGAGGTCAGATTTTAACTCAGGTCTTCCCGACTCCAGGCCTAGCCCTCTATTCACTGTGGTACCATGCTGCCCCCAAACTACTAGAAATGCTATGAAAGATTGCTTCACATCACTCATAATAAGAGAAATACGTATAAAAACAACTCTGAAGTTTCATCTCATACCCAGCAAACTGGCAAAGATGGGAGAAGATGGAAATAATCAACATTGAAATAGCTGTGAGATAACCTGTATACTACTGCTGTGAACTAGTCCAACCACTCTAGAATCCAAATTAAAATAATGCATTAAAAATTAGTTACTAAGATATCCAAAACCTTTAACCCAGAGGTTAAAGACAAAAAAGGTTAAACAAAAAAGAGCCCTAACTGCACCAAAATATTCCCACTAGCAGCAGTGGGGGGGTTGGCAGATCGTTACCTTTCAGAGGGGGGAGGGGGGGGGGGGGGAGGAGGGAGACCAGGGGGTGAGCATCAAAGACCTAGTAGCCAGCAACCTAAATGTCCACCAACTGGGGAATGGCTAAATACATAGTAATGCATTAATGTAACAGAATATTACTGCACCACAAGAAATTGTGATTATTAAGAATTCAGAAAAGTATGGAAAGACACGTGAACTGGTACAGTGAAGCACAAGCAGAACCAGTAAAACAACATACACAAACAAAACAACAATGTAAATATAAAGGACATAGTGAAAGTAGTCACTGTGATTCTAATGATCAAGCTTGTCCCTGAATAAAGGTTGGGAAAATGTAGCTTTAGTTCCCCTTTTTTGGGGGAAGGTAAAGGACTACTGGGTATGGAATATTGCATATATTGTCAGCCATCATCAATGTGTAGTTTGGTTTTGCTAAATGGTTTTGCCTCTTTCTTTTTAAATCTTTGTTTAAAAAGGGATGACTTGCTGGAGATTGGGGAGAGAAAAGGATATATTCAGAAATGAATATTATGTAACAAAATGCATGTGCATGCATGTATACACACATATGTGTATATATATATAGTGTGTTGTTATGATATGATATTATTAGTAAGCATCAAGAAAAGGAACCAGTGATGACAGAGCCAGCATGGCTCCATCAAGAAGAGGTCATGCCAGACTAATGCCGTTTCCCTTTTTTGACCAAGCTATTAAAACTGATACACCAGGATAATGTGTAACACAGGTTATCTGGGTTTTAGCAAAGCATTTAATAAAATATCTCAAGCTATTCTTATGGAAAAGATGGAAGAATGTGGGCTACATGAACATACAATCAAATGGATTCCAGACCCATTGAATAGCCATCCTCAAAGAGGAAATACTGATAGTCTGCTGTCAGATTGAAAAGGAATTTGCAGTAGATAGACCGGAGAGCTGTCCTTGGGCCTGAGGTGTTTAACATTTCTATCTATGACTGAATTAAAAACACGGATAGTAGGGGCGGCCAGGTAGCACAGCAAGTAAGAGCACCGGCTCCAGTGTTGAGAAGACCTGGAGATCGAATCCCGGGCTCAGACACTTAGCACCCACCCAGAAACACCTGGCCGTGTAACCTTAAGCAAGTTACTTAACCCCAATTGCTTAGGGGCGGCCAGGTGACTCAGTGAGTAAGAGCACCGGCTCCAGTGTTGGGACGACCTGGAGATCGAATCCCGGGCTCAGACACGCAGCACCACACCCAGAAATAACTGGCCATGTAACCTTGAGCAAGTTACTTAACCCCGAGATTGCTTAAAAATATTAAAAAAAAAAAAACCACGGATAGTATTCTTTTCAAATCTTCAGATGCAACAAATCTAGGAGGGGCAGCTAAAACACAGGATGACAGGATCCAAAAGGGTCTTGACAGGCTACAAAACTGGGCTAAACCTAATAAGATGAAATTTAATGGGGATAAATGGAAACTTAAATTTAGATTTAAGAAATCAACATCAGAAAACGGAGGGGGGGGGGAGAAGCACTGAGCCAGACAGCAATTCATCTGAAAAAAATCTGGAGTCTTAGTGGGCTGCAAATTCAATATGATTAACAGTGTGATATGGTAGCAAAAGGGGGGGGGGGCGCTGTGTTCTTGGGCTATATTGAGAGGCATAACTTCTAAGAATAAGGAGGTTATAGTTCCTCTGGACCTCGGACCCCCTGTTCAGCTCTGGGTGCCCTGGTTTAAGAAAGACTTTGAAAAGCTAGAAAGCACCCAGAGAAGTACAACCAGAATGGTGAAGGGGCCCGTGCTCTATAAAATAATCAGTTAAGGGGGGCGGCTAGGTGGAGCAGTGAATAGAGCACCGGCCCTAGAGTCAGGAGGACCTGAGTTCAAATCCAGCCTCAGACACTTAACACAAAAACTAGCCATGTGACCTTGGGCAAGTTACTTAACCCCAATTGCCCTCCAAAAAGTTTAAAAAATTGAATAAGTTAAGGGATGTTTAGCCTTGAGAAAAGGAAGCTAAGGGGGAACATAACTGCCTTCAAGTCTTAAAAAGCTGGCATGTGGTAGAGGAAGTTGATTTATTCTATTTGGTTCCAGAATGAAAACTAGAAGAGTGGATGGGGATTAGAAAAAGGCAAGTTTAAGCTTGAAGTTAACAGAGAAAACCTTCCAAACAACCAGAGCTACAGGAAGGCAGAACAAACTTTCTCAAGAGAAAGCTAATTCCATCTCAGTAAAGGTATTTAATTAAAGCCTGGATGAATCCTTATTGAGTCTGTAATAGTAGGGATTCTTTTGATAAATGGTTTGAACTAGATGCCTAGTAAGGTCACTTCCAGTTCTGAAAATCTCTGACTCAATCTCTCCTTAATCAGTCTATCAACAGGCATGTAAGTACCAGGTACTGTGCTAAGAGCTGGGAATATGACTACAAGAAAATGAAATCATCTCCACATTCAAGGATCTTACATTCCATTAGGGATAAAGAGAGGGGATACTGCTTACCCTAAAGCCAGCACTGCGCTAGATTTCTGCTTGCTAACAGGATATGTAGGCATCCAAAAGATCCTCATGATCAATTGAAATGATCAATGAAAATCATCGAATGATCATTGAAATCAATGAAAATCATTGAATGAAAAATGATCAGTTCAATGAAAGACCACATTTGATACATAGCTCTTTACCAGTGTGAGTTTTTTATCAATGCAAAGAACAGAATGCTCTCCCTGATCTCAGGAACCCAGTGCTGGTGGGGACTTGCCAGTGAGGCCTTCTATTACTTTCTCTTTCTTTCCCAGGAATGGTACTATAATTGGCATACCACATCAGATACTGATTATTGAGAACAGACCCTGAAAATTTAGAGGAAATTCAAAAATTAGGCCTATGTAAATTATGGAAAGAATTAAAATTCCACCTTGATATTGTCCAAAGTAAATTATAATCACAGAATGTTAGCGCCTCAAAGACTTCGGGGACTTCAAAAATCACCTAGTCCTACACTCTCACCTTGAGGGCTTGCCCAAAGTAAAAATAAACAAATTAATAAAACAAAATAAATTTTCAAATAAAAATAAATAAAGCAAGAACCAGGTCTCTTCAATGTTAGTTCATCACACCTTTCAAAAAAACTATTACATTTCTTCTTATCATTCAAAATGCTACGTAAGCCTGAAAGAATTATCAATCTCATATCCCTTATGCACACCACTACCACCCCTTACCCAAGCAGGACAAGAAACACCTCTGTTTAAAAAAAATTTTAACTGACAACATCCAATTTGAATCATTATTCTTTTTTATTTTCACCAAAAGGAAATTAGCTTCAGAAGGAGCGTTCTAACATATTAGAGTAAATAAGATATTTAGTTGGTACAGTAGGTGTCAGTATTACAACAGGAAAAAATATTCTAATAGTCACAAAAGGGATCAGAAGCATAACACATGCCCCAACAAAGAACTTTTTTTTAAGAAAAAACAAACCCCACAGCTTTAAGCAATAAAATGCCTCCTTCCCCTACCACCCAGCTTCATTATCCTATTATTTCTCATCCCTCTCCAAACCCCAACCCTGGGTTACTTTCCTTCCACCTTCTCCACTTCTGCTTCTATGCTACTAAGCCCTCCTAGAGGAAAGCCCCTAATCACTGCAAATTTATGTTTTCTAGTCTCCTCCAGGCCCTCATTGCTACATTCCAATCACTCTTTCCTGATCAACTCTCTTCTCTTGACCTCTACTGAACACAGTTAATTGTTCTAAACCTTTTCTCAAGATAACACTACCATTTCTCACTATCTCTCAAGCTCTGGCCTCAAACTTCATGGGGGGGAAGAGAAGGTTGTCCTTCATTAGCTCCTTCTCCTCCCAATCTACTCAGTGTCATTCCATACACCCTCCCCTTGCTCCAATCTCAGAGGATGAGGTAATTCTCAAGGTAATTCCACTACCAATCTCTTGATTTGTATACTTGATCTTATCCCCGATCTAATTAATCTTCAACCTTTCTTTACCCCCTGAAGCCTTTCCTTCTGCTTTCAAACATGTCCAACTTCTCCCATCCTTAAAAATCTGACCCTACCACCTTCATTAAAGTGTTGTCTGATAGCTTTCCTCTCTTTCACAGCCAAAGTCCTAGAAATAAAAAACCTTCAACATTGTGTGCCTCCACTTTCTCTCACCTCCCACTCAATTCTCACCCCTTTGTATTCTGACTTCATCCTCCCCAAAGTCCCAATGATCTCTTACTCATCAATCCAAATGCCCTTTCCCAGTTTTCATCCTTTTAGACTTCTCCAAAATCTGACGATGTTGATCACTCCCTCCTTCTAAAGTCTCTCCTCTTCGGGTTTCTGTGATACTGCTCTGTGGTTTTCTTCCTACCTGCCTCATCTTCTCAATCTCCTTTGCAGGATCAACATCCAAGTCTTACCCCACCCCCCATGGGTGGGTATTCTCCAGGGATCTACTCTATGGTCCCTCCTTTTCTCTTTCTGTGCTTTCTCTCAGTGAATTATCAGCTTCCAAAGAGTCAACTATCATCTCTATGCAGACGATTCTGCTAAATGCTTATTCATTCATTCATTCATTCATTTCATTCATTCAGTCCTCATCTCTCTCCAGAGCTCCTTCATTAACAACCGCCCACTAGACAACAACTCTTAGATGTCCCATAGGCATCTCAAACTTATTATGTCCAAAATGAAACTCATTATCTTTTCCTCTAAACTCATTCCTCTTCCTGACTTCTCTATTTCTATCCTCCCAGCCCTTCCAGTCACTAAGTTTGCAAAGTTGGAACTGTCCACAAGTCTTTTATTCTCTCTCTATATCTAACTGGTTGCCTACTCTCATCCAATCAATCTCCCCTAGATTTCTCTCCCCCTTTCTCTTCTCTTTATTCTTACCATAATGACCCTCCCATAGACCTTCATCACTTTTTACCTGGACTGTTGCAATACCTCTCTATTTGGTAGAGATGGTATTATAATATCTCTTCTAGTTGAGGGTCCACTGAATGGGCCTCAACCTAGGGTCCAGAATTCACTCATCATTCATGCTCTAATACTCTGCCCACTTAGCCCACAAACAGCATAAAACCTATGCTGACTACTCAGTCCTCTCCACAGTTCAATCACTCAGATAACAGGGGCCTGGCACCTCTGGACCCTGGTCCTTTTCAAAAGAAAAGGTATGCTTGCAAATGAATCCCTTCACCGTATTATCTTTGCAGGGTTTGTGGTATTTCCCTGTTCCTAGATAAAAGCTCTTCCTGGGGGGAGGGAGAGGACAGGAGAGGGGGTTGTCACATGTCCAGGCTTCTAGGTTCTTCCTCCCCTTTCTCCTTTGAGTCCAATTTATTTCTACAGAAATTGGGCAAAACCACATTCTGCTGACAGTAGTTTCCAAAGAAACTGATGACTGGACAGCAGGGGGAAAGAGACAACAGGGCTCAGTTCCAACAGGAATTACTGGGGGGGGGGGGGTCAGTAACCTGAGCACACTGGCCTAACTTGAGGGATGGATCCAGGACTGGGAGCAAATGACACCCACCTTGGGAATGGCCTCGCTTACAGCATAGCTGGCTTTGTCACTGATCCACACCTTGTCCTTTGGGGAGAGGCCAGTGCAGATGGCCTTGAGCTCAGTCAAAATGGATTTGTAAGGAACCACCTGGACTTTAAACTCGTCTGCCAGGCTGGAGTTGAATAGTAGATGCTCTTTCACATCAGGTGCTTTGGTCCGGTCTCCATCAATAAAGAGCCTGAGGAGAGGTAGGGTCAGGAGACAGAAGGAGGGAGACAGGGAAGGAAGGAGAGGAAGAAAAGAGGACAGTCATGAGCCAACAAAGATCATGGCCAGACAACCCATCAGTCCCACAGAGAGTGTAATGTACCACTACTTGTATACTTATTATTGCTTATAGTTTAGGGGACTTTCTCTTCCTATCAGAGAGAAGCCACAGATAGCTTTATACAGCCTGAAGCAGCAGAAGGAAGACATTCCAAACAGGCGGCAACTCAGAGTCCAGTGGGGCTCCCAGGGAGAGAGCAAGGTGGAGAGAGGCCAGGTGACCTAGCTCCTTGGGGGGAGAAAAGCTTTGCCCACTTTACCTGGCCATGTTTAGCATGTCCCTAGACAATGGTTATACAATCTAGTGCTAAAGCAAGCAGGGAGGCAGGAAAGGGAGGCCCAGGAGAAAAACAGGAAAGAAAAGCGAGTAGCTGCGTGTTGCATTCACCTGATTGTGTCTGTTCCTATAATCGCATAGGAAAAAAATACTGGGTTGTGTTCCACATCTGATCCCCGGAGATTGAACAGCCCTGGAAAATAAAACAGAGGGGCTCCCATTACCTACTGAGTATGAAATATGAGAACAGGGCCAGGACTGCGAAGAGAAAAGGGCCCAGGGACTGGCAGCCAAAGTCCACAGAAAAATAAACGCACAGGTCAAGAACTGCCTACATTCCATGTCAACCCCTTGTGACTCATAGGGGCTCTTTTCACCACAAGATGGCGCCCAAACTGTGTCTCCAGCCAAAAAGTTCACAGGCTCCAGGGGAAAGAGGGATGGAACCTTTGTAGGGAAATCCAGCCAAAATGCCTGACAAAGACAGCTAGAATGACTAACTCCCCTGCCTCGCTCACCCCCAGCTCCTTTCTTTGCTGTGTGGTGGTATTCCACAAGGCTATCCAGGCTCCCAAGGGAAAGCTGAGGAAGAAACAAACTCCCCCAACAGGGTAGGGTGGGAGTTTCCTCTCACCATGGGAAGGGAGAAGTCATTAAGAGAAAGGTTCCTGCTTGGTGCAATGAGGCCATAAACAACCTCTAGGGAAAATAGGGAAACAAAACTACACACAGTGAAGCCAAAAAAGGGCCTTCCTGTAAGTTTAAATGGGTCCCAATTAGAATGGCATCCCTGAAAACAGTGAGTCACAGCTACTCTAGCATATAAATGAGACTACAACTGAGAAGTGCCACCCAGAAGTCTGTCATGAGGCTGACCACTAGCAAGAGCCTGCCTATCCTGCCCTACCTTCTACCCATTCAGACCACTTCTTAGCCTCAGTTTCCCCCTTTGTAAAATGAAGGGCATGGAAGAGATGTTCTCCAAGGTCCCTTCCTACACTACATCTTCAGACTCCTATAAAATGAGGTTCATTTCAGTCATTTTTCAATTCTGTCTGACTCTTCATGACCCCATTTGGAGTTTTCTTGGCAAAGATACTGAAGTGGTTTGCCATTTCCGTCGCTAGCTCATTTTACAGATGAGGAAACTAAGATAAACAGGCTTAAGTGACTTGCCCAAGGTCTCATAGCTAGTATGTGTCTGAGGCCAGATTTCAACTCAGGAAGATGGGTCTTCTGACTCCAGGTCCACCTCTATCCACTATGCCACCTAGCTGAGGAGTCTAGACTAGATGACCTGTGTAGTCCCTTCCAGCCAGCTCTCATTACATGAAATCATGATCCTGCAGTAAGCTCATTTTGCACATTAGATCCATCTCAGAGAATTAAAGAATTCAATAGTTAGAAGAGATGCTTTAGCCATACATGAATTCGAACAGTGGTCATCCAGACTTTGCGAGAAGACCTCCATGGAGAAGGAACCTAGCATCCAGTCCATTCTGCTCAGAAATGGCTCTAATTGTTACAAGTTTGTTTTGGTTTTTTCCTGACACTGTGCCTAAATTCACTTCTTTATAACTTCCATCCATTACTCTAAAAGTACTGTAACAAGGCTAACAATTTTGTAAGGATTTCCTAACCGCAGAAGATGGAAAACAGGTATATATGTTCCAGAGATGGTGGGAGGAGGGGGAGGGGGAATTTCTCTTGAGATTAAGATAAAAAGTAAGCTACCCTTCTACTTAGCAGAGAGTCAGAGAGAAAGTAAATGGACCTTATGAGATTCCTCCAAACCACAATCTAGGTTTTGGTAAATATGGACTCCCAGAATTGGGCACAGGCAATTTCAGAGATGAAAACTGAAAAATTCCAGTTACAGCTTATAGATATAGCCAGAGGTCTCTGTTTCCTGTGGGGGAAACAAATGCCTGTAACACTGGAGAAGGAATGGTTTAATATGGGCTACAGAGAGGTCAGAGAGTGATTTAGAACACTTAAGCTATAGTTTTCCATATTGGGGATCTTTGATCCAAGCAGTTTCTAATGTGCAATGACCAATATTGTAGGCAGGTATCACTCACCTGGTCATTCTTAGCCTCTGAATTGTAATATTAATCCTTCACAAGTTAAATTCTCTCAGATCTCTCCCACCATCCAATCTTAATAGACATCTCTTGCATGCATTTGGTACTGTAACTGAACCACTCTTCATTTCAGTCTCTCAGTAAGTAAAATGATGTGAGCAAAGAGATTCCAGGGAACCTACAATAAGATCAAGTAACACACCCAAACAGTGAAATCAGAGTACTCACATGCAATCTCATCCAGGGCGGTGACCACAAACCACACCACTTTTCTCTCCGCCATTTTCACTCGAAGGTCAGCAATCTTGTCCTTCCAGGCTATACCTAAAATATACAAAAGCCCTAAACTTAAGGCCCATTCTTCCAGGAAATCTTCTCATAGTAAAAGTGCTGCCATAGTCCAATATAATCTACTAGACTACATATTCCATGGGGGCAAAAAGAAAGACATAGCAAATCCTCAACAATTTCACCAATATCCAACAAAATTTAAATTTTGGAAAAAAGGGAAGCTTTTTTTCCCCCCAAGAAAACAGAAAACATGAGTTCCAGTCATCCCCTTCCTTTTCCATTACTCACTAGCTATACAACTTGGACAAATCAAGTAAGTTTTATGATACTCAATTTTCCGGTTATTTTCAAGGGAAACTACAGCATTGCAGCAAAGGACCTTAGATAGCTTTCTCTCCTGGTGGAGCTTTTTCTAGTCAATGACAAAAGAGATCATTCTTGTCTCATTTCTTACCTACCCTTAATCACTGAATGGATGTTGCCTCAGAAAAACTGAGACCCAAGAAAGATCTTGGCTTAAAAAAGCCAAAGTCTTCCACTGCATCCAGGACCATCTCCAGTCATCCTGATCTATATCTGGGTCCAGGTAGCTCTGGAGGAAGAGAGTGAGGCTGGTGACTTTGCACAGCCTTATTATCTCACTTGAATCCAATTCACTTGCAAATCAAGACATCACCTTCCTGATATTATGGTCCTCTTCAAGAACACAGAGCAAACAACAACAATGCTCAGTTACATTCCTCTATAAAATTGGTGTAATGCTTTAAAGTTTTGAAGGCCAGATGACAAACAGAGTTCCTGTCTAGCTCTAACAATCTATGATTTCCATTAAGAGCGTTACTAATGAAAACACATTGCAGGCCTCTCAAGGAGATGTCACTAGGGAAGGAGGGTCAGGTAATAAAGGCATGGTGAACTAGAGTCAGGAGAGATGACTTACAATCCAGAGCCTGCTGCTAACTGTACGGCTATGGGCAAATCATTTAAAATATCTAAGCCTTAAAAATGAGGGGCCTCATATACTACTGTAGTGAGGCAGGACTACGGTACTAAGGAAACAACACTATCTCTTTAGTCAGAAGACCTGGGTTCAAATCTCAACTCTTAACACTTCTATGTATGTGAATTTACAGTCAATTAACCTCCCTATGTCTCAGTTTCCTCATCTGTAAAATAAGAAAATTAGACAAGATGTCCTCTGAAATCCTCCCTACCTCTAGAACCATGAGATCCTATGATACTGTTATCTCCCCCATTAGATTGTGAGCTTCCCCTGTATCTCTCCCCCATTAGATTATGAGCCCCTCAAGGGCAGGTACCACCTTTTGTTATATCCCCAGTACTAAGCACAGTGCCTGGCACAGAGTAGATGCTTAGTAAATGTTTATTGATTGTGAAGCCAAAGCAGGAATGATAAGTATATCAGACAGAGGAGAAGGGTAAAATTGTTAATGTTGTTTGTCCTTCATTTTCGAAGACTACCAATTACATCACAAGGGGAAGTCTTGACTTCCATGTGAGTTGGATCCAAGTGAGTCAGAGTAGCACAAAGGCAATCAGCCTCACTCTCTCTCTCTCTCAGTCATCAAAGTCCAAATGGCAGGACAAAAAGTCAGGATGATTGATGATGGCCCAGGATGCAGTGGATGATCTTGGTGTCTTCGACGTCTAACCAAGATCTAAGCCCTGCACAGTGCCTGCTGCAGTCACGTCCATGGCCATTGGAACAAATTGTTCTTATTCTCATTCTCAAAGTGCCTGTTACACCATGCTTGATGTGGCCTTCACATGCTTGGTGAAGACATTCCCCTAACTCACCAACAGGTTTGAAGATTGTCATTTACCCTCAACCTGGTTTAGCCCCATCTGTCAGGGTGTGGCCATTGTGCATGCTGCAGCTTTTTGGAGTCACCTTACTTAAGGATGACACACACACCAGCTATAGTGAGTGATCCTCTTTCAAGGAATCATAGGAGCAGTCGTTTCACATTAGAAGAGGTCTTAGGGGTAACGTAATCCAAACACTTCCTTGAGGAGACTGAGGCCTCTGAGACAAAGTGAAAGCCTCTGGAGACGAGGACGAATGACATGGTCAGGCTTATACTTTATGTGGAACATGGATTGGAGAGGAGAGAGAAATGATGCAGGAAGCCCAAACTAGGAGACTATCAAAATAGGACCTGAACTAGACATTATCATTTGAGAAAAGATAATGGAAGCAAAAAATGTAGAGAGGCAGGAATCAGAAAATTCAACTGATTAGATGCGGCATGATGGGGAATTAGAAATTGAAAATGACACTGAAATTAAGAACATGAGTGACTGGAAGTGGTCCCTCACTAGAAGGAAATAAGGAAGTTTGGAAGGGGGAGAGTTAAAGGGAGAAGGATAACGAATTAAGTTTGAGATGTCTACAGGACATCCAGTTAGAAATGTCTAATAAGGGGGAGGCTAGGTGGAACAGTCCCCGGAGTCAGGAGAACCTGAGTTCAAATCCTGCTTCAGACACTTGACACACTTACTAGCTGTGTGACTTTGGGCAAGACACTTAACCTCAATTGACCTCCAAATAGCAAAAAAAAAAAAAAGTCTAATAAGGAAAAAAAATGTCTAATAGTCAGTTAAGAGATGTAATACTGGAGCTCAGGAAAGACTAAGGCTGAACATATAGATCTAGGAATTATCTACTTAAAGTGATTTTAGACCCCATGGGAGTAGATGAGATGACTGAGAGAATAAAAGAGGACCCCATAAAAAGCTTAGGGATATACTCCTAGGTAAGAGGTGTGATATGGACAAAGAACCAACAAAGAGACAAGGAGTGAACAGAAACCTGTTAGGAGGACAGCCAGAGGAAACAGTTTACTGAAAACCCAGAGAGGAGAGAATATCCAGGGGGAGAGAATGATCAACAGTGTCAAAGACTGAAGAGAAGCCGATGAGGTTGAGGACTGAAAAAAGGCCATCAGATTTGGCAATTAGGAGATAACTGATAACTTTTAGAGAGAGCAGTTTGAGATAAGTGATGAGTTTGGAAGCCAGACTACAAAGGGTGGGAGTGACATAGAGCAATAGTTTGAGGAGGAAATTGGTGAGTAACCACAATTAACAATTCCTGGTAAACTACTCTGTTAAAATCATATCTGTTCCTATAGTCAGGTGTGCAATCAGGCATCTGCACCTCCCAAAGGGACTAGGGGCAGCAAAACAATAACTCCCCAAAAGCACCCTTTCAATGCAAGAAATTTCCTTACCAGCCTCCAGCATTGGGATTTGGGGCATTTGTCAGTTCTGGAAAGAAAGTCAACTCCTGGCATCTGTCACTACTTGCCAATAAGTTTGGTGTTTTCCAGTGGGGCAGGCATTTGGCAAACAACTACTATCCCCTCTCCTTCCTCTAAATGAAAGGACCACTGGTGGGAGACAAGGCTCCAGAAAAAAATTCAAAACATGCAGGGAGAAAATGTCAACCTAACCTTGTGTCACTGAACTTGTACACCAAGTACCCTATGAAGAAACTATAATATCCTCCAAGGGTGAAGGGCAGAAGAAGAAATTGGGGAGGGGGGAGAGTACTCCTACCACCCTGACAAAATGAGGCTTTGAAGATCACCTCTGGAATGCTTTTAAAATACTAGCCAGGCGACTGATCTTCCATACTATCTTCCCAGGACCCCTTCTGGGCAGTGTGCCTAAATTCCACAATCTACTCCACCTCCCTTTAAATTTCATAGCTAAAATTCCCTCCCCTATAACTTGAGTCTCACTCCCTTGGTGCTACAAACTTTACCTACAAATTCATTACTCACCAAGACTACCAACACTAACTTGCTGTGAGGACTACTCTCTCCCCCTCTGCCCCATGCATGCACACACAGCAAGTCTCCAGCTCACAATCTAAAATCTGAAGGGAGAAAAATAGCAAGTAAGCAAATACCACTTTAAGAGAGGCAGCAAAAACTCTCAGCTCTGCTCCCAAGGGTAAATAAATTAGAGGGGCAACAGCTAGCAACTCAGAACCAAAGAACATTGCCTTCAGAACAACAAGGAAGAAAAGAGCTATTCAAAAGAGTTTTGTAAGAATAAACCAAGCCTCATTAAGTGGCATTACAAGTTGAATGGAACCATTACTTTAATGAAATGCCACATCATGCCAGAAGACAGGAAAATCTCATGACAACTCCAAGTTGATTCTAGGGACTTTAATAAAGATGATAGGAAAGAAGGAAAAATGTGAAGCTGCAAAATTCAAGCACTAACCTGTATAATCCAGGCCCAGGGTCAGGAGGGGTTTGCAAGGGCGCTGAGGACGATCTGTCCAAATCTTGTCAACAAGATTCTCTTTGACAGGGACGAGATGATGACCTGCACCTCTCAGGACCTTAGCCATCTTTTTCCATTGATCTAGGGAAATCAACAGTACAGTCATGAAAACACATTAGAGTAGACGCAGATTGAATCGTCTTCCAAAAATCAGTTCTTTTTCCATTCTTTCTCTAAAACCAGAAACATGGAGAAGGAACCACCCTGCCTGGATTGGACCTCACCCCTTTCCCCATTATAAAATTGTCCTTTTGATTTGGTCTTTACATAGCATTGCATATGATATGGGCAAAAGACCATTGTATAGAGAAATCATAAGAATCAGGTTTTTGACATGAGTCTTCCTCGCCAGACCTCAAATTTCTCAACTATGAAATCAGGTAAATGATTAGTTAAGGTCTCCCCCAGCTTCAGAATTCCATAATTCTTCTGAAACACAAATCTACCATCCATTAAGGCACATACTGTAACATCTCAGAAGGAAGTCAAGATTCGAGCAGGTATTTTATTACCAAGGCTAGAACAAATCATATTCACTCACCTGATGGAATGATCAAAGGATCCACACCAACCCTGGATCCTTCAGGAAGTATACTCACCAACCAGTCCTCCTGAGTTGGTGTGTCCTTCAGACCTGGAAGGACAGGCAAAAATAATTCACAATTGGACAAAGATGGTCCTGTCACCTAAAAAGAGACTATTAAATACTGGTGATCCTATGGCAGGGTCTTAATTAATCACTCTCCTCACTAAAAATGATTAGAATCCTTTAGGAACTTTGAACCTCATTAAGTCAAGGAAGATCATGAGATGACTTTGAAGGAAATGAGTTAAGAGAGATATGGAGTATGAGAGAATTCAGCCAAATGATAAGTCTTACCCCCATACCATCTAATACTAACCCTATTCTAAGGGAAATCTTTAGGAAGATAGATATATAGTATCATCCCTGTAACCTCAGCAATCCTAATTTATCTCCTCCTACTGACCAGAAGGAAGAGGTTAAATTGAAGAAAGATGAGCATCTATCAGGAACCTGGGCCCATCCACCATACTATTTCATAAACAATGAGGAACTTCCAAGTGGTAACAAATGAGAACTGATACCTAAAGAAATCTGGACAGTGTGGGGCAGAAGGTAACCTCTCAAAGGCTATGCTTTATACCTTAAAGATGTCATACAGGACCTGAATAGCAAAGAGACATTTTAAAAGTCAGCAGTGCTGTAGAGGCTACCACAGACTTTTCTAATAACCAAAGTAACTTGAGCCCAAGTGGCACCCTTAACAAGTTAGTAAGGTTCACATCTCTCTTGAGAACTGGCAAAAGACTGTTTCTAAGGAATGGGCTACAAAAAAAGAAAAAATCAAAGTTCTTTAAAAAAAAAATTAGCATCCTCAATGGTAACACTTCAGTCTGTTGCTTTATTCTTTGTTTTCCACCTCCCCTCACCCCCTCTTTTTAAAACAACAAGCTACTTATTAGCCAAGTTTCTCTTTGGGTCTTCAATTCACAAGGATAAGTCATGTGATTTCCAGAAAAAGAGGGCAAGAAGTTTCTCTTTGGGCAAACCCCAGGGAGAACTCACACTTATTGGCTGGTCAAATCCAATCTATATGGCTCTAGCCCCAGATAAATCTAGTTAATGCCGGCAGAAGACAAGTAGTTATTGTCCAGTCAAATGAATTCCCCAGACTTTTTACTCCAGGATGTATTGCATAAGAATTTACTTTCCCTATCATTCTCCATGGAACAAGAAATATCAAGCATTTATGGCCTTTTCTTTCCTCATCTTTTCCTAATTTCTATCCCCAGCATCACCTATTCTTTAGGCAAAGAGGGACCTCTTTACTCACTCCCATGTTCTCATTGGCAAGAGTGTTTATAACCACACACAGAGGAAATCCTTCAAACCCTGCACTAATATGCCCTCAACATCATACAGGCTTTGAATTCATTATTCCATACAGGGAAGGGAAACAGCAAACAACACCTCTGCTTCTGATATTCCACGGTCTTCCTAGGTCTCTACCCCTTGATAGATTCCAGAAGACTGAACCTGGGCCTATACATCTAGTAGGAGACCATGTATCCACTCAAGTTCTCAATAAGTAGATGAAAGATGACTATTTGGCAAGGAAACCCCCCTACTACCCTTCCTTGGAGGATCCCACATCACTACTTCACACTGAGAAAAACCAATATGATATCACTGGTACGTTCATTGAGCACTTGACAATTTTCTAATTTTTCATCCCCAAATATCCAACACTTTCTAGCCTTTGTACTATTGCTAATGCCACTATTCATTCCCAGATTCCATCCCCACCCTTATCTCTTATATTTAATATTTTCTACTTATCCTTTAAGACTATTCTCACATTCTACCTCAATCATGAACCCTTCCTGACTGCTTTCAGCTAGGAGTGATCTCTCCTACCCTTGATCATACAGACTATTTAACTTTGTACTTCTCTGGAGGTCTTTCCATATTTACATCAGGTATGTTTCAGCTCCCTTAAGAACACCATGAAGGCACAGGTGTATACCTCACAACTCCTAGCATGGCAGCCTGAACAAAGAGATGAAAGAAACAGGTCAGCAGATGAATATGCTAATATGACCAGAGGTCAAGCTACAAAGAACTGAGTCTGCTGTCACCCTAAGAATGAGGACCAGAAGGGGCAGCTAGGTGATGCAGTGAGTAAAGTGCCGGCCCTGGAGTCAGGATGACCCGAGTTTGGTTCCGGCCTCAGACACTTAACACCCACACAGACAAAAAAAACTAGCCGTGTAACTTTGAGCAAGTTACTTAACCCCAATTGCCCTCCAAAAGGCAAAAAAAAAAAAGAATGAGGACTAGGAAGGATTTCTCAGGCATGTGACCCTGCCTGATAAACCTCCTTCTTTGGCTGTCCTAGGGACAACAAAGCAACATTCCACTCGCCTCCTGCTGGGTCTAGGCAAGCATCTGGCAGCCCCTACCCACCCATCTTCATGAGGGTCCAATTGTTGTCCATCTGCTTGGCAGCCTGGAGAAAGTAGCGCCCATCAGTCCACATGGCTGCATGCTGCTCTGTGATGATGGCTGTACCTATGGCAGAGGTGAGGGAGAAGCAAAAAGAAAAGAAATATTTTTTTATAAACCTATTCCCAACAAAAGACAGTCATGATGAGTTTCCCAGTCACTACAGAGAGGGTACAATTTTCTGACAAAAAGGAAAACCTATCTCCTCAAAATATCCACAGCTGCCATTATTGTCTTGGGTTCAGAGATAATCCTGGAGCTGAAACTTTACTTAACCCCACAGCCATGTTATATGAAAAGAAAATTAAACAGCACCATGAGGTCATTCAGATTGGCACTGGGGCCAAACACTCAAAGGAGTAAACCCATAGAAAAGATCTGATTTCTCAGGATCAGCCAAGGCTAAGTGCTAAGGAAAAAAAAAAATCTTAAAAACTCCAAACAAGGTTGGGTTGAAATTCTTGAGGTTTCTGTTCTTTCTAAACATCAGAGACACTACTGGTCCACTCTGATACATCACAGAAACCAATTCATTTCTTCTACCACATACCTGTCCTAAGGGGTCTCTCAGTTCCCTAATTTTTAATCCCCTACTGAAATCCACCTATCCAACCTGCCCCAGAGAAGGATCAAACCAGTCCTACCAAAGTTAGTGGGAAATCACATTCACTAATGTGGAGGGGCCCCCTGAACTTGTACACTAACATACAGTACCCTCTTCTACCTCTGCCCCCAGCTTGCAATGGGTGTAACAGGCTTGAAGCCAGCAGCAGAGTCTCAGGCACAACTGACAGATATGAGCAAACCAATGAAGGCATTTGGAAAGGGAAACAATCAGCTCATCAGTGAAGGAAAAGGCCTTCAGCACTATCTGTCTAAATCACCAGCTTGCAATTTTTAACTATTTGGAGGGGTCTGTAACCCAGACACAAGAAGGCTCAAGCACTCAAGCTTGGGTGTACACACACACACACACACACACACACACACACCTAGTTTAATTATTTACAGGAAGAGGAAAAAACATACATGCATACACAGATGCAAGCTTGTGATAACTTACCAGCTGAGCCATCAAATCCAGACACAAAAGCACGCCTGCAGTCACAGGGGGCAATATACTCACTCTGGAAAATAAAAGAGGTCACTCATTAGAGAGCACAGTCACCTCATGGGGCAGCACATAACAAAAAATCAATTAAATCTTTATTGGACATCATCTATAAGATCCATACTATGCTAGAGACCATGAAAAATGCCCCTTCCCCTTCAAAAAAAATTGAGTGTTTGTGTGTACGTGCGTGCATGAGTGGGGGGGGAGGCAGCATGGGTATGTGGGGAGGGAGGAGTAGAGAGGTGGGGAGAGGGTGCAAAAGGTCCCTGTCCTTGAAGCAGATTACAATTTAGTTGAAGAGATAAACATAGCAAACAGAAACCAAAAAGAAAATATCAGACAATACAGGTATGCCCCAGTTAAGTTGACCCAAGCAACAACAACAAAAAAATCAGGACCTAGATGCCATGACAATGGCCTAGATATAATACTTCCTTTGGCCTAAAGATAAAACCTAATGGCCAGTGGAAAATGCCAGGTAGCACTTGAAACCCACTGGCATTAACTTCCCTGGGATACAGTTTCCTTAACCTATGTACATAAACATAAACATTAAGCTTTTGGAATTTTCAGCCCTCTATAACAGTTTCTCAAATATTTTCTCAAAACAAATCAATGACATCAAGGGACCTATGCTAACAAAATCACTGATTTTACATAGCACTTACATAGTTTCATAAAGACCTTTATACTGTACATGGTATTTCAAAATAGGCTTATGAGGTAATACAGGTTACCTATTATTCTCATTTTATAGGTGGAAAAAGACAGAGAAGTTAAGACATACCAAAGATCACACAGGAGGGATTTATTACTGTGCTAAGTGCTTTATAAACATTATCTCATTTAATCCTCACAACCCTCAAAGGTTTAAGTGTTAATATTTTAATATTTTACAGTTGAGGAAACTGAATCAAACAGTGGCTTAGTGAGAGTTACGATTCAAATTGAGATCTTGGTACACCACAACTGCTCCTACTGAGGGCTAAATATCTCTAAGACCTAAGTCTCTATTTTCTTCCTTAGGGAGGGCCAATTAGACCAAGAGATAGAACAGATGAGGAACTGGTATTTCCTTGTTATATGGAAATCATATTCATCTTTTGCCTCTGAAAACAAGGTCAGGAACTTTTTCAACTTAGCTTCAATGATTTTTCATAAAGGTTTGCAAGTTTGCTGTTCTTTTTTTGGGGGGGGAGCGGGGGAAGACAGGGCTATTAGGGTTAAGTGACTTGCCTAAGGTCACATGGCTAATAAGTGTCAAGTGTCTGAGGTAGGATTTGAACTCAGGTCCTCCTGATTCCAGGGCCAGTGCTCTATTCACTGTGCTACCTAGCCTTCCAAGTTTGCTGTTCTTGACCTCCAAAGTAGCCCCACCAATTTCTCTCATAGAATCTGATTTTGCCTAAAGGAAACAATTCCACAGAATGTTGTTTTGGGGGGTTTTTTAATAGTATTTTTTCCAATTACATGCAAAGTTCATCTTTAATATCCATCTTTTATAAAAATTATTTCCACTAATAGTCATGTTGTGAAAGAAGAAACAGTATGCAAAAAAAAAATACCGTTTGCAAAAGGAAAAAAAAAACACACAAAAAAATAGAGTATGCTTCAATCTGCATTCAAACTCCTTCAGTTCTTTCTCTTGATGTAGAGAGCACTTTCCAGCATGAGTCCTTTGGAATTGTCTTGGATCACTGTATTGCTGAGAAGAACTAAGTAGAGGAGGTGGAGCCAATAAGTCAATCATAGCTGATCATGACACAATGTTGCTGCTACTGTGTGATGTTGTCCTGGTTCAGCTCACTTCACTTTGCATCAATTCATGTAAGTTTTACCAGGTTCTTCTAAAATCTGCTTGCCCATAATTTCTTATAACACAATAGTATTCCAACTTATTCAGTCACTCCCCAATTGATGGGCATCCCCTCAACTTCTGATTCTTTGCTACCATGAAGAAAACTGCTGCAAATATTTTTGCACATGTAGGTCCTTTTCCCTTTTTTTTATGATCTCTTTGGGATACAGATCTAGTAGTGGTATTACTAGATCAAACTGTATACACAGTTTGCCCTTTAGGCATAGTTCCAAATCGCTCTCCAGAATAGTTGGATCAATTCACAACTCCATCAACAATCCCAATTTTCCCATATCTTCTCCAACATTTATCATTTTCCTTTTCTATTATATTAATCAATCTGATAGGTGTGAGGTGGCACCACAGAGTTGTTTTAATTTGCATTTCTCTAATTAATAGTGATTTAGAGCATTTTTTCATAGGATTATAAGTAGCTTTGATTTCTTCATCTGAAAACTGCTGCTCATGCTCTTTGACCATTATCAATTGAAAAATGACCTGTATTCTCATGACTCAGTTCTCTATATATTTCAGAAATGAGGCTTTTATTAAAGACATTTGATGTAAAAAACTATTTCCCAGCTTTCTGCTTTCCTTCTAATCTTGGCTGCACTGGTTTTGTTTGTGCAAAACCTTTTTAATAAGAATCAAAATTATCCATTTTATATCTTGGGACGTTCTCTGTTTCTTGTTTGGTCATAAAGTCTCCCTTTCTCCATAGATCTGACAGGAAAATTATTCCTTGACCTCCTAATTTACTTACAGCATCACCCTTTATATCTAAATCAGGTATCCATTTTTACTTTATCTTGGTAAACAGCTAAGAAGTTGTTCTATACCTAAATTCTACCCTACTGTTTTCCAGTTTTCCCAACAGCTTTTGTCAAAGAGTGAGTTCCATCCCAAAAACTGAGGTCTTTGGGTTTATCAAAATTCAGTTTGTGACCTAGGACAGCTAGGACACGTTCCTTTGCATTTTTTTTAATTCCCTTGACATTCCTGACCTTTTGTCCTTCCAGATAAATATTGTTGTTATTTTTTCTAGTTCTACAAAACTGTTTTTTGGTAGTTTGATTGGTATGGCATTGAATAAGTAAATTAACTTATATGGAATTATCATTTTTATTATATTGGCTCAGCCTACCCCTGAACAATTGGTATTTTTCCAATTGTTTAGATCTCATCTATTTTCCCAAATACTTTATATAGTATTGGAAGTAATTGTTCTTTAAATATTTGGTGGAATTCACTTGTAAATCCATCTGGCCCTGGGAATTTTTTTTTACAGAGTTCATTGGTGGTTTCTTCAATTTCTATTTCTAAAATGGGGTTAAGTATTCTATTTCTTCTGTTAATCTAGGCAATTTATATTTTTGCAAATGTGCATCCATTTCACTTAGATTGGCAGATTTATTAGCATACAATTAGACAAAATAGTTCCTAATTTCCTCCATATTGATGGTGAATTCACTCTTTTCATTTTTGAAACTGGTAATTTGGTTTTCTTTTTTTTAAATCAAATTAATCAATAATTTATCTATTTTCAAAAAACCAGTTCTTAAGTTTTATTTATTAGTTCAATGGTTTTCTTTAAATTTTATTAATCTCTCTAATGATTTTCAGGATTTAACATTTGGTATTTAATTGAGGATTTTTAATTTGTTCTTTTTCGAGTTCTTTTCTAGTTGCGAATGTTGTAATTCATCTAACATTTATTATCCACCTACTATGTGCAAGGTCTGACTACAAGCAGAAATTATTTCCCCAAGGAGGCTTGAAAACTACACCTTTTTCTTTTTTTAAAGCAACTGGTATTAAGTAACTTGCTCAAGGTTACACGGCCAGGTGTTTCTGGGTGGGTGCTAAGTATCTGAGCCCAGATTCGATCCCAGGTCTCCCGACTCTGGGGCTGGCGCTCTTACTCACTGTACCACCTGGGACCCAACTACACCTTTTTCAAAAACAAGTGAAACTGTCCCTCCAGCTTAAAAATAATGGACTTCCAAATGATCCACACATACAAGAGCCCCTTTCTCTCTTGTCTTAGTCCTTTCTCTTGGTGCCTTAGCAGGCTAATGTGGGGGGAAGGGGACAAAGTTGGAGCTTTGAAAGAAGATGTGGGCTCAGAAGTAGAATAAGCAAAGAAACTGAAAAATATGACTGCTTATAGGAAAATATAACTTGACAGTCAGACTCCCAGTCTGCATACATTTTCACTGACCATCTCCCCCATGGCTAAAATGCCCCTCTTCTTCTTCTCTGCCACTTCCTTGAAGATCCAGCTAAAATCCAACCTTCTACAGGAAGTATTTCCCAGTCTTATTAATTCTAGTGCCTCTGTTGATCATTTCCATTTTTTCCAGTGTGTAGTTTATAAACACAGTTGTTTATACATATTTGATTGTGAGCTGTTTGAGAACAGGAATTACTTCAGCTTCTATGCCCAGCACTTAGCATGGTGTGGAACATAGTAGATACCTAATAAATGTTTGTTGATTAACT
Organism: Petaurus breviceps papuanus; assembly: GCF_028583685.1. Classification (NCBI taxonomy): domain Eukaryota; kingdom Metazoa; phylum Chordata; class Mammalia; order Diprotodontia; family Petauridae; genus Petaurus; species Petaurus breviceps. The sequence continues at coordinate 84,476,635 of NW_027186296.1, forward strand.
AGCTGCATCTCCTCCCCCCAAAAGGTCCTCCTACATAGAAGGATGTTTCTTACTTTGCCTGCTGTAAGGAAAGATTGTTAAGCATGAGCCCTTCTAACTACACTAGAGTTAGACAGAAGCCCCCAGAAAGTGAAGATTCCCACAAATGTCTTCAGGGCTCAACTGTCTCTCTACTTTACTCCCCCACAATGTTAATTTTGTTTTGGTTTGGTTTTTGCTAATGGGAAGTTTTCAACTGCCTCAAGTTTTATCAGTTAAAAGTACTTGTGGATTAATGTCTACTCTTTTTTTTTTTTTTT
>NW_027186296.1:84477033-84591526 GCF_028583685.1 Petaurus breviceps papuanus
TTTTTGGAGGGGCATTTGGGGTTAAGTGACTTGCCCAAGGTTATACAGCTAGTAATTGTTAATTGTCTGGGGCTGGATTTGAACTCAGGTCCTCCTGACTCCAGGGCTGGTGCTCTATTCACTGCCCCACCTAGCTGCCCCCAAGTATACTCTTTTAAAAACACAAATGCCTTCTTCCTCCAGACCATTAAGAAAATTGTATGAACTAGCTAAATGATAGGATCACAGAAATAGAAGGAAACTCAGAGACAATCTAGTCCACGTGCTTTTATCCTAGAGTCTTGTGGCGAGATTTCAGTTGGTCCATGAACCAAAGAAAGAAGGCAATAAGCATTTATATAATGCCTACTACATACCAGGCACTGTGCTAAGTGCTTTATAAACATTATATCATTGGATGGGGGAGAGGGGAGGGAAGGAACTATATCTTTAATCAATATGTTCAATAAATTGAATTCAATAGAGCTAGTTTTTTTTTCGGCATTTAAAAACGTTCTGAGAAAGGTTCCATAGGCTTCACCAGCCTGTCAAAAGCGCTCACTGACACAAAAAATGTTAAGAAGCCCTGATCTGGCATGGTTTTCTCATTTTACAGATAAGGGACTCATTGTCTGTTGTCTGAGAGGGTTTAAGTGACTTACCCAGGATCACTGTTTCTGTGAAAAACTATTTTCAAAGTTCCAAACAACTTTGAAAGAGATCTTTGAAATGCAATGTCATTATGACATGGTTGTGAATTTAGATTTGATGTTCTACATTAACACCCTAGGCGCCTGACTTCAAATCTGGTGCTCTATCCACTGGCCCCCACTCCAAACCTCAAGGTGGAAGAACAGGGAGGGAATGACAGGTCCTCACAGAACTTTGCAAGAGGTCAGGTTGAGGGGACTTAAGGCAGCAAGCATCAAGACACTAAGAGGTAGGAAAGATCTGGAAAGCAAGGCTTTTCCCGCCATCAACAAATTCATCAATTTCAAAATACTGCTGGCATGAGATAACTCAGAGCCCTCACAAATTGAAGAGGGACCTCTTCTCTTATTCCTCCCTCCCACAGTACATGATCTTCTAGGCTATAGCTCTGCCAACATCACCAACTACATAGATTTTTGTTGCTGTCTTATGAACTTAACCATCATGTATAACATTGTTTCTATGAGAAACTAAGTCTTAAATTTCAACAGCTTTGAAAAAGGTTTTTGGAATATAACTTAACAGTAAATTATGGAGGTTTTTTGTTGCATGGTTGTGAGTTTGGATTTAATCTTCTATTTTAAAACCATCTGACATAAAAAGAGATTCTTCCCCTGATGTTTTGTAGTTGTCCTCAAAAGGCTTTTAGCTTTTCAGGCAAGGGTAAGAGCCAAGATGTCTCCCCCTCAGCATTATGGGTTCCGTAAAAAGGCCTCCTTTCCTCAAAGCAATACTGAGTGAAAATGAGGAGGCTCTGCCTGAGTCTCCAAACTAGAGACAATAATCACAAGAGGCAAGATAAATGCTGCTCCAGAGGGAGGAGAAATTAGAAGTGTGTGGATGTATGCTTGGCCTTAGATCCAAGCAAGGTCTGAAGCAAGGATATCCAGACATGACCTAAGTGTGTGGTGGGACAATGAGACCCCACCTACTGAGGCTAGCTATTATTCCCACTTCCTCACTGACAGCACAAGAAGACACAGGAAAATTTGTAGGCCAAATCTTCCTAACACTTAGAAGGTCAGAGACACTCAATTAGCATTATCACTCAAGAACCTATTTTTGTTTCACGATCCCATAAGCAGTTTGGTGAAGCCTATGGATCCCTTCTCAGATTAATGTTTGTTACTGAGCGTGGCATACAGGCATAAGCCTATAATCCTAGGGGGAAGGGGAAGCTGGTGGATTATTTGAATTTGGACATTCTGAGTTACAGTAGGACTAAAGATGATACTAGGAGTTTGCACCAAGTCCACACTGAACTGGTGATCCCTCTAGGAGCAGAAGGTCACCAGGCTAAGAAGGGGTGAACCAGGTGAGAAAAAAGAAGGTTCAAGCTTCCTTGCCAAACAATATTAGGATAAGTGGCCACAGCTCTTCAAGCCTGGGCAATATAAGGAGACTCGGTTTTGCTTGTTGCACACATTTATAATTGAAGGAAATACAAAATTTCACTTAGAAGTTCATGAAAATAAAACATGTATTTTTTCCCCACATACATTCATAGACTCCCTGACATCTGTCCACAGAAATTTATCTGGGTCCATGGAATCCCTGGTCTCCTAAGAAAGGTGACCCCATGGATAAGTGCCTCCTTTCCCTCTACTCCCTTCCACATCAGATCAAAGTCAAAAATCTTGGTTCATGGCCCAGTTTAAGTCTTTTACCTCTCCCACCAGTCTTCTCCCTAATGTTCTAGCCCATACTCATTCTACCTCTTCTGGGCTCCTAAAGTTCTTCTAGTTTGTGGCATTTCTTCTTTTCTCCCTGTAGAATAAAAGTTCCCTAAGAGCAGAAATGTTTAGTGTTTTTAGTCTTTATATCCCCAGTTCCTTATGCATTGCCAGTGCTTACTAAGTCCTTGTTTAAAGGTTTAAAATCTCAGTAGTTACCTTAGTCTGACCTGAATAATAATATCTAACAGCTTCATGTGAAGGCATTGGATGATATGATGCTGAAGACCCTCAGAAGCTATAAGACTCCATAATTCGGATGTGTGTTCGTTACTGAGCCATGACTAGACTTTAAGCTCATTAGCAATGGGGATAGAGCTTATATTTCATAAAATCATTATCAACAAGCACTGAAGCAGTGTGACAAAATGGATGAGGAGGAACTAGGATCAGGATTCCAGGCCTAGGCTCTGACACTCACAAAGTTGTGGGACTGAATAAATCATTTTACCATCCTAAACTTTGGCTTTCTCTTTTGTAAGATGACGTAATTGTGCTAGATTAGTGGGCCTCTCTATAACCTTAAAAGGTATTAAGGACCCCTCCTCCCCAAAGAGCTTTTGTGAGTTATGTCTACCAATATTTAATGTATTAGAATTTAAAACATCTCAGTATTACAAAAAGGTTTTCTTCAGAGACTACCTAAAAAAGTCTTGGGGACTGCCCCCCCTCCCAAGGGTTCCCTGGACTACATTTTGAGAACAGCTAGGCTAGATAATCTCTAGGATCTCTTCTAGCTAAAAAATACCAGATGATTTTGTGAGTAAATGTTATTACTGTGTGCTCACTGTAATATAAAGATGAATATCACATAGGCCATGCCCTCACAGAGCTGACAATCTAATAGAAAAATCAAGACACAAACCTACAAAGCATTAACAACAATACAACTTAGGATATGCTAAGTGCTGTGTGTGTCTGTGTGATTTGTCCTGCATTCTCGAAGAGGTCCATGACATCAGGAAGATAATGCCATGACTTGCAAATGAACTGTATTACAGTGAGGAAGGGCTGTGCAAAGTCACCAGCCTCACTCTCTCCTCTGAATTAATCTAGGTCCAGTGGCCAGATATAGATCAGAATGACTGAAGATTGCCCCGCTAAGTGCCAAATGAGAAGCAGACCATTAAATGCCATAAGAATTCAGAAAGGGAAGGTGTAATAGTAATGGAATTTAAAGATCCCCCTGTATTGGCTTGGTTTTCAGGTTGAGTGTTAAAACCCAAAGCTTGTGAATCCCGCTTGTAGGATAGACTTGTTGATGTGAAGAGAGGGCTGAATTAGGAGGAGCTGGTGCCCTGGATTTAGAGAGGCACAAGCAGAAAGAGGCCAGAAGAACTTTTGGGAGCAGCATTGTGGAAGCAGAGAGAGGATTGCTGAGGACCAGTTGGAGCTGCCCAAGACTTTGAGTCTTGGAGCTGCCAAGGACTGAAGAGACATGGCTGTGATGGCAGTATTTTGTCTGTCTGTTTTGATATTGTTTTGCCAGATTCATCTACTGGTAAAGGACAGTGCTATTGTTGCAGAGGTCCTGGAACCTTGCTATTGGTTCAGAAGCCCTGAAGGAGGATTTTCTTGTTGTATGTTTACAGAAATTCTGGAAGAGGGTCTTGCTGATGTTTTCAGGGGTCCTGAGACTGTTCTGCAGGCAGAGAGTGAATTGATGAGGACACTGGCAATGTAGTGGCTGTGTTAAGCTTTGTCTCTCCAGGAACAGAAATTGCAGAGAACTTGCCTCAGGTCAAGAAGAAAAGACCTCTCTTTGTGTATTAAATGCTGTGCCGGATATCTTAACCTTGTTGTAGCTCAGGGGTAGAAGGCCTTTGCACTCTCTACTACCCCTTTTGAGAAGGTGCTTGGTGTAAATTGATGATAATTGTAATTCAGTTGTGATCCAGGGGTGGGAAACTTTTGACCTTTTTGTGCTCTGTGACTGACCAAATGAATGTGCTTTGTTTATGACTGGAAACTAATCTCCATTTGAGAAGAGAAACTTTGTGATTGACTAAACTAAAGTAGAAAGTACTGCCCAGGGGTGGAGTAGTACTTGGAAATTATTGAATTACACTTGGTGAATATAGTATTTTTATTTTCTATGTTCTATGAATGTTTTGCCTTAATTTGTCACTGAATAAAATAGAGTTACTATGCTGGTATTCTGAACCTTGGAAGTTGCCTCTGCTTGACAATGCAAAGGTTACTATCAACTTGGCTAGTAGCAATACAGAACAGCAAGTCCATTCAATTCAACAAGCATTTATTTATCAAATACTTACAAAGTAACAGGGATCATGCTAGGTATTGAGAGTACAAAAACAAGTTAAATGGTCTCTGCCCTCAAAGAGCTTATGTTCTATTGAATGCTAATAAGATTTGAACTGAACTTTGAGAAGGAGTTTTCCCTGTACAGGTAATAAATAGCAGAATACCAGGCACATAGTAGGAATTGACTGATGAACATGTAAAAATTTTGTTGGGGGTAGGAAGCAAGAGAGAATACAGGCCAAGTGTGAGGAAGGGCACAAATGAAGGCAGGAAGGCACAAGGGATTCTTAGGGAATGGCTAAGCAATCAGTCCACTGTGGCTGGAGCATAAGGTATGTGAAGAGGATTAGTAGAAGATAAGGCTTAAAATATAAGATTACAGAATCTAGGGCTGGAAGGGCCTTAGAATAGCAGGCAGAATTCAAAACCCAAGTCCCCCAACTCCAAATCCAAAGCTTTTGCTACACTGCCAGGATCATTGCTTTTATTAAACTAATGCCAGACTGTAAAGGGGCATAAATGCCAGGTCAGGGAGTGTGTCAGGGATAGAGAGAATCGTGGGATAAGAATAGTGCATTACCAAGATTCCTCTGGCAAGGTTAGGAAGGTTGGAGCATGGAAAGACCAAAAACAAACAGATCATTTAGGAGACTATTGCATGGTCTGGACAAGAGGTAATAAAGTCCTGAACTAGGCAGGTATTAATGGGAATAACACACCTGCAGACACTCAATAAAGACTTTTTGAATGAAGGGCTAACTCTATATCTGGGCTGCCACTGGCAGAGCCTCCTGTGATTCCAACTGCAAACCCACTTGGTCATATACAGACTTTGGTTTCTTTTTTATTATTATTTTGTCTAGACTGAAGTGACTGCAGCTCTTCCACTACAGAGTCAGGATAGCAATGAGGCAGCCCAAAGAAGCAGCCTGTCAAAAGCCAACACAGCCCCAGGACTACTCAAGACTATGATCCTGGAAAAATCTGGTTCTGGTTTTCTTTCCTTTTCTGGGGGAAAAAAAATTATTAAAAAAAAACACACACACACAATCACTAACAAGGCCAAAAAGGCTGGCTTTTTAGAACTACTGCAGATGGAGCAAGACCCTGAGGGCTATACTTGGTCCAAAACACCAAGAGGGGTCCTTAAGGCAGAGAAATGGAGTAATTGGAAGGATTCCTTGAAGGACAGTACTATCAAGGTCTTGGCCTTAAGCACTCCCATCCCAAGTGAGGAGGTCTGCTAAGCACCATAGCTAGTCCTAAATATGAGGCAAAAAAAGATAGAAAGGGTGGCTCCTGGCCTAAGAGGCTGGCCCCCCACCCCCAACCCCTCCTCAAGTCAGCCAAATGAAGACTGTCATTCAGTCACTCAGCCAGACCACCAGGGTGCCACACCCATGTATAATTAGGCAGTCACATTAATCATTTCTGGAAAGACTCCAGGCAGGGAAGAGTGTGTGGGTGTTTTATTTGTGTTTCAGAAAATACACAAAGGATAGAATTCAAGATTGCCTCTCCTCTTTACCTCTTTCCCTAAGGAAAATTTCCATCAACCAAGAGACTGCCCAGGAAAAGAGGCAAAAGCAACTTTCACTTCTTTAGCCTCCTTCCTCCGGAAGGAGGAAGTTAGTCTAACAGATCAGACAAGCCAATGATTCCCCCAAGTACTCTCAGTCCCAGAAAACATAGCCACAGGCTTCTTCACTTAAGGGAGCCTCCCTTTCAAGAGAGGGCTAAGATTAAGGTTTCATGTGCAGTTTCAGATAACCAAGCTAGGACAACAGGAACAATTGTCTAGAAGGTTTTTTAAAAGAACAGTGCTTCAAGAAGGCAGGAATAAGAACTTCAGTTAAGCCCGGACAAGCAAAGACTAAAGCAAATGTAACAACTGCCATAGTTAAGCCAACATTCCCCCTCATACCCTCTACCTAGAGAATACACATTTAGGAATGGTACCAAAAACACCCAATATTTTAGAGGGACGCCCAAAGGAGTTACTTTTCCTTTCTGTAAAATGAGAGACATGGGCTAGATGACCTCTATTACACTCCACAGCCCCCCCCACCCCCTATAAAACATCTCTCCAAACGTTCTCCCCAAATATGAAGTTGGAGGCAAAGGGGGAGGGAGGTGACTAATGGCTGGCAGCAATCATCATCTGTCCCCTTTGAGAACTCCTTCTGGGAAAATTAAGCCCCACCAAAAGAGATTTGACACTGAAAAGAACAATGAAAAACAGTTTTCTTGACTGCAAAAGAAATTGGCTCCAGAACAGCACCCAAGCCCATCAAACATCAAGCTGACCTTGGCTTTGGTACAAGAACATCCCCTGCTAGCAAATACACAGACTGAATTCAACATGAGGCAAAAGAAAACCTCAGAAGGAACCTCTACCTCATCTACAACCAGAAACCTTCAACCCTCATTCAAGGAAAACTCACAGACAGATAAGATGCTCCTGTGTGATTAACTGGAATTATGATTTCTGTTTGAAACTTCCAGAAAAATGACTTGTCACTAACAAGGAACTCAGGGTTACCATCAAGTTACCAAGTCAGAAGACACTGTCACTTCAAGATACCAGCGGGACAACAGCAGAAACTCGGGCTGATCATCAGAAGAATGAGATCGAGGCCCATTCAGCCTACCAACACAACACAGTTGTACTCAATCCAGCCCAAAGGTGAACAAACAGCAAATGAAAAATACCATCGGCGGCTAAAGGAAGGAATAAATATTTAATAAGCCAGTGCCACAGGACATGAAATCTAAGCCTCAGGAACAAGGACTTCAATAGCCAGAAGGAGAACCAGAAGACAACCAGACTAGATCACAAAAGGATGTCACTGTGTGGCCATAAGTAAATCACTTAACCTCTACTGGTCTTGGTGTCCTCAACATCTCTACTTGGATCCCCAGCACTTAACAGAATGCATTGCACACAGCACTTAATAAAATCTTTTTCATTTACTTATTCATTCACCTGTAAAATGAAAGGGCTAGATTAGAGCAGTACATAAGAATCCATAAGGATCCTGGCAAGTCACATATTGACTTGGGTTTAAAATGTAATATTATCTATGCTTTATTGCATTTTTATTTTGTTAAATATACTTCAGTTACATGTTGATCTGGTTCAGGCCCACCTGGGAGTGCTACAGGCCACATGCAGCCCAAAGGCTGTGTGTTTAATACTTTTGGAGAAGAGAACCTTTAAGGTCACTTCCATCTCTAAATTTATGATCACATGTAATGAAGACAGAGTATAGCCTCTTTACTGTGAACACCCTCTTCCCTCACGTACTTCACTAGCCCTCGGTCCATGACAGTCAAACACTAACAGTGGTGATAATAGTCCTCTTTCAATTCAATTCAGTTCAGTTCCAAAGGCAGATCTACCTTATACATAGCTCAAATCAATCAGCACTCCTTCCTTAGAAACTTTCAATTTCTCCTTCCAAATTAAATCCACACTCCTCAGTCTGACATTCAAGGTCTTCCACAGTCTGACCCCACCCAATTAGCAGTGGGACTTCATGCTTCCAGTAAAGGTTAGGTTAGATTACAGGGGTATTTAGCACAGCACCTGGAACATGGTACTTGACAAATGTTTGTTAAATCAATGAGTGGTCTCCTCTCAATTCCATCCCAAGAGTCTATGACAGATTTCTAGTCATATCCCAAAGTGATCCCCACTCCACACTCAACACTCCTGCCAAAGTTGAAAATGGATTGGTTTCCTGAAACAGTGTAACAGCAAGCACCCTAGCATACCCAGGGTGGCTGCCAACACAGGTTCTTAGATCTGCTTTTCTAAAGGAAATCAAATCAAAATGGGTTAACAATCTTGCTTTAATTAAACATATGTCATTTACCTAGTTCAGGGGGAAAAGGTCAGCACCCCGAACTTCAGAGAATACAAACATGTTACAAGCAGACAGAGAAATAGATCAGCAGACAGGCTTCCAGCTGTCTGACCATTACATCCATACCTAGCCAGTTACCAGAAAGGGAAGCACCAACATCTGGATTTTCAAAGTGGGGGGAGGGATTCAATGGCTGCCCAGAGTCTCATCTGGTCAAATCACACAACTCTTCTCAAAGTGAGCCCCAAAGCAAAATCTCACATCAGGGTATACATAGCCTTCTCCTGTAACATTCTCAGAGAATGTTACAATCCTCTTGACCCACTGCCCAATCACAAAGCAACAAGGTGTGGGCATTCCTGAAAAACAAGCCTCTTGCCTCAGGCTCCATGTGACCACATTCAGCCTATTAGGGGGCTGAGTATATTTTCAAATCAAGGAAGGTTCTCAGTTACTTAGGCCTATCAAAGGGCCTAGGGGCAGGGAAGATCTCTGTGCTTTTTCTTCCCTTGATAATTTTAGTCATGCCCACTAGTTTCAGCTGGAATGTACACCAACTAGGAGAGTAACTTCAAGGCCAACTCAACCATAATATCCACTGGGAAGTTTCCCCGAATTGGTATTTCTTCCTCTATATACCTTCTATAGTCTGTGTCATTCCCAGGTCATCTATCACATTTTCCCCTTATCTTAAAGTTATCAATTTATCTTTTCTCGTCTGCTCCCCTCACCACCACAACCAGTGGATTCTAAGTGCTTTGAAGGAATGGACCACTTCCTGTTCATTTTTACATTTACATATCCTTTGGCATATAAGGATAATAATCATTTAATATTTATTGAATAAATAAGTTTAATCTGTTAGATCCTGAAAGCATTTCTTCTACCTTCAGCTCACCACACAAGGCAGGAAAACCCGAGATATCGGTGTCTTCTTTCTTAAGTCAAGGGACTCAAGTTTACCCTCTCTAAGTCACTCCTCAGAAGGAAAGGCCATATGGCATCCAATACTGAAAGGGAAACTGCAGTGGACAGCCACACTCATACTAAGGAATTTAAGAGCATCACAGAATCTCAAGAGTTGGAACAGAAGTCAGTGACCATCTAGTCCAATCCATATCTGAAACAGAATCCCTTTATGCCATTTTCAAGAAATAGTCATCTACTCTGAGGTACCACCTCTTTCCTGTCAGAAATTACAAATGCTGGAAGGGATGAAGGATAAATAGATACACTAATGAACTGTTAATGGAACGATGTACTATTATGAAGAACAATTTGGAACTAAACCCAAAGGGCTATAAAACTGTGCATACCCTTTGATCCAGCAATGCCACGCCTAGGTCTATATCCCAAAAAGATCAAAGAAAAAGGAAATCTACTCAGATACACAAAAATGTTTATAACTGCTCTTTTTGTGGTGACAAAGAATTGGAAATCCAAGGAATGCTCATCAATTGGGTAACAGCTGAACAAGTTATGGTATATGATTGTGATGGAGCACTAATGTGCTATAAGAAATGATGAGAGGTGTGGTTTCATAAAAACAGGGCAAGACCTATGTGAACTGATGCAAAGTGAAGTGAGAAGAACCAGATCACTGTGTACAATAACAGTATTGTAATGATGATCAACTATGAAAGACTTGGCTGCTCTGGTCAATACAATGGTCCAAGAAAATTCCAAAAGACTCATGATGAAAAAATGCTATCTGCTGCCAGAGAGAAAACTGATGATCTGAGTGCAAAGTATTGAAGTGTTAATGTTCTCATTTTATTTTTTTTGCTTTTAAAAAAATATGACTAATATGGAAACATGTTTTGCATTATTTCACATGTATAATTGATATCATATTACTTGCCTTCTCAATTGGTGAGGGAGGGATGAGTAGGAGGGAGAGTATTTGGAACTCAAAATTTAAAAAGAAAAGAATGTTAAAAATAAATAAATAAAAAAAGTCATTGTAAGGGTTATGGGATTTAAAGATCTCCCATGCCCCATGGACGTGCTGACATAGCAGAGCAAGAGAAAGTGAAAAGCCGAGCTAACGGTCCTGCGGTTGGCAGTTGGCGGCGGTTGCTTTTTTTTTTTTTTTTAGTTAGGACTCCTGCTGAGGACTGCCAGGGGCCAGAGCTGCTGGGAGCGCGCTGGGTGGTTGCTGTGAGTGGGGAGAGGAGGACCTTTGCCTGAGGTAGCCTGTTCTGTTTTAAAGGCTTGAAAATGTGGGTGCTTTCTACTTTATCTACCTGTGCCAATGTCATAACTACTCTGATGGCTTTCACTTTCTGGTTTTGGGACTCAGTCTTTTGGTATCTTAATAAATTTTCTAGTTTATTTCCCCATATGGCAAACCTGACGTATTTTGTGATGGATAATTATATCAGCATATTTGTAATCTCTATAGGCATTGTGAATATGGCATTGCTGATACAGTCATCCGGTCTTTGCTTGAAGACCTTCAATGATGGGTAACAAATTACTTAAGGCAGCCCTCTCCACTTTGGGATCTATTTGGGGAATATTTTGTTATTACTTTTTTTTTACAAGGGGCAGGGAGGGATGGAATAGCCAGCCTCCTTTGAAGATGCCAGTACTTCAATAACACCCCCATGCAAGTAAGCTATATTTTATTGGTCCTATAACTACTTCTGGGGCCCTAATAATTAAAAATGCTAACTAGACCACTACTAAAATTAGGCACTTAAGGCTGGCATTCAAGACTCTTTAAAGCATGGTTTCAATCTACATTTCTATTCTTATCTCTATTATTCCTCTTCATGTGTATCATATACTACAGCCGAAATAAATGATTTCCACCTCTTCCTGAAATTTTCCCATGCTGTGCATTTGCTCACACCATTCCCTCAGCCTGGAATGACCTTTCCACATGTCTGCCTTGTGAAGTCCTACCCTACCTTTGAGGATGATTTCAAATACAACTTCATGATGTCTCTCCTGGGCCCCTCATAAGAAGCCATCTTCATCTCCTCTGAATTTGCTTCATTCATACCTCTTTGGGGCCCTTCTCCCACTTACCTGGCACTACAGAAATCTGTATTATTTGTCACACCTCCCCTACCACACTGCAAGCTAACTGACAGCTGAAACCATCTCTACCTATCTTTATACTCACTTATCCCCTACAGCAGGCAGACATTCTATAACGTCTTACTACAATGTCTCAGAGTCATGTTTGCTGAATTGAGGTGGCTAAAATTGAAGCCAATATGCTGTTTAGTAATAGCATCAGCCCTTTCATAGGTCTGTGTCCACGATTTTCCCATAGAGGCCACACACTCCTCTTCAAAGGTAGAAGCTCTTCTATTTCTTACACTGTGACCCCTGACCACTCAGTCACAAAGCAAACTCTAGAAAGCTACCCAAGACTAGCTAACTATGGAGTGTGATTTCAAGGTCAAAATGAAAAAAAAAAATGGGGTGGCAAGGTGGCACAGTGAAAAGTACACTGGCCCTAGAGTCAGGAAGATCTGAGATCAAATCTGGCCTCAGATACTTAACACTTACTAGCCATTTGACCTTAGGCAAGTAACTTAACCCTAACTGCCCTGCTTTCTTCCCTCCAAAAAGTTAAAAAGAAAAAAAAGAAAAACTACATCTCCCCTTCTTCCTGAAGTCTGAACATACATGGCTAGTAATTACAAAATTAGAGAAAAGACTTAAGTTCCTCCAGGGATAGAGAAGAGACAACTCCTGAAATTCACATTCAGATGGATGTGAGAGAGTACAGAGAGCCCAGATACTAAAGGGAACCTAGCCTTATTAACTAATAGCAGGGCTTTTTTCCTGTGAACAAGTCAATTCAATTCATCTCCATAAATTTCTCTACTTTTACAGTGACTACCTTAGTCTGATTCAAGACAAAAGGAACAGGTAGGATAGCATGGTGTGATCTACAATTATGTAGACCACAAGTTCAAATTTCAACATTTACATTTACTCACCTAGGTAGTCAACAATAAGTCACACAACCTTTATGAAACCTGAGTTTCTCCTAAAATGTAGATAATATTTATACTACCAACCTTCTAGGGTAATTGTTAAATGACTTTAAAACTTCAAGATGAGGGGCAGCCAGGTGGCGCAGTGAGTAAGAGTGCTGGCCCCAGCATCGGGAGACCTGGAATCGGTTCCAGCCTCAGATACGTGGCACCCACACAAAAATAACTGGCCATGTAACCTTGAGCAAGTCACTTAAGATGTTGTATAAACTTATTTCATTATTTATTGTCTACTGCCTTCAAGGAACTGAGTGAGGTGCTGGGGATATAATAAGGATGACAAAATACTTTCAGCCCTGAAAGAACTTACATCTTACTGGAAAACTAGACTTGACAGGTACAGGCATAGACTACCTTAAGGGAGGGAAAGAGTGACAAATATGAGTATTTGGGGATCTTGAACTCTTGTCAAATATCACAATTTTGACCAGTCATCTTGAATCAGTCAACAATGCAATTGCATCCATGCAATAATCAGAATTATACTCAGTTCTGTATCCAAAGCAAAGTTAAGACCCAGGGTTTCAGCCATCAAGGAGCACACAGTCTAGTTAGAGATACCAGAAGCAGACACATGAAAAACAACAATAACAACCACCAATAATTTAAGGCAATATGCAAATGCTATCTAACAAAAGGGTGTCACTGGTCAAAATGAAGCCCAATTGGACCATCATATATTTATTAGGCATAAACTGTGATACAGGGTACTTTGTTGGGTACCAGGTAACCATGACTGTATTAAGCATATATAAGGTGCTCTGACAGAGCTGACAACTGGAGGACTTACATCCCATTATATATACTGAAATAAAGCAAAAAAAAATGGTAAAAGGAGTTCTGCCATTAGCCAAATTTCACCCTGTACCTGGTGAGCATCACCCGATGGGATTATGTAAGCTTGAATCGGTTCAGTCACATACTCAGTGTTCTTCATGGCCTGTCTCAACTGCCGCAGCAATTCAGAAGTCACCTTTGGAACCATTCTGTCGTCTAGAAGAACATAAGACAGGACATTTCAAAACCACACTGTCCCATATATACCCATGTCTAGTTTTGAATAAGCCCTAATGAGAGCTAACATCACAAACTCAGCCCCTTCTCTATTTATATATACTTACATCTTACCATGTATCCTCCCCCATGTGCCCTCCCCTCTTGGATATACCAACTGTGAAAAGGACCTAGAATCTCCTCCACCAGTAAGAAGGTGTAATGGGAATGTAAATTTTGAAGATCTTCCCTGCCCCTAGGCTAAAGTGCACCTGGAGCCTGGGATGGGAGGCTTGTTTTTCAGTAGATACTTTTGATTGGCCAGTGAGTCAATAAGGTTGTTACATTCTCTGAGCCAGGAGAAGGCTATATAAGCCCTGATGTGTAGCTTTGTTTTGGGGGCTCACTTTGAGAAGTGTTCTGTGATTTGATCTGGACTCTGGGAAGCCGCTGTCCAGAGCCCCCCCCTGACCTTTTTCCCCTGAACTAGGTAAACGATACATATCTGACTGATTAAAGTAAGCTTGTTAACACATTTTGGGTTGCTTTCCTTTAACAAAGCAGATCCAAGAACCTGTGTGAGCAGCCACCCTAGGGACGCCAGGGTGCTTGCTGCTACAGAAGGACATCTAGTAAGTAATACATGAGAAGAAAAGTTTAATCTGTAATATTCATTTTAATACTGTCCAACTGTAAGCTATTCCTTTGTACTAGAGAGTCAGGAGACATGGGTTCTGCTCCCAACTGCCATTAACTAGATATGTGACCCTGGTCAAGTTATCTTACCTTCTCTGGACCTCAACTTTCCTCATTAATGAAATGAGGGTATCAAACCAGATGAACTATATGAAAGGTAATTACATTTAACTCTGATGTGCATTAAAGAGGGTCAGGTAAGAATGTTGAAATTCTAAATGGGACATTTCATTCAACAAATATTTATTGGGCACCTTCTACGTACAGGTCAATGAACTAAGCTTTAAAGTAGAAACAAATTTAAATAAGATATGATTCCTGACCTAAGAAGCTTACAGACTATTAAAAGGGTTAGCCACAAAAAAAATAGCGATATGAAATGGGGGATAGGAGCTAAGATATACAAGTTCACTGGAAGAAAAGATCAGAGGTAATAACAGAGCTGGGCCTTAAAGGCCAGTATGATTTAAACAGAGATTAGGGGGTGGGGGAAGCATTCCATGGGAAGGAAACTGTGTGAGCAAAGCCCCTCTCCCCTCCAGAACACTCTCTCCTCTCTGGACAACACTGTTCTCATCCAC
The DNA here is from genome assembly GCF_028583685.1 of Petaurus breviceps papuanus. Lineage (NCBI taxonomy): Eukaryota > Metazoa > Chordata > Mammalia > Diprotodontia > Petauridae > Petaurus > Petaurus breviceps. The sequence continues at coordinate 84,491,880 of NW_027186296.1, forward strand.
TCTTCTCACCCACTAACAGTGGGAATGCTCCAAGGTTCTGCCCTGAACCTGATTCCCTTCTCTCTCTACAATGGTCTCATCAGCTGCCATGGGTTTATCATCTCTATGCAGATAATTCCCAGCTCTACACCTCTCTAGTCTCTTTCCCATACTCAAGGTCCATTTTATGTACTGCCTATTGGACATTTCAAACCAATGTCTCATGGGAATTTCAAACCCAACGACTAAAACAGAGATCATTTACTTTACCCCCAAAGCCACTCCTCTTCCAGACATTCCTATTTCTGTTAAGAGAACCCATCTTTTTAGGGTCCCAACTTACCTATCTCAATATCATTTTCAATTGCTCACTTTCAGTCAATTGCCAGATCTTGTCGTTTCCATCTTCCAAACTATTCTCAGATCTGTCTTCTCTCCATACACACAGTCACCACCCTAGTGCAGGCCCTTATCATCTCTCACCTGGACTATTATAGTAGCCTTAATTTGTTTCCCTGCCTTAAGACTCTTCCCCTCTACACATTTAGCGAAATGATTTTCCTCCTTCACTCAAACTCCAATGGCTCCCTATTACATTTTGAAACAAACTTGAACTTCTTGGACATTTTAAAGTCCTTTCTTCCTTTCTCTCCAGGCTACACTCCTAACTCTCCATCCAGACTTTGTCTCTTAACTTAATTAACTCTTCAATGCCCCAGAAACTTCTCTCTGGAGGCCCACTCCAGTTCTGAATATCACACATGAATTAAGCTGGGCCCCTGCAGCTCCTGCCTCTGATTGGCTAGTTCTTCTTAGAACCTCCATTTTAAGGCATCCAGAGCCATCTCCAGTCACCTTGATCTTTATTTTGGCTCTGGAGGAGAGTGTGAGGCTGGTGACTTTGCATAGCCCTCCCTCACTTAAATTCTCTTACAAATCATGGCATCACCTTCCTGATGTCATGGTCCTCTTGGAAAAGGAAGAACAAATAACACAACCATTTTAAGGAGGATGATCAGGCCATCCTTCATGTCTCTCCAGGCTTCCCTTTTGATTCTTCCCTCTCCACCCCATCTCCAATTTCCTTTTATGTGTTTATCTCCCCACATTAGAAAGTAAGCTCCCAGAGGGCAGGGACCATCTTTCTTTCTGCTCCCATTTGTATATCGGGGCTTAGCACAAAGTCTAAAACATAGTAAGTGCCATGGGAAGCTAAGTGCTGCAGTAGAGTACTGAGCTTACAATCAAGAAGACCTAAGCCTAAATCCAACCTCAGATACTTACTAGGTATGTTACCTGAGCAAGTCAATTACACCCTCTTGCTTCAGTTTTCCTCATCTGCAAAATGGGCATAATTAAAGCACCTACATCCCAGGTTTGTTATGAAGATCAAATGAGATAATAATTGTAAAGTGCTTAGCACAGTGCCTGGCCCACAGTAAAAACTATATAAATGTCTGCTATCATTATATAAATGCATGACAACTTGACCCTTCACTGTCTGGTTCCTGACTACTTTTCCAGCCTTATTACTCCCCTTCATGCATTTAATATTAGTTAAACTGTCCTTGCAGTTCCTTATACACGGAACTCCATTTCCTATTCAGTGCATTTACACTGACCATCTTCCACACCCAAAATGCATTTCATCCTCTTCTCTACAAATCCCAGATTCCCTCAAGATCTAGCTCATGCACTGCCATATGTATCAGGGTTCTTAACCTCTTTTATGTCATGGTCCTCTTTTGGAAATCTGGTGAAGCCTAGCGACCACTTCTCAGAATAAAGTTTATTTGTTTAATTCATAATTGAAAGAAATGTTAAATTTCAGTCAGAGGTAAGTGAAAATAAAGATGCCCATTTTTCCCCATCCAAATTCATGAACCACCTGACATTATCTGATATCTATTTTGTATATACTTATAATGTTGTTGTTTAGTCATTTCAGTCACATCTGAAATGTGACTGAAATGACCCCATTTGGGTTTTTTTTTGCAAAGATACTAGAATAGTTTGCCATTTCCTTCTCCAACTCATTTTGCTGATGAGGAAACTGAGGTATACAGGGTTAAGCAACTTGCCCAGGGTCACACAGCTAGTAAGTGTCTGGGGCCAGATTTGAACTCAGGAAGATGAGTCTTCTTGACTTCAGGTCCATTCTATCCACTGAGCCACCTAGCTGCCCATATACTTACATATGTACATGTTACTTCCCCAAGAGAATATAAACTATGCTCCCCAAGAATAAGGTCTCTTTAGTCTCCATTTCTGCATTCCCAAAGTTTAACACAGTGGTAATATACAGAAAGACTTAACAGATGCTTACAGATTAAATGAAGGGCCAAGGAAAAGAAAACTCATGGTGTGTTCAGGAACACAAAGCAGAACAATTTTGGTTTCAGTGTATCCAAGAAATAAGGCAGGAGTAGAGATAAATGTAGGGTGGAGCCTCCCACCCTTGGATACTGTTTCTGAGGCTGGGTACCTTTGTACAGTTAGGCCAGAAAGAAAGGAGGCTTCTTGTTACATAGAAGAATGAGTCACCCTCATCTCTTTCATTTTGGTCATTTCCAATATTAGCTAAAAATTACCCTCTGTCTGCCCAGAAAAAGACACCCAGGATTCTGTATCTAAGATCTTTTCAAAGCAAAGAGAATAAAGTAGAGGGAGACTCTTACATGAAGGAGAAGAGCCACGTTCCTATGAGGGAACCCATCCTTGCTATAATTAATTATTATTATCTGCCCACATTCTCAATGAGATTTCATGATTCTTAAGAGATAAGACAAATGTGCATAAGATAAGTGGAGGACAAGCCCAGTACCAAAAAGCTAAGTTCAAAATGTCACATAGGGCTCAGTGAGGAGGACCTGAGTTCAAATCCAGCCTCAGATACTTAACACAAACAACTAGCCATGTGACCTTGGGCAAGTCACTTAACCCCAACTGCCCTTCCAAAAAGCAACAAAAAAAAAAGAAAGAAAAGAACCTTCTGAAAAATCACATTACATCCACTGAGTTTGCTTATAAATGGGATTCCCTAATTTTCCCACCTCACCTGGTCATGCATTTTACAGCAAGAGAACCAGCTGGGGTTTGCCCCAGGAGCAGCAGAAAGGATGGCAGTTTACTCAGACCCTAAGGGCTGGAAACCCTTTCAGATGCACAGGAAAAAAGTGGATCAACAGTAGCCTTTCCTACACCACTTTAATAACTTAAAAAAAATTAATTGTGCATTCTCCTTCCCAAGCCCCCATCAATAAAAGGCAAAAATTACTGGACTGAGAACAAAACTGTGAAAACCTGGCCAAGTCACTTCATTTCTGTAGGCATTAGTTTTCACCTCTATAAAATGAAAAAGTTGGAACACTTGAGTCAAGGGTCCTTTCCATTCCTAACAGTCTATCTCACCACTCTCTGCTATCTAGGTTTTTTTATTTGCTTGTTTTTTGAGGCAGTGAAGACCCGAGTTCAAAACCAGCCTCAAATACTTACTAGCCATGTAACTCTGGGCAAGTTAACCTCTGCTTATCTGTTTCCTCACCTGTATACACAGAAATGGAGATACTTCTCAGAGTTGTTGTGAAGATCAAATGAGATAATATTTATAAAGTGCTTAGCAAAATTCCAGGATGTAGCAGGCACTTAAATGCTTGTTTCCTTTCTATCCTATCCTTCATACATATATGTGTACATACATATGTATATGTGTATGTATTCACATCTCTCCTCCCCAAACAGGAAAACTGTACTAGATATATTTAAGTTTGGGGTTTTTTTTAAAGGAAACAAATGAAAGTTGTAATTGCAGCCCTAAATCTTCTCAAGTGAATAATCTCTAAGGTTCCTTTCAGCTCAAAAACTCCATAATTCTAAATCCTTGTGAGTTTTAAAGGAACAGTGTTTTATTGAATCAAGGGACATACAATGGGCCATCATAGCACGTGAATAAAACACTGCTTTGGACAGGATTAAAATGCAATCACACATACTTATCATGAAGCTGGGCTTCTGGAGTTAAGACCTTCAAATTATAACAGGGCTCTGACACTAAAACAGCTGTCACAAAGCCCAAGCATTTTATATTCATAAGGAGCTCCTCAAGTCCTCACATAAAATAGAGGTGCTCTTAATTTAAATTCAAGTCCAACAAACCTGCTTATCCGGTTTTCCTATCTGTAGTAAATTAAAATAGTATGAAGGCTGTTAAAAGCAGTGTTCATGACAAAAGAATTAACAGTTCATAGCCTAACTGCAAAGGAAGAGACAAAAAAATGTATAAGCAAACATAAGATTTCCTAAAGGATGGAAATCTGGGGCCATTTAGTTTACAGGCAAACAGCCCCAAGACATTTCAAAAGATACTGAAGGCAGCCCCTCAAAAAGGTGTCTAGAGAAAGTCTTCAAGAAACAATAAGATTGCTATAGTTTTTAGGAAGTCCAAAATGCTAGATACCAGTCCCCCCACCCTTGTATAATACACATATCACAGAATATTTCTATGGAGTGTACAGAAAACACGTTGCTAACCTGTCAGTTCTAAAATGATCATTGGATTCTGGTTTTCTAAAGTAATCAGAATAGCACTGTCTGAAGTCCTCTAGTTTTCCTTCATTATTTCACTATCTTTATTTTTTTAATCAGACGACTTCCAAATCCCGTTTCCTTTGGAATACAGGATATAATTACCTATGTCTCCATCTTTGTCTATATCTCTACATTTATTTCATCTACTTCTACATCTTCCCCCAAAAGAAAAAAATTATTAACCCCAGGCAATGATAAATGGGGTCAGCAGTCAACTTTTTAAATTTCCTGGATTTGTGTTGACTATCAAAAGTAATTCTTCTTTCCAAAGTCCTTCTTTATCAAAAAACCCAGAAACCATGGGAAGAGGTCCATACCAGTTTTACATTTAGAATGATTACCTGATTTTCCTTGGATACCAGCCCCTCTGCCTTAGCTTCAACTGCCCTTATTCTTCTCTGCAGAAAGGTCTGAAGACTTCTGCCCAAGAAAGAGAAATGGCAGACTTGGCAGACTTTGACCACAATAAGCAAGGCAAACTTTAGTCAGTGTCAGCACCGATCTGAGCTGGAGACAGTTTTTCCTGAGTCAGGAAAAATTCCTCCTTCGGATATCAATCTGTGATTGGATAAATGGATCCCAGAGATCAGATTTGAAAGAAATTGCTCTAGAGATTGACTGCAATTCTCTTCACATGTCAACTAAATGTAAGGGAAAAAGAACTTCACGTTATCAGTTTCAATTTTTACCATTTAAGAGTGACACAATCTTGGTGCTGGCAAGAAGCTGAGACATCTAGTCCAACCCCCTTATTGAACCTGCAGCCCACAGTGGTTAAGTGACTTGCCTAATGTAACACGGTATTGAGTGACAAAGTTGAAACTAGAATCTATTGTCCACATTCCTTTCCATTGCTATCATACTGCTATCCCAATACTTAGGAAACTCAACGCCTATATGGTTGCATATCATAATAGAAGTCTCACAAGGAAAAAAAAAACTCATCTGTTATGCTAAACTGGATGAATCACCAAATACACAGAATTAAATGTCTTTGCATAATTAACTGAATTATAAACCTTTTTTTAATTTTACTTTTTTTGCTGCCACAGGAGAGGACCTGGGTTAAAACCAGCTTCCTGCTTATGAAGACCAAGACACTTCTCTCTGGGCCTGTTTCATTGGTAAAATAAAGGGATCCGATTCTCCATCTCCAAAGTCCCTCCTTTGTCTTAGTCAAAACCCCTCGACCTCTTACAAACAACCCAAAGATCACAACCCAGAGATGCCAAGACAGCATTCATGTATCCTAGCAGGTTCAGCCAACCTCACTATTCAGGAGGCAGACTAACCCCCCTCTCTAGAGTTATGCAGGCCTTTTGCTTTTCTGCCTTAAGGAGTTGTAACTTAATCCTCTGCTCTTTCATTGTGCCTTAAGCAGCTCTAATCTTTAAAAAAAAAAACAAAACCTCCCCTGGAGGAGGGGACTGAAATGCTTTACCAATTGAAAAACCTTTAGAACCATCCCTCCCCATAGAAAATTGAGCTGGACTAAGGAGGAAGAGTATCCCAACAGTATCCTCCTACTTCAGAGGAAACCATTGGTCAGGATTTGAAAACCCCTTCCTGTTCCTAAAAGTCTTGAAAGGACTAATGGTGGAGTGGCTAGGTGGCACAGTGAATAAAGCACTGGCCTGGGAGTCAGGAGGACCTGAGTTCAAATTCGGCCTCTGACACTTAACACACACACACACCAAAAAATAAAAACTAGCCGTGTGATCTTGGGCAAGTCACTTAACCCAAGTTAGGTTAGATTGCCCTAGCTTCCCCTCTCAAAAAAAAAAAAAAGCAAGAAAGTATTAATGGCACTATGTAAACAGCATTAAACTAGGAATCCAGAGACCAGGGTTCTAATCTGAGGTCTACTACCACTCACTTTTCATCCTTCTAGGTCTCAATTTCCCCATCTGCAAAATGAAGAGGCTGGACATCTGACTTCTAAAACCCCTAAGAGTGCTAACATTGTCGGTTTTATCTATAAAACTTATTACTGCCTGATTTTCAGGCCGGTGTTTTTATTGCCTGGGTTTGAACTACTGGAGTGGGGGGAGAGCACTGGATTTTAGGAGCCCGGTTTCGGATTATATTTGAAGCTCTTTCATTGTGTGTGGCTCTGGGCAAGTCATTTCACAAATGTGAGTTTCAATTTCCCCATCTGTAAAGTGAGGGGATTGAACTAGATGATTTCTAAGGTTCCTTCCAGTTTTATGATTCTGTTTCAATAAATCTGATCCAAGGGCAGGATTAGCGCTCCCCAGGAAGAGAAGGGAGGTGCCCCAAATGAAATTACCATAGTCTCTCTTGTCCTCAACCCCCATTCCTACCTAACCTACACCAAAGTAAAGGGTGGAGCACTTTCTACTTCCCACCGGCCAGGTGGGTCTGACCCAAGACTAGCTAGTCTTCTCTTAGCCCAATTCCGCCCTGGCTTTGATTACATAAAGCCTGCTCCAGGAAGCCTGACCGTTCTAAGCATCAGGAGGCCTCCCTAGGAAATGGACTGCACGCTTGCAGTAAGCACAAAGCCGGAGCTGCATGCGCTGCATTTCCACCCTTGTCCTGCTGCACTCTCTCCCTGGCCCCTACCCCGCTGCACCACAACCCCCTAATGCCCCAACGTGGCCCGGGCTGGGAGGACTCCGGATTCCACAGAGCCTCTAGCTCAGCTCACCTCTTGCCCCGGCCGGCTTTCCGGAGGAGGCGGCCATGCAGCAGTGACGTGCCCTAGCCCACGTCAGGGAAGCGCAGACCAGCTGATCGAGCCTCCGCCAGGCGAACCAAAGCAGAGACGGAGCCCCGTTCCCAAGCCTGGGCCACGCCCCCTCCCTCTGTGACGTCACGCAAACCTTTGCCTGTTGTGGTCTCCTGCCTTACCCCCGAAATTCTCCAGAAGGCTAGATCCCAGGACTTAAGTAGAGCTGGCCTTGAACCTGTACCCTGTAGTTGGCCTGAGCATCTGCTGGCTTTTCAATAGTGTAAGTAGGGTCTTAATTCCCTTTTTTAAAAGGAGGAGGGTAGAGGGGGAAAGAACCTTCTTAGCTTGTGTGTGCATATCCTCCTTCCCGCGCAGGAATCAAGAAAAAAAAAGGGACACAAAAGGCTAGGCAGTTATTCCTTCTCTTACCTCCTGTTTGAAAAGAAATAGAGGGTTTTCAAAGGAAAGGCCCCGTGCAAAGATGAACTGGTGGGATTTCAGGGACCCAAAGGAGGCCCAGAGAAAAGGGGACGGTGGTTAGGTCTACGAGAAAGCAAGACAGTGCTATTATACCCCCACGCCGGTAATAAATACGCTGGAATGTGTTTATGATGGAGTTGGCTCTCTGTGGCTCGTTTGAGGATTTTCCAGGCCAGCCTAGTTTTAACGGGGTGATTGAGTCATGTTCTTCCCTCCTCCTGGGGGGAAGGGCCTGTTCTAGAAGCACTGGGGACATAGCCCCAGCAGTGGAGCCCCAGTCCTAACAATAGCTCACATTTATATTTTTTTTCGGTTCACAAAGCATATCCCTAACCAGAACCCTGGTGACAAAGTGTTTACTGATATAGGTAAGAGAGGCAGCTTTTTTTTTTCTTTTTTGGCAAAGAAACTCATTTATCCAACCCTATACAAAGCAGAAATCAGATGACGTATACATATGAGGATATATATGACAGACAACAAGTATTTTTATCTTCGTTTTACAGATAAGGAAAATAAAACTCAATAAAGTGTCCAAGGTTATGATGAGGTATGGGCTCTGGGAACCCCCTTGAGCTCTCCTTGAATCTTTGAGGTACAGGCTCTGGGAACCCTCCTTGAACTGGGATTAAATCGTCCCATTTGATGAGGCATTTGCATGAGGCCATAATACTTACCTTGTGGCTGGGCCCAGACCTCCATTGTCCATCTACTTCCCACCCTGGAACCTATCAAAATATCAATCGACCCTTGAACTCTCTTAGCCCACCATTGTTTATGGTCTCCAGGTGGCCTCCAGCAACTTCACTCACTGACCTCATTAACTCCTCCTGAAGACCCTCCCCAAATTCCTCCTCCAGACCACCCCTAGATTCTTCCCACAACTTTCTGTATATAAGATCCCATCTTCCTTCCATGTGTGTGAGTGTCGTAGAATGACCTAGCACAGACTTATTCTGTCTCTAATACAAGTGAACTTTTAATAAACTTTACTTTTCTTTGGCGAGAAGACGTGTCAAATTCATTCGGCCGGCGTGTTGGAATTTTGAGGTTTCAGAACACCCTTAAACTCTTCAGTTACACAGCAAATAAGTGGCTAAACTGAGATTTAAAAGTCAAATTCCTGGGCTCTTTCTACAGCACCCTTTTTAAAGTCTCTTTCCTTTGGGACACTAAAGTGAAGAGTATTCTGAGCCTCATGGGAAGTACCAGAGTTCCAATCTTTTCTCACCAAAATAATAAAGACTTTGGAGCTAAAGTACCCTCCCCACCATTCCCCCCAAAAAACTTGTTTTCAGCATCTGTGAATCTGTGCCTGACTGGTGTCCAGTCTGGAAAAAATAGTCTTGAAATGTCTTCCAGGTACATCATAGAATGTTGAGCCTGGAAGAGACTTAGGAGCCCAGCTAATCCAACGTCTTCATTTTACATATGGGAAACTGAAACCCAGAGAAGCAAAGGAAAAGAACTAATTGTTCAAATATTTCATCGCAACAGATGCATCCTAAGAGAAAGGTGTGAGTGGATTTTGAAGAGTCAAACACACCACTGCAAGTCATGTTACTCATGGGAAGATAAACCAACCAAGCCTTTTTTCATGTTACTCCCCTTTCCAGCGTCTCTGCTCTGGCCAAACTGCTTTCCATACAAGACATCCCATCTCCAGTTTCTGTGACTTTATATGCAAGTAGTCCTCCGTACTTCCTCCTAACTCCTCGTAGAATTCCTAGACTCTTGACTCAACTCCCACCGAGTTATTTGTATCCTATCCTTGAAATTACCTTGTATATACTTTGTATATACTTCATATTGGCTTACTTACTTCTGTGCCCATTAGAATGAAAAATGCTTGAGGGCAAGGACTATTTCATCTTTGTCTTCATATTCCCAGTTCATAGAACAGTTGTACATAGTCAGCACTTAACGCTTACTGAATTGAATATGTGGTATTTGATGAAGGAGACACATGGTATACACATACATGCATGTCCATGGACACAACACACATGCATACATACACACATACACAAATGAACATTTCCTAAACCCAGATTTACTTCCCTGTAAGGTTACATTTACATTGCAACACTTCATTTCCAGGGCTTCTCTCACAACCCCAGTTTATCAATCTCCCCAACTGCTATGCCTTCACTTGACCTCAGCCACACATAGGAATGGTCATATATGCTAACCTGTAATTATTGTATCCCCACAACCCACATCTCTGGCATTCCTGTCTTCGATCACGTTCTCCTACAATTTCATCTCTGCTTCAGCTTTATTCTTATTAAACTTATGTCTTCACCATGACCTTTAGTCATTCTAACCCTTGCTTCTCTTCCAGTCCATCATCCCTGTTCTGACTTCACAGGATCACGAGATCATGACTTTAAAGCTGGAAGGGACCATAAAGACCATCGGGTCTAACCAATTCCTATTATAGACAAGGAATGTGCAGAAAGGCTAAATCATTCGCCCAGGGTCACACAGTTACTTAAATGTCCAGCGTGGAATTTGAGCATGGGTCTTCCTGAGTCATCCACTGTCCTATCCAGATTGCTTAATTGAAATGTTAACCTGTTCAGCTCAATTCCTTGTCTCCTCCTCAGCTGCTCATGTTTTACCAAATCTTAGCCCAAATTGTCCACTTAACCTACTCTCTCTGCTTTTTCTCACCTAAAACTAATTGCCATTGGAGGAAATACCAACTGGTCTACAATAGCTTTATGTTGTCTAATCTCACCTGAATATATCGCTGCCCAGCAAACCTTTTATTCTTCCCCAATCACATTCATTGGCTATCCCAAGCTTTCTATGCTCTCCTTCAGCCTCCTACACCAACCTCTTTCCTTCAAATTCAGCAGAAGATTGTCTCTTATTTAACTGAAAAAGGAGGTGATGCATTGTCATCTCCCCCACATTCTACTCTTCAACAGCTGTCTTCATCACCTTCATTCTCTCTTCTTTTGCTCTAGTCTCTGTCAAAAGGTGACCAGTCTCCTCACTGCACCCAATGCTGCTACTACCTATCCTTATTCCCATCTCTGCCTGTCTTCTCCAGCTTATCCCTCTTTCTTGGCAATCTTCAGTCTTTATCTACCTGCTCCTTCCCTGCCGCCTATAAATGTAGCTCTCTGCCTTTTTAAGAATAAGAGCTATATTAACATAACTCATTTTTGTAAAACTTCAACTATTTCACATCTCTAATCCCTTTCACAGCCAAACTCCTGGGCAGGAGTTGTGTGTTGGTTTTTAAATTCAATTGAATTTTCAATTCAGAATTCTTCCTGTCTCTCCTCCTCCCCTATCTATTGAGAAAGCGAGAAAAACACTCATTAAAAATATATTTAATCACACAAAACAAATTTCCACATTAGCCCCATCCAAAAATAATGAGAAAGAAAAGAAAATAATACTTAAATTTGTACTCTGAATCTATCTTTGTCTGCAGGCAGATAACACGCTTCATCATGAAGTCCTTTAGATTTGTGGTGATAAGAGTCTTTCAAAATTTATTTTCTTTACAATATTGCTGTTACTATTTACATTGTTCTGCTGGTTCTGCTCACTTCACTTTGTATTAATTCATACTAATCTTCCCAAGTTTTCTGAAACCATCCCCTTCATCATTTCTTTGGGGGGGGAGGGGGAAAGAAGGGCAATTGGGGTTAAGTGACTTGCCCAAGGTCACACAGCCTAGTAAGTGTTAAGTGTCTGAGGCTGGATTTGAATTCAGGTCCTCCTGACTCCAGGGCTGGTGCTCTATTTGCTGTGCCACCTAGCCTCCCCTCCCTTCAACATTTCTTACAGGATAATAGTATTCTATCCCATTCATAAGCCATAGCTTGCTCAGTCATACCCCAACTGATAGGCATGTCCTCAGTTTCCATTTCATTGCCACCACAAAAAGAATTGTTATAAATATTTTTATATGTAAATGTCCTTTACCTTTTTCTCTGGTCTTTCTGGAACCTAGACCTAGGAGTAGAATGGATAAAAGGATATACACAGTGTAATAGATTTAACCATATAGCTCTAAATTGCTTCATTAGGGGAGAAACTTGAAGAACCTGTGTTTCTTACATGTGACATTTGTTGACCTTAGAACTTAATTAAAATTAATGCTTCACTTTTGTCATCCCCCATTCTTCTCCCAACCCCCACTCCCAAATGTCTATCACTCTCCTAAAACTGAGTAATGGACTAGTTAATATGTTTGCTTTTATTGTAGCTGTTTTCCCACAGTCCCCTTCAGTAGTTGTCATTTTCTTTTTTTAATCATCTTAGCCAGTTGATGAGTATCATGTGACACTTCTGAGTTGTTTTAATTTACATTTCTCTAATTTTTTGTGATATAGAGCATTGTTTCCATATCAAAAAAATATTTTGATAACTGTATTTCTCCACCATATCCAATCAGTTGCCAAATCTTGTCCATTTTCCCTCCACATTTCTCCCATCCTCTTTTCTCCATTCACAACTACCATTCCAGCATAGGACCTCAGCATAGAATCAAGATGGAAAGGATCAAAGGATCATAGAGCTAGAAGGATGCCACATTTTATAGATGAGGAGACTGAGTTGTATAGAGATGTGAAGTATTGCAACAACTTCCTAGTTCATCTCTACACTACCCCCCTCCTCTCCAGTTTATCCTACACACAACTGTCAAAAGAATCTTCCTAAAGCAGGGTCTGACTATATCATGGTCAGGGATCATCCATAGCTCCCTGTTGCTTCCAGGTTAAAAGAAAAAACTCATCTACATATCAAAAGCCCTCCATAATCTGGTTCCAATTTACCTTTCCAAATTTATGGTGTATTATTTTCCTTTGTCTACTCAACTACTCAACATGAACATATAGAGCTGGAAAGGGCCTGAGAGACCAAACAATCTAAACCCCTCATTTTACAGATAGATTTTTTTTTTTTTGCTTTTTGGAGGGCAATTGGGGTTAAGTGACATGCCCAAGGTCACACAGCTAGTAGGTGTTAAGTGTCTGAGGCTGGATTTGAACTCAGGTCCTCCTGACTCCAGGGCTGGTACACTATTCACTGTGCCACCTAGCCCCCCCTACAGATAGATTTAAACACAGATCTTGACAACAAGTCCAACACTCTAGCCCCCTCACTGACAACTACTTTCTAGCCAAATGGACCAACGAGCTGTTCAGCATTCCTTTGCACAGGTCATCCCCCTGTGAGAAATGCTAACAGTCTGGTTTCCACTAATTCTGTAGGAACAATGGATGTTGTAAAGAAAGATGTTACACAGGACATGCAGGAAGGTGTAACTCAGGAGGAGGGAAGGAAGGGCAGTGACCCTATCCAATCATATAGCTGGAATAAATCTAAGTTCCTTTTGAAGGTGGCCCAGACTAAACTTGGCTAGGGTCAAGGGATGGTCACCGACTTTTTATTAACACTAGTGTTTAACTAGCCTCATGCGTGTTGACTGATACACTCCAAATAGAATTAGAACCTCATTATCCAAACATGCAACCCATGTTAGCCCATGTGCAGGAGGAGGGAACATGTGAAGGACTAATGTGTAGTAGACAAGTCAGAAAGATTGTAACCCAGAAGAGTTGGAAGGCAATCCCAGTTTTGAAGGGAGGGACCAGGCAGGACTAGCAGCATAAAAAGACTCGAATTTGTCTAAATCTCTGTAGTCTTTTATAAAAGAGGTTACCCATTCATTCAGAAAAAATAAATATAAAATAAAGACAATGAAAACCTTCTTGGATTTCCAATGAGTATTGTTTATTCCTAGACTAAGTATATTTCTCACACCCTGTACCTAGAATGCATTTTCTTCTGTCATCCTTTTCATAACGAAGACTCCCTGAAAGATTCAGCAGTGATGCACCTCAGAATGAAGGCCTTTCTTTATGCTCCCCTCCCCACCAGGATCTGTCCTCCAAATATCATCTATGTCATTATCTCTGTACGTGTTGCATGACTCCGTATATTCAATGGAAAGTCCTTGAGGTCAGAGACTGTTACTTTTGTCTTGGAATCCCTAGTACCTAGCCCAATAGCGTTATTGAAATGCTTAATATATGCTTGCTGAAATTATGGTAAACAAATGTAACAACATTATTGTGCCATTAGAAATTACAAAATAAGGAATTCAAGGAAAGATGGGAGTGTATGAACTAATGTGGGGCAAAGAGAAGATTCAAGAAGGTTGAAGTCTGCATTAGTGGAAATAATACTAAAAGCAAGCAAACTGGTGAATTATGAAGAATAATCATGGTCCTAGAAAACCAATATGAAAGGATATTCCTCCTCTCCAAAGAAAGGTTGAGACTATGGCTATGGAATACAGTGTGAGGTATGTTCACGATGTCAGCTGGCTTTAATTAAATGCTTTTCTTAATTACAGAGGAAAGTTCATTAGAGGAGTGAGAGGATCAAAATTAAACTAACCTTAGAATAAAATGAAAATAAAGTTAATGCCTGTTGAATTGAAACCTATCAGGTACAAAGACTAAGTACAGGTATTATTTTCATATTTCAAGAATCTGTGATTAAGCAGGATGAGTACAGCCTCCACTAGGCAGATAACATCCCATCTGTACCTTAGTAGGCTTTTGTCAAGAGTTGCTGTGTCTGAAAAAAATGTGTCACCTGAAAGCCTTGAAGCTGTCCAGACTTTTCATTCCCAGCCTCTGACTATTTTGTAAAAGTCCCAAACTCTCCCATCCAAAGATTCCCAAGCTTTCTCCATATACTTTGACTTATTATGCAAAACAACTTACCTCATAAAACTGTGAGATGCCCCTAACCCCTCCAATCTGCAGCCTGGCCATTCTCTCTGCCGAAGCCTCTCCCACCTGCAGCTTGGCTATTCCATCTACCTTAGTACCCTATATAAACCCTGTTCCCAGACCCCTCCTTGGGTACCCCAAGCACTTGCTTCGTGGCCCTGAACTACAATTCACTTGCTGTGATTAAAGACCTCTATTTTTCTATATTGGCTATTTTCTCTTGAATTCAAGTTGACACCAACATATGATATTGGATTATTATATGTATGTGTTGTCACTCTCCCCATAGAATATGTGCTCCTTGAGGATAAGGACTATTTTTATTTTTATCTTTGTATCTCTGTCACCTGGCACATAGTTTATGTTTAATAAATGCTCGTTGAATAATTGATTCTTATTTCATCCTCATAACGACTCTAAAAGGTAGTGCAGTTGGTTTTTACCAGTGAGGAAACTGAGTCCCAGAAAGGTAAATTATTTGTTAGTTTGTGCTTTTCCAGATATATTTGGAAACCTAGAGCCAGGAACTATAGCTCTAGCAATTTCTTTGTCATGTATTACTTCAATAAAAACAAATAGCTTCTGTCCTTCCTCTGATAATAATTGGCGACATGACTGGTTATTTGGTATGTATTGTCAAGTCCTTTACACTGAACTCATTCCTCATCCCCATCCCCACCTCAACAGGACTTAAGAAATCAGAAACTATTGTCCCAGAGCACATATTTTTACAACTACAGAAGTTAACTTCTTTTTCTAATTCTTTTCAGTCCTCTCAATGTGTCTAGCGTGTGATGAAGATCAAATATAGAGGGGAGACCCCAGTAATGACATTCTCCCTTTCAAGCTGGGTGCTCTCCTGGCAAAATTCCTGTGTATGCTTTTTTGAAATGTTAACTGAAGGATGGGCTTGTTAAGTTACACCCAAGGAAGGAACGAGAAAAGAGAAGCCAACTTTCAGGAGTGTAGGCTCTGCCAAAAATATGTCCCATGAATTAAGGAGGGGGAGAAGGCATTTGGCAAAGTCAGTGAAGAACTGACTCAAACTTTGTGTTCAGTGAAAATTGAACTCGGACCTCTTTATGTCTGAGTTCCATTTACTCTTGGCAAAGTCAGGTTTTCTGGTTCGAATAAAAGATGAAGAGGCCCAGAAGATTTCTTGGACATCAACTCATTCTTGTGCAACAGGATATTGATGAGCTAAGTGTAAATGAATAAAAACATACAGTGTTTGAAAACACAGAAATTTCCATGCTTCAATACTTTTAAAACTTTTTTATTTTTTATCAATGCTGGGACTCCATCTTCATAAGACTAGAGTTCCTCCACACTTGAGTAGATGATCCTCATGGTCAGCTTTACAGTGATAGGCCTATTCCTACTTAGCTAACTTGGTCCTCAGAAAACAGACACACAAGTCTATCAACAGGCCCATACTCAAAACCCTTCAAGTTTGGTAAGACCTGATAAAGTTCCAGCTCAGCCACTGTAGGCTTCAAGAATCCAGGATCATCTCTATAATGAAACATTAGATTAGGACTTCCAGTGGAGAAATGTTTCAATGTTAAGGGGGAAAGGTTTGATTAATGGACTCCCTGAAAGATCAAGTGTTTTTGTAATACTTTGTCCTAAAAGGGTTTCAGGGATCAAGAAATATTATGTTGGGTTTCTTTTTTAAGGAACTAAAATTCCCATACTCTTTGACCCAGAGATCCCACTGATAGGTATTTACCTTGAGGAAGTTAAAAAAAACACACACACACAAAATGAAAGGTCCCATATGCATAAAAATATTTATTGTAGCAGTTTTTATGGTACCAAAGAACGAGAAACAAAATAGATACTTATCAGTTAGAGAATGGCCAAACCAATTATCATTAATATAAAGGAATATTATCATTACTAAGAAATTATGATTATGAAGAATGCAGAAGAGCTTAGGAAGATTGATGCAGAGTGAAGTAAACAAACTCAGGAAAACAATATACATGAAGATTATAACAGTGTCAATGGAAAGAAACAGACGAAGCTGAACACTATATAATTATGATGAGTAAACTTGGCAAAAGAGAAAAGATGGAAAATGTACTTCCCTTTCTTCATTGCAGAGGTGAGGCATTACAGGTTTGAATACAGTATATATTTCAGACCCAGTCAAGGTGGTCGGTTCTGTTGAACTGATTTTTCTCTTTTTTAAATCATTCTTTTTTAATTTTGCTTTTTTGGAGGGGGGAAGGCAGGGCAATTGGGGTTAAGTGACTTGCCCAAAGTCACAAGGCTAGTTAGTAAGTGTTATGTGTCTGAGGTTGGATTTGAACTCGGGTCCTCCAGGGCTGGTACTCTGTTCACTACATCACCAAGTCCTCTAAATCATTCTTTATTATTAGAGGTGACTCTTTGAGTGATGAAAGTGATGAGGTGCAGGCTCTGGAAACCCCCTTGAGCTCTTCTTGAATCTTTGAGGTACAGGCTCTGGGAACCCCACCTTGAACTGATTAAATCTCCCATTTGATGAGGCATTTGCATGAGGCCATAATCCTTACCTTGTGGCTGGACCCAGACCTCTGTTACTAGCCCAGCCCTCCATTGTCCATCTACTTCCCACCCTAGAACCTATCAAAATATCAATCCACCCTTGAATTGGCCTAGCCCACCATTGTCTGTTGGCTCCAGGTAACCTCCAGCAATTTCCCACCCTTAATCACTCATTGACCTCATCTAACTTCTCCAGAAGACCCTCCCCAAACTCCTCCTCCAGACCACCCCTAGATTCTTCCCACAACTTTCTGTATATAAGATCCCATCTTCCTTCCATGTGTGTGAGTGTCGTAGAATGACCTAGCACAGACTTATTCTGTCTCTAATACAAGTGAACTTTTAATAAACTTTACTTTTCTTTGGCTGAGAAGACGAGTTAAATTCATTCAGCAGGACCTGGTGTGTTGGTATCTTGGGGTCTCCAGAGCAACCCTAACCCTCTTTATGGGTAACCTCTTCAAAAAAAATAGGAATATATTTGGAAATGAAAATATAAGAATTTTTTTTAAGTGGTGTGGGAAGGGACTACAGTAGAAACAAGATTGGAGAGAAAGTCAGGGAGTTGGGTTCTGGCCCCAATTTGATTGTTAGTAGTTCTATAAACACAGATAAATAATTTCCCCTCATTGGTCCTCAGTTTCCTCACTTAAAAAAGAAAAAAAGGATGAACTAAGTAATCTTTTAAGATCAAATCTCCTGAGGTTCTGTGATTCTAAGTAATGATGTTTCAGATATCACATGCTAACCTTACCAACAAATTTGTCATAAGTCTCATACCTCGTATTGTATTATATGTTCTTTGACTTCAAAGCTAAAATGAAATAAGGAAGAATGCCAAAAAGTTAGGACATGCATTCTCTTCCTTGATCTTGTTACAAAATATTTTTCTTTTGGCTTTCCCTGCCTTTGACTTCTTTTAATAGTAAACAGACAAAAACTAGTTTAAGTTCAATGATGGGATTCAAAACTCAAGAAATTTAACAAACATTTTTACACTGCCTGCTACCTATGAGATAGCATGTAAATTTTAGTGGGATAATTTCTTACATATTACATATTTGAAATTTACTTTGTTTCACAGTTTATTGTTGCATAATAAACATAATCATCTTCTTCGGTTCTTAAGGGATTTTAAAATAAGGTTGTTGTTTTAATTTAACTGACTACTCATTTTTTTTGTTTTCTTTAGCATGTCAACCAATAAGCTATAAAGTCCTGACTTTGTAGTGGTATAGAGGTGACTCTAGGTTCTTAAAAGCTATGCCACCAGAAGTCAGATTCTGGCAGATCCTATCAGCCTGAAAAGACTGATTCCCCAGAACCAGCCTGGTTAAGAACAGAAATATATATCTCCTATAGCTCAGTGTCTTGGTGATAAAATCTTTGGACATGGAAACCCAAGAAGTGAAAAAAAATACAAAAATGGCCCTCAATCCAATGAAGTACCATCCTATTTATGAAATAATGATGACAGAGTGGGAGAAAATAAGGCAGAGGGTAGTAAGAATCAGTTTTTAGGATACCATCTATACATAAGCTCAGCTGTTGTTACTCTAAACGTGAAATCCTTGTTTAATGGCCAGCAGTGGGCATACAATTAGAAGAATTATCAAGCTCAACACCTCACCTGATCTATGAACAAAACCAGAAAACAGAAAGAAGTTAAATGATTCACAAGATGTCCCTGGAGAGTAAAGGGGCTGATAGGGCTAGTTTGACACACCGAGTGCCCAGAGACAATCAGAAATATAATTTCATGGGCCATTTGGTCATCAAGGATCATCAAATCTCATTTTACAGATGAGAAATTGAGGCACAAGGAGTTTAAATGATTGCATGAAAAAATGAATGGGGGGGAAGCATCTGTTAAGTGCTTACAGTGTGGAAAGACTTGGGGATGCTAATACAAAAGTATAATGGCATAGTTGATTAAGTCAATCAATTAAATTACCCTAATCCATCAAAAATAAGGCCACTTCTTTAACGAAGTGAGAATGTGTCTAGATTAAATCAAAGCATTCCAACTAAGTGTAGAAAAGGCCTCAATCAATCTAAATACCTTTGATGAGCTATTGGAGGAACTGAAAGTGAAGTTGCCCAGGAAGAGGGTTCAGATTGGCTGAGAAAACTTCATCACACCTTAGGGTTCATGTCTAAAATATCAAGCCAGCCTGGCTTCCAGTAAAATACCTGTGAAAGAACCACGGACATGTGGCTCAACTTTAACCTCAGTCTAGGTGTTCTTCCTCCTCCTCCTTGGCATAAGGAAGGCTTTGCACACTTCAGAGGCACAGAGGACTTCCCATCTTCCCATAAATGTCATAACAAAATCCAGAGAACAGCTGGCAGCACTAGTTAAATAAAGGGCCAAAGACAGACTGCACACAGATTCACAGCTTCACAAGAAGCTCAGGAAAAAACTCCACTATGCCTAAAGGGAACTTCTCTAGCAAACCACAAAGGGAAGAAAAAGATTTTTAACAACTAGGAGCTGAGTTACCCCTCTGCCAGATGTGCTCTGTAAGCTTGAACCTTTCATTCAGTTGTATCTGACTCCTCATAACCTCTTTTGGGGTTTCCTTTGCAAAGACAATGTTTTGCCATTTCCTTTTCCAGCTCATTTTATAGATGAGGAAACTGAGGCAAACAGGATTAAGTGACTTGCCTAGGATCACAGAGCTAGTAAGTATCTGAAGCAAGATTTGAACTCAGGAAGAGGAGTCTTTCTGACTTCATGTCTGGCACTCTATTCACTACACCACTTAGCTGCCCCAAGCTTGAGCCTAAATTCTGTATGTATTTGTGGAAAAGTGTTTTAAGAGTTTTGGGAGAGATGTTTTAGAACAATTCTTAGCAAACACTCCTTTCTAAAAGTTAATTAAATCTGACCAATTATTTAATAATTGATTCATGATTCTAGGGGGAGGCATTCTAGAGAGGGTTTTGAGCTTTCTAATATCAGAAAGACAACTCTGAACCCTTTAGGGCTACCCCTAGGGATCTGAGGCAATGAAGTAACTGAGTTCTGGGAGCTAGACTCATCACTACAAGTTGGTATAGTGACCTCAGAACATGTGCTACAAAAGCAAGACCAGCTCTGTTCTCAAGAAGGGAAGGGCAAAATTTATTAGGAGACTTGTAGTGCAAGTAATATGAAACATCCCCATGAGTCCCTAAGCATCTACCTAATGGTCAAAGGCAGGATTTGAACCCAGGGTCTCTGCTTCCAAATCCTCTAATCTTTCCACTCTTCATGATAAATAGTAGCAAAAAAAATTAAAACATGAACATGAAAATAATTGTAATTTAAACACTAATAACTGCTCCAGAGGATAAAGCAATAAAGAAATACTATAATGAACTCAATAAGATCCTCCAAATTGAATCAAAATATATTGCTACTCAGGACAAAGGTGGAAATAGCAAGGTTGATGGAAAATAAAATACAAGAGTGAATGAAGTAAAAAAAAAACAAAACAGATTCCTTCTGACTATATATCTGTAGCGGCAAACACCTCAAGTGTCCCGAGGGTGGCTGCCAGCATAGGTTCTTGGATCTGCTTTGATAAAGGAAAGCAACTCAAAATGGGTTAACAAGCTTACTTTAATCAGTCAAATATGTATCGTTTACCTAGTTCAGGGGAAAAAGGTCAGCACCCCGAACTTCAAAGTATACAGACAGAATTATCAAGACAGAAATAGATCAAGTAGACAGATTTCCAAACTGTTCAACCATTACATCCATACCAAATCAACATCTAGGTTTCAAAGCCGGGGGCTCTGGACAATGGCTTCCCAGAGTTTCATCTGATCAAATCACAGAACACTTCTCAAAGTGAGTCCCCAAAACAAAGCTACACATCAGGGCTTATATAGCCTTCTCTTGGCTCAGAGAATGTAACAACCTTCTGGACCCACTGGCCAATCAAGAAGTATCTACTGAAAAACAAGCCTCCCACCCCAGGCTCCTGGTGCACTTTAGCCTAGGGGCAGGGAAGATCTTAAAAATTTACATTCCCATTACAATATCATGAAAATTGATAAGCTTAATATGTTTTATTAGGAACCTATTCTGTGGGGGGCGGAGTCAAGATGGCAGAGAAGATGCAGGACCTCCTCTGGTCTCCGGCTTCCACCTTCCCTAATCCATATAAAAGGGCACTCTAAACAAACTTTGGAGCTGCATAACCCACAAAATGACACAGAGAAGCTAACCTCCTGCTGAGGACATCCCAGCAGGAATCGGCCAGCGCACAGCTCTGGGAGCCCAGCGAGCCAAGGCCCCATGAGCCGGAGGCTTTAGCCCCAGGGAGGGCCTGACCAACCACCAGCTGGAGGGACTCCAGATCACCAGCAGCTGTGACCATTTCCAGATTCATCAACACATAGATGCTAAGGACAAAGTGAAAGGTCAGTGCAATGTGGACTTTGGGATCAGTAGTTGGGAGTGCGGCAGCTTTTGTTCCCAGGGCAAGAAGCCACTGAGACACTTTGCCAGTGCCACATTGCAACTTCAGCTCCTGGCCTGCAGAGTGTAGGGGGACCAAGAGACCAATCTGAGGGGTAATTGCTCTCGCTTTAACCTGCTTGGATCTGGATTGCAGTCTAGGGTGGAGGTCCTGGGTTCGTGACCAGCTTGCCAGAGTGTGTGGAGGCCTCAGAGAGGGCACACAACTAATACCTCCAGCAGATGAGAAAACCCCAGCATTTGGGACAAAAGCTCCCCTGTCTGGTGGCAGAGTTCTACTGTGGCAAAATGCCAGGGGTCAAGTGACTGAGGGGTGAGATGACCAGACAAAGAAAGCAAAACAAACAGAAGACTCCAACATTAGACTCCTATTTTGAGGACAAAAAAGGAACAAAGCATGGAACAGAAGGAAGACAGTGAAGTCAGAACTCCTGCACCAAAAGCTTCAAAGGAAAATACAAGCTGGTTACAGGCCATAGAGGACCTTAAGAAGCAGATAAGAGAAGTGGAGGAAAAATTGGGAAGAGAAATGAGAATGATGCAAGAAAATAATGAACTGAGAGTCAACAGCCTGACTGAGGAAAATAACACCTTAAGAAACAGACTGACTCAATTGGCAAAAGAGGCTCAAAAAGGCAATGAGGAGAGAAATGCCTTGAAAAGCCGAATTTGCCAGATGGAAAAAGAATGGAAAAAGCTCAATGAGGAGAATCATTCC
Organism: Petaurus breviceps papuanus; assembly: GCF_028583685.1. Taxonomy (NCBI): domain Eukaryota; kingdom Metazoa; phylum Chordata; class Mammalia; order Diprotodontia; family Petauridae; genus Petaurus; species Petaurus breviceps. Next base: position 84,514,118 of record NW_027186296.1, read on the forward strand.
CTTGGATTTAGATTGGAGCAAAGGGAAGCTAGTGACTTTAAGAAAAATCAAGATGATGTTAAATAGATCCAAACAAATGAAAGAATAGAAGGCAATGTGAAATATTTCATGGGAAAAACCACTGACCTGGAAAATAGATCCAGGAGAGAGAATTTAAAAATTATTGGACTACCTGAAAGCCATGATCAGGGAAAGAACCTAGAAATCATCCTCCAAGAAATTCTCAAAGAAAATTGCCCTGATGTTTTAGAACCAGAAGGCAAAATAGAGGTTGAAAGATCCACCGATCACCTCCTGAAAAAGATCCCAAAAAGAAAACTCCTAGGAAGTAGTCAGGTTCCGGAATTCCCAGATCAAGGAGAGAATATTACGAGCAGCCTGGAAGAAACAATTTGAATATTGTGGAAATACAATCAGGATAACCCAGGATCTGGCAGCTTCTACACTGAGGGATCGAAGGGCCTGGAATCGGATATTTTGGAGGGCAGAGGAGCTGGGATTAAAACCAAGAATCACCTACCCAGCAAAACTGAGTATCATATTTCAGGGGAAAATATGGTCATTCAGTGGAATAGAGGATTTTCAAGCATTCTTAGTGAAAAAACCAGAGTTGAATAGAAAATTTGACATTCAGATACAAGAAGCAAGAGAAGCTTGAGAAGGTAAACAGGGAAAAGAAATCAAAAGCCACTGATCAAAGTTGAACTATTAACATTCCTACATGGAAAAATGATAATTGTAACTGAGGAAACTTTGGTCAGTATGAAAATAGTTGAAGGGAATATAAATATATATATATATATATGTATATATATATATATATATATGTCTAACTATGAGGGTATATGGGCATATGAATACATATGTGAATGTGTATATATATTTCCAGGTATACATAGATAGAGGGCACAGGACCAATTTAATAGGAAGGGATGATACTTAAAAGGTGAAATTAAGAGGTGAGAGAGGAATATAATGAGAGGAGATGGAGAGAGACAGAATGGGGTAAACTATCTCATAAAGAAGAGGCAAGGGAAAATGGTTACAATGGAGGGGAAAAATAGGAAGGCAAAAGGGAATGGGTCAACCTTATTCTTATCGAATTTGGCTCAGGGAGGGAATGAAATACATACTAAATAGGGTATCTCACCCTACAGGAGAGTAGGGGAAAGGGGATGAGAAGGGGGATGATAGAAGGAAGGGCAGGCTGAGGGGGAGGGAAGTTGGAAGCACTCACTTTTGAAAAGGAACGGGATCAAAGTAGAGAATAGAACAAGTGGATGGTGGCATAGGAGGGAGGGAAATATAGTCCGTCTTTTACAATATATCTACTATGTTAATGTTTTGCATTAGCTACACATGTACAATCTATACTGAACTGCTTATCTTCCCAGTAAGGGTGGGTGACAAGGGAGGAAGGGAATGAATCTGGAATTCAAAGTTTTAAAATCAAATGTTTAAAATTATGTATACATATATACTATTATTAATATTATTGTAAATGTAATTGGGAAATAAGATATATAGGCACTGGGGCGTAGAGATCCACCATGCCCTACTGGAAAATTTGAAAGGGGTATGGGAGAAGATATGGGAGAGAACAGATTGGAGGAGGGGATATCCTGTGGGACTGCTATTCTGGGATGGTGGGTAGGGGAAAAACAGGGAGAAAATTTGTAACTCAAAATCTGATGGAAATTAATGATGTAAATCAGAAGTTAATAAAGCATTTGAAAAAGTGAAAAAAATAATGCAACATAGATGAAAAAAAATAAATTTTAAAAAATAACCTATTCTGTGTCAGATTGGGCAGCTAGGTGGCAAAGTGGATAGAGCACTAGGCCTGGAGTCTAGAAGGCTCATCTCCCTAATTACTAGCTCTATGACACTGGAAAAGTCACTTTACCCATTTGCCTCAGTTTCCTCTTCTGTAAAATGAGCTGGAGGAGGAAATGACACATCACTCCAGTATCTTTGCCAAGAAAACCCCAAAAGTTGTCAACAATGAGTAAGACTCAACAGAAATGATTGAACAACAATAATCTGGCTTGTTTGAGCAAATTATTGACTTTAAAAAAATGAGAAATGGGTGAATAAAAGGTTGTGACTATTTTAGCATCTGTTTTGCATAGGTTAGGCTAGTCTTTGAAAGGGGAACAGAGGCCATTTGGCTTTCTTGTTGCCTAAGATATAAAAAGCCCACATGCTAGAAGTTTTGGTGGAAAATTATCCTATAGGAAAGCTTTTCTCACCTAGCATGAGTAGTCTAGACCTAGATGTAACTAGTCTTTTTATATAAACTAGAAACTTTAAAAAAAATCTTAAGAATTAATTGTATCTTTTTTTATCCTTTGTTACCAGTAAAGTTGTATTTTATCATATTTTATGGTCCATGAGTCCATTGCATTCTAACCCTAAGCCTGAATAATTAGACTGACCTGAATAAAACCTGGCCCAGAATATCAACAATGATTAAAAAACAGTTTCATACAGAAGTTTAACTAATTTAAATCAATTGCCATTAAAAAAAATTGTTTTAATCCTAAAACCCACTTTGTCCAGCAAATATTTTATTTACTTGCCAAATAGAAAAAAAATGGCAGCCAGTCGCAAAACCAGCTTAGAATATAGACTCTATTGTAAACTCTTAGAGAATTGTGGTAGAAGATTATAAACAGGATTACTTCATAAGAAGTAAAATATCGGTGAAAAGAAAAAAAGGCTTGGTGTGAGACCCAAATAAGAAAAGTCAACCCAAGGGCATGGAACTTACTGATGGGAATTGTAAAGTGAGTAACAAACAGATGGAAGATTGAAAAGATCTACAAAGATTTTATAATACTCTTCTAACCCTAAAGGACGATGCAGCCACTGCATTTTAACTCTAAAAGCACTGAAATGAATTTGCTTTAAAACAGAAATTCTTCATCTCTTTGTGTGTCATCATAGACTCCTTTCGTAGTCCAGTAAAGCATGTGGACCTTTTCTCAGAATATTTTTTTTATATAATTAAAGGAAATGCTAAAAATCAGTTAAAAGTTAGTGAAAATAAAGATGCAGTTTTTCCCATCCAAATCACATAGACCTTCAAATCTATCTGCACACCCCCTCAAATCTAATCATAGACCATCCCAGGTGAAGAAACCCTGTTCTTGAGTAATAGAAATAGAATAGAAGGAAACAAAAATGAGAAAAAGAGATAGACTAGAGCAGCTATATTCACAGTATATTGTGCTGGTGGTGCTTCAAATGTAAGGATGTTATCTGACAGCAAAAATCTACCTTAAAAGCTTTCCTGCATCAAATGTCTCCCATGCATATATCAAAATTATATAAGATCCCTTGAAAGATAAAACAAGAGATACAACCTTGGTTCACCACCCTCTGATCATTCATATCAAGTGAGTCATAAAATATGAAGATGCTTGCTGAAGATGTTCCCTACTGACATAGAGGAGATCCACTTCAGAGTACAAGTTGAGGGGTTGCCTAGAGATGGTGATATTCAGTTATTAAGGTACTGAAACTGAAGTTCATTCAAAGGGCAATGGAGAAGGGCCTAGTGGATATTAGTAGGCTATAACACATTACAAACTAATCATTACAAGGAAGTCGGTTAAAGGTAAAGTGTCAAAGACATGGCCGGCAACACTCTCACACATGGCCCCAAGTAGACTAAAACGTAACAAAATAAATAAAAATACAATAAAATATAGATAATGTTAATATGTTTTTTTTTTAATCAACACGCAGCCTGCAAAAATCCTTATGTTTGGCTAAGTGACCACCACTTCTATTGATGCCCCCAGTGTAAAGAATATGATGAAAGAAATATATGAGTGAAAAAGAAGGATTTATTTGAGTATCTACCCCACCCCCAATCAAATGCAAAAGGTCCAGACTTTTGGCTGAATAATCAATCACACTCATTCCAATTAATGTGGAGACCAAGAGCCCAAACTTCCAAATTGAATCAAGGTGTAGACTAATCACAAATAAATATTTGATCAGTTTGGGAAGAATGAAATATTTCGATTATTGAATAGAATCAGATGATGAAGTGCCCACCAGAAATTATACACCAAAGCCCCCTCAAACCTGCTAGAAGGGACCCCTGCTAGGTTCCTTGGAAACTACCTAATAGGCTGCAATAGTAAAGAAATGTTTCTCCTGTGTTGCTAGAAACATGCCACAGATTCCCACGGATTCGGGTCTGTTTCGCTTCAGTAGAAATAATACTAAGGCTTTTCCTCAATAAGAATAATACTGAGAAGGCTTTGCTTCAATAGGAATAATACTGAGAATATTTTGCTTCAATAAGAATAATACTGAGAAATCTTAGCTTCAATAGAAACAATGCTAAAGACATTGTACCCCCCCCCCCTTAGAAACATGTTCTGTTGCTAGCAACCACATTTTCTATAAAATTATGTCTAACAGAAAGCTCGATACTGTCTTTCCCTCTGAGAGGCAGTTACCAGCTAGTTAATAAACACTCCTATCAAATTATAATTGGATTTGCTGTCCTCTTTCCTGGATGTCCACTATAATGATACCACATAAGAAGTATATTTGAATTGGTTGAAAGAATTATACACACCTCTAGTTATATACAAATATGCACATGTACATATATATACATATGTACATATACATAGATACACACATACACACAGGAATGAAAGGATTTAAGTAGGAAGTTAGGTAAGCTTCTGAGCAACTTGAGGAGGCAAATCATAGTATCAGAAAGCAGTTAAGTGAGGGGGAAGGGGAAGTGAGCCCTGAAAAACAGTTATACTTTCTCCATTTGCCTTGTGAACTTTGAAAGGTCATAAGGTTTGGGCTTCCCATTAGCATTTACAGCAACATGCACTGAGCAGCAGTGACTGCTGTCAGTGTCTGTAAAAGAAAGAGAGACAAAATGAGATAAACTAGACATAACTGTGAATGGCAGTTATGTCTACATACAATTCAGAATTGTACAAGGACACCAAATTGTGGAGCCTAGGGGATCTGTACATTTAAAGGGAACTTTCTGAGGATACACAAAGGGAGAAAAGGGCTTCAAATAATGAGCTGTGAGTTTATCCTTTGACCATGTAGGTTTGATAAGTTTGAGCCCAGTCTTCCAGAGACCTTGTGTGTGAAAGAATAGAACACATCCCAGATATTAAAGGAGTTCTTTCTGTAAAAACTGTCTTTGCTATGCTTACATAGTTAATATCTCTTTCTAGAAGCTAATTAGATCAGAAAGTATGTAAAATGTATGTAAAAAAAAAGAAAATAAGTAAAGAAAGATAAGTAAGAAAAAAATTAATTAAAATTAATAGGAAGCATACTATATGGGGGCTCTTGAACCAGGGGGCAAATGCCAGGGGCAAAAAAAACCCCAACCCTTGAGGGTTAACCCTACAACTCTGAGGAGAGTACCAATTGACCACCTTCTAGGATATCACTGCCACTGAGAGTAGTAATTGATGAAGCATCTCAGATGGGGAGCTACTAGAGATTGACTAGTTACATGGCCAGGATAAAAGATAATTTGTGGAGAAACCATGTGCTCCATTGGTACCACTGCAATGTCTAGAGAAAGTGAAAAATAGCTCTACTATTTTGGGTGGACCCACTCATGGGAGGATATTAATTTGTCTGTCTCCCAAGATGGACAGGCTTCAATAAATGGGTTTCAATTATTCTCATTGGAAAATGAGTATACATCCATGAGGTTATAGAACCATTTGATTAAGGCAAAAAAAAATTTGTTATTGAGGCAAAAAAAAAGGCATTGCTTCTAAGCACCCAGTTCTTCCTTAACACACATTCTAAAACACCTTATAATGAGACTATCAGGATAGAAATTTAACTTAGGGGGCAGCTAGGGGGCCAGTGAATAGAGTACCGGCCCTGGAGTCAGAAGAACCTAAGTTCAAATACAGCCTCAGACACTTAACACACTAGCTGTGTGACTTTGGGCAAGTCACTTAACCCCAATTGTCCTCCAAAAAAAAAAAAGGAAATTTAACTTAGTAGTTGCCCCATGAACAGAATATGAAAGCAGGATTCAAAACCTAGCCTGGAGTTTGATCTCATGAACACTGTCTCTACTAATTTTAACCTAATATTTTCTACAGGACCTTCTAGTATGCCCAATTAGTTGTCACCTTGTCTTAGGCCAAAAATAGTGACTTTTTATCAGAAATTTTTACTTTAGAAGTTTAAGTACCTCCTAAGTTTCATACCAATGTATTATATACATATTGTCCTTTTTTCAATTTTGCCAAATCTGTTAGCATCTGACTTGGGACAAAAAATTCATTTGATATTTGACTGACCCATAAAGCTTTCTCAGTAATGTGCCAAATGCCTCCATTTCTCCAATGTATCTTATCCCTGACATAAATCAACTGGAATCAAGCTAACTGAGTCCCATGATAGCATCACAATCTGCTTCCAAGTTAGTGCCAGGATGCTGGTCCTGGCAGCATGCTGGTCCGTGTGCCTATGTTCACTAGTAAGCCACACACTCTCAGGACAATCACCATTGGACCATCCCATTTCCCACCCTAAATTTACCCACCAGAGAAGATTCTTCTGCAAAACGAAGTTGCAAAAGGTCAATCAATTCCTTATCCACCTGCTTTTCCCCCCCTGCTTCTCTTTCTCTTCTTTATTGTTCCTCTTTTTATTCTGTGCCTTTTTTCTTCCTTATATTCCAAATGCTCTACCTCTGCTCCATGCTTTTCAATTTTCTTTAAGCTCTCAATCCAATAGGGAGAAATTCTTTAAGGTTTCTCTTGTTAAACATCTTGGGGGACTTTTCTCTGTATCCACTTAGCTCTTCAATGGATCTGGGATCTTGTCAATCAGTGCCCAGATTTCAGCTCATCCACTTTTTCAGTCTTTACAATTCTTGTCCTTGTTATGCCATAAATCTTCCATAGAGGATTGACTTGGCAATTCCTTCCCTGTAGGCCTTTTAACAAAACAGTGCAGCCTTCAGGCTGTCCAGATGTTATCTCTCACTCTTGCTTCAGGTCCAACCCATCTCCTTTTCTGATCATGTATACAACAATGGAAAATAATCCACATATTCAAATCAGGTTGACTTCTACTCATAACTATTTCATAAAATACAAATGAGATGATGTCATCCAATCACTTTAATCTAAACCATAGATTCATGGAATTTTTAAACTAATGTATCAGTTGGAATCCGGGCTTAAAGTGGGTTGAAAGATGAGGGAAATCAGAAATAGATGTTTTGATAGACAGTGAAGGAATGATTTAAAAAAGAAAAGGTTTAGGGATCCTCCAGTCCAATCTCCTCAGTTTCCCTAATGGGAAACTGAGGCCTAGCTAGATGATTTGTTGAAGAACATATAGATAATTAGAGGTCAAACTAGTCTAAGTCTTTCAATTTGTGGCATACTAAGGTGTGCTTACTAGACTTATTTAATAATCTACATTCATTCCAAAATTTAATTCTGTCTCACATGATGCTGATTTTTAACAAAATTTGAGTAGGGCAACCCTACTATACATTCACAGGGTGACAAGGAAAATTTGCATTATTTTAAAATAATTTAGATGGAAACAATTCCACTGTTTTTTAAGATGTCCAAATGAATGAATACCAAACAACCACTTCAGTTAGTCAATAAAGAAATTGACATGTGCTATTTTTGCCTTTACTTTCTCACTGACCAAGAGAAAATAAGGGAAGGTGCCTTAGGGTTGGTAATTGAAATCAGACCTCTGCTGCCTGTGAGAGTTTATCAGAGTGACAGCTGATCACAGCAGGAAAGTTACTGAACATTATGGGTAAAGGGGAAAGCAAACAACACTTGTGGGGAGGAGATATGGGGCCTCTCCTCTGACAGCTCGGGAAACAAATAGCAGAGACAGCAAAATCCCTAAAGATTTCAGAAAGAAGATTTAAAAAAAAAAAAAGACAACATATGGCCCTTGAGTACTGAGGTTTCCAGAACTGAAAGGTCAGGTCTAGGGAACAGGAATGCTAGCCAGAGTTTAACTTTCCTTCACAGGTGTCCCAACTATCTTTTTATGTTTCTCTAGAAAGTTAGGTCAGAAAGTTCCAGCTGGCTCTCTTCGTGGTGCAGTTCATTTTGCTAACCATTTTTTTTTGTTTGTTTCAGGCGAAGGGGAGCAGCACTCTACATATTTATCAATGTATTAATGTATTAATTTTTCTGACTTTTTTGTCCCAAGGGCTTTTAATATGCATTTTCATGTTTAAACACATCATACAGATCCAAATATACTCCACACTCAATCCCCCCACAATGTTAAAAAAAACCTTCAAAGTCACGTAAAATGGTATGAATGATTGTGATTAATTTGACATGAAGCTGTAGTAAGTAGTTTTCCAGTAGAATGTAAGCTCCTAGAGGGCAGGGACAGTTTTTCATCTTGACTTTCTACATCCAGCACCTAATAAAGTAAACCTTACACATAGTTGCTGCTTAATGCATACTTGTTGGATTGGATTAGACTCCCTTTTATATAAAGAAACAATAGGTGTGTATACTTTAGAAGTTAGTAACAATTTGTTCAATTTTTTTATTGCCATTTAAAGTCATAATAATTGTGTTGGTAACTTTTGGGTCAGAACTAGGCTCTGGATTTACACAGATTGTATTAATTTGGGAGGCCTCTCAACAATCATTTTCTTTTGGTTCATTTTTCTCCCACCCCAATATTTCCCTTGGGAACATCAGAATTGCAGCTAGATCTCCTAAAAAAAAAAAAACCTAAAAAGAATTCGCTCCTATGCAAACATACAGATTAATGAAATATAGTACAGATTATTCCACCTGACATAAAATGTAAATGACTCATACCCAAACCTGCAGAAAGTCAAATCAATTCTCCTCTAATCAATAGGTCTTGTTTTAGAGAATTTGTCTCAAGTCTCAATTCCTGCGATTCTCAACAGATATTCAGGCTACTAATATGCAGAATATAGGACCGAATATATGTACCTCCCCTCGCCAAAAAAAAGCACAAAGACTCACACAAAAGTCCATAAACAATCAAGACAATTCCCATTCTCTTTCTAATGAACTTCAGCTCCTCAAGGACTTAAAGTCTTCCAGATTTACAGCACCACCCATCCCATATGGTACTCCAACTTTCTCCCCCTATAAAGGGGAAAGTTCTCCAAATTCGTTAGAGAGTTGAATGACTCCCTTCTTCACATAAACTCCATCTTCCTTGAAGTAGTCTTTTTATAGTCTTTCCCTTGTGTTGTGGTCTCTCTTTCCACCACTTCCCAAACCCTTAAAAGGGGGGAAATCACTTAGGGTCAAAGGAGAGCCAACTGTCTCCTAAACCCTGGGTTTTTCACACAACTCCCAGTACTAGTAAAGGATGAGGTTCAGGTTTGTTCCTCTACATCAGGGCTCTGTATCTTGCTGCTCCTCAACTTTACATCTGCTTGGTCCAATATCTCCTCCATGGATCCAGGATGGCTGGATAAGGAATTCCTCCCCACATCACCACTGCTTCTGCTTCTTCAACTGTCTTCTCAGAAGTCATGTGATTCCTTAGAGGAAATGGAGACTGAATCTCCATATCCTCTTCCCTCTCTGCATTTCTCATCTCTGATTCTCTATTTCTGTTCTTATTTTTAAAGGCCAGGTACAAGGGTTTATACATCTCAGGTGTGAACTAATGACTCAGTTAATGACCCATAACAAATAGATAGTTTATATGTATTTTTTCCCTCTTCCTATATATTCACATTTTATGATCCCAGTTAGACTGTAAATTCCTCTGTAACAGAGACTGTCTTGCTTTTGTATTTATAGCTCCAATGCCTAGCATGGAGCCTGATGTGCAGGAGAAAATTATGGTCAATAGTATCAAGCACCGCAGAGAAGTGTTTTGTTTTTGTTTTTGTTTTTTAAGCAGTGAGAAATAATTATTAGATTTAGAAACTAAACGATAAGTGGTAATCTTGGAGTGCAGCTTCAGGCAGATGGTGGCAGTGGCACCTTTGGAAGCCAAATTGCAAGGGGTTGGAAAATAATTTTCATTCAGATGTGAGCTCCTTGAGATCAGGAACTGTTTTTTACCTTTCTCTTTATCCCTACTGCTTACCCAAGTGACTACACTTAGTCAATGATTAATAAATGCTTGTTGAGTACTGGGAGGGTGAGAAAGTAGAGGCAAAGTACAGATGACCTTTTTTAGGCCTTTAGCTTTGAGTAAGGGGCCATGTAAGAAGATAAGTTGAGAGAATAACAAGGTCAAGTGAAAGGTTTCAAGAAAGTAAAATCTCCAGGCATGTTTATGGGCTGTGGTTTTTGTTGTGGTGGTGGTGTTTGTGCTTCATTTTCGAAGAGGATCATGACAATAGGGAAATGATGACATGACTTGCATGAGTGAGGGAGGGCTGTGCAAGGTCACCAGCCTCACTTTCTCCTCCAGAGTCATCTGGGGCCAGTGACCAGATGTTCATCAGGATAACTGGAGATGGCCCAGGATACAATGGCAGACCCTGGCTCTTTGGTAGACAAAGAGTACTAAAGATAAGAGAAAGGAAGGTGTGTGTGTATGTGTATACAGGGGTGCATGTGTGTATGTGTGTATATATGTATATATATGTATGTGTATGTATATATATACATGTATGTGTGTATCCTATATCAAATTGCATGCCATCTTGGGGAGGAAGGAATAGAAGGAAAGGGGAAAATTTAGAACTCAAAATCTTACAAAAGCAAATGTTGAAAACAAAAAATATTTTTTAAAAAAAAGATTAGTGGAAATAAAGATGTAATTTTTTTCCCATTCAAGTTCATGGAGCCCATGAAATCTATGTATGGGTCCCTTGAGGGTCCCTGGGCACCAGATCTAATCTGCACACCCCTGTAAATCCCTAATCTGATCTGTATATATCTTGAAGGCACCTACTTTTTGTATGTTGTCTCCCAATTAGAAGTAAGTTCTTTGAGGACAGAGATTGGTTAGGGGTTTTTTGTTTTATATTGGCTTTTTGCCTTTTTTTTTTTTATCCCCAGCAGTTAACACAGTGCCCGGCACATAGTAAGGGATCAATTTAATGCTTGTTGATTGTAATACCAGACAGCATAAATCTGTAAATGACCTGCAAATTATTTCCTCCAGCTACATTCAGTAACATGCAAATAGTAACTAAGAATAAAGAGAATTTGAGAAGGAATATAGTGGGAGTAATACAGGATAGGGTTTGGAAAGGGATAAGTGGTGATAGTGCTAGGGGACAGAAGATTCTAGGATAGATGACAACTGTCAAATCGAATGAGCTAACTTCAGGGTTCAGATTATGAAGACAAGAAGTGAAGGCAGAACAGGGATGGCTGAACCAAAAGAGAAGGGATCAGTGGTCTGTTTGGAAAGTCACAACAAGGGTAAAGAATATGTTTAGCAGGAGTGAATTAGGAGGAAAATTGGAAGGAAAAGAGGTTACTATCAGATGGATGAATTTTACCATTCTGGATCATGGAGGTTTATGGATCATGCACATTTACAGGTGATAGATTAAGGGTGTGACCATTCATTTGGGGGACTGAGGTTGAGTGAAACCTACAGATCACAGCTTTTCATAGGACAAAAAAATTTAAGACTAAAAAAGGACCTTAATGATCACCTAAGTCTCTCTAGGCTCCTTTCAGTTCTCCTACTCTATGATTATATGAATATGGTTCAGTGACCAGAGATGTCACCTTAATAGCCCTATTCAGATGTACCCACAGTGTAGGACTCAATGTTGAATCATAAATTCATCTTTTCTGATGTTTTTGGCTCCTCACTTAATATAAAGATTAAAAGACCCCTGGGTAAGGACCAAGTGTGGGAGGGGAATGATTTATATCCTTCCTCTCCACACTGAAGTCACCGAGTGTGTGAGGGGAAAGTGGCGTCCCTTTCAGACTGGAGTCCAGCACAGCTGTGAAAACACAGGATTCCCCCCCACACACACACACACACTGCCTCACTAAGGGCTCACAGAAAAGAGACCAGCATTCAAAATGAGAGTTGTCAATGTGGTCACATGATCAACTCATCACTAGCCATTTCTTTTCATTTCATCAAAATCATGGTCAAACTTGAAAAATGCAGTTAGAATATAGTCATGAAAAATAGTTATTTTTAAATCACACAAGAGAGAAAGGTTTCCTGTATACAGCACTCCCAAGGAAGTTTTCAGCTGTACCAACTGAGGTGTTAACAGTGAATGTCAATTCAGTGTCTACAGGCTACACTGCTCCCAATATACCATAGATAACCTCTCTTGAGATGTGTATATTCTGGTTTTACTTGTCAAGACATGTAGAAGCTAAGGGATGCTCATATGCCCAACCAACTACGGTGTGATAAGTCCAAATAGCAAGGAAGTAGACCAGGCAAGGGCCTAAAAAAGACATTTAATAGAAATTTATCCATGATTAGCTAAATGTAAGACACATAAAATGGTGTGTTAAGTAGTATGGGAAATATGAGAGATTTAAAGACATGATCCTCGTCCTCAAGAAGTTTATAGTCTACTTAAGAAGACAGAAAATACACACTTGGGAAACTAAGCAACAGTACCAGGCAAGTAACCACTTATTAGTAATAGAATTTGAGAATGGAAAGGGAATTTAAAAGGCCGCCTAATCCAGCTGTTCTCAAACTTTTTGGTTCCAGGATCCCTTTACCCTCCTAGAAATTATTGGAGACCCTCAAAAACTTTTGTTTATATGAATTCTATAAATAACATCTTAGTATTATGGAAAAATAACACTGATTTCACAGACCCCCTTAAAGGGTTTCGGGGACCTCCAAAGAGCACACTTTGAGAATCCCTGATCTAATCCAACCTTCTTAATTTACAAATGAGGAAACTGAGGCCCAGAAAATTAAGGTAGTAAGTAAAACATTTGAGATTCCAACCCAGGAGAGAGAAATCACAGTGGACTGAGGGTGATTAGAGAAGGCTGGTGTAGGAAGTGCCTCCTGAGCTGAGCCAAGGAAGAAACCTTGAAAAGATACTCTAAAAAGCAGTTCCAAGGATACAATATGGCTGTGGCCTTCTGGGACAATAGCAGCAGGTAGAATAGCATGTCCAGTGTTGGCTGGTCAGGTTAGAAGGGCAGAGGATCGAGGACATGGGTAGAAGGAAGGACAGGGGAGAGCTAAGGAATCTTGTTAGAGGTCTAAGCAAAGAGGAAAAGCCCTGCTCTCTCCCCAAAGCAGTAAACAATTAGTAAATAAGCCAGTGGGTCACCTTCCATGGGCATATAAATGAAAGAGCAGTTAATCCAGCATGCTTTCTTTTCCTATAGTTACTTTCCATTTACACACACACACACACACACACACACACACACACACACAACAGCACCTGAAGCAACATTTTCAAATATTAAGGACAACAATAAAGAACATACATCTGCAGGGTGATGAGATGACTCATCTGACTTTTCTGGTATCATAAACATAAGTCCTATAGTCCAGCCTCTTTCCCAGAAAAGGAGAAGCATCATGAACAATTGAGTCTCCTACCCAAGCAATCAGGAGCCTCATCTCTCCCTTTATTTGACTTTGGTTTTTTGTTTGAGAGCTCAGATGGGATGGTAACAGATGCTATAATTTAACCTTATCTCTTCCTCTTTCCCAGTGAGGATCATTCAAAGACAATTTGATTAGTCCAGTCTTTGAACCTTTACCTAAATTGTTCTCCACACCTGGAATGCCTTTTCCACTCCTCCCTGCCTATCCAGATCTTGCTTCTACTCCGCCATCTTGGCTCCGCCCCTCTGCCTATCCAGATCTTACTTTTTCAAGAAGCCTCAGTGCAAATTCCACCTCCTCCATGAATCCTTTCCTTCATTTTCCAAGCCGCACTGGTCTCTGAACTTCTCAGTGAGAAATGATACTTCCTAGTTTGCTGAGAGGCAGCCTAGGTAGTAGCCAGTGTGCTGGACTTGGAAGATCTAGGTTTAAATTCCACCCTGGGCAAATTACTTAACCTCTCTAACTTTTTCACATCCCCACCACCCTCTGCCTTGACTATTAATTAGGGAGAACCAGGTAGCCAGCATCTACTCTTTTGCCTCTTCTCCTATATGCATGTCACCAACCAAGATCCTCTCCTCTCACCTTCCCAGATAATCTATTTAACTCTACAGTGATCCATAGGGCAGATTTGAACTGGTTGAGGAAGGTGAATACCTCAAACATCTATAATCAATCTCACACAAGGACTCCACTAACCCCTGCTTAGACAGATCAGTAGGTAGGACAAGGGACTCATTTACAATCCTGCTGTCTTCTGCAGCTCAGAGATTGATAGTCAAATCAACCTTGTCATTGCTGCTGTGAAGAAAAACACTATCATTCCACTCAGAATCACTGTAATTCTGAGTCATAGACTGCCAAAGGTCAGCAGAGGCTATTCTCTTACAACCATCCTTCACAGCTCCATTATTGTTGAGTGTGTGAGTAAATAAGCATTTATTAATGGTTACTATGTGCCAGGCACAAAGATACTGGGGATATCAAAAGAAACCAAACCAAAACAAAAAACACAGCCCCTGTCCTCAAGTAGTGCACAATCGAATGAAGGAGACATGTAAATTACTAGGTACATATTAGATACATACAAAGTAGATTGGAGGCAGTTTTAGAGAGAAAGGCACTAATAGCTGAGGGGACCAGGATATGCCTCCTGAAAGTGGGATTTAAAGTAAATCTTGAGACATGGAAATGAATGATTCCCTGATCTCTATATCAAAAACTAATCACCATTTATTTTAGAGTTTCGACCTTACCTATTAAATATCTGAAACCGGATTACCCAAACACATCTCCAACTTACACTATAAGATGACTCATATTAAGATTTAAATAAAAATAAGAAGACAACTATAATGTCTTCCATAGCAGGAACTTTGTTTTCTACTTCTCCTTTGTCTCTCATCATACTTACTTTTTGTTGTTATTTTGTTATTTTCAGTCATGTCTGACTCTTTGTGACCCCTTTTGGGGTTTTCTTCACAAAGATACTGGAGTAGATTGCCATTTCCTTCTCCAACTCATTTTACGAATGGGGAAACTGAGCCAAACTTAACCCAAACAGGGTTAAGCAACTTGCCCAGGGTCACACAGGTAGTAAGTGTCTGAGGACAAATTTGAACTCACTTCTTCCTGATTAGAATCTACCCATTGCACCATCTAGTTGCCCACAGACCTTCCTTAGTACAGGAGAAGGGTCAGACTAGATACTCAATAAAGGCTTGTGGAATCCTTAGTATAGTGGATAGGGCACAAAATTTAGAATAGGAACCTGAGTTCTAAACTTTCTGGGTCTCATTTTTACTATTTGTAAAATGAAAGAGTTGGGCTCAAGGGCCACTAAGAGAGAAAGGGGCAGAGGTCCTTTAGGAATCTGATACCATGAACCTATAAGCAGGATACACAGAATAATCAGTGTTGTAAGGTTTACTATAAATCCTTTGTAGCTGAGATGATATTGCTGAGGGTTGAACAGAAAACATGGAGTTCAGTGAATAGGGTAAATCACTTTTAGATCTGTAATTTATCTCTTTAGGACCCACAAGGCCAACTTCTTAAAATCCTCCCCTCACCAAGAGCTTCAGATCCTCCAAGGCATTTTAGATTTCCTGGGGTTGTTTTCTCCACTTGAAAGAGTGTTATGACTCCAGAAATCACCCAGCATCTGAGGAAAGGAAAAAGAGCTGTTTTCAACACTGAAGATCAGATGATAGTTTCAAATGCTAAATCGGATCCTCAGCTGCATCTTTCCAGGCTGCTAATTCTCCTAGCTCCTCTCAGGCCGTGACTCACAGAGAAGCCTTGGGCACACAGATCCTGGTTCCATTTCAGCAAGCACCCATCATGGGGAATTGCTTCTCTGCATTGTTATGCACCTAAGGGCTGATGTGATTCTTACAACACACAATCTGTCACAGGTCATCATTATAATCTAGCAGTCAATTTAGTGGTTTTTTTTCCATGGTCTTGGGAGTTAAAGGACATGAATGCAAAAAAAAAAATATGTACAGAACAATCTCTTTCTTTGTTTGGCCTTCTGTGTGATAATGAAGGAGACACAGTTGGGGAGGGAGGGAGAAAGGATGGGAAGTTAGGATAAGGTATAATGAAAAGAAAGACTATTAAATTAGGAATCAGAATCAGTCACAGCCCTACCACTGAGTCACTCTGTGACTTTGAATGAATCACTTAATCTTTGTGGACCTCAATTTCCACAACTGTAAAGTGTAGTAGAGTAGATTAAATTAGCTGATCAATAAAGTCTTTCTAATTCTGAAATTCCATAATATACATTTTTGTTCAGAATAACATGCCTGTTAGGACAAAATGTGATAAAAGTAGATTGAAAATGACTAAGATTACAAATGCAAAGTTTATATTTTATTGTCTATTATCACAAGCATAATAGCAGCAAGCTAAACTCAAGTATAATTTTACTTTGTGATGACATTATGATAACCTCCAGAAGTAGAGATATTTATATACCTGGCCTGCTTCATTTAGAACCAAAGAAAACGAACACTTAGACTTTTCTCTAGCAGGACTAGATTTTACCACTGACCCTTACCCAGCTCTAAAGATAATTTTGCCTAAGAGAATTAGGCCAGTACCCAGCAGGAGGCAAAGAAAAAACATGGCATTCCCTCCATTCGGCTGAGACACTGTGTACAACCTGAGTGGGCCCATATGTCATAGGTTAACAATGTTACTGTCAGAATTCACAATTGACAGACCATGGACAAGAGTGACAATTTGTTGCAGAAAGCATATTTGCTATGTACCAGATAATATAGCATCAAATAAAATATCTTGACAACATTATAGACTGGGGCCAGAGAAGCAAGGGAATATGAGCTTGCTATTTTGAAAGTACAATGTTATGACATTTTAAATATACTGATGTGTGTGTTCAGCAGATGTGAAGGCTAATTTGCTGCTGAGATGAGTATCAATCAGTATTCCAGCGCATCATCCACTTTGCATTGTAAAATACATTCTTCATCTTCCTTTCCCACAAAACAATGCTGTATGTAACAGCTGTTGGTTCTAAATATGTTTCAATGAATGGAATATTCTCGTGGTGGGAGGGAAAACCTCCAAACTAGTTTTCTAAATAAGTGTTGGAATTCTTAAAGTACTGAAAGTAGAGAAAATGCTATTGCTTCTTCATGACAGATTTTAAGAATGTCTTATCCCCACTAAAATGGCAAAAATACTAAAAAGGGATAAAAAAAAATATTGGTGGGGCTATGAAGAAACAGGTATTCTAATGGGGGGGGGCATAGACCAATAAAAACATTTTAAAGAGTAATGTAAATAGCACAACTGATCATCCCTTTTAATCTCATGGTTCCATTCTCAAAATTCTATCCTGAAAGCATCATAAAAAAGAAAAATTACCTAGCTGCTCTATTTATCAATTAGTAAGCAAATATTTATTGAGTATTTACTATGTGCCAGACCCTAAGCTAAGCTCCGGGGATATAAAAAAAGGCGGGGGGGGGAGGAGGAGGGGAAATGGCTCCTGTTCTGAAGGAGAGCAGATTCTAATGGGAGAGACAATATGTAAAAATTATACATAACAATATAACATAAAATGTAAATGTATATTTCCCTCAGAAAGGAGGAACTAGCAATGGGAGGATTGGGTGGGAGAGAAAAACCCGAAGAAAATGGGATTTCAACTAAATCCTAAAGGAAGTTAGGGAAACAGTAAGTTGGAGGTGAGAAGGGAAAGCATTCCACACATGGCGGACAGTCAGTGAAACGGCAAAAAGACAGGAGATGGTGGGTCAAGTGTGTGAGGAGCAAGAAGGCCAGGTTCACTGAGGCATATAGAGGGGAGTAAAGGGCAAGAAGACTGCAAAGGTCGGAAGGACCAGTTTGTAAAGGGTTTTAAATGCCCAAGGATTTTATATTCAATCTTGGAGTTAAGAGGAAGACACTGGACTTTACCAAGTAGGAAGGTCATGTTCAGACCCATCTGTACTTTAAAAAGAACATGTTAGCAGCTGAGTAGAAGATGGACTGGGTTGGGAAGAGACTTGAGGCAAGGAGAGCAATTAGAAGGCTATTGCAATAGTTCAGGCGTGAGGTGATGAGGGCCTTGCAGCAGGATGTTGGCTGTATATTGTCAAGGTAGAAATGAAAAAACTTGGCAACCAGTTGTATATGTGGGGTGTGAGTGATGTATCAATGACACTGCAGTTGCAAGCCTTGGGGCCTGGGAGGATGATTGTGTGTTCAACAGTATTAGGGAAGTTGGAAAGAGGGCAGGGTTTAACCTGACTAACGTACCGTGTTTCCCCGTCTTATTAATTTTTTTGGACAGAAAAACACCAGAGGGCTTATTTTCAGGGGAGGGCTTATTTTAATGAACATTGACAGCAATTTTAATAAACAGGTAAATGTGAACAAAAAAAATGTACCTTTATTCAATAATGAATTCAATAAAGAACAGGATGACACGCTCACTGCTGCAGCTCTGATTGGATGCAGCTCGGAGTGCAGCGTGCGTTTGGGGGGGGGACGGTGCATACAGAGGGTACCGTAATGTAGCGTGTAGCGCAGGGGATCACCTTCACTACAGTAGCAATCTCAATAGGGCTTATTTTTGGGGGAGGGCTTATTTTAGAGGAATCTTACACAGTAAGGGGAGGGCTTATTTTCAGGATAGGTCTTATTATCGGGGAAACACGGGTATAATGTGAAAGTATTTACAGATCCTATACTTGACTATAAGCCATCACGGGGGGAGGGGAGGGAGGGGGACAAAATGTGAAACTCAAGGAATTGTGGAATTGAATCCTGTAAACTAAAAGGAAACAAACAAATTTAAAAAAAATTAAAAAAAAAAGAGGGCAGGGTTTAAGAGGGAAAGATAATGAGTTCTATTTTGGGCATGTTAGTTTGGAGATGTCTACAGGACATCCAGTCGGAGATTCCAAAAGTAGCTGTCAATATAAGACCTTATCTCAGGAGTGAGTCAAGGATTGTATATATGGAATTATCTACACAGAAATGATCATTAAACCCAGTGGAACTGTTAAGATCACAAGTGGTTATTGCACCCTACTATTTTTTTTACATTCATGCATTATAATTTGGGCACTCATCTTGTTTTCAGTTCTTTGCTACTGAAAACAAGTGCTGCTATAAATATACAAAGCATGTATATAGAATGTACATAAGAGTTCTTTCCCTTCGTCTTTCATGTCTTTTGGATTTAAATCTAGTAGTGTCAAAGGACATGAACAACTTAGTGTCTTTGAGAGTGTAGTTCTGATTTGCTTTCCTACATGCATGGACCAATTCACAGATCAAAGATCTGCCAACAGGGCATTAGCATTTTTTCCTATTCATAACTCCTCAAAAAAAAAAACAACAAGCCACTTTCATCTTTTGTCTTCTTTGCCAATTTGATCAGCATGATGTGGAAACAGAGTGACATTAACATTTCTCAAATTATTAGTTATTTGAAGCCCTCTTTCCTGATTGTTGATAGCTTGCATTTCTTCATTTGAAAACTGCCCAAAAGAGTGCCCTCTCCCAATCTCTACCAGTTGCCATCATTAATCATGCCAGACAAAAGTTTGCCTTTATTTACATAAAGGGAAGGGAGGGGAGTGATTCATTCAGTAATCACCTGAGGGACAAATCATTTGGAAGAGAACAGTTGCATGAGCTGCCTGTAATGGTGAACAGAATCAGTTTGTCCTTTTCCTTAAGGGAGAAAGAATTGGAAGAAATCCTCAATTTGTGGGATATGAACTTAGAGTTAAGCCCCCTTTAACAATAAGTAAGGCATAGAGGAAATTAAACTTCCTATTTGTCATGCAACCGTCTTACCCAGCATACTCCATAAATTCTCAATAACTGGGTTACTCTTCAGCTTCCTTTTAGCATTGTCTGCAACTCCAGCTCCCTATCCTGGAGGGAAAGGGAGGGAAGGCAGGTGCCCAGAGATTTGATGTACCATATTATACAGAGATGTACTCTGCTCCCTGACCTTTTTCCACACAACACACCAAGATGAATGTTCTTCCTCCTTCATCTTTCTCCTAGAATTCTCTCTAAGAACAAGTTCCATGTTTTTGAAATTGGTGAATTCATAGAAAGAATCTGTTCAGCTTTGTCATCAGCATTTCTGACAATGTTTACAATGCAATCTCTTCAGGTGTTTAGTTTTGTACACTTTCTGAAGTCTCTCTCCTGGGACCTCCCTACTTCTCATACTGAAAGAGGAATGTCTCCTGTATTTTTAAAGGCAAAAATTCCTTCTAAATTCACTATGAGCCACTTTCAGGATTGGTAATCACCAGCTTTTGCTCTTTTATATCAAACATTGGAAATTACAAGGTTACAGTCAAGGTGACAAAGTGTGACCACTGATTGTTTTTAATGGGCAGCTGACTTCTCTGTTTTAATTCCTCACCATGATATAATGGAGAAGAAATGTAATCTGGATAGGATGGACTGTTAACAAGAGGCTGCTCCCCTGCCAGTGTCAGAGGAAGGGAAAAGGAAAGTGTTGGGAACTCAGAGTATCAGAAGCAAGGTCACCATTCCATCCTTGACTGGCTGCTTTGTTCTGTACATAGTAGTAGAACCACTCAAAGTTCCTACCAGCTCTTGGATGAGGGGTTGATCCTTAAACGCCAGTGCCCGGGGGCAATATGGGATTAGGGCATCCCATGCCAGGTATGTCTGTCTAACATCCCAAATAATACTTTTATGTAGTTTAGCAAGGTGAATTGTCTTTCAGTGTCCTCTTCCAAGGCTAAATTAAACACTGCAGTCCTTGTGAGCTCCGGGTAAACCTGTCTGCTCGGCAGCAAAGCAACTTTCTTAAATCTCACATTCCCTTAACAAGGCCATCAGAAAGCAAACGGTTACATTTTTCTAAATTTGTATCAGTTCCAATATGCCTTGAACATCAGACTTTTATCAGTGATATTTATGACAGATTTTTCTTTTCTGTTTAGCGGCTTCACTTCTAATCCTAACTGCATTTTTTTTTCTTGTATAAAAGCACTTCTATCCAGGACTCTTTTGAGTGAACCACTCTGCAACATTTTTTCTTTTTTTTTTTTTTTAGTAGGAAGAGTACCACAATTATTGCTAGAAGAGGGAACATTTCCTAGATACTGGTAAAAAAAATAGCCCTCACCCCAAAATAGCTGTGCCAGTATTTCAGATTAATATAAAGAGGAACCTCTTAACAATTAGAGCAATCAACAAACGTAATAGGCTGCCTCTGGAGGTTGCCTTCAAACCAACACTAAATGACCATCTGCCAGGATGAGATGAGTAGATTGCTACATGGGTTAGGGGTTAACTAGATAGCATTTAAGGTCTGTTCCTAAAACTCTATCATTTGATAATTATTTCATTGGTTAAGTCTCTTTGACTTTGGCACATACTCCTACCTGTGTTCTAATTACCTTCTGTTCCTGCTAACTCTTCAGTCTCTGAGCACTTGTTTTTTTTTTCCCTAAGTCATGGGTAGTCTTTGTATCTGGCTCATTGTGCTGTGTTAACCATTTTCTGGATTCCTATAACAGATGTGTGGGGAAATGTTTAACAACAGGCTGGGGGTTGGGAGGATCCACCCAATATACTTTACAAAATTTATTTATTTTTAATTGATGGAATAAAACAAGCATTTATATAACATAGTATAATTTTTCCTAAAAAGATGATTGCAGCCAAACTGCCTACTATGTACAATTTGCTGTTCCTTTTCAGTACATAATAAAATTATCGTGTAAATTTTTTTCCCTTTCTTCTTCACCAATACACTTTAAAGTTTAATCTGCGTTAGTGACATTTTCTCCATCACTTTCTTAAATATAGGTAATAAAAATAAAATCAAGCCCTAATTTGTAGTGTTTGCCCATTTCCAAAATGCTCAAGGTGAAAATTTAACAATGGATCTTGCTAGCCAGGTCCAGCAGGTTCCAACACACTCTAGCCTACTTTGTATTTTCCAGTACTGACTCCTGGCTGGCTCCTTAGTGTTGGCATTCATGCTTATCTGGCTGATGGCTTGTGTTTTTTACATTCAGTTCTGGGTCTCACACTGCATTTACAACCTGCCTCCCACCCCTGTGCTATCGGATAAGGTTTAAGCACAGGCTGGATAAACACTTACTCAAGACGCTAGGGATGGGATTGGGTAAGATTATGCTTCAGAGAGTGGTTGACCTTTAAATTCCCTTCCAATTCTAATATTCTCTGTAAATCTTATAAAATGGTGAATACTCCACAAATACCAACCAGTGGAAAGAGCATTGTCACTGGAGTCAGAGGTTCTGAGTTCAAATCTTGTTTCTGACATTCGTTTGATTACAGGCAAGTTGTTTAACATCTCAGCTTCATGTTGATCAGAT
Organism: Petaurus breviceps papuanus; assembly: GCF_028583685.1. NCBI lineage: Eukaryota > Metazoa > Chordata > Mammalia > Diprotodontia > Petauridae > Petaurus > Petaurus breviceps. Next base: position 84,536,572 of record NW_027186296.1, read on the forward strand.
GTAAAATGAGGAATTTGAACAAGATGGCCTCCAGCTCTAGATATATGCTCACATGAGTCAATGAAAAGTAAATAGTAATTATTAGTTACAAGGTTAAAAAAATAGGGGAAAGGAAAATAAAATATATTTTTGTCCATTAAAAAAAGTTATTTAAAAAAGGAATGAGAACGAAAGGGCAAAGAATGAGATCTTAGCAGGAGTTCTTAACCTTTTTTTGTGTCATGGACCCCTTTTCTTTTGGGTTTATTTATTTTCTAGTTTTCAACATTCATTTCTATAAGATTTTGAATTACAAATTTTCTCCCCATCTCTCCCCTACCCCCCACCCTAAGATGGCAAGCATACTGAATACCCCTTCCCCCAATTTGCCCTCTATTATATCCCCTCCATTCCCCCCTCCCTTATTCTCTTGTAGGGCAAGATAGTTTTCTATACCCCATTGCCTATACATCTTATTTCTTGGTTGCATGTAAAAACAAATTTTTAACATTTGTTTTTAAAACTTTGTGTTCCAGGTTCTATTCCTTCTTCCCTCCTCACCCATCCCCACTAAGAAAACAAGCAATTCAATATAGGTTATACAATGTGTAGTTATGCAAAACATTTCCATAGTAGTCATGTTGTGAAAGACTAACTATATTTCCCTCCATCCTATCCCACCCCTCATTTATTCTTTCTTCTTTGACCCTGCCCCTTTAGCAGTCTAATGAAGTCTAGGGACCCCTTCTCAGAATAATGTTTTTAATTGAATAAGGTAAAATAAATAAAATTATGTAGGAAACAACTAGATTTAAGTAGAGTTGTAAAAAAATAATTAAATTCACAGACAACAGTTTAAGAACTTCTGCACCAAGGAATGACTGAAAGATTGTTGTAATATTCTGTTGCATTCAAATTAATTTATTACTAAAGTTCTATGTTGACTTTTTAATATTTAAAAAAAAATAACCCATTCTGACTTTGCCAAGAAATGTCTTAGATAAGCACTATTGAGGTACAATCAACTTGAGGAAACTCTCCTAATTTAACCCTGAGAAGTCCCAGGACAACAGTCTCTAGGAGCAGTGAATGAATATTTCATGTCCCTGTTGGAGTTGATCAAATTTCTCAAAGCAGGTGAGAGTGAAAGGCAGAGGTTCAGAGGCACAGCTGGTAATGATTCCCCAGTCCTGAAAGTCTTTGGATAAACTCTGTGGAAGGAACAAAGAAAGGGATTTTGTCAGTTCTGTCTCCTGGAAAAGCCCTCCAACATCTTACACAATGGGACATAATGAGCATTCTTGCTTTTGCAGGCTGCCTTCAGGGCTCTCCACAGGTGCATTGGCACAGCTCTGGAGAGGCTGGCAAAGGCCTGGTTGTATTGTCCCCTCCCGAACCCCTCCTTAGAAGTTGCTCATTATGAAGGAAGGTTGTGATGTTACATCACAGGTATCCTCACTTGCTCTTACCAACCTATAAGGAAAAGCAAAATATTAAACTGTCTTCAGCACTATTCAGGATAAGTCGCACATGAATAGGACTCTGTAGATCTTGACAGATGGGCAATGTGCTGAGATAATAATAGCTCGCTGGCTTTCTGTGCAGTGTGGCTGATAGTGGTAAATACTTGTTATCTGATAAGAATCTCTTAGCACAGAGCCAACAGTAGCAAAATCTGTATTTTCATAATTCTTGGCATTGGCAGTTTTTCTCCACAGACTTCAAAGAGTTTTGCAAATGTTTAGTGGGAAATCACTTTTTAATGTAAAAAAAAAAAACCAATACTACTTTTGATCATCCCTGAGAAGCCAGGAGATAATTTTGCAATTAAGTATTACTTTGTATTAACTAACAAACATTTACTCTTTTTTTTTTGCTTTTTTAAATTTATTTTTAGTTTTCAACATTCACTTTTAAAAGATTTTGAGCTCCAAATTCTGCCCCCTCCTATTCCCTCCCCAAGATGGCATGTGATCTGATATAAGCTATACAAACACAATTATATTAAACATATTTCCATATTAGTCAATAAACATTTACTCTTCCAGCCACAAGTCCCACTACCTCTCAAGTGACAGAAGCACATTCTTCTTTTTAAAACACTTAAAAAAAAATTTGAGATCATTAAAGGAGTTTTGCAATTTCCTAAAAGCAATTCAGCCATCTCTTCTCCTCTTGCTTAATTCTCAACCCAACTGGTTGTCCTTTTGTATTGTTGTCTCATATATACATGGAGATGGAAAAAATTCTATATTGTCCATCCATCTGTATGTCATGATTTGGGAAATGGATATACACAGAAAATCAGTAGTGGAGAAATATTCCAGGATAAGCAGACCACCAAGATAGGCTCTTGAGCCATTTGAGTCTTTCCTTTTGGGGTTATCAGGTCAAACTTTTGAGGAGTTAGAGATCTCTTCTAGAAGGTTTGATGTAGCAAGCACAATATCCTCTGCAAACAGGAGCGCTTGGAGGACCTCGCTATCCACAGAGTCTCCCTCTTCAACTTAGACTCCATGCCATGTTAGAGGACATCATGCAGCAAAGGTTTCATCAGTATTGGGGTCAAGTAGGAAGAATAAGGGACATAGGTGTAATAAGCTTGGGGGCAAAAATAAAAAAAATCAATACACCCTAGTATGCATCAGAATTTTCATTACAGCAGCCATACCCCAAGAAATCAGAACTCATACCCAAGTTCCTCAAGTGTTAAATGTTATAATTGGAAGGGATCTTGGAAATCATATAGAAATTTATATGTTGGTATATGTTTTATACATCAACTTCAGTTGAACAGAAAGTCAAAGAGAGTATTTTACAGCTAGGAAAATTGAGGCTATGACTTGCCCACAGTTCTACAGCCTATAAGTAGTGGAGCCAGTTCTGGGATCCATACACACACACACACACACACACACACACACACACACACACACATACACACACACACACTGTTCAGTCATTTTTCAGTCATGTCTGATGACTCTTTATGAACCCATTTGGGGTTATTTTTGGCAAAGATTTTGGCAAACTTCCTTGGAGTGGTTTACTATTTCCTTGTCCAGTTCATTTTACAGATGAAGAAACTGAAACTGACAGGGTTAAGTGACTTGCCCAGGGTCATACAGTTAGTAAATTTCTCAGGCCAAATGAACTCAGAAAGATGAATCTTCCTGACTCCAGGCTCAGCACTCTATCCAATGTGCTGCCTAGCTGCCCCATACACACACATCATATATAGTAGCATTTTTTTTCCCTTTAATCTGCTATGGATAGGAGAAAGAGATTTTAAAATATCCAAGTCCCTTTTAAGTCAGTGGCAACTTAGAAAATCTGTACTATATTCAAATCATTCTGCAAATACTTTTTCAATGATCCTGGGAGAAAGTTAGTGAAGCCTAGCTGTGGCAGAATGCTGAGAATATGACCAAAATGTAAGGTTAAAAGGAGAGGATAGGAAACCAGATGCGGACTTTGCTCCAATTAGTGATATCAAGTGAGCTAGGGTGGATGATTGATTGAGTCTTGGGACTCAGATTCTGTTTCAGTTTAGAAATCTAACCAGCAATGACTCCAGAAAAACCTTTTTTTGTACCTGTGTTGGCCCATTTGTAAAGCGGGGTTGCAATTAAGCCTGCCAACCCTTTGCGCTGTTTGTAATCTGTTTGTCATCTGTTTGTCCCGTAAGCATACTTTGCCCAAAATACTACAGTTGCTGAGAGTTTATGAATGAACTAAAAATATTTATTGTGGGAAATCATTCCAGTTCCACATAGACTGTACTTTGAATTTTTTTTTTAATCACCCACCTCCTTCCTCTGGTCTTATCAAGTTTAGGATAGCCTCAGGCAACATTCAGAACAACGCATAATTTTGCAAAAATAATTCAAAAGTATATTATGACCACAGAAACCCTTTTTACAATGAAACTCTCACCAGACACACTAGCAACTTTAGTAGAAAACCAACATGTGCAAGAAGAAATCTCAAAAAAGAGGCCCAGTGAGTGGGAGACAATCTGTTACTGTCACACACACCCCATCCCCAATTTAAACTGATTTTATTTTTCCCTAGTCACCGGTTGCAATGTGTGTGGGTGCTAACACTCATTTCTCCCCCAGCTGAAACACCACCACAGATACCAACAGCTCAGGGCTCACAAATATCTTCTGATTCAACTCAGCAAATGTTTTCAATTCAAGAAAAATCCACCAAACTCATGCTAACTATCCAGCACTGTGCTGGGCATGATAAAGATTATGCAACTATCTTAAGGGAAGGAAGAAGCCTTGCCAACCAAAATTAAAGAAAGAAAATGGTCTTTTATTTCAACAGAGAAGTAACAAAACACATCCGAACAATCAAAATTTCAAAGGACCACACTCAAACTATTTACCACAACCTCAAGTTGGGGATGCAAAGTCAGGCTTTTGCAGAATCGAGTTTCTAAGAGGGGAAAAAAACAGTCAAAGCAGCTGAAGCTATTACCATAAGATGGTGTTATTCCGAGCTCTTTTTCCTTTGCTAAAAAATGAAGCATTGGAAAGAATATTGGGTCTCAAGTAGGAAGGTCTAGGTTGGAATCCTGGCTTTGCCACTTATTATCTGTATAGCCTAAGATAAGTCATCTAACCTTCCTAGGTCTGTTTCCTCATCTGCAAAATGAGGGTAATAGATGGATGGATGGGTGGAGGCAATTTAAGTGTTAAATACTATCATTTAATTACAGATAAGGAGAAAGACATCTTTTGTTGTATAATTTCTGTTAGATATGCAGATGTGCTAAGGCCCAACTTTCTAACATATGCATCATCTAAACATTTTGCTTTTTTTGTTTGTAGGGGGCAGGAGATGACATTTTTGCTTTTCTACACAGTGGCATGTGGAAAAAGTCCTATATTTGGAGTCAAAGGAACAACGTTTGAATCCTGACTCTGTATTTAGTATGTTTATTGAGCTTGTATAAGTCGCTTAATTTCTCTGGGCCTCAATTTCCTCACTTGTAAAATGAGGGCATTGGAATGGCTGATTCTACAACTAGATGGCCTCTAAGGTCCTTACTAGCACCAAATCAGAGGTTATTTTTCTTCTGTAGTAATATCCACCCAACACTGCATCCTTTTTTAAAAAAATGTTTTGGATTTGGCTGAACTAGAGGAACCGAGGGTTTACATATAGATTTTTTTAAAAATCCTGATGAAAATAACTTTTTCTTGCAGGTGTTTCTTCAGGCATTAATTGATTCCACCAGTCCAGAGGCTGTGTGGACATTTCTGAAAAAAATGTCTTGCCTCATTTAAAACATCAAGGTCATACAACACCATTCTGGACTCTGTTTTCCTATGGAACAAAGACCATTCCTCTGCGCTCACCTGAGTATGGGGTCTGAAACATGAGCTGATATTAATTTCCAGGGTCACTCCAGGTTCCTTGCTGTAAACCATATGTTAAGTTATGACAGGGAACACCCTATATTTACAGTTTGGGAGGGCAGGGGGGGACGGATGAGGTCACAGACTTCTGCAGGAGGCAATCATGGGTTCTAACTAAAAGCTGCTAGAAAAAACATTTTCTGATACATTCGAGAGATTGTTTTCTTAGCCCTTAAACCTAAGCAGTTTGTTCCTCATGATTAGGGGCCTTGCTCTCTGTTCAGTTTCATTCTAGGCAATTGTATAAGTCAATGTTTAGCCTGCCAGTCCTGTAACCTGCCTGGGTTTTGTCCCCTGCACCTGGAAATCACTTTTAATTAGATGAATTTTTCCTTACCCCTGTTGCTACTTTTCTCTTCTTTGGTAGAGGAGCCACCTGCTGGGAGGTGGCTCATTTTACCTGGCCTGTTTGTAATGAAAGTCTGAGGTCATCGGGAATGAATATTTCTAACTCTGGCCCTCTGTTTTTTTTTTTTAGTCCAGTCCTTTTAGACAGGTAAGGCAAGTACTAAAAGGCAACCTAAGGCTTTGCCTGGTGATCTTCAGGTAGTGAGGTCATGAGAAAGGTCTGAGAGAACTTGCCTTCCTGAAAGTAGGTTGAAAGGCAGACAAAACATTTAGCCTAGCTCAAAAACTGCAGAGTCAATAGGGCTGAGGTGTGAAAGGTGTCATAGGATCAAAGATTTAAAGTTGTAGAGGGCCTTAGAGCTGATCTAGTCCCACAGCTTCATTTTACAAGGAAGGAAACTGAGACTCTAAGAGTCTGAATGACTTACCCAAGATCACAGTTACATTTGTCCACGGCAGTAAATAATAGAACTACAAAGCTGATATTCGAAACAGGCAGAGCTCCCTTTGAGAATTCAGGTCTCGTCTTCCAGCCAGAAAACTCACAGTCTCCAAGAATGAAAAATTGTCATTTTTGCCTCAGGAAGAAGATACTTTAGATATTTTCCACTAGAAATGAGCCCTGTGGGTAAAAGCCACTCCTTCTCACCTCAAAATTATGGAATCCAAATTTTATAGCTTCCTGATTCAATGGATCCCTGACCTCCCCTTCTTGGGACTGTAGGTTGGGTCCTGAGGAAGTTGATGAAATACCATTGAAGATAGGAGTCCTCTTCACTTAGCCTCAGGTTTACCTCTTTTCCCAGCACATCACAACTGTTTGTTTGTTTTTTCCCTTAGAGACTTGAGGGCTAGAGAAGAAGCTGGCTGTAAATAAGCTACCACTTCTGCATATTCTATGCTCATCATCTTCCCTCCCTTCCCTAAGTAGATCCCAGAAAGGTAAATGGAATTTACCTTGCATTTGGCAGTATAGACGTGTCTAGTTGAGTTATCATAGTTTAATGTCTTTAGCTTTGAAAAACATATTTCTTTTACTATCATCCCAGTGTCCTCATGCCTGCCATCTGTGTATCTTAGATGATACCTATCCTGCTACTGCTTTTAGTAATTCAAGTTAAAAGGTACTTTTATGTGAAAAATACAATCCTAGGTGCCAAAAATACTAAGAAAAAAAGAAAAGAAACAGTTCATGCCCTTGGGAAGTTTATATTTGCCCAATTTATTTCACAGAAGCACTTGAAATCAAGACAATGCCAGGTGTGACTGATGCTATCTACCACAACCACAAACAGCCACTAGAAGACGACCATCATTGTCAGTATAATTCACAAGTACATATTTCTTAATCATTGATATAGCACTTTTCCTTATGAAGGAGACTCAACAGTTATTATTACCACCATTCTATAGATAATACAAATGAGTCACAGAGAGATTAAATGACTGGGAAGGATTCAACATCTAGGAAGGATTCAACCTGGCTCTTCCCATCCAGTGGCCTTTTCAATACATTTGTATTAAAATTTAATTATCCCAATTAGTATCAGTCTGTAGACTAAACAGTAACTCACATGTAGGTAGTGCTTTTAGGTTTGCAAAGCACAGTCCTTAAACAACTGTGGGAGGTAGGTAGTTCAGTTATTATTGCAGCCATTTTATAGATGAGAAAACTAAAACTCTGAAACGCTAGGACTTTCCAATGATTATCCAATGAGTAGTTAGTTATCTGAGTGGACAAATCTCCTAATACCAAGCCCAATACATTTTCTACCATACCAAACTTCCTTTGAAAGATGGATATGGACAAGAAGGAACCTGAATCACCGTACTGGGTGTCAGTTTTTAAGTTCCTAAAACTGAACTAAGACTTCTGGGACACTCTGTCTTATAGGGTGATAAACTTAGAGGTTTAAGACTGAAAAGGACCTTACAGCTCATCTTGTCCAGCCTCTTCACTTTATACTCTCCAGTACAAACACTTTACCTTTGACCTTGTCCCACCCAACCTGAGCCAGGAATGGAACTGGAGACAAGGTTTGCCAGGAGGGAACACTGGATGTCCTTCATAGCAACACAGAGAGCCACAGATTGAAAACTGACAGTGTTTGGAATTTTGTTGTTTTTCTTCAGCTTTTTCCTTTTCTCCAATTCCCAGTCCCAAGAGTAGGTATGGTATGCTAGATTTGGAATCAAAGGACTTAGGTTCAAAACTTGGCTTTGTTATTTACTAGCTATATGATTTGCTATAATGTGAGAGGATTGGACTACATTGCCTCTAGAAAGTCTTTTCCAGCTCTAAAACTTATGATCCTTGGGGTAACGAGCTACTATGCTGAGACACTGGAAGGCAGAATGGTAATAGTGAAGAATTTCTTTTGTGTGCACATAATGTATTTAGGGTTAAGAAATACCAGTTTAGGGTAAATCAGTGCCTAGATCCAGAGCAACAGGATATACAGAGCACAAGATTAAAGGCATCAAATAGGCCCCAAGGTGGACTTAGACTAAGTCTGTCCCCATTGAAAGAACAGTAAATACAAGAGCAGAGAAGCAGAGTACAGGAATGTAAGGCAGGTATTACAGAATGTTGGCAGCCATGGGCAATTCTTGTTACTTAATTTGATGGCAGTCTGCCATGTTTCAGAGTGGGAGAGTATGGTGCTAGCTATACCTCCCCCATCCACTTGAAGAGCTGCAACTATATTATTACAGGTGGCAGCATTTCATGGTCCTGGTGCTCCCTGCTATGAGATGCGTAATTCTTGTGACGCCACTAGCTATAAGAATGCCTAGGCCAAGTGTTGAAGGCTTGGTGAGGCATTTTTCAGGCTCACAGGTCCTACCTATCTATTATCTATTATCCTACCTGTAAGACTATGCTCACTAGGTGTTCATTCAAAGCCCCCAGGCTACCATATTAGGAGGGAGGGAGAAATCCAACAGTTCAAGAAGAAAATCTGGAGGTTCAATTAGCAATGTATAGTGTGTGTGTGGAGTATCTGTAATATGTATGGCACTGATCAGAATGGAGGAGGGCAGATAATGAAAAGCATACAGACTCTTTTCTCAAGGAGCTTAGAATCTAAACTTAGAGACAAAGTCACATAGATATTAAAAGACACAGTAGGAAGAGCATTACATTTGAAATCAGCATACCCAGGTTTAAATCTCAGTCTGGTTGTTTATTAACTATTTAACTTTGGACAAATTGCTTCTCTTGGAGCCTCAGTCTCCTCATTTCTAAAATGACTGAGTGATCTTTGAGGTCCCTTCCATCTCTAAATGTATGAACCCATAATAATCAACAGTTTAAGGCAAAAGAAAATAATAAATAAATAAATATTCTTTGTAGCTCAAAGGAGAGAAAGATCACTGAGGATTGGGATAGTAAGGGAAAGTTTCAAGAAGGAGGTAAAGCTTGAGGTGGGGATTAAAAGCTAAATAGGTAAGGTTCAAATAATCTGAGAGGTAGGAGGAGGGAATCATAGGTACATATAAACACAGAGGCACTATAATTCACAAGGGAAATTCAAAGAACAATGGGTAGGGTGGTTTGGGGCTTAGATTGCAAAGTAATTCATTTTAACCTCCTTTAACTATTTTTAAAAGAATCTTCTAGAAAACTGAGTAAACTGTACCCAAAAATGGATAAAACTGTGCCAACCCTGAATTTCCTGAGAAAGGTCTGTAAGTCTGATGGAAGACAGGAGATGATGTCTGGTAGTAAGCTGGAAAAGAAGAAAGCACCAGTCAGATGATTTGCATTTCTGAAAATTTAAGCTCATCACGATGGTCAGAGTTCATGCTGTGTTTGTAATGAATCTGAAAAGTAATCTCCAAAAGGGAGTCCACTTATAGACTGTTCTTTGCTGCATGGACACCTGGACACAAGAACTCAGGAGGCTAGCACTGGGCCTTGGACTATCTCAACTTCCTTTGAGATTTCTCCTCATGACTAGCCTGTGGGAATGAAACCAGAGAGGGTGCCAGATGGCAGGGTGTAGGAAGTCTCTGGCTGCAAGGGGTTGGCCAAAATAAACAAACGACTAGAGATCTGAAAAATGAATGGATAAACATTCAGACCAAAGTCAGCAGTGCTCAAGAATCAAAATCCCAGGGTCTGAGACTCGTCTTTGACATGAGAGTTCTAATTCATATTTTTGAAATAACTTTTCTACAACTGATTCACAGTCTAACTGTCTTCATAGAGTAATGTAGGAATTGTAATTCCTCATCAAGTAGAACTTTCCATAAAGTTTCTACTTTTAAGTTCAATAGTGATGAATTTATTTTTTTTTATCATAAGACACCCAATGTCAAACATCTACCTCCCTTTTTGTCTAGGGAGAGAGAGAATTTAGCCAAAAGCTTATTCCCTTAGGCCAGGTCTACATTCCACCAAGTAGAACTCAGATCATTATTTGGTCAGTTTATATACTTAAGATGAATATATGATCTTGTCGATGTGGGTGTTCCCTCAAACACTGTATATATATTACAATGCATTCATGCTTGCCTATTCTGTGCAACTTTACCATTCCCTTCCCCCCCTCAAAAAAAATCTTTCAGAGAAGTCCCACATACTAAACTATGCCTATGAAGGACATGGGCAATCCATTCAGAAGCTCTTGCTCTCCTTATGTGAGTGGAACAACTCGTTTTTCTTCTGGACATACTTAGGTTGATGTTACTCTTTATGATGCCAGTTCTTTGTTGATAATATATTGCAGCCTGCTGATACTCACTATGTACCTACGCTTTGCCCTTGGAGTGACCTTCCACTTGAATATTTCTGAGGCTGCACTGCAAACAGACAGTATCACCAGAAAAAATATTGTTGTTAAAAAGATGAATCTTTGATCCAGGGAAAATCCTAGGGTCATTAAAAGCACAGCCCAGTTTTCCAATCAGCATGCTCCCCTAACCCAATTAGATTCTGGGGACAGCTCATCATCCATTTGCAGTGTTTTTCTAAGATATATGTCCTGATGGAGCAGATGAAGACCTGAATAACTTATATATAAATGTTCACTTTCCTGTCAATTCATGGATTATACAGATCAAAGCACATTTTACAATCTAAATTATCTAGATAATTGGGTTATATAGACCTAGCCTGAGGAAATTCACTCTGAGAGTCAGAATTTATGGCCTAGATCTAAGAGATGCTTCAGTGTACCATTTATTGCTGGATTGGCTGGTTGCCTATTTGGAGTTCAATAGGGTCTTGACTCAAGCCAGTGTGAGAGAGGAAATGCCTCCTCCAAAAAGTTAGAGGTCTGATGTTGCTGACAAACAGGCCCCTGCTGCATTTTCTCTTTCTCTAACCCATTTCCTGATTCCTTGTGTGTATTTTTCACTCCTGATAAATTTGAATTATAATCATTCTGTGATGAGTACACCAGGAAAAAAAATCTAACTGTTTAGAATGCTTGTTTAAATTGGAATAACTATTTCCTCTTTGAAAGTAATACACAGTCTTCTCTTGACCAGCAAATGACTCCAAGTCTTGTATGACTAGATAAGCAGTATTTATATAACAAATAATTCAACTGAATTCTCCATGGTTGAAGATTAGGAAAAAAATTCAATTTCTTTCTATTGTTTTCTTTTCTTTCCTTTTTGGTAGTAGCACTGGCACAACCAAGGACCCCATAATGGAAGGTAGAATGGATAAAAGACCAGATCAAGTTTTTACATCCCACCTCTTATAGTTACTAACTGAATGACCTCAGACAAGTTACATAACATCTCTTGATCTGGGTTTCCTTAACAATAAAATGGAGGTGGGTACATAAAAATTGCTTCAGAAGCTGCCTTACAAGATTATTGTAAAGCTTAAATAGAAAAAAAAAATTGTATGTAAGTCACTTTGCAAAACTTAAAGCACTATGCGAATGATGGTAAAATGTTTTTCTAGAGGCAGTGTGCATAGTGAATAGAAAGAAGGCTGAGCTTGGAGCCAGCAAGCTCCCAATTCAAATCTCTCCTCCAGCAACCTTAGTTGTGCAACCTTGATCAAGTCACTTACTCAGTTTTCTCATCTGTAAAATGGAGTAATGATACCTTTTGTATATGCCTCACAGAGTTGTTGTGAAATTAAAATGAGATCATGTCAGTCCAGGGTTTCACAAACATTGAAGTGCTACTTAAATGTCATTTATTATCATTATTTAACACTCATACCCTTAGTTTATAAATGTTTTACAAACACCAGTGGCCATCTTTTTTTTTTTTTAATCTACTAAATGAACATAGAAACGTAGCTTGTTGTTGACTGGCAACTGAGACAATAGGTAGGACTCTGAATGTGTTTTCCTTCTAGTTTAAATCAATTATGTTCTATTGGAGCTGTTTCTGTGCTAGTAGAACTTGAGTTATGTAGAGGAAAGGCAAAACTGCAACTTTTCCCCAGTTCCTGTTTGAATCAGTGATTATTCTCCATTGGAGACACATCTGTTGGACTTCTGGTCCTAGAGGGAGTTTTGACAAATCTGTTTCCATTCTTTGACTTTTGACTCTCCTTGTTTGTAGATCTCCAGCTATTGTTGTGGGAAGGTTGGAGTGGTATTAAGACATATTTATCATCTTTGGGCAGTGTGAGGAGTTCTTTACACAAGAGTTGAAATGTTACTTCTTCCTTATCTTCAGGATGATGCTCTAATGGATGTCAAACAGGCCCTTGGGAGAATATCACAGCACCACTCCAATGCAAGGATCCTTATGGAAATTAGGGCAAGATGCCCTGGAATATTCCCATTTTTGCTATTTAGTACCTGCAGCTGGGGCAAATTGTCTTGACTTTTGGACACTTGAATATTAAAAACTGTCAATCCTGCTCAGGAGTATAAGTATGCTTTAAGATAGAGTACAAATACATTCTCAAGGACTCATTAAAAGACATGACTTCACTTTCTTCCTGAGGAATATTGATGTCCAGGGCCAGCCTTGGGTGACAATGTGATCCTGGTGAATTTTGTTTCCTCACATTCCTATGTCTCCAAGTCAAACTTTTACTCCTTCTGGGAAGTGTGTCCCTCCACCCCCAAATCCACCCAATATGTTCAGTGTCATGTAGCCCAGTGGCACAACCTTGATCAAGTGACTTAAACTCTTACAGTCTACCATTTTTACTTCATATTGTGTCTTGTAATGCTCTAACATTCCCTAACCCTCACACAAACACACTCCTTTGGACTTTATAAAATCAGTGTCCCATTTCCTTACATGGCCTTACAAAAGCCTCCTAATTGATCTCCCTGCCTGGTCTCTCCCCTTTCCAAACCACGCTCCAAAGTGATATTCCAGGCTATCTTTCAAGATTTATTACACATTACTCTCCAGTACAAGGTCTGTATTACAGTCAAAATGGCCTATTTGCTGTACCCCATGGACAACATTACATCTTTTATCTCCACACCTTTTCATATATTGCCTTGCATGCTTGGAATTCATTCCCTCCTTACCCTACCTTCTAGAAGAATCCCTAGCTTCCTTCAAAATTCAACTCAAGCACAACCTCCTACAAGAGACCTTTACTGATTTTCCCCTTAGCCCTGCTAATGGCTCCCCCAAATCATTTTGTAGATATTTTATATTTATTTCTCTGTGTACATGCTATTTCTTCATAGAGAATATAAGCTCCTTGAGGGCAGGGACTATTATGTTTTCTCTTCATATCATTTTTCACAGTGCCTGGGACAAAATATGTCCTTAATAAATGCTTGTTGATTGCTGATTGATTTAATCTATTGGAGTTACAAAGGAATTTATTAAGTATCATATATTTAAAGCTTAGAGGTCATCTGTTTCACTTTTGTCTTTGTATACCCAGCACTGGCAAAATGCCTGGGGAAAAAAAAACACATAAGAGATCTTTAATAAATGCATTTTAAATGATAGGGACCTTTTTTGGTCTCAAATAGAATCACATAGACAATGATCTATAACAACTCTGAGGCTGACTGGCCCTGTGAAGATTACTAAATATACTCAGGGATGTAAATGAGCCTCCACTCAACAAGACCATACAAGGACACTTCCAAGATAGAATCTCTTGTGCTATTAGAATGTATAATTTATGGCCAAAGTCAATTCCGGAAGTACTGGATGAATGGGAGGCACTGAGCCTAGTATACTGAAGTGAGCACATGATGGTGGAAAGACCAAGTGACAAGGAGAGAGGAACAGTCACAGAACTGTGACATAGCCCCAAGCACTTGGCCAGCTGGTCCTCAGAGTAACAGCAATATCAATCAGTCACTGTCCTCCCCATCCTCAAAGAATAGCAACTTACCAGCTCATCAGCAAGGTAACTGAGTTCTAATAGGATCACAGAATTGAGAGTTGGTAATGTCTTAGAAATCAGCTGGTTCAAACCCTTCATTTTAGAAATGAACCAAAAATAAGGGGCAGAGAGGTCACAGTATCACAAGATCATGGGTTTAGAGCTAGAAGAAATCTTAGAAATCATATAGTCAAATCCTCTTATCTTACAAATAAGGAAATTGAGACCCAGAGAGGCAGTAATTGACAGAGAGAATATTTAATCCTCGATCCTCCTATGCTCAAGTTTTTTCTATAAGTAGTGTGTGTGTGTGTGTATGTGTGTGTGTAACTCACTAATACAGACTAATGGGAAAGTCAGCCTGAATTATTAAAGAGTTTAAATTATAAGTTTTTTTTATTAAAACTACTTTCTATGAAGGAATTCAAGTTTAGTTAACAAATCAGAAGTCCTAGTAGAGTAGAAGTTCTATTTAATGAAGGGATGAGAGTAGGTAATAATCAACATAAAATATATAATAAATTTGTATATCAGTCATCAGAATTCAAATGAGAAAGGTTTAAAATGCTTAGATTTTACCACACACATGGTCTCCTTTTTAAAGACCTCACTTATGAGGACAGGCCAAACTGTTCATAACTTATAAGAATATTGGCATTGTTGGTAGAGTTGTGAACTGATCAAACCATTCTGGAAAGCAATCTGGAACTATGCCCAAAGGGCTATTAATAAGTGCATACCCTTTAACCCAGCAATACTACTTCTAGGGTTGTATCCCAAAGAGATCATATAAGTGGGAAAAGGACCCATATGTACAAAAAATATTTATACCAGCTCTTTTTGTGGTGGCAAAGAATTGGAAATCAAGGGGATGCCCATCAATTGGAGAATGGCTAAACAAGTTGTGGTATGTGAATGTAATGGAATACTCTTAATGCTATAAGAAATGAGGAGCAGACAGACTTCATAATAACCTGAAGAAACTTGTATAAACTGATGTTGAGTGAGAAGAGTAGAAGCAGGAGAAATTTGTACACAATTACAGACATATATCTGTGATGACTAACTTTGATCGACTGGGCTCCTCTCAGCAATGCAAGGCTATAAGACAACTCCAGAAGACTCATGATGGAAAGAGATATCCACATTCAGAGAAAGAACTACAGAGTCTGAATGCAGACTGAAGCAAACTACTTGCTCTCTCCTTTTTTTGTTATTTTGTTTCGTTTCCTCTTTCTCATTGTTCACTCCATTGGTTATAATTCTTCTTTACAACCTGAATAATGTTTAAAGTGAAGGTATTTGTAGATCCTATATTTGATTGCATGCTGCCTGGGGTGGGGGTGGAGAGGGGGAAGGAGAGGGAGGGAGAAAAAATTTGAAACTTAAGGGATTGTGGAACTGAATGTTGTAAACTAAAAGTAAATGAATACATTTTTAAAAACACTTTTAAAAAAGAATATTGGCATTGGCTCAATTTGTATATTTTGCTATGTATCTTCTTAAATTTATCACTTTACCTTTGAATATAGAACCAGTTCTTATAAGACCATATGAAATCTGCGCTTCTACAACTCACTGGCAGAGAATAACCCCTTATAGGATGAGCATTTCTTTTATCTTTCAATTGGAGGGGCAGAGGTGAGTTGAAGCAAGGTGGTAGAATCAAGGAACATATGCAATTTATACAATTGCTGGTCTTGATTGTTTATTTATTTTTTTTTTTTTTGCTTTTTTGGAGGAGGGAAGTTAGGGCAATTGGATTCAATGACTTGCCCAAGGTCACACAGCTAGTAAGTGCTAAGTGTCTGAGGCTAGTTTTGAACTCAGGTCCTCCTGACTCCAGGGCTGGTTCTCTATTCAGTGTGCCACCTAGCTGCCCTGAAGCACTTTTCATTCTAAACCCACACACACATACTTCATATAGCACTTTGTACATCTTATGTGGTCAACATGTATTATTTTGTATATCTCCTTTGAGGATGGGGTCTTTTGGATTTTTTTTTTAACTCCAGCATCTAGCATTGTATCTTCCATATAGTGGAACTTTCTCTGAAGTTTCATCCCTTTTCACATACCATTCATCAATGTTTCATGGAGAAGGAGCCTTTCACAAAATTTTGAAATCTTTTAAGTTTGTCTTTGGGTCTTTCCATATCCCTGTCTGCATTCTTCCCTCTACCACCATCTCTACCTTCCAGTGCCCCCTCCAAACCCCAAGCATCCATTTGTTCATTTGTTTCTCTTCTATCACAACCTATGGTAGTAATGTCTTTATTATCAGTCATTTATACCTTATCTAAAGCAAGTTCAAGTCAATATTTTATGTGTGCATGTTTGTCTCTCTCTTGTATTTACATCTTAAACTTGATTTCTAACCTTAGTAGTAAAGGCTTTGTCTCTTTTAAGGCATTAATTTAAGGAATTTAACTCAATTTAATTTAAGAAATCTAAGACATTAGGGAACAGGTTAGGACGCATCTTGGAGTGCTCAAATCACACCACCTATGCTGTATACCTGTGACGTCCTATCATTTCTTTACCTTCATAATATCCCAATTATTCTAGGTTTTCCTTCCTAATCTTCCTATTTATATAATTTTTAGGTCTGGCTCATTTCATTTCCAGTTTTGGCTCCCAAATTCTCCTCATCCATCCATGAACCATGGAGACCCTATCTTTAATTATACAAATCCCTTTCTTCCCCATGGTAATCAATGGTCCTGTCTTTCTACCAGATTCTCTCTTGGTTTATTTATGTTGTACAGTGAATTGGTCTATATATGTTGGTCTATATATATATATAGCATCTGACTGGCAAAAATAAATCATTAAAATAGGAAGCTACCAGATAAATATGCTCTTTTTTTCCCACTCTTTATATATATATGTGTGTGTGTGTGTGTTGCTAGGAGTTTTCTCTAACATTGTCTGCCCTTTCAGGTATTATTAATGGTTTCATTTTGCTACCTGAATGTCTATATGGATTTGTGTTATAAGACTCAAGATAGCAGGGACCATATCTATACAGTTCTTTGTACAATGCCTAGCATGGGAGTACTTGAAAGTAAGAGATATAGAATAAATGCTTTTTAGGTATGACAATTGTTTCTTTTCTGTCTAACAATAGCAAAAAATAGCAGATTTATAAAGTGGTTCTGGGTCTGATGCTCTGGGTGACACTATGTAGAGCCTCCAAAGCTCTTATATCATCCTTTCAACAAATAAAACAAAATATTTATTGGATACATTGCTATGTGCAAGGCATTGTGATAGATTTTGGAGAGTAGAGGTGTCAAAGTCAAGTAGAAATGGGGGACACTAAACCATACACAAAGGATCCCTGTGGGCCACGGGGTGCCTGAGTTTTAAAATGTCAGGTTACTTGTTTTATTGTACTTTTATTTATTTTGTTAAATATTTCCCAGTTACATTTTAATCTGGTTCAGATCATACTCAGGAGTGTTGCAAGCCACATTTGATACCTTTTCTAAGGAGGATACACTGGCATGTAAGGCATGATTGCCCTATCAAGGATATTAAGTCAGTCAGTCCTCCATTCATACAAACTTGCTCATAGCAATTTCTCTAAACTGCTAAATTCCCAAGTAGCATCAAGTTTATAGGCAGCTTCCTCATACACATCTAATCCAGAGCCAGAACAAATGCCATTTCTGCCCAGTGCAAACAGTAGAAAACAAATGTTGGGGGTGGGGGAGGTCTGTGGGCAGAGATATTGGGAGACCTCAGGGCTGCTACCAGGTGGACTATTGCCTAGGGAGAACAGAGCCAAGTGGGCCAGGTGGAGAGAAATTCAGTTGAGATCCTACTGCTGGGGAGGAGCAGAAGGGGATAGAAAGAATCGGAAAAAAGAGCATGTTTATCTGGTAGCTTCCTACTTTAATGATTTATTTTTGCCAGTCAGATGCTAAACTCAATTGCTTCTAGACTGAAGGACTGCAAGTACCTTTTAAATTTTAAATTTTAAATTTTAGCACCTTGGGACAAAGCTCAAATCATCCTGCCCTAATTACTGCTCCAATCTGATCACAGACTCTCATTTCCCCTACAAAGTAGACTTTCAATTTTTTGAGGGGGAGGCAAGGCAATTGGGGTTAAGTGACTGTCCCAAGGTCACACGACTAGTAAGTGTGTCAAGTGTCTGAGGTCAGATTTGAACTCAGGTCATCCTGACTCCAGGACTGGTGCTTTATTCATTGTGCCTAGCTGCTCCCCCTCCCCCCCTTTTTAACTTCTTCCTTGCTTACTCATTTTATGAACTTTTTAATTTAGTCAGCTGGCTACATTGACTGAGAGGCATCTAGGCACTCACGCTACAAAGTCCTATTCTAGGCTCTAAATGATATCTCTAAACTTCTAAGCCCATAGATCAAAGCTATTTTGCCTGGCTGTAAGGATATTTTTACTCAGTGGATCTCTCTTTCATCTGAAATCCTCTAACACTTACCATCTAAATTGTCAATTTAGCATTTATATATTACCTTGTATTAGTTTTTCCCAATCATTTTTTCTATATATTGTCCTTTTTATTAAACTGTGAGTTCTGTTAAAGGCAGGGACCAGAGTTTATACATCTCATCTCCCTTCCCACTCCATCCCCTGCCACCGGGCATAGCTCCTTAGGATGGTAGATGCTCAATAAATATTTGATTAATTGTTTGATTTAACATATGGTTTTGGATTATCTGTTGAATTACTTCATGAGTAAGATCATGTTCTCTAAATGGATTTTAATGATCTGCTCTTGTCTCTGTATATACGGTTACAAGCAGCACCTCCTTGGAGAGTATACAAAGAACTCTTCAGAGAGAGAGACTGCTTTTGTAGGCAGTATTCCTACGCTGTATGATTCTTTCCCTGTTAATTTCCATCTCTCCTTACTTTTGGTTTCTTCAATCCTCATTTTCCTTCTGGTTTACACCTAGGATACATCACTTGTTGGTCCCATTATGTTACAGTGTAAGTCAAGACATTGTCTTTTTTTTATCTATTCAGTTACAAGGCAACTGTGTTTTAGTTGGAAATTACCACCTTTCTAAATCTTCTTCCTTTCCACCATGTATTTCTTGATTATTTCCTTATCAATTGGATTGTTCTTCTATACCCAATTTAGCTCCTCCAGGTTCATCCCTGATTCTTGATTTTTTTTTAAATTGCTTTTTCATGTCAAGAAATGAGAGAGAGAGACAGAGAAAGAGAGACAGAGAGAGAGAGAGACAGAGACAGACAGAGACAGACAGAATTTGAGAGGGTTAAGAAACTGAAATGGACAGTTTCTCCCAAATACAACTTTTGAGATTTAGAGGGTAAAAGTATGTACTGAATGAATGAATACTAATTTTAAAAGTACTCACTATGTGCCAGGCACTAAGCACCAGTACACCAAATACAAAAGTGAGATGTCCCTTCTACCAAGTAGTTTGCATTCTAATGGGAGGAAGACAACACATATAAAGAAGCAATAGCCAGAGAATATTTTGGTTAGGAAAGGCATAAGGATGGTGAGTGAAGCTATAGGAAAACTAATACCTTTTTCTAGGAATGGCAATGTTTATTTGATTTCTGGACCCAGAGTTGGAGGAGAGAAACAGGAAGGCAAGAAGGATGAGCATGGGGGCGGCTCGGTGGCACAGTGAATAGAACACCAGTCCTGGAGTCAGGAGGACCTGAGTTCAAATTCGGCCTCAGATGCTTAACACTTACTAGCCACGTGACCTTGGGAAAGTCACTTAGCCCCAACTGCCCTGTCTTCCCCCCTCCAAAAAGCAAAAAGAAGAAGAAGAAGAAGGATGAGCAGGTGGCAGCATGCATTAAGGTGGGCAGAGAGCACTGTGCTCAGGTCTGGGCCAGACTAAAGTTTAAGAAACTCTCACCAATCAGGATCTCAAGGCAGGGGAAGAAGTTGGAGTCAGGACACATGGCATGAAGGTAGCTAAATAACTACATGCTGGTGTGCTATGTAAAGATAGAGTGATTTTTAAAATGCGCAGGTGGTTCTCTGCTGAGAGTTACCAAATAGAGTTCTAAATATGTATTTGCAGTGTATGTCCACATGAATATAAAATTTACTGCACAGCTATGTCATTAGTAGCTGGGCACATACATTAGAGGGCAGGAATTGGTTCCCAGAACTTAGTTATATCTTTTGTTTATCACTCTAAAATTGGAGCTCTCATTGTAAACTCAACACAGGTTTTCTTTGCTTTTCATTGAACTTTTGACCCAAATTTATTTCTAGGTCCTTTCCAGTTCTTCTGTCATCTATTTATAGGCCATTAGTGATTGTTGAAAACACACACCCATATACACATTCAAGTATATATACATTCAGGCCAATTGGATTACAGAAGAAACATATTTTCTAAGTTATTGAATTAAAACCAATAGAAGGGAGAGAGAGATGAGTTTAATTGTTAGCAGTTGGCATGACAACTTGATTTGCTACAGAGTAAAAAGGACTGAGTTCACATTGTCAGAGACTCTGACAAGTTCAAGGCCGGTGCTTTGCCTGTAAATCTAGTTGCCAAGGTAATTCAACATAAGGCCAGAACCTCCCAAAATGAATACCACTACAGCTCATGCCAGCAAGAGCAATCTGATTAGAAGAAATCTTTTAAAAAGAAACAGTAGTTCAAGGAAAGCAGGAGTGAAACTGAAAGAATAGGATTTTGAAATATGGGTGACAGAAAGTCAGAAGAGAAAGGTGTCAGAAAATAGCAATAGGAGAAAGCTGGTTTTGTTAGCAAGTGTTTAACAGTATCTACAATTCTGAGCAGAGATTTCAGTTCCTTTTTCCATTCTATAGGTAAAAGGACTGTGTCCTACTTATGAGTGCTTTCTCAGCTTCATCAGGCTGGATTCTTCCTCTTCTTTTTTTAATTAAACATTGATATCAGTGTAGATTTTTTTGATAACTTTTACTTGTCCACAACTCTGAACATGTTATTCCTCTTCTTAAAACCCTTTAGTGAATCTCTCTCACATATCAAATAAAATCCAGATTCCACAGCTTGTTATTCAAGGTCTCCCACATTCCATGCTCTCTTGCTTCTACACCTTTCCTCATGTTATTCCCTATACTAGGAATGACATCCCACCTTTCTACCTCCTGCTGACATCCTGCCCACCTGTTAAGGTTCAGTTTCAAATGTCTCCTCTTGCATATTTTCACTGATTCACTTCTCCCAGCCCAGTAAATAATGATCCTTCCCCACCCCAAATTTTTGCCACTACTTCATTTACAACCATGCTATGAGCTTATCAAGAAGTATTTTTTAATTTAATCATTTGCAATGTGCATTACATCTGCCCATAAGATTGTAAGCTCTGTGAGGGTAGAGACCAGGTCTTATCCATCTTCACATCTTCCCAGTACCTAGGACTCTACCACCATGACTCAGGTTTACTTTGAACTTTCCTCACAATCTGAGGCCTCCTCACCCTATAACATCCATCTACTGCACATAGCTTTCTTACACTGGAAAATCCCTCTGCCAGGTCAGCTCCTTTCTACAATTCATCAGTTCCTCCATTTTAAAGAGGGTTTATTCTGAAGGTTGGGGTGCTGACCTTTTTCCCCTGAACTAGGTAAACAATACATATTTGACTGATTTAAGTAAGCTTGTTAACCCATTTTGAGTTGCTTTCCTTTAACAAAGCAGATCTAAGAACCTGTGTTGGCAGCCACCCTGGGGACGCTGGGGTGCTTGCTGATACACTTGCCCAAAGTCACATGGCTAGTTTTTGTGTTAAGTGTCTGAGGCTGGATTTGAACTCAGGTCCTCCTGGCTTCTGGGCCAGTGCTCTATTCACTCTGCCACCTAGCCACCCCTGCTTTTAAAATTATAGCTTTTGAGTCCCCATTGTTAGACACAATTAGCTCTGAGAAAGGTATTAGTAAGAACAGTAGCTATACAACCTCCTCCTAAAAAAACCACCTCACACTTACCCACAGATATACAGAACAGTGAGAGGAGTAGGCACAGAGTGCTAAGGTAATGAGACAGATGTAGGAAATGCATGATCAAGACAACTCATGCCTCCAGTGCTGCAGAGTCCCCAAAGTCCTTTCTTTTTTCATAGAATTCTCACCACATCTGTCCTACACCCCCATCCCTGGGTGCAATGTCTCTGCTGGGCAAGTTGCCCAGCTGGGCTCCCTGAGTCTGCTATTCTCTACAGCTCAGAGAGCCAGAGCTGTTCCTATATGTATATAGTCAGCTGTCTTTTCACTGCTAAAAGTCCTGCTCCCTGAAGTTGTCTCCTACAATGAATACAGCCTTTTTGTTCTGTTGTCTGTCTGTATGTATGTATAGACATGCATGTATGAAGAATGTGCATTTCTGTTCCTTGGCTCAAACTACTCCACTCTCCCAGCTCAGGACTGGCTTGTGGTATTTCCTATTTGGTAGGTAACTCTATTGTGAGCAACAGCTGATGGGGAGAGAGGAGAGAAAAACCTTCTCTCCTCCCCACCCCTGTTGCCCTCTAGTAGAGATGTAGAGGTCACACTCCATAAAGCTGGTCCTTGCCTCTAACACTTCAAACTATCAAACTGTTCAAATGACTAGCTTCTTTTTTAAAGGACACCTTGAGTATAGCCTGTCTGCCCAGTTAATAGCCAGGCTCCCTCTTCTGATTCAAAGAGTCTTTTCACATTTCATAACAGGATATCTTTGCCCATTGTTAGCATATTAATACCTTGTTATCCCTGTTATCTGACACTTTTTGTGATTACATCAACTGAGCTATGAGGGGAACCAAATTCCCTTCATTACATATACAAAAAGTAAATAAATACAAGGCAATTTGTGGGAAATGGAGTTGAAGCAGTAACAGCTGGAAGCATCCGGAAAGGCTTCATAGAATCTGAGCTGAGATTTGAAGGTAATTAGGGGTTATAAGAAGCAGAGTTGAGAAGAGAATTCATAAGGGACAGTCCATGCAACGGTGTGGAGGTGGGAGATGGGTCTGGACTAGATCCTGGGGATACAGGAACAAAAAACAAAAGAATCCCTGACCTCAAAAAGTTTATGTTTGATTGGAGGAAAACAATGTGTACACAGGTAAGTAAATACAAACTGTACAAAGTAAATACATACTAATATGGTCTTGAACACAAATTGGGGACAGGAATGGGAGAAGAAATCAGGATGATCTTTCAGTAGGAGGACAGCCTTAAAGTGAGCTAGGGATTCACCCTATTATCTTCATGAACCTAACAATATTTTACAATATTGTTTCATGTAAAGTTATGATTTTTATGGAGTCCATTGTTAAAAGCAGTATTATCAATTTAATGGGGCAAAGAACCAGGATTATAGGATCACAGACTCAGAAAAAGAAGAAACTTTTAAGGTCACCTTTCACATGATCATAGATCTAGAGTTTAGAGGGTTCTCAGAAGTGATTAAATCCAATCCCTTCAGTTTATAGAACAGGAAACCAAGAGTGTAGGTATCCTTCCTAAGGTCACATAGATAGTAAGTGGCAGAGCCAGGATTGGAAACCAGATTTTCTAATTACACATAAAGAATCTTATCAAAGCATGCTATTCATATTTTTCCTATGTTTAAAATATTTGGAGAAATTTAGGTTATAAGGGAAATTATATCTCAGCAACTTACAAACTATACTTTTAAAAATTCTAAGCATCCCCTCATTTTCATTTATATGGACAGTGTGTCATATTTTCCTGTGGATAAATTGCTTCCAAGTATAAAATATCAGACAAAAGAGGCCAGGAAAAATATATCTCTTTCTTCATCACACAAATGGCAGAGGCATTTGTTAAGCATTGGATGAGGATCATGTGTAACAAACTGTTAAACCTAAAAGATTCCCTGGAGAACAGTATCTGTAGGCCCTTGTCCAACACTGATTCTAGGTACTATTAGAAGCAAGATATTCTAAGGGATTGAGAAGATCACAAAACGTAAAAACAGATTATCTTGAGGACATGAAATTGAAAAGCTTTTGCAGGAACAAAATCAATGCAAGTAGGGTGATAAGTGAAGTATTTGAGAAAAACATTTTGTGTCAAATATCTCTAGTAAAGGATATGATATCCAAGTTATATAGATCCCAAAAGGTGTCTCTAATCATTTAGACCAAAAACTCTTTCTCAAGAGATAAGTTTTTCAAATTCTATTAAAGCAGTTTTCAAAAAAAATTGCAAACCATTGACAATCATTTGAAAGAATGGCTCCCAGGGCAGCTAGGTGGTGCAATGAATAGAGTACTGGTCCTGGAGTCAGGGGGACCTTAGTTCAAATCTGGCCTCCGACACTTAACAAAAACTAGCCATGTGACCTTGGGAAAGTCACTTAACCCCAATTGCCCTCCAAAAAGCAAAAAAAAAACAAAACTTGGCTCCAAACTATTACTAATAAGAGATATACAAATCAGAATAATTCTGTGGGTTCAGTTCACATAAAGCAATTTGGTAAAGATGATAAAAGTGGGAATAGTCAATGTTGGAAGGACTGTGGGAAGACAGGAACACATGCAATATTTGTGGAACTATGGTTTGATAGAACTCTTATAGAAAGCAATTTGGAAGTACAGGAATAAAGTAATTAAAATGTCCTTGCCCTTTGGACCAGTGATCTCATTGCTAGGGATATACCTCTGAGTATACCACATACACTAAAATATTTCTTGCAGCACTTTTTGTGATTATCAACAAACTAGAAACAAGTTAGATGGCCATTGATTATGGAATGGCTCAATAAACTGTGGCACATTGACATAATGGTATATTACTTTACTGTAAAAAAATAATATGATGAATACACAGAAGCATGAAAAGACATATAAATTAGTTCAGAGTAAATTAAACAGAACTAGGGTAGCAATATATACAATTACTACAACAATATAAATAAAAAGAATAACAACAAATAACTGAATCTGTATGTTGTGAAGTGATAAAGACCAGTCTTGGCTCCCAAAAAAGGATATGACAAGGTGCTTTCCTCTTCTCTCCTCTCTGCCCCCCAACTTCTTTGCAGAAGTGGGAGACTGGGGGTATGGAACAGTATAGATAGAGTCAGGTTTTGATGTTTTGACTAAATTTGGTGACTATTTCCCCGTTTTTTTATTCTTTGTTATAAGGGATGGTTTTCTGGGAAGGAGAGAGAGAAGGATACACTGAGATATAAAAGCAAAAGACATTGGCAAAAATTAAATTAATTTTTAAAAAAACAAAAAATTCAACAAAGTAGCTAATGGAAAATCTGCTTAGAGCAGAGCCTGTGCTTAGGAATAAGATTTATTGCCCTCAGCATAGAGTCTGGGAATTGGTAAGACAATGAAAATGAAATTTCCTTTAAGGCCTACACACTCTCTTTCCACAAGAGAGGTTGATGGCAGAAGTAGCATTCAGTTTGAACTTTGATGGGTTTCTTTTTACATTCAAATGCTGGGATGGTTCTGTGTCAGTATACACAGTCTCTTTGAGGGTGGTCAAAGTATTTGTTGAGAAATAGAGTGGGTCCTCACTCAGGGGATGAAGTGGATCGAGTTGTAGAGTGTCACCAGATTTCATACATGATCACTTTTGGAAGTGGTTAGAAAGGCAGGTTCCTGAAAGCACAGGGAAATAAAGTATTTATTGTAGCCAAGAAAACAAAAATATTAAAGCACAATTCATGATTGAAGGGTGGGGAGAGGGGGTCATTGAGTCAATACCTCCCACACTTAAAGTAACTAAGAATTCTTACCCTGATACCTTTATCAGGAGAGAACATTTCTATTGAATCAATCAAAGGTATTGAACTAATGTATTCTATGCTTGGCTAGACCTTTGTCAAAAGTGCTCTCAGCTTGATCCCTATGACTATGTATGTACTGGAGGGAGAGTAGAAATTTTTGCAAGGGTATTTTATACCACTTGTTCTTACTATTCATCTTTAGAAAAATGACTCCTTTCTAAAAGCAAATTAAATCTGGCTGACAAATTGACATTAAACTGATAATCAAAGAGAAAACACTCGTGTCTTGTGAGCTACAGTACTCAAACTGGCCCACTCCCTCCAATCTAGAACCCTGAGAAGGGGTGTAATAACCACTTTCTGGGGGCTAGAGTTGCCATTGTGGGTTGGGGTTGGGAGAGAAGTTCCAGAACATGTGCTACAATCCATATTTCTTCAGGGTTTTGTAGCTATAACATGCCATCTGCCCCAACTTAAAGATGGCCATTTCCTTAGAGAATAAGTAGGAGAGTTATTCAACTTGAACTAATTTAAACAAAGCTGGAAGGCAATATTGTCCTTTGATGGGACATAAATGAGCCCACATCCATAATTTGAGTGCTAAAATCTTATAAAGTCAGCTATCTTTTAATCCTTCAGAGTGCCCTTCCCTACTTTCTGATTCTTTATTGGCTTTTCAGACATCTGATCCTGTGTCCAACCCTGATTCTGATCTGGATGTCACCTTCTGCCTTTGGCCCCTGACCTCAGCATCTCACATTGCCTAGGAACTTCCTTGACCAATACCAGACTTCTGTCACAGGCATCTGACTCCTCTTTTGGGGGGAGACTTTAGGACACAGCCTTTCTTGGGCCAGGATGTTTCAGTCTGCACTATGGAAGGTCCTCAGGCTCATCACTGCTCAGGGATGGGAGAAACAGACAATATACCTAGCACTCTACTGGGAGCATCTTTTGTCTTTAGTGGTAATCATAATAAATATATGGGGACCTTTGCTCTGGTGTTTTCTCCCTCATCTGTATTTATACCATATTGTACTTTCTTACTATATTTATCATCTAACTTGAACTAGTTATCTTCATAACCATGACAATAATAAAATGCATGCCTCTAGTGCTCAGTTTTACAAAACTTCTCATTGCCCTGTGAGACTATAAGTCATTGAAAGACAAGGGCTTGGTCTAATTTTTTTTTATCTTCTTCAGTATCTACTTAATAAACATTTGTTGAGTATATGAATGATCTGCCCAGCCCATGTATAACTGTCGAAGCAAAAATGAAGAAGATATTCTCATCACCAATTCTGCTGATGCTAAACTTAAAAATAATAATAGCATGTCCTTTGAAGGGCTTCACATGGTGTTATTATAAAGAGACATAGCAAGGTATTCTAACCAACAAGTAGTTGAGGGCAGCAGCATCCTCCCAGTCCCTCTGGCTTACAACCTAAGAGTCATCCTTGATTCCTCCCCACTATTTCTCTCCATGTCCGATCAACATCTCTCTACAACATTCCCTTCTCTTCTCTCGAACATTTATAAACCCATAATTTCATAACCATAATCCCTCATCACCTCACACCTGGACAATTGCAATAGTCTGCCTGCCTCAAGTCTTTCCCCAATTTAATGCATCCTCCATTCAACTACCAAAGTGGTTTTCCTAAAGTACAGATCCAGTCATGTCACACACACACACACACACACACACACACACACACATACACACACACTCAATAAATTCCAGTGACTCCATATTGCCTCCAGGATCAAATACAAAAATCCTCTGTTTGACACTCAAAGCCCTTCATAAGCTAGCCCCCTCCTATCTTTCCACCATTCTAACACCTTACTTCCAGATATATATTCTGATTCAGTGACAATGGCCTCCTTGCTGTTCCATGAACAAAACACTCCACTGGGCATTTCCTCTGGTTGTCCCCATGCTTGGAATGTTCTCCCTCTTCAACTCTGCCTCTTGACTTCCCTGGATTTCTCTGTGTCCCAACTAAAATCTCATCATTTACAGAAAGCCTTTCCAAACTTAATTCTAGTGCTTTCCTTCCCTTGATTATTTCCTTTTTTAATCCTACATATAGCTTGTTTGTATATTCTATAAATTGTTTGCATATTGTCTCCCCCATTATATTGTGAGTTCCTTGTGGGCAGAGACTCTCATTGGCCTCTTTTTGTATCCCTAGTGCTTAGCACCTGGCTCCTAGCATGTACTTAATAAATATTGACTGATTGATTGACTGATTAATAGAGAAGAGTCATTTTCATAGAAATAAAAGGCTTAATGTTTTGTTGTTTTACTTTAGGCTCAAAATATTTGTGTTTAATGTGATAGTAGTAAAGTGTGCTTCCTGCCCAAGTTGGACACCCTTGCATGATTCAAGAATTTGAAAAAATGCCTGTCTCCACTCTGTCTCTGATATGGAGGTCATCACTGGCAACAATCATAGAAGCTATCTCATGCTACAAGAAAGAACTCTAAGCTTAGAGTCTGGAAGGTCTGAGTCTGATTCCCAACACCATAACTTATTAGTTAGATGACTTTGGCCAAGTCACTTCTTTCCATCTCAGTTTTCTTCATCTGCAAAGTGGAAATGATTGAGTGATTTCTCAGTTCCCTTTAAGCTTTAAGATTCTGTTCTATTCTAAATACCATTTAGAATGTGTAGAATTTCACCAACTGTCCTTCACGCCAGTAGGAAATTCTCTCCCTTCCCACCTCCAACTCCTGGCTTCCCTGGCTTCCTTCAAGTCTCAGATAAAATTTCACCTTTTTAAAAGAAGCCTCTTCCTACCCTCCTTAAAATTAGTGCCTTCCCACTAAGATTATCTCCAATTTATCCGTATTGATCTTGTATGTAAATTGTTGTTTGCTTGTTGCCTTCCTCTTTAGATTGGGAGTTCCTTGAGGAAAGAGATGATCTTTGCCTTTTAATATTTCTATCTAAGAGGCAGCTGTTGGCACAGTGGATAGAGTGCTGGGCCCGGTTTCAGACACTACCATGTGACCTTGGGCAAGTCATTTAAGCTCTGTTTGCTTCAGGTTCCTGAAGTGCAAAATGGGGAAAAGGATAGTTCCTACCTTGAAGAGTTGTTGTGAAGATCAAATGAGATTATGTTAATAAAAAGTATTCATAGTGCCTGGCATATAGTAGGTATTTAATAAATGCTTATATAGATATATTCTAAAAGAAGAATACAAAATGCTATGACATTCTAAATTTGTGGTTAGAATATATGGGCTCAAATCCCAGCTTTGTGACCTTGGGCATAATACTTAACCTCTCTAGTTTTCAATTCCTTCATCAGGAAAATGAAGGCAATGATTATTGCCTTCATTATTGAGCTGATTATCTTGCAGATCTCTTCTGGACGAAGATCCTATGATCCTTTGAGAAGATAGAGAAATGTCTACCTGGGAGCAGAATGCCTGAGGAGAAGCCTGGAAAGAAGAATTGAAGAGGTTCCCCCTTCCCCTCAGCCAAGAATAACTTTATAGGAAGGCTCCAGTGTATTCTCCAACCTAATGTTCCAGGGAAAACTCTCAAAAACTCACTTCAAATTAGAGCAAGTCACAAATCACCAAGAGAACTGGGTTGTCAGGAAGCCCCCCTCCCCCTTTCCCATTATTGTTTTCTAAGGCCTGTGGAATGTAGCAAACAAGTGTTAGATAATAACTTTGCCTGGCAACTTTTTAGCAAAGACTTGCTAGCTAGAGGGCCCCTTCAGCCACAGAAGACTTCTCAGGGACAACAAATAACCCGGACGTCAGTCGTTCATTCTTGTCAAGAGAGCTCAGATTGATAGAGATGAAAGCTTTCTTTAAAGCAAAGCAGCTGGGAAGGGATATGGTTACTGGTTTTTTGGCTTCAGAGTTGCTTTTTTTTTTTTAAAGACTTCTGGATACATTTAAAATTTTTAGAAAATCAATCACTCGTTTGGTAGACAATAACCAAATGCAAAATAAAAGGTACTTCATAAAAATTGCATTATAGTACCCCAATGTAATTTTAAATGGATTTAGGGTTAGCTAGAGATGCCAGATTGACAGTATGGAAAAGGAAATGCTCTCTCCCTCACAAAACAGGTGGGAGAAGCAGCACATGCTCTTCAAACAAAGGCCAGAAAATCTGATGAGTGTTCTTCTCTTTAAGAGAGAGGGATTCACTCCATCTTTACCTTATAGCATTCCTGACTCTCTTCAAGGCTATTTCTGGACTGAACATGATAAATAGAGGAAACAAATTTAGAAATGACATACTTTATACAGTTATACTTACATTCCCAGACCAGCCCAATATCTACTTTGTAAAGAGGATAGCTCCTTACCCTCAATTTGGGAAGCTAAGTAAAAATACCATTTTCCTATAATCAAAGAGAAAGAAAGTAATTGCTCATAATAGCTGGCATTCATATGGAATTTCACATGCATCATCTCACTTGATCCTCCCAATAACCTTGTGACTTCAGGTACTATTACAGTTATCCTCATTTTACAGATGAAGACACTGAGGCTTAGCAAGGCTGAATGATGTCCATGGTGACATGGCAGAGTAAATGTAAGAGACAGGTGTCTCTCCTTACTCCAATCTGGCAGTCTTTATACTTCACCTCGTCAAGGATATAAGTGTGTGTATATATATATATATATATATATATATATATACTATTATTAATACCATCTTACATGTTATTAAGAAAAAAAAGATATACAGGCACTGAGGCATAGAGATCCACTGGAAAAGTTGAAACGGGTATGGGAGAAAATATGGGAGAAAGCAGATTGGAGGTGGGGATATCCTGTGGGACTGCTGTTTTGGGGGGATGGGTGGGGGAAAAACGGGGAGAAAATTTGTAACTCAAAATCTGGTGGAAACGAATGATGTAAATCAGAAGTTAATAAAGCATTTTAAAAAAACAAAATAAAAAGAAATACCATAAAATAAAAAAAAAAAAAAGGATATGTCAGCTTGTAATAACAATCTTATTCCCATTGCTTATTAGGAGCCTGGACACTGGCAGATGGATTCATATGGCTTGCCAAATAGCGATCACTTTAGGTAACCAGCAATCCAAGATGGATTTGCCTTTGCCTTAAAGGTGACATACATGGTCTTGTTACAGCTGGAACTTTCAGGACTTATGTAAAAATGTAACAGTAACAATGAGTTGCACAACAAGAGGAGTCAATGTCGGTGGGAAGATTTTTGGTTGTTCCTGTGAGGAAAATTCTATTTTATAGCATTCTAATTGTGCACACAGCAAATAAGAGAGCATGATGCAAGCTGGGATTGTGATTTCAGGTTTTTCAAAAGAATACAGAGTAAAAGGAAATTAAATACAAAGTAGCAGAGATCCCTATTTATTTTAGTTTTTTGGATAAATGTCTCCAGTGATAAAGGCCTAGGAAACGGATTTGTGGGAAATATTATATAAAATTAAACTATATCAGACTCAGACTCTTTTTTGTATTTTCCTTGGGGGAAGTCTCCTAGCTTCCTGCAGACTTCTTAGTGTCATTTGGAGCAAAGTTGCATTTAAAAAGAAAACAACACAACACAATCAGAGGCATTTGGTTATATGAAACTTCAGTTCCTTTAAAGCAGGGCTTCTTAACCTGAGATCTTTGTGTATAGTTCAGGGGATATGTGAATTTAGATGAGAAAAACTTACTTCTTTGCAAAATGGATAATTTTGATCACATTAAATTAAAAGGTTTTGCACAAGCAACGCCAATTCAACCAAGATTAAAAGAGAAACAGAAAGCTGAGAAACAATGTTTACAACCAGTATCTCTGATAAAGAACTCATTTCTAAAATAAATAGAGAACTGAGTTAAATTTATGAGAATACAATCCATTCCCCAGTTAATGGTCAAATAAATGGTCAAAAGATATGAACAGGCATTTTTCAGATGAAGAAATTAGTTATCTATAGTCATATGAAAAAAATGTTCTCAATCACTATTAGAGAAATGTAAATCAAAACAACTCTGAGGTACCACCTCATGCCTATCAGATTGGCAAATATGATAAAAAAAGGAAAATGATGAGTGTTAGAGAAGATGTGGGGAATTTGGAACACTAATGCATTGTTGGTGGATTTATAAACTGATCCAACCATTTTGTAGAGCAATTTGGAACTATGTCCAAAGGGCTATAAAACTGCATACCCTTTGATCCAACAATATCCCAAAGAGATCATAAAAAAAGGGGAAAGGACACACTTGTACAAAAATATTTATAGCAGTTCTTTTTGTGATGAAAAAGAATTGGAAATTGGGAGAATGCCCATGAATTGGGGAATGACTGAACAAGTTGTAGTATATGAATGTAATGAAATACAACTATTCTATAAGAAATGAGGAACAAGCAGATTTCAGAAAAACCTGGAAAGACTTACATGAACTGATGCTGAGTGAAGTGAGCAGAACCAGGAGGACATTATACACAGTAACAGCAACATTCTGTGATGACCAATTATGATAGACTTAGCTCTTCTCAGCAGTACAATGATCTAAGACAATTCCAAAAGACTCAAGATGGAAAATGTTATCCACATCCAGAGAAACAACTATAGAATCTGAATACATATCGAAGCATACTATTTTCGCTTTTTTTTTGCTTTCTTATGGTTTTTTCCTTTTGTTCTAATTCTTCTTTTACAAGGTGACTAATGAGGAAATATGTTTAATATGATTGTACATGTATAGCCTATATAAAATTGCATGCCATCTTTGGGA
The DNA here is from genome assembly GCF_028583685.1 of Petaurus breviceps papuanus. NCBI lineage: Eukaryota > Metazoa > Chordata > Mammalia > Diprotodontia > Petauridae > Petaurus > Petaurus breviceps. Next base: position 84,569,113 of record NW_027186296.1, read on the forward strand.
GGGGGGAGCTTAGAGAGAGGGGAAATTTTGGAACTCAAAATCTTAGAAAAGTGAACGTTAAAAATTAAAAATAAATAAATAATATTTTTTAAAAGTACATCTTTATTTTAGTATAATTGGTTTCTTATGTAATTCTATGCATTTTATATTGTGAACTTAAAAATATTGTTCTGAGAAGGAGTATATACGGCTTCATTTGACTGCCCAAAAGGCCCATAACATGAAAAGATTAAGAACTCTTCTCCCTTGACCAGCTCCCACCCCCACCCCCGCCACTGGTCACCACTGCTTTAAGGGCTGAAGGTCTTTTGAAGGGTGAGGTTCAATTGATAAATTTTGCTTAGACTTCATTCTGCTAATGGATGCTAAGTGAGAAAGGTTATAGTGGTGTCAGAAATATGGGTTTTTGACTGAGAAAATTAATAATAATAACAATAATCCTTTATATACAATAGTTTTCAAACTGTTTTCATTTAAACCTTTGGTATATATTCATCTTTCTCTTCTCTAGAACATATTCTAAGATGATAGGGTCTTGAAAACATGTTGGATCTTTGTGATCACCACTTCCTTTTCTAAATAATCATTAACTACCCTTTTGACAATATATTCTAGAATTTTCCCCAAATATCAAAGCAAAACTCACCAGCCAATAGGTTTTACATTCCATTCTCTTTCTTTTAGAAAAATATCTGAATGATATTTGCCCTCCTATGAACTTTCCAGTTCTCTGTTGATATTTACTACCTGTGAGATCTTAGGAGAGTCACTTTACTTCTTTAGCTTCAGTAACCTCATCTGGGTGAAGATGAATGCAGCTAAAACAGGAGCAGTGTCATCAGGAAAGTATACTGGAGACAACCTAGACAGAAAGAGGAAATAAATGATGGATTTGAGAAGCAGATCATAAGCCTGGCAGAGAGGATGGAAGCAAGGGTTGGAAACAGATGATGAATACAAAAGGGTGGTGTGTCTTCTAAGAATCATGTCAGGAACACTAAAGCTCAGGATGAGTTAAGACTGGTGAGGAAAGTTAAAGAAAATAAGACTTAAGTGGGGTTTTTCTTAAGCCTATATTAGAGAAAAGAGGAGTTTCATTCAATAAAAATCAGGATCCAAAATGATCTTGACAGTCTAGAACTTTGGGCCAAATCTAAGAAGATGAAATTTAACAGGAATATTAAAAAACCCTACAACTTCACAAATTCAAAGCATGTCTAGATGGCAGTTTGTATGAATAAGAGCTGTTGCATTTAGTGAACTGCAAGTTCAATATGAATCAATATGATATAACAACTTTAAAAGTTAGTAATATCTTAGCCTCTAACATATAACACATTGGGGAAGTGATTGATAACCAGGGAAGTGACTGATAGTCCTTCTGCATTCTATCCTGGTCTGTTCTGTCCATCTGGAGTATAATTTTTAACTCTAAAAGTCACATTTAGAAAAAAAAATAAAAGTCACATTTAGTGTTACCTAAAAGCAGAATATTGCTTCAGGAGGTAGTGGGGACCTCCTCAATGAAGGTCTTCAAGTAAAAGCTAGATAACACACAGGGAATGTCAAAGAGAGGTTTCTTGTTCATGTGCTAGTTGGGCTATCTGGTCTGATATACCTTCCAATTCCAAAGTCATAGATATGTTTATACTACAGGCCAGCCCATGCTCCATGCATGCCTATGTCCAAAGTTCTGGGGTTGTAAGATGATTATGAGTTCATTTCACATTTTGTTAGAGGCTCATCTTCAGAGAGTTAACTACTACTTATTTTTTTTCAACCACAACTTTGGAAGACTAGATACTGTGATTCAGATGAACTGTAATCTATGCTGGTAGAAGAAAGATTGACTCTTGGGAAATCACAGGGATTTTAAAATATGAGGTATGAAAATGAATAAGGGAATATAGAAAGCAAAGAGAAAATTTTCTCTAAGAGATAAGAAATCTGTTAAAACTCAACCTTTAAATAGGTCACTATGTGCATCACCATGGTGATTTTTCCAAAGTTTTCCTGGAAGCAATAGCTGGTTTTTAAAAGGTGGATCCACCAAAATTTTAAATTCCACTAAACAGATAAATATTTTCCAGAGAAAATACTTAACTCTTCAGGGAGTTTAGTCAGTAGTTCATCTTCATTTTCTTTTTCACAAGAAAACATATAAAAAATGTTCCATAATTGTTTTGGATGTTATTCAATTCTTAATTCTCTGCCTGAATCCAACAAGGAATGTGGGTGACTCCCTGCTTTCTGTGTGAACTTTCTGTATACTGATACATTGACTACCACCATGATTACTTCTCTGCAGAAAAAAGTCATTAAATCAACCTAAATTATAAGTTTCATAGACTTATAAGACAGATCCTGCTATGAAACCAGCTGACATCATCCCCACTGTCTTAATCTTTTTGCTTTACCCCCTCCTCATCTTTTCCTTGCTCCTAGTATTTCTTTGCTTTTCTCATTCCCTACCTCTTTTTCTTCCCATTCTTCCCCTTCATTCTCCTTCTCTCTACTTCTTATGTAGCCCTATTGAAAATATAACCTAGAAAAGAGATAATTACAAAACTACCTACTCTCATCTAAAATTTTTCCAACTTTTATTTCTTCTTCCATATTCTCACTCCACCACTAAGAATTTTCATGCCAATTTTTGATTATGTTCTCTTTTCTCATTTATCTCAATTATACTTTCCTAAAAACCTACATTTCAAACTAAAACTCCCCTCTATCCCCCCCATGAAGAAAACAAGGGTGCAAATTCCATGAAACAATTTTAGTACTCTTGAAAATATGTTTGAGAGTCAGCAAATGGTTGTGTCTTTATACCCCATTTTATAACTCCTTTTTGAAGGAAAAGAGGGAGAGAGGAAGAAAGACATTCTTGAGGATTTCAGGGCGCACAACAACAAGTATGGTAGGAAAAGTCACCATTTCTCAAATGTGGAATAAAGACACATGATCAATAAGAATAAAAGCAGGAGTGCTGGCGGAGGAAAAATCAGGAGGGCAGAGAAAGAGATGTGTAAAAAGAGAGTAACATTGGGGGTGGCTAGGTGGCACAGTGAATAGAGCACCAGTCCTAGAGTCAGGAGGACCTGAGTTCAAATCCCACCTCAGACACTTAACACTTACTAGCTGTGTGACCTTGGGCAAGTCATTTAACCCCAATTGTCCTGCCTTCCTCCTCCAAAACCCCACTTTTTTTAAAATAGAGTAGCATCTCATTTATGGGCACCTATTAGGGATGGCAGTCAGCTGGGCAAGGTCTGTCATCTGGTGGTCAAATGACCAAAAGTACCTGAGCTAAAATGGAGATGTCACAAAACTTGCAACAGCATGCTGGGCCATACACATGAGAGTCTAACAGATAGGGTTGCAGAACCTATATATGCTATGGGACCAATAGCTATAATGCATTAAGGTTACTGGAAATCTTCCTAGGTTTCCTCTATTGGAGGCATAGGTTTACAGGCACTGAAACAAAACTATTTGGGGATAGATAGATAAGAAATAATAGTCACCTAGAGGTAAAGTAATTGACTTTTTCTTTGCTGAAGGGGTTGGGATACTACCCTCTTGCTATGTTTACATATGAGATAACATATGTAAAGCACTTCAGAAACCCTGGAGCCATATATAAATGTGAATTATTGTTGTTCTTAATGTCTTCAATATTCTTTTTTAAATGCTTATTAGACACTTTAGGCTGCAGAATAGAATCTAATTTTTCTGGTGAAAGATAAAATGAGATTGTGACTTTCCCAGAAAGAGAATCTGGATAATGGCATAAAACTTTATATTATTATTAAATCTTCAAGATTGAACATGGCCCAGCTGTTCTTAGACGACATCATCATTACTATCTCAGGAAAAACTTTGTATTAATTCATGTTATAATCTTTTATTATAGTATTGTCTATGTATTTACTAATCTTATTAGGGTTAAATTTTGAATGCACACAATCTTGAGTTAGGAGGCTTGGGTTTGAATCCTAACTCTGTCTCTTACTCCCTTATACCACCAACATAGAAAATGTAAGGAAAATCTATTTCCACAAACTCTGCATTTGCCTTGCCCACTCTCTTTCTCTCCTATGCTGTTTGTATGAAAGATATTAAGTCATGTATTTTGAGATATTTGTCAAATAATGATGACAAATATGCACTTAGCCTTTCATATTCTCTCAGTCATATTCTTTCATTCTCTCTCTCTGTCTCTCTCTCTCTTTTTCTCTCCCCCTCCCCTGTGTGTGTGTGTGTTCTCTAAGACTAGTGGGTTCAGGAGGTAATCTGACTATGATCAGACATACATTCCATGGCCAGGTAACAGTTTCTTTCTGTTTGAAATCAATATGTTTCCTAAGGTGATCAGATTCATATTCTCATCAATACTGTTCTATAACCAATTGAATTGGCATTCAGTAAAAGTTAGATTACAAATATATACTTTAATATTCAAACCATAAATCTGATCTCTTTTCTATCTCTCCCAAAACAGTATTTTGGAATGGAAGCTCCTGAGACTAGAAAAAAATATTTGGCTTGTGTTGTGTGTAGTTTTTCACGCCGCCATGAGCAAACACATTTGAAGATTTAATAAAACCATTTTGATGATGAAGACATATATTTAAAAATCAATTATTTGAACACTTTTAATAGTTATGTTCTATAATATTAATGTGCTTAGAGGTACATGAGGGCAGCAACATGCTGTAATGGGATATGCTAAACTGAGAGTCAGATGACCATGGTCCTGGCTCTGCTGTTAACTAGCTGTACAACTTTGAGCAAGGCATTTCACCTATCTTGGCCTCTATTTCATTCTCCATTAAATTAAGGGTTGAAATCCATCTCCCAGAATCTATGTCAATCCCTTTTTTTTTTATTTTTCTTCAATGGCAAAAGATTCCCAGAAATAAGAAATGATTGCCAACTCCTTACTTCAGAAATTACCTCTCTTCCCAACAAAAGTCAATGGGCATTCCTCAGCAGCTTAATCCCTTATTCCTTTGTGAATATTTCCCTGATGAAGTCAAAAGGTACAAACCCACCACTATCTTTATCTCAATCACAAACACTTACCTTGCCTATAATTCCCCAAGAATGAAAAAATCAAATAGGCAAATGAATTGTATGATGTGGTGACTGGTGAAACAACTATAGGATATGAGAATTTAGACACAATGTTACGGGGGAAGAGTTGATGGAATCACTAGGATAATAATGTCATGAACTCCATAGGCCCTTAATAAATATTGGTTAATCATTAAGGTGTTAAGAGGAAAAGAATCACAAATTCAGAGTCAATGAGTAGAAAGGAACTTAGATAACTAGAGGCAGTTGTTAAGGTGAAAGGAATTCTTGTTTTGGAGTTAGAGGACCTGGGTTAAAATCCTGATTCTGCCATTTAATAACTATGGGATATTGAACAAGTCATTTAACATCTCTGGCCCTAAATTTCCTCTTCTGTAAAACAAAACAAAACAAAAATGGGGAGAGGGGTTGGACTTGATGTCCGAGGTCCCTTATAACTCTAAATTTTTGACCCCATAACTTACAAGGGTTTTTATCTAGATGATATAGAGGGCAGAGATAGGAGAATGTGAAGATATTACTGGGAGTTGATTTTTGCATTAATATAAGAAAGTAGCCAGAGTTGGCCTATAATGGCAGTGATTGATTGCCTTGATAAAGTTGTCAGTTCTCTGTCATTGGAAGGATTCCAACAGAAGTCAAATGATCACCTGTCAAGGATTCCAAGAATTAGAGGGGATACCTGCATTGAAGAGCAACTGGTCAATGAGTGTACTCTAATGTCTCTTGAAACGTAAAGAGTGATTCTATTCTGACCTTCAATTTTATGCATAAGGAAGAGGAGGCCCAAAGAATTTAAGGGACTTACTCAACATTCCAAAGCAAGGAAATGGCAGGACTAAAAACTTGAAACTTGGTGTCCTGAAATTTTATCTAGTACTGTTTCCATTGCACTAAATTAACTTCTTCAATACCTTAGACATTCCCTATTGTGCATTTTTAAATATTTGGCCTTCATTTCAAGAATAAAGCCCTTCATGGTTTTACCTTGTTTTCTATGCAAAAGAGCTGTGACATGAAGTATAGTCTTGTCCACTGCATTTGATATCACCCTAATTCAAATATTTTAGCACCAGTCTCCCAACTCAGTAATAGAAAAATTAATAAAGATACCTTGTAGTGGAAAGAGATTAAAAACCTCAGAAATAGCAAAACCAGCACATTATAATAGGTTCCATGATCACTATGTCCTTTCTCTGAATAGTAGCCACAGATTCATCAATTTCATTGTCTCCATATACCTGTTTTAAAAAACAAACACCCAAGGGGTAGCCAGGTGGCTCAGCGAGTAAGAGTACTGGCTCCAGTGTCGGGATCACCTGGGGATCAAATCCGGGCTCAGATACTTAGCACCACACCCAGAAATAACTGGCCATGCAACCTTGAGCAAGTTACTTAACCCCGATTGCTTAAAAAAACAAACACCCAAATGCAACTGCAAACCGAAAATCCAGAATCCACCAATCTCTCTGAGGGTGGACCATATCCCAACTTAGAGCTAAGTATATGTAATATTGTGGCTTAGTTTTCAATGGACTAGCATAGAAACTTAAAATAATATTTAGTTGTTATACAAATATTTAGGGAGAGTTTTCCTACTGAGGGTGATACCCTACTCCATCTTATGAGCATGTTATTCTTTTTTTTTTTGGAAGGGCATTTGGGGTTAAGTGACTTGCCCAGGGTCACATGGCTAGTAAGTGGTAAGTGTCTGAGGCCAGATTTGAGCACAGGTCCTCCTGACTCCAGGGCTGGTGCTCTATTCACTGTGCCACCTAGCCACCCCAATGTTACTCTTATAGTCTTGTTATGTGGGGGTAATATTTTACTTTAATATTCAATCTATAAAGCTGATCTCTTTTCTATCTCTCCCAAACTTACTTGAAGTTTTTCCTCCAAAAGAGTAGGTTCCTCATGTAAAGTGGAATATTGATCAAGACTTTTTCATTCATTTTCAGAGGTGATTTGTATGTTTGAGGACCCACTTTTAACTAGATCCTTCAAACTCTTGATGCTTAAAACTGTGGTTATTCTTAACCATGTTGTTAAGTTCTGGAAGAACTACTCACAAGTTTGTTAACAATTTACTTCCAATTGTCCAATGACTTAGCTTCTATAAAATATGTTTATTTTGGGGTGTCAGCTCGATGTAGTTCAAAGATAGAATCTTAAACAATTAAACAAGGAATCAAGAGTACAAGATGCTGGAGAAGTCAAGAGACACTGGATTAATCACTCTATGTCATTGAATTTCTTCTCAGTGAGAATTACTAACACTTTAAAAAAAATCCTAAAACACAATAACACAACAAACATGCTAAACATGTATTCAGCATCTACCAAGCCCAAATATTTGCATAAGTAAAAGCTATAAGTTCCATATTCCCAACTTGAGATCAATAGGGTACTTTTTTTTTTTTTACATTATCTGTTTCCTCCTTGGTGTTAATTCTCTCTTATCCCTAAAACAGAAACTGTCTTTGATCCAGGTCTACATTGATAAAATTTATTAAGCACTAATCTGTTTGTCCTCTATTTAAAGTGCACCATAACTCAAAGTGATTGGGTTTCACTTATTATTGCTTTGGTTAAAATGTAACATTACTGTTATCTCCTTGTAGGTGTGGCCCATACCCTTCCTGACTCCAGGTTTTGTGCATCCAGCATCATATCTACTAATATTTCTCTCCTATCATGGCTACAAATGAAGCTGTGAGAAATTTGTCTGATTTAGTAGACAGGAGCTTATTTTTAAAGGGGGGGGGGCAATGAAGTGATGTTAGGAGATTTATTTCCAAGAAAGACATGAATAAGAATTATGGGCTATTTGGGTATTTTGGGGAGGGGAGAAGGAAAGAATAACTAGTATTTTGCTCCAGTTATTGAAGGAACAGGATGTTCTTTCTTTCCCTGGGGACAACTAAAGGAAATGAGAACTAAATTTAATGTTCTTGTGTTTTAAGTTAGTGCCTTAAGTTTACATGCTCTTGTCACTGTGCCATCCACTAGGAAGCCCTAGACTTTGTATTCAGGTCTGTTAGCTTGATAGTCACTGACATTTTATAGCACTTAATTCTTTATAAAGCAGTTTTTTCATAAAATGTGAGGTAAGTAGGGAAAGCATTCTTGTCTTTCTATAGATGAGAAAACTGAGTCAGAGATATGAAATAGCACTCCCAAATCACATGATTAGTGCATGACAAATCTATGATTGTGACCCAGGTCTTCTTTGGAATCTGATGTTCTTTACATTCATTTATTCAGCTATCACATATTAAGCATGCAATATGTATAAGATACTGTGCTGGGAACTGGAAATACAAAAACAAAATTTAAAACAGTCCCTGTCCTTATGAGCAATATACTTTTACTGCATCAAAAAAAAAGAAAGAAAGAAATGCTTATGTCAATGATAGCAAGTTAGGCAGTAGGAGAGCTTAGTGTGGATGAATGAATGTAGTTATTAAGCACTGTAATGGTAATGGTAATTTGAAGATCTTACCTGCTCATTAATAGACCTAAGGGAATTTGAAGACTTACCCTGATTTGAAGATCTTCCCTGTCCCCTAACAGGCCAAATGTAATTACATGGAACCTGTGGTAGGAGGAATTTGCTAAAGGATGGAACAGAGACCACAGGAAACTGGGAGTCAGAGCAGCTACAAGGTGGGAGAGAGAGGACGGCAGGCAAACAGACAGATGGCTTGTGAGTGTTGGTTTGTGGGAAGGCTAAATGATGGTATGACTGTTGCATTGTGGTGTATTAACTTCTATTGTTGCTATGATGAATTCATTTTCCTAGTGTTGGGATTGGTTTTCTGGTGTCTGAATAAATGTTTTGCCTCTGTCTTATATATATGGAGAGTCTGTTATATTTTGTGATTGAGAACTATGACGGAATATTTATAGTCATTGGCACTGTGAATATTGCATTGATGCTACAAGCATTTACTTTGTGCTAGGTGCTAAAAATACAAATAGAAAAGTAAGACAGTCTCTGCTCTCAGGGAACTCACTTTCTAATATGGAAGACAGCACATATGGAAAGTTTCAGCTGAATGTCAGATGGAATGGTCCCATGGTCCCTAGGGTAGATATTTTGAAAATACAACATTTTTAAAAGATTTTTTTTTTGGTCAATAAGACCAGGACTTTCCCTAAGCAAAACAATGAATTAGGTAACTTTTGTCTTTAAAGAATGAATGAGTGGCAATGATAGAAAAGACTATCTTTCCACCTTATGTCTGGTGCTGGAAATGCCTCTAACAAGAGATGAAGTCTTTCATTCCACAATTAGAGGTGAAGTTCTACAATCTATATAACATTTGGAGTCAACATCACAATGAATGAAGTTTATGTTAAGATATAAATATCTGATAAGTCCTTATAATAGGTTTTGAAGAAGGGAGAGAATAGAGGACATAGCCCTGCTAGACAGGGGTATAGATGAATGCATGCAAGCATGCATGCATGCATGAATACATATTTATTAAATGTTTACTATGCAGTAAGCACTATAAAAAATTCTAGGGACATGAACAGCAAAGTGAGGTAATTCTTGCTTTAAAAGAGCTCTAATGGAGGTTATGACTTAAGCTGCAAGGCTTAATGGGGGTAAATATAAGTTAAGCTGAAAGACTAATACAGATGGCAAGGCCCAGGGTTCCTTAAGGTACAGAGGCATTTCAAATGATATTGTACCAGGTTCTGGAGGGTATAGTGATGGGGCTGATGGTAAGGCCTAGAGAATCTTTGGATGCAGTATCAGGGTAGCTGGAAAGGCCAGCTAAGACAAAAAATAAATAAATGAAAATGAGTAAGCAAAGGAGAAAGAACCCAAGCATAGATAGTCACTATGGGGATAAGAGAAGATCTGGGTTCATATTCAGAGGAAGATAATGGAGCTAAAAAAGCCACTCCTTTTTAAATGAGAAGTGTCAAATGGTCCCAAGCAAAAAAGAGTTCTTGAAAGAACTTAAAAAGGACTTTGAAAATAAAATAAGAGAGAGATCAAGATAAAATTAGAAGAAAAATAAGAGCAATCCAAGGAATCAAGAAAGTTCTGAAAAGAAAGTCAACCAACTGGAAATAGAGAATGAAAACTTTAAGGCAGAAAATATTTCTTTGAAGACTAGAATTGGCTAAGGGAGACTAATCTGAGATAATTTTTTTAAAAAGGATCTTGATATAGTAATAAAAGAAATTACCAAGAAAATTGCCCTGAAGTTCTAGAACCAGAAGGCAAAACAGAAATAGGAAAAAAAAATCCACTGATCACCACCTAAAAGAGATCACAGGAGGAAAACTTACAGGAATATCATAGCCAAGTTTCAAAAGTCCCAGGTTAAAGAGAAAATATTGGAAGCCACAAAAAAAAAAAACAATTTAAATATCATGGAATTACAATAAGGATTACACAAGACCTAGAAACTACGATGTTGATAGATGTAGGTCTTGGAATATTATATTCCAGAGAGCAAAAGAACTGAGGTTATGAGCAATGGTAACTTACCCAGCAAAGCTAAGTATAATCCTGAATGGGGATAAAAAAATGGACATTTAAGAAACTCAAAGACTTTCAAATTTTTGTGACAAAACCCTCAGAATTTAAAGGAAAATTTGACACATAACATCCAGGAGAAATATAAGGTAAATAATAAAGACCAATTATAAGATTCAATAAGGTCAAATTGTTTACTTCGTATACGTAAAAATATGGGCAGTACTATTGTGATTGTCATCATTATTTGGGTAGTTTGAAAGAAAGGGTGGGCTGAGCTGAGTATGATGGGGGTGATTCTAAAAAAAGAAAACTGGGGGGGGGGTGGAGTCAAGATGGTGGAGTAGAAGCACTACCTCTGAGTGGCTCCAGCTTCCACCTTCCCCACTCAATGTAAAAAGGGGATTCTGAACAAACTTTGGAGTTGCAGAACCCACAAAATGACACAGAGAAGCTAACCTCCCGCTGAGGACAGCCCAGTAGGCTGGCAGGAATCAGCCAGCAAAGCGTTCTGGGAGTGGAGCCCAGACCTGCATGAGGCCGAGATTTAGCCCCAGGGCGGGTCTGTCCAGCCCCCGGCAGGAGGGACTCCAGATCAGCAGCAGCTGTGGCCCTTTCCAGATTTATCAACACATAGATGCTAAGGACAAAGTAAGAGGTCAATGCAGTCTGGACTTTGGGACCCAGTAAGTGGGAGTGGGTAGGCTTTGCCCCCAGGGTGAGGAGCTGCTGAGAAGCCGACATAGCAGCCAGCACCACATGGCAGCTTCAGCTCCTGGCCTGCAGAGTGTAGGGGGACCAAGAGACTAGTCTGAGGGGTAATCGCTCTTGCTTTAACCTGATTGGATCTGTATTGCAGTCTAGGGTGGAGGTCCTGGGGTGTGTGTTCAGCTTACCAGAGCATGTGGAGGCTACAGAGAGGGCACCCATCGAATGCCTCCAGCAGCTGAGAAAACCCCAGCATTTGGGACGAAAGCTCCCCTGTCTGGTGGCAGAGTCCTACTGTGGCAAAAAGCCCAGGGGTCAAGTGATTGAGGGGTGACAAGACCAGGAAAAGGAAACAAAGCAGACAGAAGATTCCAACATTAGACTCCTATTTTGGGGACAAAAAGGAGCAAAGCATGGAACAGGAGGAAGAAAGTGAAGTCAGAACTCCTGAACCAAAAGCTTCCAAGAATAATACAAGCTGGTTACAGGCCATAGAGGACCTTAAGAAGCATGTAAGAAATGTGGAGGAAAAATTGGGAAGAGAAATGAGAATGATGCAAGAAAATTACAAAATGAGAGTCAACAGCCTGACTGAGGAAAATAACACCTTAAAAAACAGACTAACTCAAATGGCAAAAGAGGCTCAAAAAGGCAATGAAGAGAAGAATGCCTTAAAAAGCTCAATTTGCCAGATGGAAAAAGAATCTCAAAAGTTCACTGAAGAGAATCATTCCTTCAGAATTAGACTGGATCAAATGGAAGCTAATGACTTTATGAGAAATCAAGATGCTGTTAAACAGATCCAAACAAATGAAAGAATAGAAGGCAATGTGAAATATCTCATTGGAAAAACCACTGACCTGGAAAACAGATCCAGGAGAGATAATTTAAAAATTACTGGACTACCTGAAAGCCATAATCAAAGTAAGTACCTAGAAATCATTCTCCAGGAAGTTCTCAAAGAAAACTGCCCTGATGTTTTAGAACCAGAGGGCAAAATAGAGGTTGAAAGAATCCACTGATCACCTCCTGAAAAAGATCCCAAAAAGAAAACTCCTAGGAATATTATAGCCAGGTTCCAGAATTCCCAGATTAAGGAGAGAATATTACAAGCACCCAGGAAGAAACAATTTGAATATTGTGGAAACATAATCAGGATAACCCAGGATCTGGCAGCTTCTACATTGAGGGATTGAAGGGCTTGGAATATGATATTCTGGAGGCCAAAAGAGCTGGGATTAAAACCAAGAATCACCTACCCAGCAAAACTGAGTATCATGTTTCAGAGGGAAATATGGTCATTCAGTGGAATAGAGGACTTTCAAGCATTCTTGATGAAAAAACCAGAGTTGAATAGAAAATTTGACATTCAGATACAAGAAGCAAGAGAAGCTTGAGAAGGTAAACAGGGAAAAGAAATCATAAGGAACTTATCAAAGTTGAACTATTAATATTCCTACATGGAAAAACAATAATTGTAACTGATGAAACTTTTGTCAGTATGAAAATAGTTGAAGGGAATAGAAATATATATATATATATATATATGTCTATCTATGAGGGTATATGGGCATATGAATACATATGTGAATGTGTGTATATATGTTTACAGGTATACATAGATAGAGGGCACAGGACCAATTTAATAGGAAGGGATGATACTTAAAAGGTGAAATTAAGAGGTGAGAGAGGAATATAATGAGAGGAGATGGGGAGAGACCGAATGGGGCAAACTATCTGATATAGAAGAGGCAAGGGAAAATGGTTACAATGGAGGGGAAGAATAGGAAGGCAAAAGGGAACAAGTCAACCTTATTCTCATTGAATTTGGCTCCGGGAGGGAATGAAATACATACTAAATAGTGTATCTCACCCTACAGAAGAGTAGGGGGGAAGGGGACAAGAGGGGGGATGATGGAAAGGAGGGCAGGCTGGGGGAGAGGGAAGTTGGAAGCATCCACTTTTGAAAAGGGACGGGATCAAAGTAGAGAATAGAACAAGTGGGAGGTGGGTTTGGAGGGGGGAAATATAGTCAGTCTTTTACAACATATCTACTATGTTATTGTTTTGCATTAGCTACACATGTACAATCTATACTGAACTGCTTATCTTCCCAGTAAGAGTGGGTGACAAGGGAGGAAGGGAATGAATCTGGAATTCAAAATTTTAAAATCAAATGTGTAAATATATATACATATTATATATACTATTATTAATATTATTGTAAATGCAATTGAGAAATAAGATATACAGGCACTGGGGCGTAGAGATCCACTATGCCCTACTGGAAAAGTCAAAAGGGGTATGGGAAAAAATATGGGAGAGAACAGAATGGAGGAGGGGATATCTTGTGGGACTGCTATTTTGGGGCAGTGGGTAGGGGAAAAACGGGGAGAAAATTTGTAACTCAAAATCTGATGGAAATGAATGATGTAAATCAGAAGTTAATAAAGCATTTAAAAATATATATATATATATACATATAAAGAAATTGTTTAGAAGGAAACTTAAAATAGTTAATTTGCAAGTTTAATTCCATGAGGATCACAAAGACTAAGGAAGGAATAAATAAATACAGGAATCAAAGGCTAAAAGTTTTAAAAGGAAAGAAAGGGGGAGAATTAATGAAGAAAATTAAGTAAAGAAATCATTTATAGAAAAAGGTGCAAAAAAAACTAACAAAAGAAAATGGAGAAGAGAAGGATTTTAATTAGCTGCTTAACACAGAGAGAAAATAGTAGAAGTGTTAGATTACCAGATAAAAAGGAGAAAGAAAAAAAGAATTACTAAGTTAAATTAAACCCTAAAGCAAGGGAAAAAGATGACAAATGGAAGGAGGTGCTTGATGATGATGTTGATGAGAGAGACCCACCCTATGGAAATAGGGCTGCCTTGAAGTAGATTAATCAAAAGAAATAAAGAAACAAGAACTATCCTGGTAGAGTATAGGAACAAAAATATGCTAATTTGAAAAATATAAATAAATATATATATACATGTTTGTGTATATACATGTATATATTAGAGACAAATATAGTAGAATAAAAAATAAAACTGTAGGGAGAGATAAAAAGGAGTAATTATCTCATACAAATGAGGCATAAAAGGAAAAACTGATACAGAAGAAGCTAGTAGGGGGGAGGGCAGGTAATGCTGGAACCTTACTTTCATTACAAATGGGCTAAAAATAGAACATATATATCTAGAAGGGCATTAAAAATCTCCACATTCAGAAAGAAATAAGAGGGCAAGGGGATGTGTTGGTGTTAAGGGAGGTACTCAGAAGATGGGTAGGTTAAGGAATAGGAGGGCAAGGGAGCAGGTATAAATAAAGCAGAGGAGTAAGGGGGGTAGGGTAAACAGGGTGAAAAGGACAATGAGGAAAAATAGGAAGGAGGAAAATAATAAGTAATTTTAGCTTAGAATGTGATTTTGGGATGAATTTGCCTATAAAATGAAAATAGCAGATTAAAATTTTGAATTCAGCAATATGTTGGGTTCAGGAAACATAAAAATGAGAGATGCACACAAAGATAAAATAAAGGGCAGGAGTAGAATTTAGCATGTAAAAAAAGCAGGGATAATAATCATGATCTCAGAGTTAATGTTAAAATAGATTTATTCAAAAGTGAAAAATATAGAAACTCCACTGTGTCAGCAATATTATTCCATATTGTTTTAGATCATTTCAAAACAGACACAGGAACTATATGAACATAAACATAAAACACTTTTTATACAAATGAATTCAGATCTAAATAATTGAAGTAATATTTAGTGTTCATGGGTAAAGTCAATATAATTTTTAAAATGAGTTTTACATAACTAATCTATTTGTTTAATGTTATTCCAATTAAAGTACTAAAAAAATTTTAATAAGTTAGAAAAATAACAAGTCTATTTGGAAGAACAAAAGGTCAGTAACTTCAAAGAAATTAGGGGGAAAAGATATAAAGAAAGTAGATTCGAAAGTATCAGACTTTAAACTATATTACAAGCTGGGAGCATTATTGAAATTCAAAAAGGATAATGTTGATTGTTTTAAATTAAAATTTTCTTGCATAAATAAAACCTATGTAGCCAAGAACAAATGGAATGTAGAAAATTGGCGGGGGGGGGGACTTTCATAAACAATCTCTCAGGATATGATTGGGTTGGAATATTGTTGTGGTGCAGGAAATGATAAGCTGATTAATTTAGAAAAACTTGTAAAGACTTGGACATGAAGGAACATGTAATCCACCTTCAAAGAAACAGATGGTAGGAGGAAAGAAGTATAGTATGGTCCTATATATATGTGTATGAGTGTATATGTGTATATATGTTTATGTCTATAGACATCCATGTATGTCTATATCTATCTATCTATCTATGCTTAATTGTAGCCTTCTTTAGATTACGGGGTGGGGGAGAAGGGAAAAAATAAAGTAAAAAGTGCACAGCAGAGAACAAAAGAAAACCAACAAGGCAGTAAAGAAAAGCTGGGCAGTTTTGAAAACAATGTGTAGTATTTATATAGGTTTTCTTGAAATGGAAATTTATTGTTTTATATTGAATCCTCTTTTATGGTCTGCTGTATATATAGCAAAAGTTTTTCTTTTCTCATTTTGTATTTAAATTTAAAATTACAAAATTTATTAAAAAAACCCAAAACCTATTATAAGGACTTTGTTGTTTTCAGTTGTATCTGACTCTTCATGACCACATTTGGGATTTTCTTGACAGATATTGAGATGGTTTGCAATTTCCTTCTCTAGCTCATTTTATCAGTTATTTACTTCTTAGCATAAACTTCATTCATAGTGATACTGCCCCCAAAGTTATACAAATTGTAAAACCTTACCTCTATTTGAGAAATGGCAGCTCCCTCCCCCCCCCCACCTTTTTGGTGGCATTTCTAGCACCAGATATCAGGTAGGGGAGATATTCTTTTTGTAGGCTTACTTCACAATACTCCTAAAAGGTGGTCACCTATTCCTAGGTCTCAAGTCAGCCTTGTAGAATAACAGCATTGGCAGACTTCTAAAAGAGCTTATTTTTGTACTCCAAAGATAGTTTTAATAGTATTCAACAGGGAAAACCTCAGGATTCTTTCCTAATTTAGTTTTTGGAATTAAAGATAAAGTACCCTACTTAATTGTGACCATTTCAAAGTGCAGTGAAATATAATTTCATAAGGAAATAATTTCCAGTATTTTAGGAATGCTAGTATGGCTTTAAGGTAATTTTTTAAAAAACTACTTCTATTAGCTAATGTTCCCTTACATGAATCACTCTAGTTAAATCAGAATCCTGGAATCATAGATGGTATTAGCTTATAAAAATCTGAAACATGAAATTCCCCAATAAGAGCATAATAAAATCTAGATCCAGAAGGGACTGCAGAGATTACCTAATCCAACCTCCTCATTTTATAGATGAGGTACTTGAGGCAAAGGGAGGCTGATTTGCCCAAGACAGACACTGCCGTTCAAGGTAACCAGTGACTTTTTTTGTAGGCTAGTTTTTTTTACTAATATTTAATTTTTTCTCTGTCCCCTGAACATATTTTATGCTAAGTTCCAAGTCTTTGCTGCTACCTTGATGACCTAACCTAGCCTATTCTCCTTCTATTCAAATCTTACCTATTCTTTAAGACCCAGTTCAATTTCCACCTCCTCCACAAAGCCTTCCAAGGCTATTGTCAACCCAAAGAAATACTTCCCTCCTTCAGACTCCTCCCCACCTCCTGCCCCCCAGTATTAATTGTTTTTCACCTGTCATTTGATACTAACATACCTACTTGAACTGTACTTCTTTTCCCACATGTACAGTGTGTCTTATCTCTCTAGTTAATGTATTTGCATCCCTCACAAGTCTGGTATGAGATTTTACACGTTGTAGGTACTAAATAAATATTTATGGATGTTGATAAGGATAATTTTGTATTGTTTTGAGATACATTGATTTACCTTATGCTGTAGCACAGGGTATATAAATTATCCTGAAATTAAGTTGCCTGAATCTGAAACTATAAAAATTCCAACTTTTGATTTTTAAGTCTACCCTTACTAAAATGATGTTAGAAGCTTTGGGAAGGAACCCAGACCTGCTAACTTTTTTTTTTTTTTGTGGATCTGTGATTTCATTTCTCTAGGGAACTCCCTCCACCAATGCAGATGGGCAATTGTTCTTCAACTTATGATCTTAGAGAGTTATTTGGGGGAGAGGGTGTTGCATATTGAGAGGTTAAGGGACTTACTCTCAATCAATATGTGTCAAAGAAGTGATTTGAACCCAGGCAGTACTGTTTTAGACACTATTAGACCAGGCTGACTCTCATTAACTTATTAACAGCTGCTTAAACAGCAAGCTGGGGAAATCTCTACAAGCTATTGGCAACAGCTGCTGAAAAGTAGTAAGGTATCCTATCTTTTTTTAAACTAAATTTTATGTTTATTTTTAGTTTACATCATTCATTTCCATAACATTTTGAGTTACAAATTTTCTTCCCATTTTCCCCTACCCACCACCTCAAAACAGCGATCCCACTGAATATCCCCTCCCCCAATCTGCTTTTTCCCATATCTTCCCCCATCCCCCCTCTGACTTTCCAGTAGGGCATGGTGGATCTCTATGCCCCAGTGCCTGTATATCTTATTTCCCAGTTACATGTAAAATATTAATAATAATATATATTTAAACATTTGATTTTAAAACTTTGAATTCCAGATTCTTTCCCTTCCTCCCTTGTCACCCACTCTTACTGGGAAGATAAACAATCAATACAGGTTGTACATGTGTAGTTATGCAAAACATTTCCATAGTGGATATATTATAGTAAAAGACTGACTATATTTCCCTCCATCCTATCCCTCCTCCCACTTGTTCTATTCTCTACTTTGATCCCATCCCTTTTCAAAAGTGGATACTTCCAACTACCCTCCCCCACAGCCTGCCCCTCCCTTCCATCATCTTCCCTCTAATCCCCTTCCCCCCTACTCTCCTGTCGGGTCAGATACCCTATTTAGCATGTATGTCATTCCCTCCCTAGGCCAAATTCAATAAGAATAAGGTTAACCCATTCCCTTTTGCCTTCCTGTTCTTCCCCTCCATTATATAGTTTTCCCTTGCTTCTTCTATATGAGATAATTTACCCCATTCTGTCTCTCCCCATCTCCTCTCATTATATTCCTCTCTCACCTCTTAATTTCATAAGGTACCCTATCTTAGCAGCCAGTTGAACCAGCTTGTTTTTATTCATCACAAAATGTTGATTTATATGCCACAATACATACAATCAGTGATATATAGGATACTCTAGGGACAAGCTCTTAGTTCATCTTTCTCTATTAATAAGACCTTGAAGAACTGAATAAGAGGAATGCATTCTTACTTTTTTATGAACAGGAAAAATCATGTTTGGACTTCCTCTCACAAAATGAAAACTAAGCCACACACCTCACATCCCATGATTCTTTAGAGTCCCTGGAGTTCAACACCCATAAAATTGTTGCTCTGGGGGCTAGAATTCTTTTGAAGTTGCTGTGCACAGAACCATCTGACAAGGGCACTTAATAAGCACTTCTGAGTGATGCTACCACTATTATTAACACAAGCAGGAGAAATTCCAGTGGATTTCCATTCATATCACTGCATGTACCAAAGATGTTGATGAAATTGTATTATAAAGTCCACATCTTAGGATTATCCCTTGAAGAAACTTTATCCCTGAAACACTTGCAAATTGCACATTTGATATACAGTATACAGGAGCTTCTAATATCCTATCTGTGAGAAAAATTTACTATTTCTCCTTGGGAAAAAATTATTTGCAACCGTTTGAGAGAGAGAGAGAGAGAGAGAGAGAGAGAGAGAGAGAGAGAGACTTAAAAGGGAACACAGAGTGAGAATGGATAAAGCTAAATGCCCTTGGTCAAAAAAAGAACCCAGTGGTGATGCTTTATAAAGGTAACAGAAATTTAACAAGCCTGATTGCTAAAACAGTTGTGTAAGGCACTCTCAAACATTTGGCTGAGGAAATTCTTTTAAAAATAAACCATATAGGTCACATAGTGCTAATAAAATATGTTGATGAATCTTGGAGTAGTGCCCTGATTATCTCTCCATGGGGAATGAAGAACTCATTAACATGAGCTCCATGTCACTCTCCCCTGCCCTGTTCCTGGAGCATTCTCCAGACTGGCTTGGTATAAAAGGGGAGAAAGAAAATTTATGTAGTTGGCCAAGTTTCTAATGAATAGCTCATCTAAACACGAAGATTAGCCTTACATGACATGAAAAGACTTCTATCCTTTGGAATCTGAGGCTCAGAGAAATGAAATGAGTTGCTCAAGGTCATACAACTAGAAAGTAGGAGATTTAGGAATTAACCTTAGGTTTTCTGATTGCAAATTCAAGGTAGGGACTTAAACTTAGGTTATCTGATTGCAAATCCAAGGCAGTTTTCACCATGTCACACTCCTCCCCCATCAAATTCCATCCTTCCCCCCATCCCACCCCCAGGAAATTGATACTGGTTAGGGGTGGGAGGACAGAGGTAAAGAAACTTCTTAGTGAAAAAACCTTTTTGTTGCCTAATGTGTATGGTATCTAAATGTATACAAAGGTCTTGTGGGTGGCAAGGGCAGATATGATTTATCTCACTTTTTTGAAGAGTAGAAATAGCAAAATAGGCAGCTAGGTGGTGTAATGGATAGAGTTCTGGGCCTGGAGACAAGAAGACTCTTCTTCCTAAGTTCAGATCAGGCCTCAGACACCTAGTAACTGTGCGATCCTCACTGTTTGCCTCAGTTTCCTCGTCTGTAAAATGAGCTGGAAAAGAAAATGGCAAACCATTCTAGTATCTCTCCCAAATAGAGTCATGAAGAGTTGAATACAACTGAAAAATGACTGAACAACAACAATGGCTGAATAAGTTGTAGTATATGAATGTGGTGGAGTCTTACTGTGTTGTAAGATTTCAAAAAGACATGGAAAGATTTATATGAACTAATATAGAGTAGAGTTAGCAGAAATGGAACAATATATGCAATAATGGCAATATTAAAAATGAACAATTTTTAGGACATTTAAAAACTGACGAAGAATGAAATAAGCAAAAGCATGACATAAATATCTGTGAATACAACTACTGAGAGAATTTATTTTACCTGACTATATTTGTTGTAAGAAAATTGCTTTTTTTTCCTTTTCCCTTTCTTCTAATGGGTCAGGGATCAGAGGAAGAGAAAATAGATCTCTTTTTTTTTTTAATAAAGAGGTATAGGGGCTACTACAAATATGGAATGTCATACATTTTCTGAGGAGTTCACTGTATTATTAGTTTTTCTTAACTATTTTACTTTGTTACAAGAGATCTCTCACAAAGTGAGAGAAATATATAAATTAATAAAATGTAAGAACAAAACGCATCAGTAAAACTTCTTTTAAAAAATAGGAAATGGGTCACGCCAATGTATCCACAGCCACCATGCTATTGGCGGGTTAGATGTAGACTAGGTCTTTACTTATTTTTAGTTTATTTACTGTTCCCTAAACATGTTTTATGCTTTCCTAGTTTCAAGTCCTAGGATGAGCAATCTTTTTTTTCTCTTCAGCTACCTCAAAGAGGGGTATTAGATTAGATTACATCTATCCACTACCCCTCAAATATCTTTAGTCTAAGGATATGAATACTGTTTTCTTGATAGCACTCAAGGGGGAGGGTAGTTCTTAACTTAAACTTGCCAACTTGGCCCCTTCCTGCCAAACACAGATTACACAAAAGAATATTATCAATAGCTAGCAACCCTTTTAATCATAGAAAGCATAGAATTGGAAAAATTATCCAGATCAGAATATACCAAAGAAAATATAGGAGTGAATAAGTTTTTTAGCTGGGAATGAGCTAAGGTCTCAGTTCAACTAAGAAAGAGGGAACAATCTCATTGAAGAGGAATCTGTTCTCAGAAGTCTCTAGTGGCAAAAACTAAAAGTCAAAGGAGATGATGGGAGTTTAGTCCCCTACACACGTGTGCTCTAGACGGCCATTCATAAGTCTAAGGTTCTACTCTCTATCACTGTATCTCTCTTGAAGTTTTCTCTCAAACTGTGATCTAAAAATTGAAGTCCCTTCTGCACTCATACATACAGTGGCTAGGCTCAGCATTCTCTCAGTCAATCAGGGGTTATATCTTCTTCTTCATACACAGTCCAGGTCCCAAGGCCATCCCCAAGGAAAATTGCTAGACTTGGGCAGGGTTACACAAATGACAAATAGCAGTGAGGTAATTAAGAGTACTTACTATTGGATATCTTGTGTGTTATTTTATATCTAATTAACTTTTTATAAAAGATAAAAGTACACTGGCAATAACAAATATATTGCTTTATAACCTCTTAATAATAACAGTTTCTTTACTGCTTTTTGTTATTAGTGTAAGCTTGTGGTCATTAAAAGCACAATATAATTTACCAAAAACAATCCAGTCTATTCTCTTCCTCTTTAATTCTGAGTTTACTTTATTATCCATCCACAGTGTCTATCTAAAATATAGATAACTAAAGAAATACCTCTGGGTTGTCTACCTAATTGCATATCAAGGACTGCAACATGAGTAATACACCTACAAATAATAATAATGAATACCTCATATTTCTTTAATACTTTTAACTCTTCAAAGCACTTATTTTCACATGTTTTATTTTACTCTAGCTGTTTATAGTAGACAAGACAGGTGTCCTAGTCACAATTAGATGTCTAACACAGAGCCTAATGATTCAAACAATCCATTTAATAAAATGATGTTGAAGATCTGGGGGTAGATAGGTGGTGAAGTGAATAAAACACCGGTCCTGGAGTCAGGAGGACCTGAGTTCAAATCCAGTCTCAGACACTTAACACTTACTAGCCAAGTGACCTTGGGCAAGTCTCTTAACCCCAATTGCCTTGTCTTCCCCCCCTCCAAAAAGAAAAAAAAAATTAAAATACCTTCAGTTAAAAGCAATTCCTAGGGTGGTTATAAAGCAGACCAGGAAGATAAAAGCTGATTAAGAAGTCACCAGCAAGACAGGAATGAATGGAAGGAAGGAAGGAAGGAAGGAAGGAAGGAAGGAAGGAAGGAAGGA
>NW_027186296.1:84591536-84733617 GCF_028583685.1 Petaurus breviceps papuanus
AGGAAGGAAGGAAGGAAGGAAGGAAGGAAGGAAGGAAGGAAGGAAGGGAGGGAGGGAGGGAGGGAGGAAGGAAGGAAGGAAGGAAGGAAGAAAGGAAGGAAGGAAGGACTTTCTGGGATGTTGAGAGTGAATACAAGTATGGTAGTCAAAAGTCCTGGGTTCTAGTCATTCCCTATGGTTTGGCTTCTGAAGTAGCATGGAGATTTATGTAGGCAAGTCAAGTATCATGACTCAGATTACCTTTCTTACCACAGGACTATACTATTAAAGGGAGACTGAGAATCATTGTTAATCTGGAAATATCAATAATTCAAGCAAAAAGCAACCGCCAAAAACTCTGCCTCCATTTTGTGACATTTAGAAAGTTTGAGATAGTTTCTGGGTAATAATTTTATTAATAATGCTAGCATGTTACCAATAAAATGCCAAAGGCAAATCATGACAGTGGATTCATGGTTCATATGCCCTTAGAAAAGTGGGTTTTCCTGAGGATGGCAATCAACTTTGATTGGTTAACAATTAATGAGAGAGAGAATATTACAATGAGAAGTGGGCCTATTCTAATGAGGGGCTGAGGGAAAATGTAAGTTTGATTATATGATTTATTTCTAAATTGTCTAGCCTTGGACAATCTAAACAAAGAATATATCACCACCCATACCTGTGTAGAACATAATGGGCTTTACCACATGGGTGGGGTCTGAACAAAATTGAGGAGAAAGTTAATTTAATCTCATTATCAGCAATGTCCTTCAGAGACTGAGCCTTGAAATGAGAATTTTAGAAAAAAGGAAGAATTCTGGATCTCCCCAAATCATTGGTTATTAATACAATTTCTCTCAATTTACTACATATTTTGGTTTTAATTCCTTTTTTTTTTTTTTTTGCTTTTTTGGAGGGGAATTGGGGTTAAGTGACTTGCCCAAAGTCACACGGCTAGTAATTGTGTCAAGTGTCTGAGGCCGAATTTGAACTCAGGTCCTCCTGACTCCAGGGCCAGTGCTCTATTCACTGTACCATCTAGCTGCCCCCATATTTTGGATAAAAGCATTTTTATTCATTCATTCAAGAACACATTTAAGAAGTACGTATTAAGTATCTACCACATGCAATGAAGAATACAAAGCTATATTAGATACAGTCACTCTCCTATATCATATAAGACTCGTTTGTTTTTTATCCAGAACGATCCATATATTTGCCATATATTTCTTTATATGGAAGTTATCACATAGGAAGGTAGTTAGAAAAAACACAATGTGGGTAGAAGATAAATAAAAACACATAAAGGGAACTAAGAAATTAATTTCATTTGGTTCTCTTCCTACATGAGGAAGTTAACATTAAAATGATAAACTGTCCTGTCAGATACAAATTATATCCTGTTTAATATAAAATATAGTCTAGATTGTAAACCAAGTTCTCTTGAAATTGGAGACTAATAGTTGGGGACTATTGACTATAAGACCAACATCAGCTTCCTCATCAGGTATACAACTTAAGCAGAATCATAACCTAAGGAAAAATATTCATGTCTAATCCAAAGCTCTCAACTTTCCAAGAGGCAGCTATAAAGGTGAAAATTAAACCTCTGCCATGTTTACTCTTAAATGGCTCCCAAATTAACTTTCTCTTAGCAGGTGTGTCTGAATACCCAAACTAAAAGAAATCTTAGCACCATGGCGACTTAATGAAACCAAATGACTTAGACAAAGAGTTTAGGATCTTGAAATTAAAGCTCAAGATGGTGAAGGTTTGGCTAGTTAGTATATCTAACTCAAGTGTCAGGAAGAGAGACACAAAATTGTCCATGGCACTACTTTTTTTTTTTTAAAGCATGCAGCTGTCATATTTCATTAAAAAAAAATTTCTCCTCCATATAAAACCTTCCCTCCTATCCCCCAACTTGGATAAATCCTAATAGCAAATTTAGTTTATGCATTTTTCCCAATGTTTGCCTTTTATTCTCCAAATGTGCAGTGAATGGTTGAATGTAACTTTAACTTTTTGCTACATCTCTAAAGATACTTCAGTTATTAATTATTCAATATTATAGATATCTATGTTAGATTAGTATTCTTATTAATAGAGGTGGACTCTGATTTAAGAAAGTTTTCTATAATAAAATGCCAAATTCTAAAGTAGTTAAATTAGGTTGATGATTATATGCTTAAGAAAATGCTTCCATATTTAATGAAAGGATTAATCTGTAAATGGTGAGTTCCTCTGGTACCCATAAAATAAGATTGAAATTTCATGCATGTATATGTATATATGTATGTGTTTGGACAAATGGAGTAGAGGAGATAAAGGGATTGGGCAATGGAGACCACAAACAGCTTTGGGCTGGATGCACCTACATAAAGCAACTAAGATACATCATTTAGAATCATAATATAAGAGAGTTCCCTAGCAATCTGATAAGCTTACCAGATTTTTTTGATTTTCCATATCTTCTCTCCTGTTAGAGAGTACAAAACCTTTGATTCTCCATACCTCCTCCCTGTACAGGAAATTTGTTGTTTTTCAACTGTGTCAGATTCTTCGCGACCCCATAGAACACAGAACACCAGATGCCTTTATCCTTCACTGTCTCCCAAGCTCATGTGCATTATTTCCATGACACTCTATCTGTCCCCTTTTTCTTTCACCTTCAATCTTTCCCAGCATCAGGGTCTTTTACAATGAGTCTTGTTTTCTTATTATGTGGTCAAAGCTTAAGCTTTAACATTTGGCCTTTCAGAGAAAATCCTGAATTAATTTCTTCAAATATTGACTGATTTTATCTTCTTGCTGTCCAAGGGACTTTCAAAAGTCTTCTCTAGTACCACAATTTGAAAGTGTTGATTCTGTGCACTCAGCTTCCTTATAGTTCAACTCTAACAGACATATATTGATACTGGAAAAATCATAGATTTGACTATTTGGACCTTTGTTGGCAAAGCGATATCTCTGCTTTTTAGTATGCTGTCCAGATTTGACATAGTTTTCCTTCCAAGAAGCAAGTGTCTTAATTTCATGGCTGCAATCATTGTCTGAAGTGATCTTTGAGCCTGAGAACAGAAAATCTGACACTACTTCCATTTCTTCTCCCTCTGTTCGCCAGGAACCATCAAGAGGCTTCTATAATTTTTCTTCACTTTCTGTTATCAGAATAGAATAATTTACATATCTGAGATTGTTGATATTTCTCCTGGCAACCTTAATTCTAGCTTTTGATTCATCCAGCCTGGCATTATGGATGATATACTCTGCATATAAGTTAAATAAGGTAACAATATGCAGCCTTGTCATATTCCTTTTCTAATCTTAAACCAATCAGTTGTTTTGTGTTCATTTCTAACTGTTGTTTCTTGGCCTTCATACAGCTTCCTCAGAAGACAAGTAAGATGATTTAATACTCCCATCTCTTTGAGAACTTGCCACGTTTTGTTGTGATCCCCACAGTCAAAGGCTTTAGTGTAGTCAATGAAGCAGAAGTAGATATTATTCTAAAACTCCCTTGTTTTCTCCATAATCCAGTAAATGTTGGCAATTTGGTCTCTAGTTCATCTGCCTCTTCAAAAAACAGTCTACTTTTTTGGTAATTCTTAATTCACATTTTACTGAAGCCTAGCTTGCAAAATCTTAAGCATAACCTTGCTGGCATTCAAAATTAGTGCCACTGTTCAGTAATCTGAATATTCTTTGACCTTGCCCTTTAGGATTGGGATGTAAAATGATCTTTTCCAATCCAGTGGCCATTTGAATTTTCCAAATTTGCTAGCATATTGAGAGCAACGCTTTAACAGCATCATCTTTCAGGTTTTTAAATAACTCAAGTTGAAATTCTGTCACCTGAGATTCTGCGCCTTATTGTTAGCAATGCTTCCTAAGGCCCACTAGACTTCATTCTTCAGGTTGTCTGACTCTAGATCAGTTACCACACTATGGTGGTTTTCATTGATGTTAAGGTCTTTCTTGTATAGCTTTTCTGTATATTCTTACCATCCCTTCTTAATGTCTTCTATTTCTGTTAAATCCCTATCATTTTTTGTCTTTTTGTACAGGGTACAGACACGTCTTGTTATTACCTTTTTAGGAGGACAAAAGAAAATTCTTTATTTGGTCTCAGTAATGAAGGCTATTCCCTACAGAGAAGAATGTTTTGGTTTGGAGCTGTCCCTTGGAGTTTCCTACAGGAAAGGGATTTAGTGACTGAGGCTGACTCCAATAAGATCTTGGGACAATAGATTCTGTTGGAAGGAGTCATCTTTCGTGTTGACCTATAAAAGTGAGCTGAAGAATGTGTTCGGTTCCTTTTTGGCTTCTTTCCCAATTTTGCTTTTGTAAGTAAAAGATCCTGTGAGAATAGCAAGCTAAGAGTAAACCTAGTTCCTAGGATATCCTCCAATTAGGAGCCATCAATGACTACCTCAGAGCAGAAGCACATGAAAACAGAATTCCTGAGAGTGATCTTTCCTGACTCAAGAAATGGCATCAGCTTGGGGCATGTTGGAATATCATGGACCTACATGTGCTTGCCCATATGGACCTAAAGGGGAGTTCATGGAAAATGTCATTTTCGAAACTGTGTCTCTTTGTTAGAGAATTTCCTCGGTAGCACAATCCTATAATTTAGCCTTCTAGCTAAAGAAGAGAGATTCCTTGGACAATAACAGCCTTGAGGGTCAAGAAAAAATGACAAGTAAAAGAGTTCAAAGTACTGCCTTCTAGAGAGGGATAGGGAGTTGGTTTTTTTTTTTTTTTTACAATAAACTTCTTGAAAAGACATGAGTATCATCCTCTTGAGTGGGCCTTGCAGGTTGAGACCAGTAAGGGATTCCATGATGTGGGAGAGAGCAGAAGACCTGGACTTTCCTTCCCCTCACTGACTCCAGTTACTTGGGCAGAACAGAGAAGGGCCCAACAGCTCCAAAGTATGTTTGTCTTTGGGAGTGGGAGTCCAAACTGAGGGGTGTCACAGAAAACTTAAAAGTGACTGATTAATACCATAGGGAACAAGGGGATTCTTCAGAATGTCAGGATACTGCTTTGTCATCAATCTCAAGTTGTCTTTCTCAGAAGAGTCCAAATCAGGGGGTAGTATTGAGTCAGAAGGATTTTACAGTACTGCTAAAAAAAAAAAAAAAGGAAGACCTATTGAAGAAGGTGGAGAATTGTATTATTTGTTTGTAGGTTATTTTGTGTCTTCTATGTGTTTCCTACATTTATTTATGAGCTCCAGTGAGTCTTATGTATCTTCTGCATTTTCTATGGGGTGAAATAAGGGTTTTCTTGTATTTAATAGACATTTTTTCCATTGGATGCTTCTGTGGGAATTTAGGATGCTATTAACCACATTTATGTAAATTAATATGTAAACGATATTTGGAAATTTTCCCAGGAAAAAAGCCATGGTCAGATCAAACAAACCAAAGGGATGTTTAATATTTTTAGTATAGCACCCAAGATCAAATTCAGTCAATTTTAGCCCAGATCTTGGATAGCCATAGGTTATTATAAAATGATAGATTTTTGGATCTGTAATAGAAGGTAATCTATTACAACCCCTTCTTTTTATAAATGAGGAATCTGAAGATTCAAAGATAAAAATTACTTACCCAAGGTCACATAGATCATAAACAGTAGGTTGCACAGTATATCATGAGTAGAATCAGATTCAGAATCTGAAGTTCTACATTTTGATTTTAATCCCTCTATTCTTATCTTGTACCCATTCTTCTTCACTTACCATCTGAAAATTAGAAGTAATAAACCTGTCTTAGTAGAATGTTAAGGACAAAATTTAAAATACAAAATACAGACTCTAAAGGTCATTCTGAAAAAAAAATGTGCACACAACAGTTGCATATATCATCAAGCATACATTAACTGCCTTAATATAGCATCACCTTCACTTAAAACAAGTTAATATAGCTATGAGATCTTGGTTTACTTTAATTTTTAATATCTTTAGGATAGCTACAAAAATATAATCCATCAGTAGTTTTTAATCTAATTTCATTCTATACTGATATTACATATATCTTTCCATTGTTAATTCTATATGCTGTATGGTTGTAAAAACACTGCGTAGAAATTTAAATCTGTCAATAATATTTCCTACTATTGTCATTCATTCAATGTCTCAAGCTTACAAATGTGTGATAGGACTTATATCCATCACTGCCAAATACATGAATGGGAGTTTTATGACTCCATTCATGCACTTAATCTTCCATAGGTTCATTTTATGCATACATCATTATTGAGTAATGATAGGAAATTAAATATTGGCCTCAAATACACAGCAGTTGCAGGTCATGTGTCCTTATTATCTCACTCTGTCCTGTCGGTGTTTGAAATTAGCAGGGCTCTTAAAAACTAATGTTTTCAGTGTTTCATTGAGTCATACTAAATTTTAGCCTCAACCACTTTGTTAATTTTAACTTTGACCTCCTACAGCTGTATTGCTTTTCCCAGTCCAAAAAAAATCTCCACATCCACCCTTTCCACATCTTATGAAGAAATATTAGAGGGAAAAAAATAGTCATAGCTTTAAGACAGAACTCTCCTTTTCCCCAGTGAGCTCCAATGGTAACTGTAGAGCCTCTGCTAAGTAACACACTTTACTACAGGCAGTATTGGAGGAGTTGCTGCTGATGGTGCTGTTGCGACTAGCGCTGGAGCTGCAGTGTGTTCCTGTGCAGCACTGCAGAATCCACACCTAAAGAAGGAAAGACATACATACACACACGAACATACACAGTGGACATTACAGCCTTGAACGGAGGTTAGGTAAGCAGATCTTTAATTCCTTTCTCTAGTAAATTGTGTGAAGGGGGATGTTAATGCGAAAGACTGCTCAACAGACATATTTAAAATGGATTATGTGATCAGTCTCCCTTTTGGGGCTTATAGATTTGTCTAATAAAAAGTACCCTGTATTTTGAAGATTATTACATTGTAGCTGCAATAGGGGTACTTTTATGATATTCTTTTTTTTTTAAAGGCTGATCCTGTGGCATGCAAAGCTTTTCGTTTTTGCTTTTTAAATGCAAGAAAATTCCAAGCCCCTCCCAGTATTTCTCCCTTCTAACCACTGCAGATCTAAAATGAAATGTGCATGTTCCAAATCTTGGTATTTTAGAACAGACAGCACTAATCATTTTAAGGGTATTTACAATAATAATGGTGGTATGGTATATATATATATATGTATGTATATATACAGTATGTTTTAAGATGGAAAATTGTGGCAGAGTTAAACTCCTAAAGCCCTAGTCCACGGGAGTCAGAAAATGAGAAGGGTAAATGAATCATTTCTTGTGCCAAGACTAGCTTCATTTTCCACACTTCAAATGTTGGAAAGAAGAGGGTACTACATCTTAATTAGCACATTTTTAGAGGGAGGAGATGAAGTTGACGAAGGGGATGGTGCAAGATATTCGGGGAGAGAGGAATGAGGGACAGAACTGAAGTGAGGAATCTGTGCTGGAGAGGAGGGAAAGTGAATTGTCACCTTTCCTATGAGATCGAAGGGAGACAGTGGGAATGAAGTTTGCAGAGTATAAGTTCGGTGGATGTGACCCAGGAGGAATAAGAACAACCCGAAAAGAGCTAGGGAGGGGCGGGCCTCTTAGTGGGGCGTGGGAGACATCTATTTGTGCCTGTGGAGACATATACTTGTGAGGGACGTGCAAGTCTGGGGGTGTGCTAGACATGGTGTGCATCTATGGGAATTCTGTTACAAGGATAAGATTATGAAGAAAACGTGCCCTGCCTGAGGTGGC
This sequence comes from Petaurus breviceps papuanus, assembly GCF_028583685.1. Taxonomy (NCBI): domain Eukaryota; kingdom Metazoa; phylum Chordata; class Mammalia; order Diprotodontia; family Petauridae; genus Petaurus; species Petaurus breviceps. The sequence goes on from NW_027186296.1 coordinate 84,599,312, forward strand.
TGATCGAGTGTCACGTGTAGAGCCACACCCCTGAAATTACTTTATGGGACCACTACGAGGTTACAAAGTTTGGCTGACCCAAGGTGTGCTTTGAAAGGTGGCACTGCTGTCTCAGTTCACTTCCTTCCATGGGGGTGCAGGTAGCTTTTGTAACTTGCCCATTAGAGGAAAAGAGGGGCATCTCCGTAGCAGATAAATAAGCCCAGATGCTCCGCATCAGGCAGAGAAATGCACAGATTTGAAAATGGGGAGGCTGTCTCTGTCTCTGCTGTCTCTCTCTCCTGTGTGGGACGGAAGCCCCTAGCCTCAGATCCCGGGGGAGGACTGCAGAGACTGCCTCCACTGCGTGAGTCCACGCGCGTGGCCAGAATCTGGGAACGATGCCCGCTCACGCTCGCCAGGCAGCAGCGCCAGAGGGAGGGGGCGCAGTCAGGCTGGTGGAGCGAGGGCCCGGATGGGAGGGCTTTCGGTGCCTCAGTCCCCTCGCATTCAGATTGCCCCTGCGGTGGCCCTCCCAGAGGGGACTTGATGGCAGAGCATGCATCCTAGCCCTAAGAACAGGAGGGGGCGCCCAGGGCTGCTGCAACCTCTTCGGCCGGGCTCGTCCCCGCCCCCGCCCCCATCCCAGAGGCCGCCTCGGCCCCAAGGACTAGCAGGCGGACGCGCGCCCGACCAATGGGGAGGGGATAGGAAGGAGCGGAGGGGAGGAAAGAGGAGGGAAGGGGAGGGGGCTCCGCCGCGGCACACTCCCCCTCCCCGTCCAGAGCCCAGACGCAGGGAGGGGGCGGGGCCCGGGCAGCCCGAGGGGGCGGGGCCAGGCCGAGGGGGCGGGCGAACCGAGCCTTGGAGGCCGGTCCCGCCAGAGTGAGCTGTCCGTAACGGTCGCCTAGGAAAGGGGGTGAGAGGAGAGGAAGGGAGGGCTTTAAAAAAAAACAAACCCGCATAAGAAGGAGGAGGAGGAGGAGGAGCAGGGGAGGAGGAGGTGGCTGCGACCCAGGTGTCTCCGCTTCCTGGTGGAGAGGGATCCGCGCCCGGCGCGCGCTCGCTCGCTCCCCCAGCCCCTCCCCTCCCTCCTCTCCCCTCCCCGGGGGAGGGGCGGCGGCGGCGGCGGCGGCGGCAGCAGCAGCAGATCAGGCGGCTGCAGCCTCAGCAGCCCGGAGCCGAGGCGCGGGGAGGGAAGCACAAAGCCGGCTGCGCGTCCCGAGGTAATGCGGAGGGGAGCGCTGGAGGAGGAGGCGCCCTAGCCCCGCTTCCCGCGCCGCGGTTGGCTGGGGTGGGAGAGTGGCGGGGAAAGGGGGGGAATCTCTGCCAGGGGGTCGGGCCGCGAGCGAGGGGAGGGGGCGACGTGGACGGGGGCGAGCGCCGCTGAGCTGGCTTCCTATTGGTTGCCCCCTTACGGCCTCAGGTAAGCACCCCTCCCCTCAGGGGAAGAGGGGGCTGCTAATCCCTGGGAGTGAGAGAGTCTGCTGGGTCTGGCGCGAGCCCCAGAGCACCTGAACAGGGAGGGTGGAGGCCCCGACTGGTGGGAGGCTGCGTGTGCCTGCTGGGGAGGGGGTGGGAAGGGGATAACCTTCTGGCTGGTGCGTACTTCTGGTGGTGCCCCCCCCACGGTGGGGTGATCTTCCAAAGCCGATCAGCAGCTTTGGTGACAAATACTTGTTCCTCCTTGGGGTGGGTGGGGGGGTGCTCGAAGCTTTCTAGTTCCCCGGGCCTGGAGAAGACTCGAACCCCTCAAGTTCGTGTGGGTGGGGGCTGAGGCTTTAGGTAAGTAGATCAATTCCAGGCAAAAGGTGCTTTTCGAAAAGAAAATGAAGCAGGGTAGTGTGAGGGGAGAACGTTAAAGCCTTTCCCTCCTTTAACTTTCAACAGAGGTATTTCAAAGGAGAAAAAGCCCTGTCCCCCAGTCACCCAAAATTAGGCTGTGCTTTCTGCCCAGGATGACAAGGAAGAGGTCCCAGAAAATTTGATTTGCTTGTGTTCCTACGTATGGGTCATCTATTTGAAGTTAAGGTTTATAATCCAAAGCAAGGCTATGGGCAACTAGGGCAAGTTGGGCTCCTCCAGTGAAAATGTCCGGAATGACCTCAGGTGAGCTATGTTGGTGCAGAGATTTGGTTGCAAATAGGTCACCTTTGGGAAGTGCGTAAGTAAAATTACTCATTTCCAATCGAATTGCTGAAAATCGTCTAGGGTTAAGGGCTCTTCTCAGCACTGATGAAATAGAAAGTTTGAGGGAACGCTGCCCACCTGTGTACCTGCAAGGTCCATTACAGTGGGTGCAGTTGTTAACACTCTGTAATCATTTAAAATTAGTATTATAAAATAACTACATTTATTGATAGGTTCTTTAATGTTAGTGTAAGATTTCCCCCATTCAATTTCGAACTCGATTTGACTTGGGCCACCTTCTTGGGGAGCATTCTGATTTATGGGAAGAATAAATCTTTTTTAAGTGCTTTGCTCAATTCGAGTACTCTCTTGAAGATGAGGTGATGGCTTGGCAATCATTATCAGTTTATTCTTATTTGGAATTCAGTTTACTTTTATAGTTTTAGTAGAAACGTTTGGAACAAGTCTTGAACTGATAGAAAATTCAGTTTTCTTTGTTAAAGCAAGTGAATGTTTCATCGCGTGTAGTAGGGAAGGATAACCAGAGAGATCGGTTAATTACATTTTAAAAATTACAATTTTCAGCTTTCCGAAGATTTCATTTTGTTAACTAATAAGCAAATCATGATATAGAATTGAACCCACTGGACTGTGAAGCTGGACACATCTGACTTTGGGTCTTCTCTCACACTTCCTAGTCTAGTGACTAAAAGCAATTCCATCAGTTTTTTTATTTGTAAAAATGAGAATAGTTATACCTATATTACTTACCTTACCACTGTTGTAAAGATAAAATGAGACAATGTATTTAAATGATTTTCCAAATATTAAAACGTGTCACTTATTAAGCACAGCGCCTCACATGATGGTTTGCCTTTAATTTTTTTTTTAAGTGTGTGTTTTGAATGGAGGGGGGCAAGGGGGATCTCTTATTTCATCTGTATGGAAACTCCCTCCCGAAGGTCAGATTGAGTGCTAAACTAACTCTTATTAATTTTAGAGAGTAGCCTTGAGGCATTGATAGGTTAAGTAACTTTCCCTGGAGCTTTAGGACTTGAACCCAGACCTTCCTTACTCTAAGTCTGGCCTGTTATATTTTATGGTACTTTGTTGTCTAATGCACTCAGGTATCTAATACTGTTAGATAATTTGTTGTTCAGGGTTTTTTTTGTTAGATAATTTAAAAAGAAACCAAACTAGCCAGCTTTAAACGGTGCTTTTTATTGTGTTCTTGCATATACATTAGGAATATATTACTTAGGAAATTGTAATACTTGTAAAATAAGTGCTTTCTGTCCTAAGAGTATCTTTATAGTATGTATGTCTTAAACAGAAATGATTGACTTGCTAAAGAAAATGGGAAAAGCGTAGGTTTTCTACCTCATTGCTAAATTTAACCACTTGTTCCTACAAAATTTAGCTCTGAAGAGTATGAGGTGTGGGTGAGTGCCAGTAGACACTGGATTGAATTATCAAATATTTAATCAAAACCATAGTGCCTTTTGACACACTAATAGACTATGACATGCATCCAACAATGTCCCTGACTAAAATAAAGCTCTGTAACAAGTGGTGACCACCCAGCTTTTGTGTTTTGCTGACTGTGGTAAGTCTCATATCTGGCATAAATGGTTTCATGAGTCAAAAAGCCAAACAAGACTGAGTAGAAAAGTAGAACATAGATTCAGAATGTAGGCAGGCTACTGTTCTCAAAGCCATTTGTTAGTTCTGATTTTTTTCTTACCTTTAGAGGACTGCTATGCTCCGAGTACTCCCGAAGGGCTATGAAAAGTAGTGTAAGTAAAATAAAAATCCTTAGATCACGCTAAAATGACTTGAAGCAATATAGAATGGGTGTAGAATTCTGGGAAACAATATTATCAGCCTATCGGTTTGGTGTGTAGTAATCAGTTGATAGCATGTCTTTTTAAGGAAAGGTGTCATGCTACCTGTGAGATAAAGAGGTTATATCACCACTATTGATAGGCACCAAAGAGAATACTAAAAATCAAAGGAAAGCCTTTCTGTGGTAGGCAAAAGACTCTTGATCACCTACTCAGAGTACCTGTTGGATTCTTAAGGGTTGTCTAATCCAACCCTGACTCAAAGTAGGAATTTTCTGTACAACACATAACGGGTTTCTATGGTCAGGCATTATTAGCCTTTTAAACACATTACTCAGGTGGAAGATTAAAGCTAAATCTCTAACAGTGATTTATGTATCTGCATTAAGTGGCTTCACTTTTGATTCTGGAAAATGATGTTTTGATAGAAATAACCTGTGTGTAGATAGAATGATGGAAGGAAGAGTTTAGTCTTGAGCATATTAAACGTTTTAATGATGACAGTAGTAAATGCCACTGCTATTAGCTAGTCTAGTAATAATGCAATACCCACACCCATTGTGCACAATGCCCTCTAGAATCAAGCATTTTTTAGGCAATCAGGGTTAAATGCCTTGCCCAGGGTCACATAGCTAGTAAATGTCTAAAGCCAGATTTGCACTCATGTCTTCCTGATTTCAGGACCAATGTTTTATCCACTGTACCACAAAAATCAAGCATTTTTGAAGCACATATTACTATCATGTTGTTACTTCATTTTTTTCATTGATTCAGTGTGTGAAACTTCTAGTTGCTAATGTCCATCAGCAAAAGATTGCATTTTCTTAAAACTTTTTTATACAACAGTACTTACCTCCTATTTCTGCTTTCTTTATATTTTAACACAAAACCAAAAACAATGTACTTTATTGCTTGTGTCCTAAACCATTTAAATTCTTTGGAATAACTGGTAATGGTACAAATTTCAATGTGTTGCTCTCTCAACAGGATAATTGGCATGTAGAACAAATTAACTATAAAATAAATTTAGTTAGACATTTTAATGTAAACTTAATCATCAACAAAATAGACATAAACAATGAGTGAAATCTTACACAAACCTCTTAGCATCTAACAGAGGAGAACCCAATGAATTAACAAATAAGCCTCAAAATGTGTCCTTGTCTGGCTGAAATTCAGCTGCCTTTGGCTTGGCTTTCATTTTAAAAAAAATTAAATTAGTTTATTTGATGTTAGTGTACAACATTCAGTTTTACGGTCTCTTGAGTTTCAAATTTTCTCCCCCCACCCCCATCATGGCGGCATGCCCTTGAATATAGGATCTACAAATATCTTCACATTAATCATTAGTCAGGTTGTAAAGAAGGATTATAACTATTGGAATGATTAGTAGGAAAAAGGAAACAAAACAAGAAAAAGAAAACACAACAAGTAGTTTGTTTCAGTCTGCATTCAGACTCTGCATCTCTTTCTCTGGATGTGGATATTTCTTTCCATCATGAGTCTTCTGGAGTTGTCTTATAATCTTACGTTGCTGAGAGGAGCCCAGTCTATTGAAGTTAGTTGTCACACATACGTTGTGTCTATGATTGTGTACAGATTTCTCCTGGTTCGGCTCTTCTTGATCAGCATCAGTTTATATAAGTCTCTCCAGGTTATTATGAAGTCTGTCTGTTCCTCATTTCTTTTTTTTTTTTTTTTTTGCTTTTTGGATGGCATTTGGGGTTAAGTGACTTGCCCAGGGTCACATGGCTAGTTTTTGTGTTAAATGGCTGAGGCTAGATTTGAACTCAGGTCCTCCTGACTCCAGGGCCAGTGCTCTATTCACTGTACCACCTAGCTGCCTCTCTCCTCATTTCTTATAGCACAGTAGTATTCCATTACATTCACATACTACTACCTGTTCAGTCATTCCCCAATTGATGGGCATCCCCTTGATTTCCAAATCTTTGCCACCACAAAAAGAGCTGCTATAAATATTTTTGTACATACAGGGCTTCCTCCCACTTCTCTGACTTCTTTGGGATATAAACCTAGAAGTGATATTGCTGGGTCAAAGGGTATGCACTTATTTATAGCCCTTTGGGCATAGTTCCAGATTGTTCTCCAGAATGGCTGGATCAGTTCACAATTCCACCAATTAGTTGTGCTTTAGTGTTCCAATTTTTCCACATCCTCTCCAACATTTATCATTTTCCTGTTTTGTCATCTTAGCCAATCTGGCCAGTGACATGTGGTACCTCAGAGTTGTTTTGATTTGCATTTCTCTAGTCACTAGTGAGTTAGAACATTTTTTCATATTCTTACAGATATTTTTAATTTCATCCTCAGAGAACTGTCTGTTCATATCCTTTGACTATTAATCAGTTGGGGAGTGGCTTATATTCTTATAGATTTGACTCTATTCTTTGTATATTTAGAAATGAGGCCTTTATCAGAGACACTGGTTGTAAAAATTCTTTCCCAATTTACCACTTCTCTCTTAATTTTGGTAACATTGGCTTTATTTAATGTACAGAAGGTTTTCAATTTAGTGTAATCAAAATTATACATTTTGCATTTTATAATGCTCTCTAACTCTTGTTTCTTCATGAAGTCTTCCCCTCTCGATAGATCTGACAGGTAAACTATCCCTTGCTCTCCCAGATTGCTTACAATATCAGCCTTTATATCTAGATCATGCACTCATTTCGACTTTATTTTGGTGTACAGTGTTAGATATTGGTCTATGCCCAACTTCTGTCATACTGTGTTCCAGTTTTCCCAGTAGTTTTTGTCAAATAGTTTGGCTTTCATTTTTAAAAGTATTTTGTTGTTAGCATTTCTTCATACAGGTATTATATGCTTAAATAATTTTATCGTACAGTATTAGTCACTATTGAATATATAGGATGTTTCAAATTTTTTTCTATTACAAATAGAGTAGCTATGCTATGAATATTTTTGTGGAGATAGGTATCTTTCCTCCTTTTGTAGTACATATCATTCTTAAATCATATCCAAATGGAACAGGGAACAAAGTACCTGACTCAAGAGTCAAAAAGATCTGGATTTAAATCCTGCCCCTCCCACTAGCAGTGTGACTCTGAGCAAGTCATTCAGTCTCTTACTGGTGTAGTTAAATAACTCCTTATCTTATATAAAGTCATGGACTGGTTTTGCTATGTAACCATTTAAAAGAGTTCCCATATCAGGATTTCCTATAGATTCCCCAGTTTGATCAAAAGGTTTGATCAAGTTTGTGATCCTTATTTTTGTAGTGGTTACATTGTTTCCATAATAGTTGAACCAGGCTGCAGTTCTGCCTGCAATGTGTTAAAGTGCCTGTTGCCTTGCACATTTGTTGACATTGAATTACATCATTTTTGTTTCTTTTGCCTTTCTGTTTCGTTAGTAAGTGTGTATGAAATTAAGTATAGTTTTCAGGTTAATACACCATAGATATGACACATATTTGAGTGGACAATTAAATATCTCCATTGTTATTCTGAGAAAGAACTCTTGGTTAAATTTGGAATCCAGTGAAGACATAATATCCACAGCTTGTACTCATCATGCCAGATACATACAAAATTAGTAACTGCAGACTAACATGTGAAAATGATACTTTTTTTTGTTGTATTTCTGTCAGTCTATAATATCTGCAACAATTATAAGTGTTAAAAATGCAAACTGAATGTCATAATGTATTCAATCTTCATGGACTTATAGAGTACTAGAGATGAAAAGGACTTCAGAGGTCAGCTCTTCCAGTCCTTTTATTTTATGAAGGAGAAAATTGAGGTCTAGGGAATAAGTGACTTATCCAGGGACAAACAACTAGTATGGTAACTACTTAGAATTTGAGTTGAGATCCTCTGATACACAATTAAGCACACCTTCCACTACATTATTTTACCTATTGATACACTGTATCCCTGTTTGGGGGTTCACGCTATGATATGCATAGGTGAGACTCATAAAGTCCTTTTGATACTTCCAATTAAACTATTTTGGTCAGGTTCCAAGATAGCCCCAATTCTGTATTATAGCAGTAATCCCTGTATATTACAGTATATTTTGGATAACAGATTATAGATGGGTAGAAGTTTTAGTATCTTGGTTACTTCAGTTTTGTCTCATATTATTAGCAAATTATCAATGATACTTAGAAATCGTTCCCTTGAAATTCATTGCCTTTACAAAGAGTGAACACTTGTGTGCTAAGAACTACATGAGGTACAAAACTGTAAAACAATCCTTGTCCTTGAGCTTACATTCTAGGTAAGAAATTTACAACCTTGTAAAGTTTACACTCTTAAGTGGCAGAATTGGAAGGACAGAAAATTATTTAATGTAAAATGGGGAAGAGATTTTAGGATCAAAAAAAGATTTTAAAAAATCTTAAAGACTGGACCTCTCCAGATATAACTGGTCCTCAGCCAATAGCAGTGACCTGAAGCCTTTTGTTAGGACCTGTCAGATTTTATACTCTTCTGATGTAGTCTGGGTTCATCACCACAAAGTTGACCACCAGGTGGTGAATTTTTTTAGGTATAAAAACTCATGAAGAGACCATTCATTTACTGAGACATAAGAGTAGTATTGTAAGCTTCATTGCTTAAAAGAGTAAATCCACTCTCATGAAAGAGTGAATCCTTAAAGTATGGTAGAAGAGGATGACTAGCATTTAAGTGTAAAAAGGTCTCTAGGAATAATTTCACTTAATTTTAAGAAATGAGGTTCTAAAGAAAATGAGATGAATGCCAAAGGTGAAAATTTCATTTGGAAATTTGATGGAACTTAAAGCTTTTATTTGAGTGGTTAATAAAGTACATTTCAGTTACACCAAATCTTGTAAACTGTCCTTAATAGATTCTCCTAATGACTAAGCTCTTCTTCCTTTGTAAGTCAACAAACATTTAAGCGGGTGCTATGCACCAGATACTATGTAAATTAGGAAATTTTTAAATCTACATTAGTCTTTTTGGATTCTAGGTAGAGTCAGAAATAGAGGTAGGTCCCAATTATTGGAATGATGAAGTGTGGGGCAAGGAAAAAGAAATACTAAGTTTTAGTTTTATGAATGTACATACTTTTAAATGTCAGATTTATTTTCTCTGGCATGTGTTTATTTTGTGATAAGTAAAATCCTATGTGGTATAGTGAAGGCTTATAGCCCATAGTAAACAGAAGTAACACAGGGAACAGTTTTCAGGCCTTGCTAAATTCTCAAGTACTCAAATGCTACTGTGATATAATTTACTTTACTGTATTGTCATTAAAAAAAAGCACACTAGATTTGGAATCAGAAGACATGGGGCTGGAATGGGATAAGTCTGCCTAGTGATTATGGGCATGGAGAGTGACATTACTTCGGAGTTTCATTTTTCTCATTTTTAAAATGGGGATGGGTAATTGGGAGAATTAAACCTTCAAGCATTATAGAAATGAGAGTTGCATATTAATATGATATGATTATTGCATTCAAGCAATAACTTATTGAAAAGTATCCCAGGAGCCTAAAACAGATGAATTTAACTTCCAAAATTGTCTAACAAGTAGGAAGTAGTAAGAAGTACTCAACTGAACACTTGCATTTGTTTTTTTTTAATTCAATTTTTAATTTATTAATTTGTTTGTTTCCTTTTAGTTTACAGGATTCAATTCCACAATTCCTTGAATTTCACATTTTGTCCCCCTCCTTCCCCTTCCCCCCATGGCGTCTTGTAATCAAGTATAGGATCTGTAAATACTTTCATATTATACAATGGTCAGGTTATAAGGATGGATTGTACCAGCTGGAATGAAAAATGGTAAAGAGGACATAAAATCAAATAAAAGAACGAAAAAGATCAGGTATTTTGCTTCCACCTGGATATAAATTTAGTTCTTTCTAGTTGTTTCTCTGGATGCACGTTTTTCTCTCCATCATGCGTCTTTTGGGATTGACATATATCCCTGCATTGTTGAGAAGAGTCCAGTCTATCAAAGTTGGTCATCACACATACGTTGTATCTGTAATTGTGTACAAATTCCTCCTGGTTCTACTCTTCTCACTCAGCATCAGTTCTTTTAAGCCTCTCCAGGTAAATATGAAGACCGCCTGCTCCCCGTTTCTTATAGCGCAATAATATTCCATAACATGCATATACCACAACTTGTTCAGCCATTCCCCAATTGATGGACACCCCCTTAATTTCCAATTCTTTGCCACAACAAAAAGAGCTGCTATAAACATTTTTGTACATATGGGTCTTTCTCCCATTTCTATGATCTCTTTGGGATATAACCCTAGGAGTGGTATTGCTGGATCAAAGGGTATGAAAGTATTTATAGCCCTTTGGGCATAGTTCCAGATTGCTTTCCAGAAAGGCTGGATCAGTTCACAACTCCACCAACAATGCATTAGTGTTCCAGTTTGCCCACATCCTCTCCAGCATTTGTCATTTTTCTGTTTTGTCATCTTAGCCAATCTAACTGGTGAGATGTGGTACCTCAGAGTTGTTTTGATTTGCATTTCTCTAATCAATAGTGAATTAGAGCATTTCTTCATATGGATTTATCAAGTTCAGATAGGGGGAGATTAAGGTCTCCCACTAGTATAGTTTTGCTATCTATTTCTTCCTCTAATTCCTTTACCTTCACCTCTAGGAATTTGGATGCTACACCACTTGGTGCATATATGTTAAGTAGTGATATTGCTTCATTCTCGATGGTGCCTTTTAACAGGATATAGTTTCCTTCCTTATCTCTTTTAATTAGGTCAATTTTTGCATTTGCTTTATCTGAGATAAGGATTGCTACCCCTGCTTTTTTTACTTTAGCTGAGGCATGATATATTTTACTCCAACCTTTTACCTTTACCTTGTGTGTATCCCTCTGTTTCAAATGTGTTTCTTGTAAACAGCATATTGTAGGATTATGATTTCTAATCCATTCTGCTATCCGTCTCCGTTTTATAGGAGAGTTCATTCCATTCACATTTACAGTTATGATTGTTATCTGTTTCTTTCCCCTCATCCTATTCCTGCCCCTGTTAATGTTCGTATTTTCCCTCCCTTCTCCCGTCCCCCCCTTAATAGTTTTCCTTTTGACCACTGCCTCTCTCAGTGTTCCCTTTTCGGCCCCCCTCCCTTTTCATCCCCTTTTCCCCTTACTACTTCCCTCCCTACAAATCACTCCCACCCCCCTTTTGTAACCCTTTCCCCCTCTTACTGCCTGTAGGATATTGTTATACTTAATGAGGTATGCTATTTTTTCTTTGCATCAAGAATGACAGGAACAGATCTCATGCGAAGCTCCTCTCCCTCCCTGTAATGGAAATGCAAACTTAAAGATCTTCCCTGCCCCTAGGCTAAAGTGCACCTGGAGCCTGGGGTGGGAGGCTTGTTTTTCAGTTGATACTTTTTGATTGGCCAGTGGGTTCAAAAGGTTGTTACATTCTCTGAGCCAGGAGAAGGCTATATAAGCCCTGATGTGAGGCTTTGTTTTGGGGGCTCACTTTGAGAAGTGTTCTGTGATTTGATATGGATTCTGGGAAGCCATTGTCCGGATTCCCCCCCGGCTTTGAAAAACCCAGATGTTGACTGGGTATGGATGTAATGGTTGGACAGTATGGAAAGCTGTCTACTTGATCTGTTAATGTCTTAATAATTCTGTCTGTATATTTTGAAGTTTGGGGTGCTGACCTTTTTCCCCTGAACAAGGTAAACGATATATGTCTGACTGATTAAAGTAAGCTTGTTAACCCATTTTGAGTTGCTTTCCTTTAACAAAGCAGATCCAAGAACCTGTGTGAGCAGGCACCTTGGGGACACTGGGGTGCTTGCTGCTACACTCCCCTCTTTCCCTCTAAAATGATGTGTGTTCTCCTTGTTTACCTTTCTAAGTCACTGTTGCTTCTAGTAATTGGAGGTTGAATTTTCCATTGAGTTCTGGCTTTTTTATCAAGAAGGTCTGGAACTCTGTTATATCATTGATGACCATCTCTTTGCCTGGAAGAATATGCTCAGTCTCACTGGATATGTGATCCTTGGTTGTAATCCGAGCTGTTTTACCTTCCTGAAAATTGTATTCCACTGCCTCCGATCTTTCAGTGTGGAGGCTGACAAATCCTGTGCAATCCTCACTGTGGACCCTCGATATTTGAATTGTTTCTTTCTGGCCGCTTGAAGTATTTTCTCTTTTATCTGGTAGTTCTGGAGTTTGGCCACAACATTTCGAGGATTTTTCAGTTTGGGATCTCTTACAGCAGGTGTCTGGTGGATTCTCTGGATTTCTATTTTCCCCTCAGGTTCTAGTATCTCAGGGCAGTTTTCCTTAACGAGCTCTTGGAGAATGTTGTCCAGGCTCATTTTTTCATCATAATTTTCTGGTAGGCCTATGATTCTTAGATTATCTCTCCTGGATCTGTTTTCCAGGTCAGTTATTTTTCCTTTGAGGTATTTTACCTCTTTTTCTAATTTTTCATTTTTGTTGTTTTGCTTGGCTAATTCTTGGTTATTTGTTTCCATTTGTTTAATTCTGGTTTTTAGCAAATCATTTTCCTTGGTTAATTTTTGAAGCTCCTTTTCCATATCATACACTTTTCTTTTTAAAGAGATGTTTTCCTCATTATAATGTTTTTCGAATTCTGCTATTTTCGTTTTGAGAGAATTATTCATTTTGTCTTCTATCTCTCTCATTTTGCTTTCAAAGTTCCTTTTGATCTCATCTAGGAGAGCCTTCTGTGCTTGGGATCCATTCCCTGTTGAAGTCTCAGCTGTGGGTGTGGAGTCCACAGTGTCTCCCTCTGAGGTTGGTTCTTCCCTCTGAGGATAGTAGGACTCTAGAGTCTTTGTCTTTGTAGTCTGCTTTCTACCCATTTTGAGGCAGTGTCCTAGCCATGCCCTTCCTCTAGGATCCCAAGCCTTTACTGTAGAGGGTTTTGCCCTGGGGCAAGAGTTACTATATTTTGTGGGTCAGAGGGAGGGTTTGGAGCAAGTGGGGTTCACTCTGCCATCCTTGTCTTTGGAGGTCCTGAAAGGGACTTGCTCTTTCCAGTCCCAGCCCTTTGGTGATAGGCCTGGTAGTGGACCTTGTGGTTGGTGGGAAGACTTGCCCTCCGAGTTGATCAGGCCCCTTCCAGGCCTGCGTCTGCCACGCCTTCCCCCATTTGTTTTTTTTTTAAGTCTGTTTAATGGGAAGATGACTTTGTCTACCCTTCTGATTACGCTACAGCAACTTTTGTATGACATTTATACACATTCATTCTTAAGTAGGGGCATCTGACTTGAGCCCTAGTATGAGTTAAATTGAACTACACTAAATTTAGGGTTATTCATTAAAACTCGTTTTCTTATAGTGGGAATTGTATGCAAATAAGGGATATTGTTCAAGGATATTGTTCCTGATGTTGGTTGCCCTGCTAAGGGAGCTGGAATTTTAGCAGTGTTGAAAAAGTTAAGTTTGTAAAACTGCTGGTGTTTTCAGTAGTATGGGGACATGGTGTGTACCCTTAAATTTCTGACTGCCTGCAGTGTTTCTATGAAATTCTTGATAAGGGCCATACCTACAAGGGCATAATGAAACCATTTATTTTTCCTTTTTAATGTGCTATTATTGACATACTCTCATTTTGATTTTCTAAAATGCCTAAAACCTACAGAAAGAGATGGGATTTATGCAGTACTCTGATCAGTAATATTCTCAAGGTTATTTGGCTCAACTAAGCAAGTGTATGTTAGGATCAAGTTCTTCCAAGACTCCCTTTAAGAGCATATTACCTTTTGACCTCAGTTTGAATGTTAATGCATATAGAAAGAACATTCAATAAGATTAGCATTTTTTTTTAAGCAATCGGGGTTAAGTAACTTGCTCAAGGTTACACTGCCAGTTATCCTGGATTTGATCCCCAGGTCATCCTGACACTGGAGCCGGTTCACTGAGCCACCTGTCCGCCCCTAAGCAATTGGGGTTAAGTAACTTGCTCAAGGTTACACGGCCAGGTGTTTTTGGGTGGGTGCTAAGTGTCTGAGCCCGGATTGGATCCCCAGGTCATCCCGACACTGGAGCTGGTGCTCTTACTTGCTGTGCTACCTGGCCGCCCCAAGATTAGCATTTTTAATATCAGAATAAGTATGTGTGCACTGGGGGTGATAGGGAGAGACAGAAAAGGAATTTATATTGGGTTCTGAATGGATACTTTTGTTATTGCTCTGGAAGAACTCATGGATTAGGAGGAAAGAAAGTCATTTAGCTAATGGTGTTTCTGTTCTGTTAAAATGTCATTCAGCTTATCCTTTCTGTTTTGGTTTGTGTTCTTTAGCAGCCCATCTTCTTGGGGCCAGGTTGTCTTTAAGAAATAAAGGAATGATACTTAAATAGTCTATACTTGATTGCTTGAGATTGTATTAGATGACAGGGCATGGGGTAGCTGTGAAATCAAGCAGGGATGATGGAGAACTCACCCTCAAGTTGATATAAAATGTAGTTTTTAGAAACAGTGGGAAAGACTGTACTAGGAATATACTAAAAATTGATTTCTGAAACAGAAGTGTAATAATTCACTGTGTGGTCTTCTTTTAGTTGACTTTTGGATCTGGGTTTCCTCGTCTATAAAATGATGATCTTTAATAGTCTGATCTTTAGTTTTCCCTCCCACATTAGTAACTAATCATATGTTTTGTTAATGTGAATATTCTTTATTGAAGATGATCTTCTAACATTAAAATTATCCATGGGAAACTTACTTTACCCACAAAATATTTAGTAAGCCATCACTTTGTTCCCAGCCCTGTGTTAAGTACTACAGACAATATAAAAATATACAAGAACTTTATCTTTATTTCATAAAAGGGTCCCTTAGAGATCATTTTGACCAATCAGTAACAATATAGGAATTCACTCTACAAAATCCTCTAAAATAATCATACAGCCTTTTTTTTTTTTTAAAGTTCTAATAAAGTAGAAACTGCCACCACCTTATTTGAAGAATTTCTATCTAACTACATGAGTTGAAGATCAAAATCTCAGGGAAAGGGGTAGAAAATTTGAGGGAAAAGAGAAATAAGGATGAGCAAAGTTCTCTTCTACCTCTAAAATTCTATGATTCTTGTCCTTGCAATCTCTAGTAAGAAAGCAAAACCAATATTTGAAAGAGATTTGATAAATTTTTAAAACCTTGGGAGTCTGAATTTTTTTTAAATTGTCATTCATTACAAAACTAGACCCTCTGTGTCAAAGTAGAAAATGTTTGCTCCCTTTTTTGGATCATAAGTATCATAAAAAATGAGTTCATTACTACATTTCTTAAATCTTGGTTAAAGTATAGAAGTTTTAAGGAAGGCTAAGTGGCTCAGCAAATAGAGCACCGGCCCTGGAATCAGGAGGACCTGAGTTCAAATTCGGCCTCAGACACTTAACACTTACTAGCCATGTGACCTTGGGCAAGTCACTTAACCACAATTGCCCTGCCTTCCCCCCTCCAAAAAAGCAAAAAAAAAAGTGTACAAGTTTTTAGGTATTAGTGAATGTTAAAGATAATAGTCATAGCTTTCTATAAATGAAGCTTGCCAACTCCCATGCAATAAATAAATTAGGATCCTTTTGCCAACCATTAGAGAACAGAGGTTCAGTAATACAATAATATTTTCGTACTGAATAAGACTGTAACACTTTTTTGACAGAAGTGAGGATTTTTTTTTGTTGTTTTTTTTTTTTGGAGGGGGGAAGACAGGGCAATTGGGGTGAAGTAACTTGCCCAAGGTCACATGGCTAGTAAGTGTTAAGTGTCTGAGGCCGAATTTGAACTCAGGTCCTCCTGACTCCAGGGCTGGTGCTCTATTCACTGTGCCACCTAGCCACCCCTAAGTGAGGATCTTGAGAAACAAATTGCTTGGTGGCTGGTAACCTGGTATAGTAAAAGGAGTGATGGTCTAGATACCAGGAGACTTGGGTTTGTGTGTCTGCCTGCCATTAATTGTCTGTGTGCTTTTTGGGCAAATCACTTAACCTCTCTGAGCTTCCTATAAAATGAAGGGGATGGGAGTTGGATTAGATTATCTCTAAGGTCCCCTCTAGCTCTAATTACCTATATGGTATTTTTATTTCATATGGTAGTTGATACCAAGTAGTCAATGTATGTACATATGTACATATATACACACATGTCCAGATATACAGACATACATTCATATTTACATGCATATACATATGTAAATAAAATACATATGTTTATGTATTATATAGCTAATAGCTAAATATTTTGACTCTAAGCATTTTCTCTGGTTGTCCTGCATATCTGGAATGCTTTCTCTCCTCAACTCCAGTTACTGATGTTGTTGGTCCTTTGACATGCAAATGAATCAGATTTAAGTGAGGGAGGGCTGTGAAAAGTCACCAGCCTCACTTTCTCCTCTGGAGCCATCTGGGTCCAGTGGCCAGATATAGACCAGGACAACTAGAGATGGCCCAGGATGCATTTTGGGGAAACCTTGGCCTTTTCAAGTTAAGGTCTTTAACAGGTCTCAGTTTGACTGAGGCAGTGCTCATCTAGCGATTAAGGTTTAATAAGAAATGAGGCAAAGAATGGCTTCTTATTTTTAAAAAAAAATTAATCTGGGAGGGGAAGAAAGAAAGCTTCCTTTAAGTCCCTACTAAAATCTCATATTTTACAGGAAGCTTTCCCCAACCCCTCTTAATTCCAGTGCCTTCCCTCTTTTAATTATTTCCTAATTATGCTGTATATAGCTCACTTTGTATATATTTGTTGTCTCTTTAATTAGATTTTAAACTCCTTGAGGGCTGGTACTGTCCTTTGCCTCTTTTTGTATCTTCAGTGCTTAGCACAATTCCTGGCATATCATAGGCATTTAATAAATGCTTAGTGATTGATTGATCCCAAAACCCAGGGAACTTTTAGTTTCTGGATATCATCCTGTCCTTTAATGTATACTCTTTCTTATTATTCCTTTCCTTTTTTCCTCTTTCCATTCTTTTAGCCTATACAGTGAAATGTAATCCTGTACCCAGTTTTTTTGTGTGTATTTGTATTATTCCTTTCTTTGGCCACTTCAGAGCAAAGTGAAGTTCAACTATCATCTGTTCCTTCCCATCACTCCTTCTTTCTTATTTGTATGGATTGCTACTTATGTACTCCAATTGCAAAATAATTTACCCCATTCTTCCTTACCTTTTCTCTTCCTAGTATATTCCTTTTCTCATTCCTTTCCATTCTTTTTTAAGATAATCAGAAATATATCCTTTATGATGATGAGATCTGTGCATCATCTCCCTACATAAATGAAAACTATTAATTTTAGTCCCTTATGATTGCTCACTCATGTTTAACTTTTTTGTTTTTCTTGAGTCCTGTGTTTGTATTTGAGTTTCTATTTATCTCTCATCTTTTTTTTTTCTTAATCAGGAATGTTTGGAAGTCCTCTTTTATTAAAGATCCACTCCCCACCCCCACCCCTCGGAAAGACTATATACAGTTTTTCTGTGCAGGTTATTCTTGGTTTTAAGCCTTTTGCCTTCTAGAATGTATTCCAAGCTCTTCTCTCCTTCATTATGGTGCTCCTAAATTTTGTGTGATCTTGACTGTGACTCCTCTGTATTTTCTTTTTTTTCTTCCTGGCTGCTTGTAGTACTTTTTTTTTTTTTGCCTTTGACCTAGGAACCCTTGCTTTTTTGCTATAATATTTATGGGAGTTTTCATTTGGGTATTTCTTTTAGTAGAGAACCAGTAGATTCTGTTCCTTTAGTTCTATATTTAGCTCTATAGTTCTAAGAGATCTAGATAGTTTTCTTTAAAAAATTCTTAGAGGGGCGGCCAGGTGGCTCAGTGAGTAAGAGCACCGGCTCTAGTGTTGGGATGACCTGGGGATCAAATCCGGACTCAGATACTTAGCACCACACCCAGAAATAACTGGCCGTGTAACCTTGAGCAAGTTACTTAACCCCGATTGCTTTAAAAAAAAAAAAGAATTCTTAGAATGTGATGTCTTTGTTTTGTTGTTGTTATTGTTGTGATTTTCAGTAGTTCATTGATTCTTAAATAAATCTATCTGATTTTTCTTCAGATCAATTATTTTTTGCAATGAGTTATATATATTTTCTTCTGTGTTCTGTGGTGGGCCTTCCCCCCCCCCCCCTTTTGACTTTGTTTTAATGTTTCTTGTCTCATACCACTGTTAGCTTCCTTTTGGTCAATTCTAATTTTCAGGGAGTTATTTTCTAGGGTAACGTTTTGTCCTCATGTTCTAATGTGTTCATTCACTTTCTCATCTTCCTTCTGTAGCTCTCATTTCTTTTCCAATTTTTTCCTTTAGTCCTCTTATTTGCATTTAAAAAATTTTTTTAAAGCTCTTTTAAAATTCTTTTTTGACTTGTACCCAGGCTGGTTTTTTTGTTTTGTTTTGTTTCGATTACAGATATTTTGGAGACATTGAATTCTTCAGGATGTCTTGAGTATCCCTATCACCATAACTCTTTATGGTGGAATTTTTTTTGTTTGCTCATTCTTCCAGTCAGCTTCCTGACATTGGACTTGGTGTTAGCTCTGTGCATTTTTAGGAAAATGGCAGAATGGTCAGTTCTAAATAGTGCAGCACCTGAGTTTTCTGGAAGAGCTGTTGGCCAAATTGGTTTTGGTTTGGTGGTTGTCCTTTGTTCTTGAAGAAGACCAAAATGATATCATTATGCTAGCATCAAGTTACAGTGTGTCCAACTGTGGCTAATCAGGCCAGTATGAGCTAGGAATGATCTGGTCGGTTACAAATAATCCATGTGAATATTTGGGGTGGATGCTCTAACTTTTCACATCTTACATTTTTTTTGAGCTATTTCAATTCTCCTTTGCTCATAGAGCACCTTCTCTGATGATGGCACACCATGCTTTATGGTCCTATGCCAGTGTCTCCCATTTCACACAATTTCAAAGTTCTTAAGAGCGACTTTGACAGTTTCCTTGTATCACTTTTTCTGACCAGCATGTGAGTCTCCATAAAATTAGACATTTTTGCAAATATACATTGTTTGGCATTCAAACAATGTGGCCAGCCCATCAGAGTTGTACTCTCTGTAGTAGAGTTATATTTTATATGTATGTATGTATGCATGTATGTACATGTGTACATATATATGAAAAATAGCCAAATACTGGATAGACTAGACCCTACTTCTTTTGTAGGATTTGACGTACATGATCATAGTGCCAAATGGAATTGCTGCCTGCTTAATTTTAATTGTACTTGCCAGTATGAGTTCTAGACACATGATGACTAGGACTAAGAATCCAGTACTTGTTGGAATGTTTGGGAAACTGGAGAGTTCCACAAAAAGTACAACTTAGCAAATATGAAATTATCATCAGAAGTAGGGAAAAAATATTTCAGTGCTTTTCATATCCAGTCAAAAATAATAGATGGTTCCAGTACACTGATTAATTCCTTATTTTTAAACTTAGACACAAAATAGCAAGTGATAACTTCGATATAACTAGTGTTTAGAGTTTTTAAAATGATATACATTTTACTTTTTTTTTTCCTTTCTAGATACTCTTCCGTGAGGGAGAAATTGGGTACTACTTGGGTAAATTGAGCAGTACATTTTTTTTGGAGAGGAGTTTCAGTTGTGATTGTAGAGTCTGTCCTCAGTGGTAATAATCATAGGGAGAGCTGAAGGTTTTTTTTATGAGTCATTAGAAGTATAGGTGGTTGACCTAACACTTGGGTTGTCTCCCTAGGCCTGAAGAAGAATCTTTTGTAATATAAACTGATAAGATACTTTAAAACAATCACAATGGTTGTAATATTCTTTATTTTTCTGATCTATTTAAGAAACTTTACCATGTTTGTGGACTGAACAAAGAACTTTAATCAGGGCTAGTATATTATGCATTTGTTGGCAATTATTGGGGCTTTTTAGTTTGGAAGCTGGTGTATATACAGTTCCCAGATGTAAGATGAAAAAAAAACTGTTTTCTGTTTGACTTTTTAAAAAAATATATATATTTTTAACTGTTCCCTTATTGTTTCTTTGGCCCCATTGCCAAGTTGTTTCCTTTTTACAAATTCAAGGAAAGGTATTAATTGAAACATTACAGTGAATTATATCTAACTGGAGCATTGTGATAGAATACTGTTTCATTGTCTTTGGTTTGTGTCACTTCCCTCATTGACTTTGTTGATTGGTCAGTGTTTTGCCTTCCCATTTCTCTGTTACTGTGTAGACGATTTTGCAAGTCTGTTCACAGTATGTGCCAGTTCATAAATTTAGGTGATGTAATGATTTAAGGAGTTAGTGAATACCTTGAATTCTCCATCTTGCTTATTCTGTCCTGACATAAATTGGTACAATATCAGTTATCACATACAGAGTAAGTTTTTGGAATTGATGATGGACCCCCTATTGTATTTTGGTAAGCCTAGTTGGTACAGATTGCTAACAAACTGACCTGATAGCCTAGATAGACCCACAAACATTTATTATCATTTACCCATATAGTACATGGATTTTGCTGTGTATAAAAACATACTGTAAACTTGCTTGCTTTGTTACAAGTTCTAAATGATTGGGGGGGGGCAGGGTATGCATATGACATGATGATGAGAGCTAAACATTTTTATTTAAATGGTGCTGTGAAATACTATTATTTATTTGGAGATACCAACAGCAGATTTCATTTGTTTGTCTATTTATTTATTTATTCATTCATTTATTTATTTATTTTAGTCAAGTGAATATGCTTCT
Source organism: Petaurus breviceps papuanus (assembly GCF_028583685.1). NCBI lineage: Eukaryota > Metazoa > Chordata > Mammalia > Diprotodontia > Petauridae > Petaurus > Petaurus breviceps. The sequence continues at coordinate 84,619,981 of NW_027186296.1, forward strand.
TTCTGGGCTACAGAATACTTGGGAAATTCTGAGACAAGAATCATGGTGCTTAATTAGGAAATGCTAGTTTTGATTCATGGTCCTTACCTCTTGTGAATTTCTACTAGCTGGACCCCAATTCATAAAAGTAAACTTATTAATGTGGGTTCTGCTCATAATGTAGGGACTGGGTAAGGGAATACAAATTCCCATTTTGAAAAAATAATTCAAAGTTCTGGCCCACTCGATTATAGATCAATAACATTATTGTTACATATGAAGAATAGTGTATTGTTCTGGTTTGCAATTATTCTGAAGTTTAGTTGGTTGGCATGGGTAGTCAGTCTTTTGTAAATGGAGCATGTGTCTTCTGTGGAGTAGCACAAGGGAGTAATAGTGATTGAAAAGGTATCAATAATTTTTCAACCTGAAGTTGCCTACTTTTGTTTTAGGGACTAACCTGCTTTTTTAATCTTCTCTAGCTTTATTTATAAAGACGGTGTTTGGCCAGTGTCATTTGCTCCTCAGTAAGATTCAAGTGATTAGCAAGTGAGCTTCCATCCCCAGATATACTTTCTACTTGGCTCTATATGATTTGATGATTGAATTGGCACAGAGCTATTCTTCCTGTAACATATTCTGAGATGTTTTCAGAGTACATCATGTTTTTCTGACAGTAGCAACATTCTCTTGTAGCAAGTTGAAAATAGTTTGTAAAAATTCTTTTTTTTTTTTTTAATGAGCAATCGGGGTTAAGTAACTTGCTCAAGGTTACACGGCCAGGTGTTTCTGGGTGGGTGCTAAGTGTCGGAGCCCAGATTTGATCCCCAGGTCCCGACACTGGAGTTGGTGCTCTTACTCGCTGTGCTACCTGGCCGCCCCATTTGTAAACATTCTTACACTGAAGCTTTTAGTATAGCTACTTTTCCCCTTTCTTCCAGCTACTTTTTTCCTTCTTTAGTAGTTTGTAATAAGTCAGTGTACTTCAGAAAGGCTATTGTGTTCTCTCATAGTTCCATCTCTGAGATAATTCTTTGTAAACAAAACAACTTCAGAACTCCTCTATTTTTAAGAGAATTACGACCATGCTAGGTGGTAGTTATGCCTCATGACACAGATTTTGGGTTATCTTTTTCATCTGTAGTTGTAGAGGACTTAACCAATGTAGCAGAATTTGCTAAAGATAAAAGTACAGTAAACTTGGTTGTTTCTTTTGTAAGTACTATTTTTTTTTCTTTCGCTATCTAGCCACTCTCTCCTCTTACTCCCCTCTCCCCTTCCTTAGTGAACCAATTCAACTCTACATTATCTCCCTCTCTTGAATCCCCTTAACCCCCTTATCAAATGATTTACACCCAACCTTGGATCACCCCCACATTTGTTCCTGCACACATGCTGGAGTAAGATAAAGAAAATCACTCAACTGTTCTGAGTGGGTTCACTACAAATTTATGTTATGTAACCTCAACTGCGCCCTCACTGCCAGGCACTCCTACTGTACCTCCTTTTCAAGTCACTATCCCACTCTTCACAGTGGGATTTCAATTTTACAAAAATTTTATCCTTAACTTCCTACCCTACCCCTACTCCCTCATTTTACGGGGGGAAAAATTGAGGTCATCTGCTGTGAACTCTCTCTTTTCTCTTTTCCCCTCTTCCTCATCTTCTATCACTCAGGTGCCTTGCGCCACTTTCTCTTCCTTCGACCCTGTCTCTCATGATGAAGCTATCAATAGCTACAGAATACTTATGCATGGCTAATTTGTTCTCCTCTTAAAACAATCCTACTCTTTTCTTCCTAAAATGAAGAAAGAGGACACTACACTGGAACTGGGGTTAGGAAGATTACGACAACCTAGAATCATAGAATGTAGCATTGGAAGAAATATTAGAGATCATGTTAGTCCAAACTCCTCATTTTATAGGTATAGAAACTAAGGTCTTAATGACACAAGGTGACTTGTCCATGGTAATAGGATGTTAAATTATAGGATCACCAATTTAGTGCTAGAAGGGATCTCAGAAGTCATCTGATCCAATTTCTTACCTTAACACATGAGAATAATGAGACCCAGAAAGGTTATGTGCCCACAGTCATATAGTGAGTTAGTGGCAGAAACAAGATTAGAGCCCACATTTTGTTTTGTTTGTTTTTTTGTTTACCCCAAATACAATGCTTTCTGCACAATACTATAGTTATTTCTCTCTTCCTTCAGATAGATTGTGACTTTTTCTCTGCTTTTCTTATGATTTATTCTATATTACTCTTAGTTATTCATTAATTTTTTTGCTGAATGTGTATTGTTTTAATCAGCAAAGATATTTAACAAATGTCATGAAATCAAAATTGTGTAATGATGAAAATGATCATATATAGCATTTATATAATGCTTTAAGGTTTGTAGAGTATTTTACACATATTAACTCATTTGACCCTTATAACAACTCTTCAGGATAAGTGCTATTTATTGTTCCCATTTTACAGGTTAGGACATTAAGACAATCAGAGATTAAGTGATTTGCCCCCAGTTATATAGTTAGTAAGCATCTGAGGCAGAATTCAAACTCTGGTTTTCCCTGACTCCAAATTCTTCTTTCTGTCCACAATGTCACCTGCCTTGGATTATCTCACCCCTCTGGACATCATTTTCCTCATTTCTAAATTGAGAGAAGTGAGCTAGAGAATCTCTAAGGTCCTTTTCAGCTCCAAGATACCACGATTCTATTGCAGAACAAGGCTAGTACACATTATAGTGATTTACAACTGGAACCCTGCCAGTGTGCCCTATGAAAATGAGGTTTTATTGTCTAAAATCCTGTGAATGGACTAATAAAAGGGAAGATGGGGGAAATTCTTCCTCTGTATATACGGTAATTGAGAAGAGGGCCTCATCACTACAGGAAGTTGTCAACTCTTGGAGTACAATGTTTTAATTCTGTTTGAAGCAGTGAGCTCTTGGCAGTGGACAGAGCCTTTCCAAAAACAATGGGATGATCAAGGATAGTAAAAATCTCCTTAGAGCAGTTTAAAGAAATGTTTTGGCATTTTTTTTCCTTTTTTTCTTTGCTTCATTATATGTTGTATCAGTTCATTGTGAATGTTTCTCTGAATTCTTTCTATTCTCCTTCCTCTATGGAACAGCAGGAGCCTGTCTTTTTGTTGTTTCCAGATGTAAATTTGTTTCTAAGATAATCAGGATAAATATTACTTCAGTGAGATTTAGATCTGTTCCTGTATATTTGTATGCTTTTGAGAAGTGCTGAAAATCTGTCTTGTTAAATCTTAATATTTATTTGCATTCCTAAATGCAGTCTCTTGGTTCTAAGACATTTGTCTATTCAGGGAGAGAGTGGTTTGCTTTTATATCTAAAGCATAAGTATGTTATCTGTTGCCACCCTTTTCAAAGCACACATTGAAACAAACAAAAACAAAAAATCTGTTAAGACAGCTCAGGTAGAACTTATTTTTAGAGTATTGCTCTTCTCCCACTTGAAAGGTGATGAAAGAATGACCCTTTCATACTTGGTTTAATTTGGTTTTCTTGAGGAGGCAGTTAAATAATTTGCCTCTATCTAGACAGAAATGATAATGAGTTTTGTCTTTGTATTGATGAGTAGTCATAGATATCTCTGTATATTTATCCTATGTATAGATGGTTTGCACATAGTTTTTTACATGTTGTCTTCCCCATTGGACTATGAGCAACTTGAGAACAGGGGCTGTGGTCATAGTTTACCTTTCTCTGTATATCTAGTGCTTATCATAGTACTGACACATAGTAGGTACTTAATAGATGCTAGTTGATTGATTCTAAACAAGTAAAGATTTTTCCCCCTTCTTGTTCTGGTTGCCTTTTACTAAAAATATGGAGGATTAATTTCTGCTTTTTTTCTAATTTTTGGCTACATACACACACACACACGTACACACACCCCACCCCTGATATTTTGTCACCATTATAATCAAAGTATATCTGTCCAAAGACTTTTTTTTTTTAAAAAAAGGGTATGATATTGAACCTTTTATTTTTTATTTTTTTTGCTTTTTTGGAGGGCACTTGGGGTTAAATGATTTGCCCAAGGTCACATGGCTAGGTTTTTTTGTGTTAAGTGTCTGAGGCCGGATTTGAACTCAGGTCCTCCTGACTCCAGGGCCAGTGCTCTATTCACTGCACCACCTAGCCACCCCGATATTGAACCTTTTAGAACTTACTTTACCTTTATAATTCTCCCTGATTGATGTAGCACATATTTATGTTGACTGTGTGTTTCTTTGCCTTGTGTCCTTGAGTAGAATCTAAGTTTTTTTTAAAAGAAGGGACTAATATCTGGATGACTAAGGACATAATACTGTGAATATCATTAGAGAGCTTTGGTCTCTGGTTGACTGAATTGGCTAAAGCCCTGATGGCCTCCTGGTGAATGAAGGAACCGATAGTTGCCAAGCTAAATTATACAACTGGTAGTGTTGATTCAGTATTTGGGGTTGAGTGAAAGCATAGGAAAAACCTTATTACTGAACTTTCATTGTGGAAGACTTCTACAAGGAACCTTGGTGGTATTGATAAGGAATAACTCTTTTTAGAAGAATGAAAGCACCAACCCATAAGGGATTAGGGGTTTTATATAAGTGAATTCAGTATAGATTAGGGCCAGGAAATTACAGTTACTCCTCTAGAGCTTTGATTTAGTCATTTCTTTCCTACCATGATTGCCAGTTCTAGCTGCCATGGACAGTCAGTTCTAATTTTATCCATAAATGAACAATGTCTAAATGGGTGGGGATTTTTCTGTATGGAAGAGCAATATATCCTGATCAGTTCTCTCTTGTTAATTTTGTTTTTTAATAGGGAATGAAAAAGCTAAAATTTTCATTTTGACACTCAGGGGCATTATCTCAACTGTCAGAGATTATAGTATATAACAAACAGAACTCTAAACTGAGAATTAGAATATTTGAGTTCAAACTCTAGTTCTACCATATGGTATCTGTACCTGGGCAAGTCACACTGATCTCTGCATTTCAATTTCCTCTTCTGTAAAATAGCATAATAGTACTTAAAGGGCTATATAACTCAGTGATGTTACTTGTGCTAATAATAAATACTGTATTATTATAGGAGTTCACACATATTAGAAAATTTCAACACATATGTTGATGTTCCCTCAAATGCCTTAGCCTCCCAGTTCATCAATCATATTATATTCCTTTGACCTATGACCTTAGCTACACGTAGGGTGGCTCTGACCTTTGATTTTGCCATCACCAAGTGTTCCACCACTGAAGCTCAAGAATTTCAAAATTAATTTATCTGATCATAATTTTAATAATTCCATCTCTCTTAATGCCTATTCTTTTTTTTACAAGATATTTCTGTACTTGTCGACTGTGAGTCTCTATCACCCATCACAAAATTCTTTGAATTTTTTTTCATTTAGCATTGGTTGAGAATGCATCGTTTTGGCTGAATAATAGGCTTTCTGTTGTCAAAAGTAAGTTTCCTTTCTTATTTTGTTATTTTTTTCCCTTCAGTAGAATAAATTGACATCAGGACCTGCTAAATCCAATATCATTTGTACCTCTTACATAAAATCATTGTGACATATTACAGCTTCCTTTTTGATGAATTTTTTGCCCTTGGAATTATTAAAATTAAATGACACAGATGCATATATGGAAGAATCAACAGAGCCCAAATTTATATTAGGTGCTTTGAAAATGTAAATTTACCAGAAAATCCAGCACAGTAATAATTTATATGCATTTAGGTAAGGGAAGGACATTGTATTGGATTTGGCTTCAGTAGAATTTTTAGACGGCATGGGAACAGGGGACCTGTGGCCTTGGGGGAACCTAAGGCCTATGGCCTTCTGGGTCTGCAAGTGTGTCCCTTTGACTGAATCCAAACTTCACAGAACAAATCCTTTTATCAAGGGGAAACTAGAGAATCCTAGAATCTAGGAGATTATATGTAGGCATTGGTACCATGCTTGTTTATTCCTGGCTTCAAACCTGCATTATCATGAACAAGTATGACATAAAGTTGGGTCACAATGTTTTGTAACTGGTGGAATATGTACTATTCTAAAAACTAAATATGTTACCCAAATAGGTTTTTAAAAGGATGAGATAAGCATGAAATAATATTTGATCAAAAGGGAGTAATTGTAGCTTACAGAATAATCAAACCTATGCTTGAAGCACTTTAGCAATTCTATGGGAATTGTATTGGAGGCAAGGAGAAAAATTAGGAGGAGGCTACTGCAAAAATCAAGATAAGGGGTGATGAAATAAGTTAGAGTGGTGATTATTTTGTGAATAGAGACAGATGAGAAAGTGGTTGTGAAGGATAGAAATGACCAGGTTTGGCAACTGAATTGATATAAAAGGTAAGAACACTGAATACAGAGATGATGTTGCCCTTATTAGAGATAAGTTCATAAGGTGGGTTTGATGAGAAAGAAAAGTCTGCAGTGCACATTTGCAATCCATCCATGCCTGCTCATTCTATGCAATTTACTTTGTCCTACCCAAAATTAAAAGGGGAGAATCATGACTTTTACTCACTGATCATTACCCTTTTTTTTTTTTAATTTTAACAAGAAACACCTACTGTAGCCATAGGTAATATGGGTGAAGGAAATGGTTGGAATATTTTTGGCAAGGGGAAGGAGGTGGGACATTTTCCCAACAGCACTTGTATAGCTTCTGTGAGTGTCCAGACGGGAGTTAGTATAACTGGGTTAAAATTGCCCTTTAGGAGTTTATATCCTAATGGGAGAAGACAACACAATAAAAGGAAGCTGAAATGGGGTAGGTGGTAGAGGGAAAAGTTGCCTGAAGTGCAGCTTGGAGAGGAATGAGACATAACTGGCCTGGTTCCTTCTACCTTTCCAGTCTTCTTACACCTTAACCACCACTCTTCTGTGATCCAATAACATTGGCCTCATTGCTTTGTTATTGGTCTCACAAGACATTCTATCTTCAGATTCTGTCCATTTTCACTGGATATCTTCTGTGCCTGGAATTCTCTTCCTTCCTATCTTCACTTCCTGACTTCCCTTGCCTTCTTCAATCCCAGTTAAAATTCCACTTTCTTCAGGAAACCTTTCCTATTCCCTCTTAATTCTAGCACTTTCTCTCTGTTGATTATCACCAATTTATCCTGTATGCAGATTGTTTGTACATAGTCTTTTGCATACTGTCTCCCATTAGACTGTGAGCTCCTTGAGAGCGGGCACTGTTTCTTTATATACTCAAACTTAGTATAGTATCTGGCACATAGTAGTCAATCAATAAATGTTTATTAAGTTATTGACTAAAATGGAGGTTCTGAGAGGAGGTATCCAGAGGGAGAGGCCACCAGTTTGTAAAATTTAGGTAAGAGTGAGTATTAGGATAAAGAGTTAGGGCATGGTAGAGAAAGTTCAGAGTGCAGGTCCTGGAGAGAAATGAAACATGGCTAGTCTGGGAGCTCTCCTTAAATGGAAGTTTTGGAGGAAAATATCCAGTCAGAGGAAGAAGCTATAGGGGTGGAGAATTCTTCCAGAGTTTGAATTCTGGGGCTATTGTGAGCCTCAGGATAAAGAGCTGGATCATGGTAGATGAAGTTTGGTGTACAATCTGGAAAAAATGAGGGTCAGTTTTTAAAGGAGTTTAAAAACCAAATAGATGATATTATATTTGATCCTAGAGGTAATTGGGAGCCATTGGAGTTGTTTGAATATGGTCAGATCTGCATCTTACGAAGATCAGTTTGATAACAGGAGAGACTGGACTGGGGAGAGATTTAAGGCAAGAAGACCAATCCAGGCTATTGCATTAGTCCAGATGTGAGGTCATGAGAGCCTAAATCAGGGTGGTCAGCAGTGTTAGAGAAGAGAAGGGTGCACGTAGGAGAGATGTTGTGAAGGGAGAGTTGACAGGACTAAGCAACAGATTGGATATGATTGGATATGGTGAGGGGAAGGAGGAGATAAGAGAGAGGAGTCAAGGATGACATTTGATTGTGAGTCTGGGTTACTGAGAGGATGGTGATATCCAAAACAGTTTTAGGTGAATGTAGAAGAGGGGAGGATTTGGTAGGAGGAATAATGAATTCAACTTGGGGTATGTTAAGTTTAAGATGTTTGTAGGACATCAGGTCAAGTTGTTCAGTAAGCATTTGGAGGTGAGACTGGAGGTCACCAACATAGGGAATCCACAGGAGGTGATGGGATCACCAAGCAAAATGGTATAGAGGGGGAACAGAGCAGAGACAGTGGGCATGATCTCGATGAAGATACAGCAAAGGAAACTTAGAAGCAATTGTAAGACAGGTAGGAGGAGAGTCAGGAAAGTAGAGTAGCAAAAACCCAGAGAGAAGAGAATGTCAAGGAGAAGAGGGTAAGGTAGTATCAATACTGAATAATTCTAATATACTAAGCTATCTATAGTTCTAAGATCTGACAGCTGTGGGGAAAGGGGATCAGGCTAAACTTCTGCCACCTTCTCCATTCATACTTTGGAATGTGTAAGATTGAGGCACAAGAATTGTAGGCCTTAGATCAGGAAAGGATCTTTGAGGTACTCTACTCCAACCTCTGCATTTTATGAAGAAGGAAAATGAGGCCTGGACAGGCAAAATGACTGTTCTCAGCTCACAAAATAGCAATAGTAGAGCTGAGGGTTCAGATGCACATCCTTATTGGAATCTCATGCTGTTTCCACTATCCTACATTGTCTCTTATAGAACTTAATGTATGTCTCAGGGTGTATTGAGCCCTATTACTTAAACTCTTTCTTTTACTTATCTCTCTTATAATTAGTTAGGAAAGATTTTTGTGAAGTCACAAAAATACATCATGAACTTGTTATTCTTATGTAGGGCCAGACTGATCTATATCTTGTTCCAGTTTTAGTGTGGCTGCCTCTGAAGCAAGTCATGTACAAGGTAAATATTTTTGACATGGTTAGCAATACAATTTTGAAATTTTAAGCTGGACATGTTTGGCTGATGGATTTTTTTTTAAAGCAAGGAACATATTTAAACAGGAAAGAGTTCCTATTGCCAATAACCGGAAGAAGCAGGAAGGCTATGATGCCACATGAAAAGCTTATAGAACTCAGGATCTAAGTTTCTATTATTCTCATATTGCATTTAACTCATGGAAATATTGCATTCATTATAGTGGAGAAGAAAAGGAAGAAATCATCATATAAATAATAATGGCTTTCTCTGATTTCTGTGTGTGTGATTAAATTTTACTTATCAGCGTAGACAATGCAATGTATTCCATCAATTCCTTTTAATTTTCAATTAAAAAGCTTTGTGCTGATTTGGTCTGATGCTTTAGAAGAAAATGTTCTGCTGTGACATTTTGTCTTAACAGCAATTTTAGAAGGCAATTTTCAAGATAATTTCTATAATATGACCTTTCTGAAAAGCCAAAAAAGTTCATTGTTATGGTTAGAGTCCAAATAAAATGTAATTGCTTTTCACTTAACTGTTAAATTAAGTAATGTCTTTAGAGCTATTTATTATTTTAGTAATTTTAAATAGAAATAGATAACAAGACCAAGATACTTGTTTTAGAACTAAGAAGACTTTGAGTCCAATTTCTTATTAAAATGACTTACCATATTTGGGAATTGGCTGGATTTCACCTATTGTAAAAGTTTTGATATTAAATTCCTTGTAAGTTAACTTAGATGAAAGTCATATAATAATTTTTAAGCTAATTGATTTTATTCTGTTCATTATTCTAGGGTTTTGTTGTATAGAGAATATGTAAAATCAGATCTAAGGGAAGTCCTTAATGGAAAATTTTCTAATTTCACAATTTAATGCAAGTGGAATAAGTGATTTTTTCCCCCTTTTTTTGGGGGGGGTCCTTTTTTTTTTGATCTTTATTAATTTATTTACTTTTAGTTTACAAGATTCATTACCACAATTCCTTGAGTTTCAAAATTTTTCTCCCTACCCCCCATGGCAGCATACAATCAAGTATAATATCTGCAAATACTTTCACATTAGGCATTAGTCAGGTTATAAAGAAGGATTGTATCGGAATGAACAATGTGAAAGAGGAAACAAAACCAAACAAGAAAAAGAAAAAGAGCAGGTAGTGTGCTTCAGTCTGGGTTAAAATTCAGTTCTTCCTCTGGATGTAAACATCTCTCTCCATCATGAGTCTTTTGGGGTTGACTTATGATGCTGGATTGCTGAGAAAAGTCCAGTTTATCAAAGTTGGTCATCACACACACGTCTGTAATTGTGTACAAATTCCTCCTGGCTCTACTCTTCTCACTCAGCATCAGTTCATATAAGCCTCTCCAGGTAAATATGAAGTCCATCTGCTCCTCATTTCTTATAGCACAGTAGTATTCCATAACATGCATATACCATAACTTGTTCAGCAATTCCCCAGTTGATGGGCACCCCCTTAATTTCCAATTCTTTGCCACAACAAAAAGAGCTGCTATAAATATTTTTGTACATATGGGTCTTTTTCCCACTTCTATGATCTCTTTGGGATACAACCCTAGAAGTGGTATTGCTGGGTCAAAGGGTATGAAATTATTTTATAGCCCTTTGGGCATAATTCCATATTGCTCTCCAGAATGGTTGGATCAGTTCACAACTCCACCAGCCATGCATTAGTGTTCCAATTTGCCCACATCCTCTCCAGCATTTGTCATTTTCCTGTTTTGTCATCTTAGCCAATCTGACTGGTGAGATGTGGTACCTCAGAGTTGTTTTGATTTGCATTTCTCTAATCAATAGTGATTTAGAGCATTTTTTTCATATACTTATAGATATCTTTAATTTCTTCCTCTGAAAACTGCCTGTTCATATCCTTTGACCATTTATCAATTGGGGAATGACTTGTATTCTTATAGATTTGACTCAGTTCTCTGTATATTTTAGAAATAAGTCCTTTATCAGTGACATACGTTGTAAAAATTCTTTCCCAATTTTCCACTTCCCTCCTAATCCTGGTTACATTGGCTTTGTTTGTACAGAAGCTTTTCAATTTAATGTAATCAAAATTATCCATTTTGCATTTTATAATGCTCTCCAATTCTTGTTTGGTCATAAAGTCTTCCCATATCCACAAATCTGACAGTTAAACTATTCCTTGCTTTCCCAGATTGCTTACAGTATCAGCCTTTGGAATAAATGATTTTTAAAAATTTCTATCAAATATTCTAATAAGCAACTTATAAATAAGTCCCCAAATTACTGTTCACTCAGTGCAATCATACATAAATTCAGAGAATTTTAGGTCTTGAATGAAAAATTTAGAGGTCATTCATTCTGATCCAGCCATTTTATAGAAAAGGAAACTGAGGATCAGAGAAGGGAAATAAATGGCTTATCTGAAGTTAGTTTGTAACCTTTGTTCAATGACTCTTTTTATGATGAGAATTGTTCAGAATAAGAATCACCTACCTCTGCAGCATTCATAACCATCAGGGAAAGATATTAATAATTGTACTAAAAGAATTTTTTCTACTATAGCTGTTTAGGGCAAAAAGCTTTCTCTATTTTTTTCTGTTCTTATGTAAATAGCAACTTCCTATAGAGCAGTGGTGTCAAACTAAAATAGAAAAGGGGACCACTAATCTGTATATTAGGGCTGCTAGGTGGTGCAGTGAATAGAGTGCAGGGCCTGGAGTCAAGAAGACTTGAGCTCGAGTCTAGCCTTAGATACTTACTAGCTTTGTGACTGTGGGCAAGTCATTTAACTCTGTTTACCTCAGTTTCCTCATCTGTAAAATGATCTGGAGAAGGAAATGAAAAACCATTGCCAAGAAAACCCAAAAAGGGGTCACAGTCAGACATGAGTGAAAGAACTGAACAGCAACTTGTACACAAGGATCCCTGTGGGTTGCATATTGACTTATATTTAAAATGTAATGTTTTCTGTTTTATTGCATTTTTTGTTAAATATTTCTCAAGTATAGTTTAATCTGGTTCTATCTGTATTGAGAATGTTGCTGGTATAAGATATGTAGACTATGGGCAGTGTGCTTGATACCTCTGCTATAGAGTATAATTTGAAAGTCGTCAGATTTTCCTCATTTCCCTCTAGGAAGGAGGGAGGGAAGGAGAAAAGGGAGGAAGTGGGATAGTGAGAACGGGAGAGAAGAGGAAAGAAGAAAGAATACAAAGGGAGACATGAAGGAAGGAGAGAAAGGAAGGAGGACCACAGGGAGGGAAACAGGAAGGAAAGAAAGAAATAAGGAAGAAATGAATGATCAAATAAATGAACTTGCCTACCTCTTCCTCACTGGTCTGCCACTTACATGAAACTCTATCAATAGTTTCCTTTGGAATCAGGTTGTTTTTTTTTTCACTCTTAAAATAAAAATGCCTCTGGAGGGGCAACAATCTAAGCATTTGTCCTAATCCATTAACATTTGAGTGTGATTTATACCTCAGACTCTTTTCTTACTCTTCGTCACAGATGGTGGAAAAGCACGACTTATATGGAATGGGAGCTTTGAAAGTGTGACAAGGAGAGTGATTATTTTAGAAGGATGGGTAAGGTGGGAACTAAAGGTAAATTTTCCTTCTTTGTGATTTTACCTAGAGCCAGTATTGTTTTTATTTAACTAGAAAATTCAGGTAAGCTTAATACTCCTATTCCTTGGGCATTCTAATTTAGGTTTCTTGTAATACATCTATTGTATAAATGGTTGAAGAACTTTGGGAAACAGTTCAAGCAGTTTATTGCTCAGCTGTTTAATGGGATATTGTTTTTGTTACATTAATTGTATTTCAGCATAGATATTTTATTTAACTTAATTTATCAAGTAAAATAGCATTTGTAAATACTCCTAAATGTTGTAATTGTTTAATAAGTAACAGATTTCAAGATCCAATTCAAATGCCACTTCCTTCATCAAACCTTTCCCGATTTCTCACCTTCTCCAGTGGAAGTTATTTTTTTCTCCTTAGTCTGAATGTTTCTTACATTTTGCATGGCTCTTGGTACTTCTCAAGCATCTATTATGTTTTTTGTACAAAAAGTAAGTTATGTCTTTTTTTTTTTTTTTTTTTTTAAGCAATAGGGGTTAAGTAACTTGCTCAAGGTTACACGGCCAGTTATTTCTGGGTGTGGTGCTGAGTATCTGAGCCCGGATTTGATCCAGGTCATCCCGACACTGGAGCCGGTGCTCTTACTCGCTGAGCCACCTGGCCGCCCCTAAAGTTATGTCTTTATATGACATTTTCCCTACTACATTGCAAGCTCCAAGAGAGAAAAGACTGTGCATTATTTATCTTTGGGTTCTAGTGCATAGAACAGTGCTCTGCAAAAACAAGTTACATAACAAATGTTTGTTGAATTGGAAACCACTTTATTGTCTTTTCATCTTCCCTTCCTTAATTTACTTCAGTATTTAAACATCCAAGCAGATAGAAGCCTCTTTTCGCCTTAGAGTAGGTTTTCTGAATTACTGTGGTAGAAAATAATTCGCCCCCTCATGGCTATCCTTCTGGTTCTGAGCCTTCTTATCCTAACCCTTCTTTTATCTCTCTGCAGCATTTGGCATGTTGACTGTTTTCTCTCCCCTAGATTTTCATGACACTCTCTTCTCATGGTTATCCTTTTCTTTATACTCTATACACACTTGGTGACCTCACAGCTACCAGGCCTTAGATTATCTGCATGCAGATGGCTCCCAGATATATACATCTAAGCCCTAGTCTGAGTCTTTCACTGCAGTCCCACATCAACTGCCTACCGGGCATTTAAATCTGGATGTCCTGCTGTAATGCATCTCAAATTTAACATGTCCAAAACAGAAAATCCTCCCCTTTTCTGAAATTCACTGTTCTTATCCATGGCACCACCATTCTTCCAATCTCTCAGGTTCTCAGTTTCAGTGTCAGCATCATACTGGACTCCGTAGTCTCACCCATCTAACTCATGTCAATATTTGCCAAATCTTCTTATTCCTATTTCTACAACATCCCTCAAATATCTTCCCTTCTCTTTACTCTCATAGTTACCCCATGGATTAGGTTCTTATTACCTCTTACTTGGACTATTACAGCAGCTTCCTGTTTGGTCTTCTTTCCTCAAGTATCATTTCCAGTCCAACCATACAACCACCAAAATGATTTTGCTGAAGTATAGGCCTGACCATGTCAACCATCTCCCCCCCATTCAGTAAACTCCAGTGGCTCCTTATTATCTCTAGCACCAAATATAAACTGCTGTGATTGGCTATTAAAGCTTTTCACAATCCACCCTTGCCTGTCTCTCTAGTCTTCATATGCAGTCCTCCCCTCCAGGTACTCTGTGGTTCAGCTATATTGACTTATTTGCTATTTCTCATACACAACACACCATGTCCTGATTCTGGATATCCTGGAGTCATCTTAAAATCAACATGTCTGAAGCTGAATGTATCTGTAGCCCTAAACCCTCCACTTTTCCAAACCTGTATCTAATCAGTTACCAAATTTTGCTTATTTTTTTCTTCATAACATCTCTTGTCTCTGATTCCTTTTCTCTATTTCAACAACCACTATCTTAGTTCAGGGATTTCATAACCTTTCACATAGTTATTACTACAGCCTGCCTTAAGTCTCTCTCCAGTCTACTCTCTATAATCCATTGCTGTCAACATCATTTTCCTTAAACAGATCTCCTCTAGTCATTCAACTCCAGTGCCGTCTTGTTGCCTCTATAATAAAATATAAACTCTTTTGTTCAGCTTTTAAAACACTGCACACACGTGACCCCAGTTGCCCTCCAAAATGCAAAAAAATAAAAATAAAAAAAAATAAAGCACTGCACAACCTGGCTTCTACCCATCTTTCTGGTCCTGGACATTGTTCCCTCTTCTGCATTTTTCTCTCCAGCCTAACTGGCCTTCTCTCAGTTTCTCACACACAACACTCATATTTTTGCTCTCTATGCCTTTGTCCTGGCCATCCCACATGACTAGAATTTACTCCTTTCTTACCTCCACTCAGAGTGGCCCTCTCCTTGTTTAAAGATGCAATTCAAGCACCATCTTCTGCATGAAACCTTTCCTGCTTCTCCCAAATGACAGCACTCTTCCTTCTTAACTACCATATATTTAACTGCATTGTTTTTAAAGGTATTTATTAACTTTAGATTTTTGCTTAATATATTTTACATGTTCCCCTCTTCTTCCACCATTAGAATGTAAACTCTTTTCAGGTAAGCATTGTTTCTTTGTACTTGAATCCCAGCACCTAACATAGCGCCTACAATGTAATAGGCACTCTATAAATGTGTTGATCTGTGCCTTAGCAGTGCCTGTCTCCTAGGCTCACCTCCTTCCTCCTTTTAACCTACTAGGATCTTACTTCCTCCAGGACCCAGCTCAAGCACCACCTTCTACATGAAGCCTTCACCATTCCTTCTAACTGCTAGTGTCCTTCCTTCTGAAACAAACCTTGTATTCATTCAGTATATAGCCTGTATATGCTTATCTAGGCACATGACTCCCCAGTATAATGTAAACTTTTTGAGGGAAAGGCCTCTTTTATTTTCGTGTTTGTATCCCCATTATTTGGCAGGGTGCTTGGGTCAGAATTAAGCACTTAATGTTTGTTAGTTCAATTGGTTAGCTTGACTGATCCTCAAAGAACAAAAATGTAGTTCATTGCTAGGCCTTTACTTGAAACCTGGGGGCCATCTCCAGTCATTCTGATCTATATCTTGCCACTGGACCTTGATGGCTAAGGAGGAGAGAGTGAAGCTGATGACTTTGCACAGCCCTGCTTCACTTAAATCCAGTTCACTTGCAAGTCATGACATCTCTTTCCTGATGTCATGGTCTTCTTTGAGCACAAAAGACAAATAGCAACAATGACAAATAACAAAACGACTCTGGGCAAGTCACTAAATCTGTCTGTCTCAGCCTCCTTAATGGAAAATGAGGATAATAATAGTAACTGCCTCCCAGAGTTGCTGTGAAACACAGATGAGATAATATTTGTAAAGCTTTTAGCACAGTGCCTGGCACATAAGTGCGAAATTTTTGTTCCCTTCTTTTCCCCCCTCTTTTTTTTCTTTTTGGAGGGAGGAAGGCAGGGCAATTGGGTTAAGTGACTTGCCCATGGTCACACAGCTAGTTTTGTGTTGTGTCTGAGGTCAAATTTTAACTCAGGTCATCCTGACTCTAGGGCCAGTGCTCTATTCACTGTGCCACTTAGCTGCCCTCTTTCCCCACTCTTTAATCAAATAATCTTTGTAAAAAAACAAAAAACCAGACACAGTCATCTTCTAAACAACTATAAATAGATAATTCATTAACAGGCACAGTTCTGAAGTTTTTATGGAATTCAGAACATTTTCGATTTTAATTTAGGCGCTTTCTGAAAAAAAAAAGGAGACTCAAGACTTTAGAAGAAAATTCTCAATCGAAAGATTAGTTATGATTTTTCTGTAAGCAAAAAATAATTAAATGGTATCATAAACTTTTGGATTTTGATTAAACATGCCTATTGCTACAAAAACTAAAGGTCTAATAATTAAATTCAACTGTACATAGTGTTCTAAAGCCCCATATGCACTATCCATTTTATATTTCAACTGAGGATTGAGTACTTGGCAAATAACAATTATTACTGATAGGCGACTACTAAAAAATTAGAATTGCAAGTCAGTTATTTAGAAATACAAATACAAATCCCTTTGTTACTGAGGGAAGGGAACAAAGGGAATAAAAACATTTATATAGCACTTACTATATTCCAGGCACTGTGCTAAGTGCTTTAACAAATACCTCATTTGAGCAACCCTGTGAATCAGGTGCTTATTATCCCTATTTTTTTTTTGTTGTTGAGGAAAATGAAGCAAGCAAAGGCTAAGTGACTTGCCTAGGGTCACATAGCTACTAAGTATCTAAGGTCAAATTTGAACTCAAGTTTCCCTGACTGCCCAGCATTTTAACCACTGTACCACCAGCTTCCTGTTTCAGATAATCAAGCATGCTGACCGCCTTTCAGTCAGTACTGGCAGAGATTTTACATACTCACTTCCATTTCCCACTGAGTATTTTCTCACCCAAGTCTGGAATCAAATAATTGGTTTTTAGTGATGTGACATCTCTTTATAAAATACAAGCTGGGAAATATACATGGCATCATTTCTAATGTTTCACCTCCCAAAAACTTTTATTAAGATTTAATCTGTGAGCTAGGAATGCTTTAATATTGAACATGTATCTTTCTAACTTTTCTTCATATTCTTGTTTTCTTTATGGCAATGCATGTATTCCATACACAAAAAAATTCCCTACAGGAAGTCAACTCCTAGCACTCCCTAAGTTTTGAAAACTCTGTTGCATTTGCAGTTTTACAAATAAAAGAGAACTCTAGTTTGCTGTATTTAAACAGGAAGAAAATGAAATCAGCAAAAAGACATCTAAAGACACCATAGAATCTGAAGAATCCATAGAAAACTGCAAGAATTGACAAAATACATTGAGAAGATACTGGTACTACTTTACAAAATGAATCACTCCTTCCATGTGCTGATGGTAGTTTAAGAAAGTAATGACTGTTATACTGAGAATGTCAGGCCCTATCAAAATAACTTGTTCAGGAAAAGAATTTGATAATTGCAAAACACAAAATAATAGAATGTTAAAGCAAAATCTATTCTAATATCCTTATTTCAGAGATATGAGACATAAAACCAAAAGATTAAGTGACTTGCCCAAAGTTACATGGCTAAGTGAAAGAGGCAGAATCAATATTCACCTCCTTTTTATAGTACTGAACAAAGTATGACTATATAAACCCACTTTTGTAATAAATAAAACATACAAAATTAATCTGACACATAGTTAATGATATGCAGTCATTACATTGCATGGTAATGAGACATGACTGTAATCAATCTTACATAGCTAGAGCAATTTTATAGTTTCTCTGTACCATCTATAATAAAATCAGTTTTAGCAACTTTCTTGGATACCTTGTAATGTTTCATATCTTAAATAACAGCACACTCACACTAATTAAAAAATAAAAGGTCTTCCATCCTATTCTTCAACATCTGGAGTTCTCTTGATTTAATCACCCACTGTTTTGTTGTTGTTCTATTGTTTTAGTCACATCCAATTCTTTGTGACCCCATTTAGAGTTTTCTTGGCAAAGACACTAGAGGTTTGGTATTTCCTACTTGGTCTCTTTACAAATGAGGAAACTAATGCGGACAGGGGTGACTTGTCCAGGATCACATAGCTAGTAAGTTTCTGAGACAGAATTTGAACTCAGGTCTTCCCAACTCCAGGCCTTCACAGCACCACTGCACCACTAGCTGCCCCAGAGGTTTATAATAGGACATTTTTTAGTATTGGATGATATTTTTAAAAGATCATTTAGTCCAGCCCTCCAATACCATCAACTTGCTTCACAGATCAGGAAAGTGAAACCTAAATTGGGGAAATGATCTCCTCAAAGCCACATAGGCAATAAATGGCAGTCAGAATTGGAGCCCCAAGTCATTTGAGTCCAAAGATCAAGGCCTAGTAGAAGGACCTGTGAACTAATGGGGAATGATAAAAACCACACCCCAAAGGATGTGGGTTAATGCTTTTTGAAATCTATGTTACCCTTTGTGGCATTGGTAGAATTGAGCACTTTAAATATAGGCTCCATTGAGTGTAATTGCAAACTCAACTATGTGCAGTTTGTACTCCATAATTTTCTCACATCATAGCACTGTTTGGTTATTGTAAGTTTTTGTGTGACCTAGACTTTAGTGAACAAGGTAGAAGAAAGCAAAGAAGGGTACTGCCAAAGCCAGAGGGACTCAAGGGTATGGTCTTTGGTAAGAAAAAACTCTCCCTTTTTGATTTGCTTTTTCCATGTCCCTTGGTGGCCCAAAGAAGGAAATTTAAATCATCAAGTGGAAGGGCTTGGGTATAGGGCCGCATTTCATCACATTACTTATACTGCAAGTTTCACAATCCTTAGTTTGTAGAAACTACACAACCACCTCAGGCTACCTATGTGTCAGTGACATTATGAACCTATATTTTAAACATATGCAAGTGTGAAAAGATTTGGTTTCATTATGAATTGCTCTACAAAAAAGAAGAAACCCAAAACAAAGATCTTGTTAAAATACTATTTAGCATTAGATGTGTTATTTTCATTAATATGGTAGATGGTTAGTCAATGCCAATATTTACATGTCCTTCAAAACAAAGATTTTTTAAAAAATACTTCATAATTTGATTTGCTAGTTTAAAATTGAATATGTATGGGAAAAGAAATATTCCTGGTTTAAAGGATGGATTTATGAGTCAAATGTCCCAAACCTAAATCACAATAGTTGGTTAGAAAAACAGCTCAATTTACCCATTAGCTCATATTTAGCAGTATATCTATATTTAGTAATCTATCTATATTTGGTAATCTTTCTAGTGATTCAGGAGCCTCATTTGGCTCTGACACATGTGCGCACAGACATGTCATATATATACATAGTGTGTATGTGTATTCACTTTCTCCTTGAATTTAATCATGGAAAGCTGAAACAAAAAAAAAAATCATTGGTGTTTATGTTAGTGAACACAAATGTTAGGTGATTGGAAAGGGAATAGGCATTTATGTAGTGCTCATTTGCTGACAGGCACTGTGCTAAGCATCTTTTACAAACATTATCTCATTTGAGGATTGATGGGTAGTCTTCTGCCCCTCGTTTGGACCTTGAGTTAGAAAGCTTTGGTTTTAGTCCCTTCTCTACTATTTACTAACCAAATGACATTGGGCAAGTTACTAAAATTATTTGAGCCTCAGTTTCCTAATCCATAAAATGTAGGTGAGCAAAATCAATAAGCATTATAAAGCACCCACCATGGGGTAGTCATTGTGCTCAATTTAGGGATATAAACAAAAGTAAACAAAACAGTCCCTATTCTTAGAGAGTTCATAGTCTGATGGGAAAGAGAGCATTCCAATAATTATGTACAGACAAGATTTTCTGTGTGTGTGTGTTTGTACGTACACACAATGGAGATAATTAAAGGGAAGGTACCAGTATAAAGGCAGATTAGGAATGGCTTCTTGTGGAAGGTAGAATTTTAGCTGGGATTTGATGCCCAGAGGTAGGGATGAGGATAACAATTCTTGCTTTGCCAGTAGAGTCATTCTAAGGATCAAGGATAATGTTTATAAAAAGACAACATAAGTCATTATCATTCTCTTTTGTCTACTTAGTTTCGCCTCCCCCAAAACTCATTTAAATAATTATAGTCTAATTGAAATGCTATTATTTTCCTAGTGGCTATTTACTCAATGGCTAATGTAATATGTACACATTTCCTTCTTAAGAAAAAAAGATCATTTTAATTAGAAAAGAATTCAGTGAAGAAATTCTGTCATCCTATAATCAGGAGTTCTCAATCTGGGATCCATGAACTTGCTTTTTTCATATTTTTGATAATTGTGTTTTAATACAATTGGTTTCTCATACAGTTTTGTGTTTTATATTATGCATTTTAAAAGATTCTTCAGAGAAAGAGTCCATAGGTTTTGGGGTGGCTGGGTGGCACAGCAAATAGAGCACTGGCCCTGTAGTCAGGAGGACCAGAGTTCAAATCTGGACTGAGACACTTAACACAAAACTAGCCATGTGACCTTGGGCAAGTCACTTAAGCCCAATTGCCCTACCTTCTCCCCCTCCAAAAAACAAAAAGAAAAATCTAAAAAAACAAACAACAACAAAAACCCTCCTACAAACGATTATTTTAAAATAAAAGGAGCAGAACAAATTAGATTTCTTTAAAAAAAACAGCATGAAGATGTCATAAGAAAAATGTAAAACATTTAAGGCATATATGTAGTTATTCAAAAAATGAAGCCCTATGAAAATTAAGAACATCTCTTCATGTAAATTTACCTTATAGTTCAGTTCATAAAATATAAAACTTTAGAAAGAAAAAAAGGTGAAAGTCTGATACAAAAAAAGTAATGTCACATATGCAAAATACCAAACCATAGATAACTGTATAGGAATAATTTTCAGAAAAAAAAATGGCAGACTATAAATGTCTTCATGAAAATATGATTCATATCAGTATTAGAAGGCTCATGGGATCATAGATCTAGAACTGGAAGAAATATTTATAGGACATGTAGTTTAACCTCATCATGTAAAAGAAGTCCAAGAAAAATAATTAACTCTGAATTTTGACCCTACAACATTCAAATTGACAAAGATAAAAATGAGAACAGTTAATATTGAAAGGCTTCTGGCAATACAGGTACATTATTAATAAAATGGCCAGTGGAGTTATGAATTAATCCAACTATTCTAGGTGTTAATTTGAAATTACTTTGCCTAGTAATCTCAATCTTGGGTCTGTGCCTGTGTGTGTGTGTGTGTGTGTGTGTGTGTGTGTGTGTGTGTGTGTGTGTAGGGTTTATATTGTTAGATATATTGAATATTTTGAATATATTGAATATTTTGCTTATTTTTATTTGTCACAAGGGAATGTTCATGGAAGAGGGTATTGAAATGGCTGTGATCTGAAGACAAAAGGCACCAATAAAATTTTTTAATTTAAAAGACGAAGAAAAATAGTCTAGTCTCTTCCCAATATTCATTTTGCTGTCACCAAAAAAGCTCATTATAGTAATGACACTTCAGTGTGGTATACTAGAAAGAGTATTGCAATGGGCACTCAGGATACTAGGATTCTAGGTATGATTTTTCCTCTAACTGTATGACCTTGGGAAATCAACTTTGAACATCACTTTCTTCATTTGTCAAACAGGGAGTTTTAATTAGATCATCTTTAAGGCTCTTTGCAGCTCTAATATTCTGTATGGTTCTATGATAATGAAATTTAAAACATTAAAATTATAATTCCTTAGTTCTAATGACTCATAATATTCTAGTACAAAAGGTATCAACCTTGTAGGCTGCTGCCACAGAACTCCAGAGATCTGAACCCAGCTTGAAATATAATTGAGAAATGTAGCAAAATAAATTTTAAAAATACAACATAAAAAATGTAAACTTGTTTTCTAAGTCAATATGTAGCCCACAGGGATCCCTTCCTACCTGTGCTTGAAACCACTGATCTGGAGCATTAGATTTCTTGTTGTCCCATACACAAAAGCCACAGTATGTCTGTCATCTTTCATATCCATCCAGTCTAGTCACTACTTTGTAAATAGATAGAATGTTGATTACTTTGTAACACACAGAAAGCCCTACTGTGTCTGCAATTTGTAATCTTAAACATTTCAGTATCTTCTCTGTTCATAAAGATCAACATGGGAAGGTATCTCAGTGCCCATAATTTAGGAAATAAGGAAATAGAGACCCAGAGAGGTTGAGACTCTCTTGGATATCTCATTAACTCCTGTGCATTCCAGTGTTCTGTGTGCATGACTCCGATATCTATAAATTCAACTATAATCTCTCTATTTCTTTGTCAGTGACTGCCTACTGAATATCACTTCATCATACCAGTTTCAGATCTTTTCTCAAGAACTTGACTTGGCTCTTCCTAGCAATACAGTGATCCAAGACAGTTCCAAAAGACTCATGATGGAAAATTCTATCCACATCCAGAGAAAGAACTGATATCCAAATGCAGATCAAAGTATACTATTTTCACTTTTTTGTGTTTTTTTTTCCCTTTTGTTCTGTTTCTTCTTTCACAGCATGACTAATGTGGAAATCTGTTTTACATGATTTTATATATATATATATATATAGCCTATATCAAATTATTTACAGTATAAGGGAGGCAGGAGGAGAAAGAGGGAGGGAAAAAATTGGAACTCAACATTTTATAAAAAATGAATATCAAAAATTCTTGCCATATAATTGAAAAAAAGAAACTTTTTTTTTTAAAGCAATCAGGGTTAAGTAACTTGCTCAAGGTTACACGGCCAGTTATTTCTGGGTGTGGTGCTGAGTATCTGAGCCCAGATTTGATCCAGGTCATCCCGACACTGGAGCTGGTGCTCTTACTCGCTGAGCCACCTGGCCGCCCCTAAGAAACACTTTTTAAAAAATAGTTTGTGAACTGAAGCAAATCATTTAACTTCTCTGGGCCTCAGTTTCCTCATTGGTGAAGCAAAGGAGTTAGATTCAGTGACTTCTGAGGTCCCTTCTAGAGCAGTGTTTCTACAGATCTTGTTCTAGACAAAGCACAAATACAATAAATCAAAATACAGTCAGCAGTAGGAGACAACTGGTACAGTGGACTGAGCACTGGCTCTAGATTCAGAGGACCTGGATTCAAATACTACTTTTGAGGGTTACTTACTACCTTAGTCACCTTGGGCAAATCACTAAAGCTCTTGGGCCTTGAATGTGCTCTGCTATAATGAGGATTGGATTGGTTGGCCTCTGAAGTTCCTTCTAGTTCTACTTCTATGATTTTATGTTCAAAGCGGAAAAAAGGACTCATTATCTTCACTGCTTATTACCCATCCACACTTCCCTATTTCTCTTTAGAGTACTACTACTCTCCTCTAGCCCAGTTTCACATCCTTGCAGTCAATCCTGACACTTCCCTTTCCTTCATCCCCACCTCCTGTAACTTGCCAAGTTTTGTCAGTTTTACCTCCATAACATTTCTCACCTAACCTTTCACTTCATTTACATAGCTGACATACTACTTGAGGTCCTCATCATCTCTCATTTGGGCTACATACAGTGAGCCTCCTGATTAATCTCCCTGCTCCTCTCCTCTCCCCTCTCCATTCTGTTTTCCATATAAATTGCCAAAATAATCTTCCTAAGGCACAGGTCTGATCATTTCCTACTCCTGTTTTAAAACTGCCAGGACTCTCCCCACGTGCAGGATAAAACATCCATTCCTTAAAAAGATATTTAAATCCCTCTATAATCCTATCTCTCTTTTCCAGCCTTATTTCATACTCCTCTCCTTCATGAAAGTAGCATGTTCCAACCAGAATGCTCCACACTTGATAATCCATCTACCTTTACCTTGGTGTATTCATTATCATCATAAACTGTTGCTTGTGGCTTGAATGCTTTCCCTAATTTCCAACCATCTAAATATGTGTCTTTCCTTTAAAGACTTTACTAGGGTACCACTATGTCTCTAAAAACTTTATCTGATCTTTTCATTTGTCAGTATTCTTTCCCTTCTCAATTTTCCTTGTGCTATATTTATTTGTGTGCATACTGTGTTCCTCCTTCCCCCAGTAAAAAATGAGGGCCATTTCATTTTCGAAATAGATCCTTAAACTTATTAACAATAAGCTTATTAAATTGAAGTGACTTGCCCTAAACTCCCCAGCTAACAGGTGGCAAGACCAGAATTAGATAGGATGCTGTTTTTTTAGACTCTTGGCCCAGGTCTATCATAATCTTGTAACATACAAAAGGCAGTTATTACAAGGGTCACAAAGCAATTAACTGTCTGAGACTGGATTTGAACTCGTTTTCCTGACTGCAGGCCTGGTGTTCTATCCACTGAGCAATTTAATTCCTAAAAGCTAAGCTTCTTGTTTTTATAGGAATATAGCTAGGTATATGTAAATGGCAATAGACTTTATAATTAGGCAAGATTTGTGTGAGTTTTGTTGAAAAACATTTGTTTTAAGTATCTTATTGTATAGGGGAAAGCCAATATATACTAGGAGTGAAGAGGCTTCATTCAGTTCTAGTTCTGTCTTACTAAATATGACCCAGATTGATTCTGTCTCTGGACTTCAGTTTCCTCATCCATAAAATAAAGCTGTTGGACTAAATGCTCTCTAATGTCTCCTCCAGTGCTAAGATTATGTGGCACCTAATATATTCATTGTAATTTTATGTCTCCTTAGAGACATTTCTTAGTATGGAATATAATGTATAAAGCACAAAGATCTAATGAATGTATTCAAACTGTAAAACGAGATTTTTTCCCCTACCAAACATTACTACAAATTAGAAGCAAGCTCTGTAGATATTGTTTTCATCCACCCTGGCTCAGTGAATTGAACAGTCACATATTTAATTCATTAATTTCTCCAATATAGATAATCATCTGGACTATTGACCAAAAAAACCCTCTTCAATAAGAAACGTTTTTTTACTCAGTCTGATACCTTAAAATTTCCATTTTATATGGTTTGAGGAAAAATAGTTAAATGAAAAATGTATGGACATAATATTCAAAGATTGGTTACAATATGTATTTCTAGGAGAAAACATTTTAAAGCGTTCAAAGGAAGGGTGGGTGGTAGTATCCCTTTACTAAAATTCTGCAGAAGTCAGCTCATGGGGAATGTTCTGAAGCTGAGCCTCAAGCAAGAAACTGCAAAACATCAAAAGTAGTAATTACAATGAGGATGAAGATGGAGTTGTCCAAAGAGGCCAGGATATATACTTCGGGAACTCACCAGCGAACTTAGATTTTAAAATGGCATGTACAGAAAATGGTAGTAGTAGGGAAGGTAGCAGGATGAATGTAGATAGGCATGAGCAGGTGAGGCAAAATCGGGGCACTGCTGAATGGAGTTGAAGGAAATCAGAAAATCTTTTTGACTGAGTCTGCTATAAATTTATATTATGCAATCACAACTGTACCCTCACAGCAGCAAAAGAATTCTTTTTTCACCCCCTAAATTGATTACTTGTCCTACTGTCCACAGCAGCTGTTCAAATATTCTCATTTCTCTTCAAGCATCCCATGATACTTTGTTGCCTCACCCTCTCAACTGAGGACTTCACTTCCTATTTCACTGAAAAAAACAAAACAAAACAGAACATTCACCAAGTTTTCTCTTGGCTCCCCTATTCCTCTCATATCATTCCTGTATCTTACCCCATTATCTCCTCCTTCATTCCGATCTCAGATAAAGATGGCCTTTATGCTTACTAAGGCCAACTACTTTACAGATGTCCTTGATCTCATCCCCTTAATACTTTTCCCTAAATTGCCTCCACTGTCATCATCACTTTGTCTCATCTTCAGTCTCTCCCTGTCTACTGGCTGCTTCCCTGCTGTCTTCTCACATCCTTAAAAAACTGTTGCTTGATCTTAGACTATCCACTAACTCCTGCTCTTATTCTCTTCATAGCTAACTTCCTTGAGGAAACCATCTCTTTTCCATGCCTCTACTTCCTCTTCTCTTACTTTCTTCTTAATCCTCTGATTAAGAATACTTCTGACCTAAGCATTCAAATGAAACTGCCTTCTCCAAAGTTACCAGTGCTCTATTAACTGAAAAATCTAATGAATTTTTCTCAGATTTTACTCTTATTGACATCTCTGCAGCATTTGATGCTGTTGTTCATTCTCTTGCATACTCTCTCTTCTCTGAGTTTTCCTGACACTATTTTTTCCATATTCTGCTCCTACCTGTTTGGCTGCTCTTTTTCTGTCTGTCTCCTTTGCTGGTTTTTCATTTATACCATGTTATTCATTCATGCCATTCGTCTCATACATACTTACTCTTGATGTCTTCAAGGCTCTATCTGGAGCCCACTTCTGTTTTTGCTCTTAACCTTTTTTGTGTCATCAAATCTTTTGTCAGTCTGATGAGGCCCATGAACCCCTTCTCAGAATAATCTTTTAAATTCACAAAATAAAATACATGAGATTACTAAGGAAACTATTTATAGGGAAATACAAACTTTTTTAAAAGTTCACTGACCTCAGATTGATAACCCTAGCTCTGTACTATCTTACTAGGTGATCTTATATTTCATATGACTTCAAATAACATCTCTGTACAGAATGATTCCTCAATCTGTATATTCTCTAGTTGTCTCTTGAGCTACCATCAGGCATCTCCATATGCCTCCCAGATATCTTGACCTGGATGTTTTATACACATCTCAGATCCATCATGTCCAAAACAACTGTTTCTTTCCCCCCAAACCTTCCTTTCTCCTGAACTTCCCTCTTACTTCTTTGTTGTAGTTAAAGGTACCAAAATCCTTCCAGCATCTTCTCTGCAACTTACAGTCTTAGAATTTACTCAAGTTAATGACTTGCCCAACGTCCCACAACCATTGTGGCAGGGGCAGGGCTTCTTGAGCAGCTACATGGCATAGTGGATAGAGTTCTAGACCTGCAGTTAGGGAGACTTGAGTTCAAATATGGCCTTATAACACTAGTTATGTGACCCTGGGCAAGTCTTTTGATCTGTTAATCTTCCTTGGTTTCCGCAACAATAAAATGGAAAAAATAATACTACATATCTCCCAGGGTTGTTGTGAGGATCAAATTAGATAATATTTGTAAAGCTCTTACCACAGAACCTGGCACATAGCAAACAATAAATACTTGTTTGTTTCCCTCCCTCCACCCCTCATTCCCTTCCTTTCTTCCTTCTTATCTGTCAGTGAAATAGTCTGCCTCAAGAAGTACTGGCTTTCTCCTCTTGAAAACTCCAGAAGAAATATGGATAAACACTTGTCAGATTTTACGTCCAGGGATTTTTTTTTCGGTATAATTTGGACTAGATGACCACTAGCAGTTATATTCAACTCTGAAATTCCATTTTTCTGTGATGTTGCCTTTTTTATTGTTTCGAAAAGCAACCATTCTATAACCATATATTACCACTGGTAAATGAGAGTATCACACAAAGGCTCTAATAAATCATCATCTCATTTTTTGGTTCTAATGTAGATTTAGTAGAATGCAGCAGAGAAGTACCCTAGATTTTATGTGCATTAGTTTCAGCAATGTGGCACAGTGACCACTGACCATTAGAGATCTGGATAGGAGTCCTGACTTTACCAAGATTATACACCTAGTTAGTAGAAAAACTTAGAGCATGTCCTGAATCATAAGTCTAAACCAGGCTTTCTTTTGTGAGCTTAGATAAATCATTGAACCTTTCTAGGTTTAAATTAATCTGTTAGGAAATTGGGGTGCGGGGGGGAGCTAGACAAAGTGATCTCTAATTCTTTTCCATCTCTATATCATCTGCTCTTCTAATCCTTTCAGTTTTTAAATTCATTTATATCATTCAATGGAAAAGGAGGACTTCTTTGCTACATTCTTTTGTGATAACCTTAAATAAGATTTGTAGGCTGTAATTTAATTTTTAAATAATTGTTCTTTTTAAGGGCAGTAGTCATGGTTTCACAGAATCAAACAGCATACTAGTGTGCATACTTTAAAAAGTCAACTAGACAGAACCCACAAAGTGACAGAGAGAAACAAATCTCCTGCTGAAGGCAGCCTGGCAGGATGACAGTAAGGGTTCATTGCAGTGTACTGTGAGCCAAGCACAGTCCCACATGAGCCACATGGTTTTAGCCCCAAGGCAACTCCAACCAGCATCAAATGGAGCAGACTTCAGGAGGATGAGTCACCTGCAGCTGGGGTGGTTTCCAGACTTTTTAACCCATAAATGCTAAAAATAAAGTAAAAGGTCAGTCTGGAACTCTGTTGGAAAGGAAGGGCACAGTCTGGCCCCTGCTGCCAGAGTGAGAGGTGGAGGAGGCATGGAGGCTGCAGCTGCAGCATCTGCCATGTGGCTGCCTCAGGAGCTCTTGGCCTACAGATCTTGTGGCCTGCAGATAGTAGGGGGACCAAGCAACCATTCAGAGGGTAATGGCTCTTGCTTTGACCTGCTTGGATCTAGGTTACTTTCTTGGGTGGAGGTCTTGGGGTGAGAAACGCCAGTTTGCCAGTGTGGTGTCTGTAGAGAGAGCACCCTCCTCAGACCTCTGACAACATTTGCGAAAACCCCAGCGATTTGGGACAAAGCTTTCCTCTCTGGAAGCAGAGTTCTACCATGGCAAAGGGCTCAATTATCAAGTAACTGATTGGCAATATGAACAAGCAGAGGAAGTACAAACAAACCATTGAATCCTTTTTTGGGGACAAAAAGGATCAAAGCATGGAATGGAAGGAAGACAACAAAGTCAGAACTCCTATATCAAAAACTTCCAAGAAAAATATGAATTGGTTACAGGCCATGGAGGAGTTCAAGAAGGATTCTGAAAATCAAGTAAGAGAAGTAGAGGAAAAACTGGGAAGAGAAATGAGAATGATGCAAGAAAATCATGAAAAAGAGAGTCAACACCTGACTGAAGAAAATAACACCTTAAAAAATAGACTAACTCAAATGGCAAAAGAGGCCCAAAAAGCCAATGAGGAGAAGAATGCTTTAAAAAGCCAAATTTGCCAGATGGAAAAGGAATTTCAAAAACTCACTGAAGAGAATAATTCCTTCAGAATTAGAGTGGAGCAAATGGAAGCTAATAACTTTATGAGAAATCAAGATACTATAAAACAGATCCAAACAAATGAAAAAAATAGAAGGCAATGTGAAATATCTCATTGGAAAAACCACTGACCTGGAAAGTAGACCCAGGAGAGATAATTTAAAAATTATTGGACTACCTGAAAGCCATGATCAAAAAAAGAACCTAGAAATCATCCTTCAAGAAATTCTCAAGGAAAATTGCCCTGATATTTTAGACCAGAGGGCAAAATAGAAATTGAGAAAATTCACTGATCACCTCTTGAAAAAGATCCCAAAAGGGGCGGCCAGGTGGCTCAGCGAGTAAGAGCACTGGCTCCAGTGTCATGATGACCTGGGGATAAAATCTGGGCTCAGATACTTAGCACCACACCCAGAAATAACCTTGAGCAAGTTAATTAACCCTGATTGCTTTAAAAAAAAAAAAAGATCCCAAAAAGAAAACTCCTAGGAACATTATAGCCAAATTCCAGAGTTCCCAGGTCAAGGAGAAAATACTACAAACAGCCAAGAAGAAACAGTTTGAGTATTGTGGAAACACAATCAGGATGACACAAGATCTAGCAGCTTCTACATTAAGGGATCAAAGGGCTTGAAATATGATATTCCAGAGGTCAAAGGAAGCTAGGATTAAAACCAAGAATCAGCTACCCAGCAAAACTGAGTATCATGTTACAGGGGAAAATATGGTCATTCAGTGGAATAGAGGACTTTCAAGCATTCTTGATGAAAAAACCAGAGTTGAATAGAAAATTTGACATTCAGATACAAGAAGCATGAGAAGGTAAACATGGAAAAGACATCATAAGGAATTTATTAAAATTGAACTATTTACATTTCTACATAGTAAAACAATGTATACATACATATATATGCTTATGTAGGAGGGTATTTGTCTGTATAAATACATATGTGTACATGTATACATAGAGGGCATAGGATCAGTTGAATAGGAAGGGATGATATCTAAAAAATAAAATTAAGAGGTGAGAGAGGAATATAATGAGAGGAGATAGGGAGAGATAGAATAGGGTAAATTGCCTCATATAAAAGAGGCAAGAGAAAACTATTACAGTGGAGGGGAAGAACAGGAAGGCAAAAGGGAATGGGTCAACCTTATTCTCATTGAATTTGGCTTAAGGAGGGAATAACATATGCACCAAATTGGGTATGTTAACCTACAGGAAAGTAGGGGGGAAGGGAATAAGAAGGGGGATGATAGAAAGGAGTGCAGATTGAAGGGGGAGGGTAGTTAGAGGCACACACTTTTGAAAAGGGACAGGGTCAAAGTAGAAAATAGGAGGGTGGGATAGAATGGAGGGAAATATAGTCATTCTTTCACAATATATCTACTATGGAAATGTTTTCCATAACTATACATGTATAACCTATATTGAATTGCTTTTCCTCCCAGTAGGGGTGGGTGATGAGGGAAGAAGGAAAAGAATCTGGAAATCAAAGTTTTAAAATCAGATGTTTAAAATAGGAAGGCTAGGTGGCACAGCTTGAATAGAGTGCCAGCTCCGGAGTCAGGAGAACCTGAGTTCAAATCCGGCCACAATCACTTGACAGATACTGTTGAATTTTTGTCTTACGTCTAGCACAATATATGGCAGAGAGTAGGTTCTTAATAAGTACTAAATAATTATAATAATAACTTAGTGTCATTAATAAGAAATTAACAGTTTCCTTTTGTATTTGATTCACCAAATCTTGGCTTAAATTTTGGATTGAATTATAATCTCTTGGGTGACACAAATAGGTACTACATGAATAGGTTCCATTATCTAGTTGTCAAAAGAAATATTTTTCAGTAATAGGGAAGCAATTTGACTTCACCTTTATCTAATATTCTTCCATAAGATTTTTGGAAAATTGCTTATTTGGGACCAATAATGATTTATCCTGGTTCAATGATAAAGAAGATTGATTTAATTCCTTACCTGTGAAGGGAGGAAAGAAGTAGTCTATTTTTTGTTTGATTTTGATGTGGTCTGGGAAACATTTATGTTTTTTGGAAGGCCTCTCTAATTTTTTGTCTAATTGCATATTATTTCTGAAATTTGGAATAGTTTGCTCTTTTTACAAGTGCTTTTCTCCCCTCTTTTGTCCTCTTATGTTGTATACTCTTGTAGATGTAGCCTCAGAACAAAAAGGTCTGCATCCCATTTCATTGTTTGTCTAGAACAGTTTCTATAATTGAAATTTTTTTAAACTCAACTTTTAAGGCCAAACATCTTAAGAGTTTTTTTTTCCCCTAAGTCTTTTAAGGAAACAAAACATCAGATAAGTCCGTTAAAAAGTGCCATTTGATTTTTTTTAAGCCATACAGCAAATCTGTTTAAAGGCAGATATGTGTGTGTGTGTGTGTTGCCATTACCAAAATCTTTTTACAGAGGAAAAAGTTTGGCTTTTGATTAAAAGAGATTGACTTGCCTAAATATCACAAATCTAGTCTATCATTATTATTATTTTAAAAACATTCTTCTCTTTAATGGAGCTCACATTGAATTGGGGTTCATGACAAGCTGCTGTCTTGCTGTTATTCTTTTATATTTCATATTCTGTGGGTTGCTGCATTGGTGGGCAAAATACTGCTTTTTATAGTTGAATAAAAGTCTTCTGTAGTCTCATTAAAAACATTTTCCACACTTCAGGTAGCAGACAGGATGACAAATGATATGTACCTTATCCCATTTCCATATGATTTTTATTTCTTCTGCTAGGTTTCTTTATTTTGAAATTTTTTCATTCCATGTAGCTTGGAAAGTGGGAAATATTGGTATAGTAACATCTAAAATATTTTTCTTAAATTTTTTTATATGAATCAATATTTTGTCTGGGCAATTATGAGCAGTTCTAAAAACAATCTTTGGTTGAGTTCTAAAGGACATTTTGTAGAATAGAAATTTGTCACTTGCCAGTTCATAAAATATAGCATACTTCTGATTTACAATTCAAGATACTAGGTCACAGCTTGCTAAGTATCTTGTAGGTGCTTGTATTTTTCCTAGCCTTCAATGATGTATTAGACACATTTAGTATTCCCTTGCATCATCTGAATTGATTTAAACTTTTTAGGGATAACCCTTCTAAAATGTCTGGTGGTAATGACCTAGTCCTGAATTGTTGTCATAAATCTTTCATTTTCCTAAACAAATCTACGTTACTCAGCCATTTGCTTAATGTTTTTTTTTGTTGACATTTGTTAGGTAAGTACATGTAGTGTTGCTCATAGAAGGCCATTTGATTACATTCGTGGATCTGAGCTATTTCATGGGCTCCATCCAGAGACAAAACACTTTTTGTTACACTTGATAAATCCAATGGCATGTACTTGTCATCAGACTATTATTTGTTGAAGTGATGTCTGCTTATTATAAAAGTATCTTTGTAGGTTTTTTGACCTGTTTATCAGGTGCTCTAAGAATATCTATCAGTTCTTTTTCCTTCTTTTTGGTAAGAAAGTATCCTTTTTATAGCTGCCTTTGAATGATAGACCTTATTTTTCATTAATGTTGTACAGATTTTTTTTTCTGGAAACTTTATTTTTATTGTAGGTGGAATGGGCACACAGCAAGTTAGATGATTACAACTTTGTTGGCAACATCGAAGCATCATAGTCTGGAGCAAGACGGACATAGGCCTTCTTCTCTCCATCGGGCCGCATCAGTGTGTTGACCTTGGCCACATCGATGTCATACAGCTTCTTTTACGGCCTGCTTGATCTGATGCTTGTTGGCCTTGATGTCCACAATGAAGACTAGGGTGTTATTGGTTTCTATTTTCTATAGATGCAGTATACAAATAAGCCACCATAATTATAAAATTGAGTGAAAACCTTTGGAATAATCAATAAAGGCAGTACACTTTCAGGTGTCATATTCAATAATTACCAAATCAATAATGAATTGCTAAATATGCCCTCAAGGAATTTTTAGCACTACATGCTATAAATTGCTTTCCATATAGTACATCAGCATGTAATTGACTCATATTTTTTGAGAGGTTACTGGTGATGTCTTCATTTGAGATGAGAATTTATAGCCAACATATAACCAACATAAAATATAGAACTAATGAGGAGCTTCAAAAAAATAGTAAAAGGTGTCGTTAAGTAAATGTATTATAGGAAGAGAAGAATTAGTCATATAGTAGGGGCAAGGGGTGACAGATGAACAACAGGGATGCTTCAGGGGTCCCCTCAAAATATCAGGAAAAAGAAAGGCCTGTCAAATGAACCCTCTGGTAAACTTATGGGGGGGGACTTGGCCAAGAGTAACACAAGTTAGGCAGGTATAGATGGATTTCAATCTGTATCTTTGGATGCAATCTCCAAATCATTGAGTTCACAGATCCATTTGAGTATTATTATATATGCTCAGACTCATTAAAATTCAGAGATTCCTATGAACTCTCAAATTTGCCCGTATTTGAGATCCTAATGTATATTGAAGGAGCCATATGTCACCTTTAATAAAGAGCTGTACTGAATGTTTCTGTAGGTCACCTATACAATTGAGCCATGTCTTTATATCACCCCTTGAAAATTAAAGTGATAATGACAACTTAATTGAAAGTGCTAAATGCCATTAGTTTGTAATAGTTTCATTTGAGACAGTTAATAGAGCATTTTTTTCCTTGACTCCTAAATCACTAATGTCAATATACTTTAAAAATCTAATGACATAAATGATAGCTTAACTTCCAAATTAAAGTAATCTAATTTACATGAAAATTCCGCACAGTAACCTAAAAGCTACCAAAGCTTAAAAATGCACTAAGACTTTTGGTATAGTTTTATTTGTGAACTGTTTGATTGGTTGTTATTCTTGAGGAGGATCAAAATGACATCCCTATGTTGGGGTGAAGGTATACAGTGAGTCTTCACTGTGGGTGATCCAGACCAGTGAGAACTCAGAAAGTTCTACCACAGGTCAGGCACAAATAGCCTGTATGAACTTTTCTTTCTAAATTTCTGCATCTTAGTTTTTTTTGAGCTACTGCAGTTCTGCTTTGCTTATAGAGCACAGCACCTTCTTTGATGCAGGCATGCCATGCTGGATGGTCCTGTGCCAATGTCTCTCATGTCACTCAATTGATTCTAAAGTTCTTGAGAGTGTCCTTGTATGGAACTATATTGTCATTAGTTACTTCTAATAATTTCCTTGTCTTAGAAACCAAGAGTTAGTAGAAAAGAAAATTAATAATCTAACTAAAAGGCAATGATACTAACTATAAGGTCATTTTGAAAAGTAAGAGAATAATAATACTAATAACTTTTTTATGTATATGTCATTTGATCCTCTCAACAACCTTGTGAGCTGCTGTAAGTAGTACTACATAACGTTTCAGATGGCACTAAGGTTAAATGACTTATTCAGGGTAACGCTACTAGTATATATAACTATGTAATGAATTATGCCAAGTTTTTCAGGGCTTGTCAGCAGAGAGAAAGCCCACACCCACAAATCATTAATCCTTTGGTGGTATTAAAGAAGTAGTAAAACAACAACAGTACATGATTCCAATTTGAAATGTATCTTGTTGAAAGTCATGGTGTACAGCTATGTAAAATAGTCTCTATAACTTGCTTTATAGAGTAAGCTTTTTATTTTTAAGTTTTATTTAAAACATCAATCACCAACAAGAACATTCAAATAAAGAGAAAAAAATATGCCCATATATAATACCATAAGCTACTAATTACTTAAAATTTGTTTTCAAAATATCAATTTTGATTTTGATCCTGTTTGTTCACCTTTCTATTTTTTAACTTTCGCTTCTATGGTGGATTTGTTTGTTTTGCTGGAGGGAGAGGAATTTTGGTGATTACTTAGTAATTATTAATAATAATGTTTTGTTATCATTATTTGATAAAACTACAAAAGACGTTAGAAGTCATTTGGTCAACCCTCTGCTTTTAGAGATGAGCAAACAAAAGCCCAACAAAGTGAAGTAATTGCCCCTAATCTCATAGCTAATTAGTGGGGTTTGAACAGGGATCTCCTAAATCCCAATCTAGTATTTTATCTACTACATTATGCTGCCTCATTTGATTATATGGTACTCTGGACACATATTTAAATTTGTATTATATTTAATTGTGTGCATATTTTATTGTATCTAGTAGGATATGAACTCCTTGAAGCTGTGACTGCATCTTATTTATATTTGTGTAGCTCCTAGTGCTTAGCAGAATGAATTGTACATTGTAGATGCTCAGTAAATATTTACATCCTATTTGGAGGGGAGGGAGGGAAGGATGGTTCAACTTGTATGTTTGGTTATTGTATGCAAACTTCAAAGTACTAGAACATTTAGCTCTTTGGCATTTAAAGCTCTTAAGGCTTGATTCCAACCTATCTTTCCATACTGATTACATGTTACTCCCTTCCCCTTTGTGGACTCTGTGTTCCAGGCAAATTGGCCCACTTCCTCTTCCAAAGTGCAGTATCCCTTCTGTATAGTTGGAAGAACACTGATTTTGGTGTCAAAGGACCTGTCAAACCCTGCTTCTCTCATGTACTACCTGTGTGATCTTAAGCAAGTCATTTAACTATTCTTGGGCTTCCTCATCTATAAACAGAGCTGAATTAACTGGTCTGTTCTGGGCTATGTCCTTGCTTCCAGGCCTTTGCATAAGTGGTCCCACACTCCTGGAATGCTGCCCTTTTCTGTTCCTCCTCTTTCTCTTCTTCCTCCTAGCTCTCATCAAGACTCATTTTGAGGGCTGAGACCTTTCCTGATGCCCCTAGTTGTTTGTGCTTTTCAAAACCCCACTTTATATTTATCTTAGCTACATTTAACGGCATGTGTGTTTCCACATGAAAAATGTAAAATACTTGAGCATAAGGACAATGTGTTTTTGTCTTTTCTATTTTCAACATTTAGCATAGTACCTGGCACATTTTAAGTTTTGCTTAAATGAAAAAAAAAGAGAATTATTATTTTTACCACCCATAAGCTTAAATTGAGAGGGCACTTTCCCCCAAATTCAACCCCACTGACTATTGTTCCACCATTATAGTTTCATTCATTTGTGTTGGGAAGGATTTTTATTTTCAAGAGATGTAAATCTTTAAAAGCAGATCCTTTCCTCTTACCCTCCTAAGAAGGTTAGCATTGAGTCCCATTATTTTATACTTGAGTTACCTGGCTCATGCCTTAGCAGAAATTAGCTGACAATCAGCTGAAAAGCAAGTTATGACTTTGGGACAGGCCATGATTAGGAAGGGGGAATTAATAGGAAAGATAATAGACACCAAGAACAAACCCTGTCTATTTCACAATTTGGAGGAGGGATAGTCCTTTGAAAGTGTATTGTCTCAAGCAAGGTTAAAAGGAGCCATAATCTGTGAGATTTCTTGTAAAACCCAGACCCTATCCTGATATTGTGGCATGGCATCAGGGAGAAGAACATTGCAGTTAAGTCTGACTATCTGGTTTCAAATCTTTGTTCTGCCAGAGGCTCCCTGTGTTTAACAGCAAGCACCCTAACATACCCAGGATGGCTGCTAGCATAGGTTCTTTGATCTGCTTTTCTAAAGGAAAGCAACTCAAAAAGGGTTAACGATCTTGCTTTAATCAAACATATATCATTTACCTAGTTTAGAGGAAAAAGCACCCTGAACTTCAGAGAAAGTACAAACAGAAGTTACAAGCAGACAAAAATATAGACAGGGAAAATCACACACTTCAGCAGAACAACAGACAGGGCTTCTAGCTGTCTGACCATTACATACATACATAGTTACCAAAGAGAGAAGCACCAACACCTAGGTTTTCAAAGTTGGGGGCGGGGTTCAATGGATGCCCAGAGTCTCATCTTGTCAAATCATACAACTCTTCCCAAAGTGAGCTGCACAGCAAAACCTCACCTCAGAGGTATATATAGCCTTCTTCAGGGTCAGAGAACATCATATGGCCCTTGTGACCTACTGCCCAATTACAAAGTAACAGGGTGTGGGCCTTCCTGAAAAATAGGCCTCCCCTAAGCAAGCTTCTCCTGTTGGGCTCTGCGCCACCCTTCAGCAAACTCCTCCTACTACAGGCTCCATGTGATTACATTAAGCCTATTAGGGGGCAGAGTATATTTTCAAATCAAGGAAGGTCTTCAAATTCCCTTACTATTATACTGTGTTACTTTGGGTAAGTCCCTTTTCCTTTCTGAGCCTCAGTTTTTTTCATCTGTAAAATGACAATCATAATACTTAACATTACCTGCCCCAAAAGGCCTTGGGGCAGGGGGGGGGGAGCATTTTGTAAACTTAAAATGCTACAGAAATAGTGGATATTATTATGCTCTATCAGAAGAGGACTTAATAGTAGTGGATAAACCTGTAAGAACTTTAGAAATGTGATATATGTATATACTTATTCCTAATGCTTCTCAAGGGTTAGGGTTGTGGTGCCCCTGCATTCTGGAAAATCCATGTGAAATTTTTGGCTCTTCATACCTACAAAAGAAGTTTAGGGGTGGCTAGGTGGTGCAGTGAATAGAGCACCAGCCCTGGAGTCAGGAGGACCTGAGTTCAAATCTGGCCTCAAACACACTTACTAGCCGTGTGCTCTTGGGCAAGTCACTTAACCCCAATTGCTTTTCCTCCCCCCCCTCCAAAAAAAAAGTTTAAAAAGAAAAAGGAAAAGAAGTTTGATTTTTTTTTTCCTTTATAGGGTGTTTACAGTACCTTATTGTAAAATTTGGTTTGAGTATTTGGTCATAGATTCTGTGTCATCTGCTAGCCTTCATGTGTCATCTATGGCTTCCACAAAACTCCCCAAAATTCCCGTTTAATTTCTTATGCTGACCCAGTATGGAAAGCCATGGTGTGGAAAGAATAACTCCTGTACACAAACATATACAAAGTAACAACTCTGTGAGACAGGCAGTTATTGTTAGGGTCATTTTGCAAGTAGGGAATCTGGGGATCAGAGAGGTTGTGGTTTGTTACATCTGCACATGGTTCATTTGGAAGAACATTAGATTTGGAGTCAGAGGACCCAAATTCAAATTCTGCCTCTGGTACTTAAAATCTATAATCTGCAATAAATTCTTGAAATGAGTGACTACTTATCTCTAAAGTTAAAATAGAAAGAAAAAAATTAATGTTCATTTGTGCTAAATCAGGTGTACAGAGACTTTTTTTTAGCAGAGAATCTGATCTGCTTCTTCAGATTTTTGAATTTAGGATCACAAGAGAATGGTTAGATTTTTTTATGAACAGAAGTGGGGGGGGGGAAGGGACACAGCATTAACTGCCAGTCTTCTAATTGTTCTGGTTAGTCTTTAGGATTAATGAGGGGTATCACTAATTTAGTAGTCTTGCATTGTACTCTTAAATGTAGCCATTCCCCAAAAAAGTATCATAGAAAGTTGACATTTTAATCTCCAAAAAGTTGTATTAGCTTTACTTTAAGAATGAAAAGCTGGGGACAACTAGGTGGTGCAGTGAATAGAGCACCAGCCCTGGAGTCAGGAGGACCTGAGTTCAAATATGACCTCAGACACTTAACACAAAGAAAATGAGCCATGTGACCTTAGGCAAGTCACTTAACCCTAATTGCCCTACCTTACCCTCTCCAAAAAGAAAAAAAAAAAGAATGAAAGACTGGCAGGGGATAGTGGAAGGGAGTCCAAATGGACCAGAAATAGATAGTAATGTCAAAACTTTCAACTAAGTGGTGGCCCAAATGATTGACTGAACTTTTGATTAGTTTATTTGAAAGCTTTGGAAATCAAAGATACAGCCTTCATGTGGGAAACTTATAGGAAGAATAGTAGAGTTAATATGTTTTCAAAAAACTGCCAGTTACTTAGCTCAGTTTCTCCATTATCCTTAATTATAGAAATATAGTCTGTGGTGCCTCTTAAACATTACTTTGCTTAAGAACAAGCATAGTTGGGGTTGTCTTAAGTGCTGAGCAATCTTGAGCAGAATTGACCAAAGAGTGGAATAAAAAGTCTCATCTGGTAAGGTTGGGATTTTTTTGTTTT
Organism: Petaurus breviceps papuanus; assembly: GCF_028583685.1. Classification (NCBI taxonomy): domain Eukaryota; kingdom Metazoa; phylum Chordata; class Mammalia; order Diprotodontia; family Petauridae; genus Petaurus; species Petaurus breviceps. The sequence continues at coordinate 84,659,150 of NW_027186296.1, forward strand.
TGTTGTTTGATCTGAGGTTCAAAGTCTTTAATGAAAATTTGGTTTATCCTTTTGTTTAAATAATTCATAGTTCCTCTTTCCTTTCTTCTTTTCCTCCTTCTTTCTTCCCTTCCTTCTTCCTTCCCTCCCTTCCTTAGTTTCTCCCCTTTTTTCTTTCCTTCTTTCCTCCATTCCTCCTCCTTCCCTTCTTTCCTTCTTCATCTTCTCCTTCCTTGCCTCCCTTCCATTCCCCTCTTCTTTGTTCCCTTCCCTCCTTACTTCCTTCCCTCCCAAAGATAGCCCAGAAAGTTCAGATGAAAATAGATCATGTTAAGAAATTTGAATCACCTCAAGTCAGATGGCCTAGTTTCTTATCCTTCACTAGCTATGTGACATTTGCTAAGTCATTTTACCTCTCTGAGACTTTCCCCATCTGTAAAGTAATTATAGTAGAAGCCTAAAGCCAAAAATGTGGTGAATTTTTTTGTTGTTATTATTTTGTTTCCTTTACCCAGATGGAAAAGACTTAGACTGTTAAGTCTGGAAGGAATGTTAAGAGACCATCTAGTCTACCTTCTTTCATTTTATAGATTAGTAGATGGATATTTAGTGGAGTTATGAGACTTAACTTGCCTGTTATCCTTTACCCTGATGGTGACAAAAGTAAGACTAGCATTTAGGCACCCACATTTTTAGCCCACTGTTCTTTCTACTTTATTAGACGGCCTTTGCTAATAATAACCACGTTGCTGATTCCATGGGATTATTGTGATAAAGTAAGATAATGTGTATAAAAACCTGCATTATACTGTAAGGTAAAATGTAAATGTAATGGGTTGTTATCTAAGCTTTTCTTTAAAAACTACATTTTTATTGGTATCTTTGTTTTTATAGTGTTACCTTAGGGAAACATCTTCCTTTTCCAGAAAGCTAACCCGTATAACAAAGAATAAAGCAAAAGGGAAAAAATATCCCACTAATATCCCAGACCCACTAATATACCAAAAAAAGTCTGACCTTACATGCAGTTTTCTACCACCACCACCCCATCCATACTTCTGCAAAGAAGATAAGAAGTGCCTTTTCATGCATCTCTGTTAGGGCGAAACTTGAACTTTATAATTTCATGGTACTTAATTGACTTCTAATAAAAACTTGATATTTTCCTTGGACAGCAAATTTTATTAACATTTAAGGGTGAACTAAAAGTCCCATGATGCCAGCTTTCTTAATATAATGAGATAGTAATGGTATGTTGTACTGACCAAGTATTAAAAAAATGAAATGAAAAGTGGGCAAGTAGAACTGGGAATTATTATGCCAAATATATGAATACTTTATCTACTGGCCCTAAGCACTCTGACTTGTGATACCAGCTCAACTTCTGTAGCCAATCAATCTCTAATTGGCAGGGGAGAAGTAGCATTGCTATAGTATGACTGAATCTGCCCAGTTTCCTCATACTGTCGTTTGTACCTATACTGTTCCAAACACAGCTTTGGCCAAAATGGCAAACCCTGGCCAGGAAATTAATATTTTAAAATCTATATCTAATGTTGTATAATTTAACTCAAAGAAAACTGCTGTCATATTACCACTGTGTACTAGGTACTGAAGAAAGATATACTTTTGATGGATCCTTCACTGATTGTCTTATTAGAGCTAGGAATTATCTTAGACATAGTCTAATCTGTCCTTATTTTATGATGAGGAGACTAAGGCTTAGAGAAATGAAGTGATTTGCCTGTAGTCACACAACTATTTAGTGTCAGAGCAGTTTATAATCTGGCATGGTACATTTTGTATACAGAGAAGTGCTTTACCATTAGAGACGAATTCTTCGTTTTAAACATTTTTTATATTTGCTTTTCGTCATATATACAGGCCACCCCTATCTAATATCAATTGGCTTTTCAAAAGTAGGGTATTAGATGAAAAATGTTACAGGGAACAATGGAATAAATCTAAAAAGAGATGATGACTCAAATGATATAATACGCTTTAATAAAGTAATGATAATATTACAAAAATGTCATTTGTCAAAGGATCATATATTAGAGTAGAAAGAGTCTTTACAAATTATCTGGTCCAAATCCCTCATTTTAGGATTATAGGATCACAGATTGAGAGGTGGAAGGAATCTTAGTGATAATTTTGTGCAGATATTGGCAAACTCTGTAGTTTATGGGTCAAGTTTGATCCACCTTCTGTTTTTGTAAAGCCCAGGAATTAATAATGGTTTTTACATTTTTAAAAATTAGAATTTTAAAATCCTACAGAATTTTGCCTGTGCAGCATAAATTGCTGACCTCTAATCTCGTTCAGCATCTTCATTTTTCAGATATTGAATCTGAGGCTTACAGTGATGAAATAACTTATCTAACCTAACACTGGTAGTAAGTGGCAGAATAAATTTTTTCCCAAAATATTATTTTAGACTCCTATGCCAGAACACAAATAGAGAATAGAGAGAAGAAACGAAAACATATCATAAACTTAAATATTGGGACTTAATACAAAGTTAGAAATAAAAGCATGTCATGTACATAGCAGAACATAAGAGAGGATTCAAAATATGTAACAATAAATTTTCATTTCAAGAAAGCCTATATGATAAATAATACTCATTGTATTGAGAATTGTCCATCTTTGCTTTCTTGTGAGTTTTCTTTTGTTCTTTGCTGTGCACTTTTTTACTTGTTCTTTTTTCCCTCCCCCCAATTCCCCTAGACGGCAACAATAAAGTTTAGATATGTTTCTCTATAGCTGTAAATATATACATACCCTCCCCTATCCCCCTAGAAGGCTACAGTGAAGTTTAGATATGTTTCTCCATAGCTATAGATAACACACACACACACACACACATACATACATACATACATACATACACACATACATACATACACAAGGTGTCCCTAAAGTCTGGACGCATAGGAAATCTCATTAAAAACTATGCATATTTTCAAGAAATGAAATTTTCAGCATTTTATTTAATTGGCATAAATTTTAGCCATGACAATTCATATGGAATAAATGTTTTCATTAAGCTATTGGGGACTATTTTCCATATTAGTCAGATTAATTTAATTTAATTAATGAGATTTCCTATTATTTTCATGTCTTCCTACAAAATTTCATTTATGCTAATTAAAATGTTGTTGAAAATTTCATTCATTTCATTTCTTGAAAATATGCATAGTTAATGAGATTTGCTATGTCTCCAGACTTTAGAGACACCCTATACATACATGTATAGATCTATACATTCCCAAAACTATTCTACTCCTGATCTTTTTTTTTACATATATGCATATCTCTTGTTTCCTATCCGTCCTGCCTCTTCTACCTTACTTTTACCCACTACCTTGCCCTCCTATGACTTGCCTACTCCCCTCCAAGGGTCCCTTCCCTATCCTCCTATTCCCATAAATCTAAACACCCTTCTATATCCCTACTTACCTATTCTGTCACCCTCCCCTCTAAAGATCCCTCCCTTGTTCTCTTCCTCTTCCCTATACCCCTACTGCTTTATTTCTTCTGAATTTAGGAGACTTCTATATGCTTTTAAGTATATATGTATTGTTCCCTCTTACCCCCATTCCTGATGAAAGTAGGTTACCAGAACTACCAGCCCTCCTCCCCCAGATTCCTCTGTATCAATTCTTCCTCTTGCACCTCATTTGTAAAAAATTACTCTTTTTAGTTGTTCCTAAATGGTTTTACTTTTAAAATTCATATCATGCCCAGGTTTCCCCCAATCTTTCTTTTGAACTACCCAATTATTAATAAGAACCTCAGACATAAATTTTGCATTTTACATACATAAAAAGTAAACAGTCTGTCCTTATGGATACCTTATAATCAGTCTTTTGTTATGTACCTTATATTTATATTGGTTCTTGTATGTCGAATCATCTGTTAAGTTCAGAGTTTTTTTTTTTTTAATAAAGTCTTGAAAATCTGAGAGTTTATCAAATGTCCATTTTTTTTTTCATTCAAGATACTATGGTAGTTAACTTTGCAGGGTATGGTATTTTTGGCTCTTCAGAATAAGTTTTGAACCTATGTCCTCTGAATCCAAATCCTGTGTACTTGCCCCCCATCTTTTTTTCCCCACACAGGTGAGATTTGAAAAGTGAATTGCTAGTAAATTAGAGTGACATCTGAAAAAAGAATTTGTATTTTCCCAACCTTAAAATATAAGAATGATGACACAATTTAGCTCTTACTTTCTTTTTTTTCTGCCAAGAAAAAATTATCTTTGGATAGCAAAAAACAATAGAAATCAGTGATAGAAAGTTGAAATGTCCTTGTCAAATTCAGGTCACCAGATAATATGACAGGCTAGGATACTTGGAGACCTGCAGATAAAATTGCTAAGCCCCTTCAGTGACCTTTGAAGATTGTGGATAATAGAAAAGTGCCACACGTTTAAAGAAAGGCAAATGTTGTCTCATTTCCAAAGAAAGGGAAGAATATAGAGTCTAAGAACTATGTTCTGAAGAGCTTGACTTTTTTTCCTGGCAAAATGCATAAACATATTATTAAAGGGATTGCTAACAAACATCTAGAAAAGAAAGCATTCATCACAAAGAGTTAGCATGGCTTCATTACAAAAAGGTCATGCCAGACTAACCTCCTTTCCTTTTTGACATGCTTATTAATTGGTAGAGCAAGGGAATGCTGTTGGTTACCTATATTTCAGCAAAACACTTGACAAAGTCTTTCTTGTCCTTGTGGACAAGCTGGAAGGAGTAGGCTAGACAACAGTACAACAGTTAAAACGGAAGGATTCAGAACTAGTTAAATGGACAGACCTTAAGTAATGCTTTTAATAAGTTGATGTCAGTTTTTACAAAAGTCCCCAGCAGAGTGCCTTAAGGATGCTTTTTCACTTTGTTCTGTTCAACATTCATGACTCGGATAAAGACACAGGTATCACACTTTTGAAATTTGCAGGTGGGACTAAGTTAGAAGTGTATTAGGTTATAAATACTAACACATTAGATGACAGAGCCAGTATTCCAAAAGATCTCAATAAACTAGTACAAACAGTCACCCAAACTTAATGTGATGGAAAATTAGTGGGTTTAAGTGTTAAATGCTATCATTTAGGTTTGAAAAATGGACTTCACAAGTACAAGTTGTAAAAGGCAAGGCTAACTGAGAGACAGAGAGGAACAGAGAGACAAAGTGTAAGCATACAAGCACATTTATTAAGTGCTTACTATGTGCCAGTCTTCACTAAATGCTGACAGTCTCTGCCCTCAAGGAACTTATTACATTCTTTTAGAGGAAAATATATAAAGAGGAGCAAGAAAGGGAGGGAGGGAGGAAGGGAAGGAGAAAGGAAGGGGTGGTACATGAACAGCAACAGAGTGTAGAGATGCCTGTGAAGTGATGTGAAAGATCAGTGCTGGGCAAGGCAGAGAAAACTCACCTATCAAAGCCTGGTGTCCCAGAAACAGAACCCAAGGTTCCAATGAGAGGGGTTGAAGATGATCACTGTTCAGACAGCTAAAGGGATGGGAGTCACAAAGTGATGATTGCTTATATGAAAAATAACTAGGGGTTTTAGTGGATTGCTTACTGGTTCAACATGAATTAACTGGGTGACATAACAACAAAAGAAAATTAACAGGATCTCATGCTGCATTGAGAGGCATAGTATCTAGAATTTATGAGGTGGTCTTCCCTCCCTAGTCAGATCACATATGCAGAATTGTGCTCATTAGCAAGAACAAAGTACAGTGTATCCAGAAGAGAATAATATGGACATTGAAAGGGCTGAAGACCATACCTTGTCAGTACTAATTGAAGGACTTAAGGATATTCATCCTGAAGAAGAAAAGACTTTGTGAAGTGGGAGAGATGGTTTTCAAATATTTGAAGGATTGACATGTGGGAAATGGATTAAACTTGTTCTGGTAAGCTTTAGAAGGCAAAATCAAGAGCAGTGGGTAGAAGCTCTATTAGAGGCAGATTTAGGCTTGATATAAAGAAAAAAACTTCCTAATAATTAGAATTGTTCAAATGTGGGATGAACTGTCTTGGGAGGTAATGGGTTCCCACTTACTAGAGATCCCTTTAGTGAAGTCTTGACCACTTATTTGGGATGTTGTAGAAAGGATTCTTGGTCTAATAAAATCTGACCAGTACTGACATGGTCCACTACTATATGACCTCTGAGTTTCTTGCTGAAGCATTATTGCTCTCCTTGCTTCTAGTTAACCTTTTCCAAACCATCTTCCACACAACTGCCAAATTGATATCCCTAAAGTACCAGATCCGACCATGGCACTCTTTTATTCAAGAAACTTTAGTGGTTTCCTATTATTTCTAGGACAAACTACAAACTCTCCTCTTTAGTACTTGAATCTAACTTTCTGTGCCAATTTCACACATCTCCTCTCCCATGTTTGCTGGTTGTGCCAAATTGACCCATTCTTCCCCTGACATTTCATTTTTCATCTTCATGTGTAGAATGCTCTTCCTCCTTAACTCTGCCTGTTGGATTCCTTAGCTCCTTTCAAGAATGAGTACAAGTATAATGAAGCCTTTCCTGATGTCCCTTTTTAGTGTTGTTTGTCCTCTGCCTCTTGAAATTACTTAATATTTTTCTTGAAATTACTTAACATTTTGCATTGACTTATTTGTATATATGCTCTTTGTCAACTAAGATATTTGAGGAGAATTATTTTGTCTTTGTATTTACTTGACCTGGAAAGATTATAGTAAATTGTAGATGCTTAATAAGTGCTTTTTGAATTTAATTGAATTCTGAATCTGTAAACTGAGGCCTAACTAAGCAAAGTGATTTCCCTAACAATGTAAAACTTATGACTGAAAAAGACAACTCAAGAACTGAACTGGTCTTCTCATTCCAAGTGCAGTGTTCTTTGGGAAATGTTATAACAAGTTTGCCTTAGTTATTTATTTGTAATTACTGATTCATAATTAAATCAGTATTGTTTTGGCAGACGACATTAAATAACTTTATTAGTTTCCCCCTTCATATGAACTCTACTGAAATAGTCCTGGTTATTCACGTTGTCATTTGTGGAACCAATTACAAAATTTTTCAAAGTATTTGTTACATTTGAAATTATAAGATGGTTTCTTTGATAAAGACATGTATTCAAAATAGTATATTTAATGGAATTTTTTAGTCTAATCTGCTTGGGGCATATTAAGGAAAGAATTTGGTTTGAGACAATAACATAAATTCCAGGCCTCCAAGAAAAGCACAGTGAAGAAGGGAACCTCACCATACCCAAGGGCCTTGCCAAGTTCCCCTCCCCCTTCCAGTCTTTCTTTCATAGATTCCCAAGCACCACAGGGAATGTTTGGATGGTAGCTACAACCATGGAGAGGATGGAATTTTAATTAAGTTATTGTTGGTTTTTTCCAGACCTGTATCTTTGTTGGAAAGTTTGTTTGCATTCCTGTGGTCCAAAGTATAAGGAAATGATCCATATTAACAATTTCCAATTATTTCCTCAAGGGTTCCTTTATTGGCAAACTCCTTTAATGTCTTTGTTCATAAGAGAGAGAAAAATGACTCAAAGCATTACTTTAGATCTCTGTGGACCCAACTGATATATTTTCTTCCAGTTTTTCTTATTTAGCTATAACCCAAGGTGATATGCTATGTTTTTTGACAACTGCATCCTTTCTCATTACTCTTTCAACAATAATTGCCAGAGATCTGGTTCTTTTCTCAGAGTATTTCTCTGGGGTTCTCTTAGCCTGTTCAGAATACTACAACTAGACAGGATTTTAATTGGCTCAGGATTTTTAGTTGTCCCTTAATTCTTTCTCTATTATGATATGAGTAGAAGGAGTCACTTGAAACCTTTAAAATAATACTATGTGAAATGGGTTTGTTTGAGTTGAAAGATATAATAACCATTACACTTAATAGCAGTGTTCAATTAGTAAGTAATGAGGGATGATAGATGGTTCTTTTAAGGTTTCTGTTTGTAGTGGTGAAGATGACTCCATGATTCAAATATCAAATTGTTATCCATATTCTAATGAGTGATAAAAGAAAGAGGAAAAGGCAATCTGTAGCATGCTTAAAGGACAACAGTGGTGGAAGAAATTGTTAAAAGGAACTTTTACAAACACAAATAGTAAATGGTTGCCCTCAAATGTATTTTCTGAGATCACCTTTAAGTACTAGTGGGAAAAGCTGGCCACAGATTGGAAGAAATTCTCAGTTTTATGAATCAAAATGTTATTGGTAATGATATTTCTATGCATGGAATTTTATCCTAAAAGAACAATATGCTACCCTGCTTTGCTTTTACTAGCTGATGGTTTAATTGCTTCATAAATAAACACTTTGCCAAACATATGGGATTTAAGTATATTTCTTGCTGTGTTTTTTTGTAGATGGTTTTGTAATTAAAAAAAAATCTCTACATTGTTCTTGGTATCTACCTTTTGGTTTGCTTCCTTTAAATTTTTTATTGATATATTTTGCTTTTATATTATTTCCATTTCTGAATATCTCTCTCCTACTTCTCCTACCCAACAAGTAGTCCCCTATAACAAAGAATAAAAAAGGAAGGAAAAAAGCAATTAAAAAAAACCCAACCAGTAAATCAATGGAGTCTGATAGTATATGCAATGCTTCGTGCATAGCCTCCTGCTTATGCTGAAAGGTGATGTCTTTCCTTAAAAAAAAAAAAAAGATAATTTTTCATTAGTAAGTATTTATTTTCTCTCTTTCCCTCCTGTTCCCCTCATTGAAAAAAAAGAAAAACAAAACTCTCATAATTGTAATGGTAATGGTAATTTGAAGATCTTCTGTGCCCCTTAATAAGCCTAAGGGAATTTGAAGACCTTCCCTGATTTGAAGATTTTCCCTGCCCCCTAATAGGCTGAATGTAATCACATGGAGTCTATGGCATGAGGAGTTTGCTGAAGGGTGAGGCAGAGCCCATAGGAAGCTGGGACTCAGAGCAACTAGATGGTGGGAGAGAGAGGATGGCAGGCAAGCAGACAGCTAGATGTGTGTGTTGATTTGTGGGAAGGCTAAAGGATGATGTGGCTCTTTGCTGTATTATGGTGCATTAACTTCTATGTTGCTATGATGGATTTGGTTTTCTGGTGTCTGGATAAATATTTTGCTCCTGTCTTCTATATGAAGATTCTGTTATATTTTGTGATTGAGAACTATGTTTATTTTACATATTTACAGTCACTATCAACGCTATGACTACAGTAATAAATATGCACTCAAGCAAAACAAACTTTGCCTTGGTCAGGCCCAAAAAGTGTATGTCTCATTCTGCATCTTGAATACAACACTTTTCTGGCAGGAAGTAGGTAGTAGCATACTTCATTATTGGTCCCCAAGAATTGTGATTGGTCATTGCATTGATCAGAGAGAGTTGAGAGAGTTAAGTCTAAGTTGCTTGTCTTTACAATGTTGTTATTGCATAAATCATCTTGGTTTTTCTCATTTCACTCTACATCAGATCATACAAAAATTCCTACATTTTTCTGAAATCATCCCTTTTGTCATTTCTTATTCCGCAATAGTATTTCATTACATTCATAAATTATAATTTGTACAGCCATTGATAAACACCTCCTTAGTCTGTAGTTCTTTGCTACTGCAAAAAAGCTGCTATAAATATCTTTGTACATATAGGTTCTTTTTTTTATCTCTCTTAGATTTCTTTGGGACCTTTGTTTTAGTTGTGATGTTGCTGAATCAAAAGCTATGTACACTTTTGTGACTTTGGAGCAATAATTCCAATTGCTTTTCAAAATATCTGGACTAATTCACAGCTCTACCAGTAGTGAATTAGTGTGCATGTCTCCCCAACATCCCTGCAACATTTGTTATTTTCATTTTTGGTTAAATTTGTCCATCTGATAGGTATGAGGTAGAACCTGAGATTTGCTTTAATTTATATTTCTCTAATAGTGATTTGGAGCATTTTTTTTTAATATGCAACTAATGACTTGGATTTCTTTCTCTGAAAATTATCTCTTTGTATCCTGTGTATCATTTTGGGAATGACTCTTATTCTTACAAATTTGAATGAGATTCTCATTTGGAATCATCTTATTTGTTTTGGCAAAGTGCCTAGTAGATAATAGTTGCTTAATAAATGCTTGTTGACAAGACTTGGAAATGTTAAGAAAGTTGCTGCAAAGATTTTTTCCCCTCAGTTAACTGTTTGCCTTTTAATTTTGTCTTCATTGGTTTCATTTTTGCAAAAACTTTAAAATTGTATACAATCAGAATTGTCCGTTTTATTTTTTTTGTGATAATTTTTACCCTTTGTTTGGTCTTGAGGTACCTTTTAACAACTCTTTTCCGGGATCAGCCTTGGTCATTATAATTGCAGCATCAGTTTTCATTGTTTTTTGTCATTGTTGTCTTTTTCCTTTACATTGTTATAGTCATTGAGCAACTAGATGACATCGTGAATAGAGCAAAGGACTTAGAATCAGAAAGACATGAGTTCAAATCCTGTCTAAGATAGTCCTTAGTTGTGTTACCCTGAGTAAGCCATTTAATCTCTCTGTGCCTCAGTTTCCTCTTCTGTAAAAATGGGACTATCATAGCACCTACTTTACAGGGTTGTTGTGGGAATCAAATGAGATAACATGTATAGCACTTTGCAAACCTTAAGATGCTTTATAAATGCTAGCTATTATTTTCTTTCCTAGTTCTGTTTATTTCATTTTATATTGGTTCAGATAAGGCTTCTCTGAATTCTTATTAATCTCTCTCCCCTCTCCCTCTCTTCTCTCCTCTCTCCCTTCTCCTGTCTCCTATCTCCTTTCTTCCCTCTCCTCCCTTCTTCTCCCCCCTCATCTCTCTGTCTCTGTTTCTGTCTCTGTTTCCATCTCCCTCTCCCTCTCTCCTCTCCTGTCACATCTCTCCTAGGCTAGAAGTACAGAGGACACTCACAGACCTAATCACAATACTGATTGACACAGTAGAAGGTTAAACTACTTGGTTTTTCTGACTTTGCCTGGTTTGCTCTTCCTTAGGCAACCTGGTGATCCTCAGCCCCCAGAGTTCACCAAGAACTATCATTCTCAGCTTTCCCCAGCAGAAGAAATTATGTGTGCCCCCACCACACACCCAACCATAGGCATTATTGTTGTTATAGTAGTATTCAGTTGATTTGCTATATTTTGTGATGATTTTTGCAATTTTTTTGCATTTAGAAGCATATTTTTATTTTTTGAGTGATAAATATCTCTTCCAGGAATATCCTATGCAGTTGGACAAGGTAGTTTTATGTGAAGCCTAAGAACTATAATAGTAATTATCATAATATGGAAATAGCCCTTTTCTCTTTTAAGTTTGGTAAGATGCTTCTCAGACTACAATCTTCCCTTTCCCTACCCTGAAATTTCCAAGTGCCACTTGCAGTCTTGAGATACGTCTAGAAAGCATCAGCTGGGCTATTTTCTAGATGGCCTTACTTGTAGAAGGAAAAATAATCATCTGTTGTGTAGGGGAAGTGGCTGATCCCAGAACTGGCTTTTTGTTGGTCCCTTACCTACCACAAATCTCTTTGTGTCTATTTTTGAATCTAGTTTCTTTCTGAAAATATTTTAAATACCTCTTTGTAATTGAATGTCTTTTTCATTTATAGTTAAGCTCAGATTTGCAGAGTAGGTCACCCTGGACTTCATGCTAAGTTCCATTGCTCTTTGGAAAATATTATTCCATTCCCTTCTGTGTTTTCTGATGGGAACAGAATAGTCTTGCATTATTTTAATTTCCTTTCCTTTGTATTTGAGGGTGTTTTTTCTGATCTCTTGCAGAACATGTTTCTGTATTGAATCATTAAACTTAACCAGTATATATCTTGGAGTTTGCAGCCTTAGGTTTTTTTCTGGAAGTTATCTGTGAATTCTTCCAGTTAGCATTTCATTTATTGTGTTAAAAAGTTCTGGGCAGTTCTCTTCTATTATTTCCTGCTGTTATGATTTTAAGATATTTTGTCCTGTTGTATTCTGAGAGACTTGTCATCTCTAGGTTGTCTTTATGTACCCTGTCTTCAAGATCACTTTGTTTTGCTTTTATAGTGAACTTATTTTTTTTAATGCTTTATTAACTTCTGATTTACATCATTCGTTTCCGCCAGATTTTGAGTTACAAATTTTCTCCCCGTTTTTCCCCTACCCACCACCCCAAAATAGCAGTCCCACAGGATATCCCTCCTCCAATCTGCTCTCTCCCATATTTTCTCCCATACACCTTTTGACTTTTCCAGTGGACCTCTATGCCTCAGTGCCTGTATATCTTATTTCCCAATTACATGTAAGATGGTATTAATAATAGTATATATATATATATATATATATATGTATACATACATACACACACACATATATACACATACATATTTGAATATTTGATTTTAAAACTTTCAGTTCCAGATTCACTCCCTTCCTTCCTTGTCACCCACCCTTACTGGGAACATAAGCAGTTCACTATAGGTTATACATGTGTGGCTAATGCAAAACAGTAACATAGTAGATATATTGTAAAAGACTGACTATGTTTCCTTCCCTCCTATCCCACCTACCACTTGTTCTATTCTCTACTTTGATCCTGTCCCTTTTCAAAAGTGGGTGCTTCCAACTTCCCTCCCCCCCAGCCTGCCCTCCTTTCCTTTATCCCCCCCCCTCTCCCCCTCCCCCCCCCCCATTCTCCTGGAGGGTGAGATACCCTATTTAGTGTGATTTTCACTCCTTCAAGCCAGATTCAATGGGAATAAGGTTGACCCATTCCCTTTTGCCTTCCTATTCTTCCCCTCCATTGTAACCATTTTCCCTTGCCACTTCTGTATGAGATAGTTTACCCCAATCTGTCTCTCCCCATCTCCTCTCATTATATTCCTCTCTCACCTCTTAATTTCACCTTTTAAGTATCATCCCTTCCTGTTAGATTGGTCCTGAGCCCTCTATCTATGTATAACTGTAAACATATATACACACATTCACATATGTATTCATATGCCCATATACCCTCATATATAGACATATGTATATATTTCTAATCCCTTCATCTACTGAGAAAAGTTTCATAAGTTACAATTATTGTTTTTCCATGTAGGAATGTTAATAGTTCAACTTTGATAATTTCCTTTTGATTTCTTTTCTCTGTTTACCTTCTCATGCTTCTCTTACTTCTTGTATCTGAATGTCAAATTTTCTATTCAACTCTTTTTTTTTTTTCAGCAAGAATGCTTGGAAGTCCTCTATTCCACTGAATGACCATATTTTCCCCTGAAACATGATACTCAGTTTTGCTGGGTAGGTGACTCTTGGTTTTAATACCAGCTCCTTTGCCCTCCGGAATATCATATTCCCAGCCCTTCCATCCCTCAGTGTAGAAGCTGCCAGATCCTGGGTTATCCTGATTGTGTTTCCACAATATTCAAATTGTTTCTTCCTGGCTGCTTGTAAAATTCTCTCCTTAATCCGGGAATTCCAGAACCTGGCTATAATATTCCTAGGAGTTTTCTTTTTGGGATCTTTTTCAGGAGGTGATCGGTGGATTCTTTCAACCTCTATTTTGCCCTCTGGTTCTAAAACATCAGGGCAGCTTTCTTTGAGAACTTCCTGGAGGATGATTTCTAGGTTCTTACTTTGATCATGGCTTTCAGGTAGTCCAATAATTTTTAAATTATCTCTCCTGTATCTATTTTTCCAGGTCAGTGGTTTTTCCCATGTGATATTTCACATTGCCTTCTATTCTTTCATTTGTTTGGATCTGTTTAACAGCATCTTGATTTCTCATAAAGTCATTAGCTTCCATTTGCTCCAGTCTAATTCTGAAGTAATGATTCTCCTCATTGAGCCTTTGAGATTCTTTTTCTATCTGGCAAATTCGACTTATTAAGGCATTCTTCTCCTCATTGCCTTTTTGAGCCTCCTTTGCCATTTGAGTCAGTCTGTTTTTTAAGGTATTATTTTCCTCAGTCAGGCTGTTGACTCTCATTTCATAATTTTCTTGCATCGTTCTCATTTCTCTTCCCAGTTTTTCCTCCACTTCTCTTATCTGCTTCTTAAGGTCCTCTATGGCCTGTAGCCAGCTTGTATTTTCCTTTGAAGCTTTTGGTGCAGGAGTTCTGACTTCACTGTTTTCCTCCTGTTCCATGCTTTGCTCCTTTTTGTCCCCAAAATAGGAATGTAATGTTGGAATCTTCTGTCTGCTTTAGCCGTTTCCTTTGCCTGCTCATTTTGCCACTCAATCACTTGACCCCTGGGCTTTTTGCCACAGTAGGACTCTGCCACCAGACAGGGGAGCTTTAGTCCCAAACGCTGGGGTTTTCTCAGCTGTAGGAGGTATTAGATGGGTGCCCTCTCTGAGGTCTCCACATGCTCTGGCAAGCTGGACATACACCCCAGGACCTCCACCCTAGACTGCAATCCAGATCCAAGCAGGTTAAAGCAAGAGCAATTACCCCTCAGACTGGTGCTTGGTCCCCCTACACTCTGCAGGCCAGGAGCTGAAATCTGCCACATGGTGCTGGTGGTGGCTTCTTACCCCGGGGGTAAAAGCCAGGCACTTCCACTTACTGGTGCCAAAGTCCAGACTGCACTGACCTCTCACTTTGTCCTTCGCATCTATGTGTGGATAAATCTGGAAACGGCCACAGCTGCTGCTGATCTGGAGTCCCTCTGGCTGTCAGCTGGTCAGGCCTGCCCTGGGACTAAAGCCTCTGCGTGGGGCTGGGCTTGGCTCCCAGAGCGCTGTGCTGGATTCCTGCTGGCCTGCCGGGCTGTCCTCAGCGGGAGGTTAGTTTCTCTGTGTCATTTTGTGGGTTCTGCCGCTCCAAAGTTTGTTTAGAGTCCCCTTTTTACATGGATTGGGGAAGGTGGAAGCCGGAGCTGTGGGAAGGTTGTGCTTCTACTCCGCCATCTTGGCTCTGCGGAACTTATTTTCTTTTAATATTATTGTTTTTTTTTTCTTCTTCTAGATTGGCCTTCTTTCTGTATATTTGCGTTTCTGATCTTTTCTTCTCTCCTTTCTCTTCTTTGGCAATATTTGTTACCATAGATTCCAGTTTTCCTATTCTACCTATTATTTTTGCTCTGCAGGACACAAATTCTACTCTCATAACTCTCATTTCTCTTTTGAACCACTCCAGAACAGTATGTTTTAATTCCATATTCCCCTCAAATTCCACAGAGTCTTCAGGCTCATCAAATATTTCATTTATTTTACCTTGTTTCCTTTACTATATTTATTCATAGATGTTTCAACTCATTGGCTAGATCTGGAGGCTATATTTCTTTCTGCTGTTAATGATTTCCCTGTTGATTTATCTGCTAATATTCAAGGTCTTTGAGTTTTCTTCTTCTGGAGATCTTTCAATCCTCCCCCCCCCCTTATTTTCCCCTATTAATTGCTTTTTGAATCTTTGATTTGCTGATTTCTATTCAGGCTCAATCTCAAAGCATTTTAGCCTCCTCTTGCACTGGGCAATTCATGGTACACCAGTTTCTGCCATAAGTGACTTAGGTGAACAGAACTGGCTCCATCTGGGTTTTGAGTTCTTTCCTTCAAGCTTAGTTGAGTGCCACATGGTGCATACCCATCCCCCGCCCTCAGCTTGGCCACATGTTCACTGTGAGCTATTCAGGTGTTCTGTCCAGCTCCCTCTTTTCCTCAGTTCTCTGACAGAGAACTGCCATGCTGAGTTCTAGGAAGTTAATTTTTGTAATTTAGATCTCTGAGGGTCTGGGAAGAGTTGGGGTAAGATGTGGTGTTGAGCATTATTTCCAGTTGAGACACACATCCTGCCCCTTTCCTTCTGTTCCTGGCTCTCCCACAGAGAACTTTTGCAGCACAGAATGCTGTCTGCTGTAGTGCTGGCTGTGGGGTCTCAATAAGTTTCAGTAGTCTACAGAGAGGTATGCTGTCTGGCTATCTGTCCTAGCCTGAGTAAATTTCTACAGACTGGAATTAGGATTTCCGTGCCACTGGAAAGAGGAAAGGAGACTGGAGTTTGGGTTTTAAGTCTGTTGCAAGACAATATGGGTCAACCAATACAGGCTTGCTGCTGATAGTATGACGTGAGGGGAAGGGTTACTGAGTGGGCTTAGTCTAGATGTCAATTCATGGGTTTGTTTTTCATCTTCTTTTGTATTCTAAGTATGCTAAATCATGGAAACAGCTGAAACTTCTTTATCTTCAGCACTTAATTCCTGTTTTGGAGAGCTTTGAGAGGTTGAGGGAATCAGAAAATATCTAATCTTTCATCTTGTCTAATCACATGACCCAGAAGTTGCATCTTTTATTAGACAGGTGATTGGGCAATGGGTTTTTAGTGAGTTCTTTCTCTATCTTTCTTTAGGCCTTCAGTGACCTAAAGTTGGGTTACAGAATAAAGCTGAGAATTCATGTCCTGGGTGGAAAAACAAGAGCCAGGTAAAATAAATAGTGGATTCCTCTGAGTGTTCTGTGCTGTGACATAGCTGTTTGAAACTCAAAATAAGAAAAAATTATTTCATAATTTGGAAGAAAAGTAATAAATTGAGGAAAATATAGCCTCTCAATTTTAAATGTTAAAGTATTAGACAACCCAATAAAATAAAAAAGAATGACAATTTGAAAAAGAAAATAACCCACAATCTGTTGCTACAAGAAACACATTTTAAAAACAAAGACAGACACAGAATAAAAATTAGAACACCAAGTGAATCCAAAAAAAGCAGAAATTGTGAACATGTGCAGTCATTTCAGTTTTCTCTGACTCTTTTTGATCTCATTTGGGGTTTTCTTGGCAAAGATACTATGGAGAGATTTGCCATTTTCTTCTCCAACTTGTTTTACAGATGAAGAAACTGAAACAAACAGGGTGAAGTGACTTCCCCAAGGTCACATAGCTAGTATGTGTCTGCGTTCAGATTTGAACTCAGGCTCTCCTGACTCCAAGCCTGGTGCCACCCAACTCCCATTGCAATCATTCTATGAGACAAATCAAAAACAAACTTTCAAAACATAAAAAAAAAGATAAATAAGGAAACTACATTATTCTGCAAGGAACCATAGATAACAGACCACTATCAGTATTGAATTTAGATCTTCCAGATTCCTAAGCATCAAAATTCATAAGGGATACATTAATGGAAAAACAAAAACATATAGACAGTAACACTATAGTAACATATTTCAATGTCTCCCTTTTAGTTTCGGAAAAGTCTAACAGAAAGATAAAGGGAAAAATATGGAACTGAACAAATTGCTAGGGAAACCAGAGCTAAGAAGATGATGTCTTCTAAAAGGGACTACTAAAGAATATACATATTTTTCATTCCACATAGGACATTTTTTTTTTCTTTTTGGAGGGGGGAGGGCAGGGCAATTGGGGTTAAGTGACTTGCCTAAGATCACAGGGTTATTAGTAAGAGTTAAGTGTCTGAGGGTGGATTTGAACTCAGGACCTTCTGACTCCAGGGCCAGTGCTCTTTTTACTGCGACACCTGGCCACCCTGCTCACATAGAACTTTTTTAAAAAAAAATTATCCATGTATTAGGGCACATTGATATTACAAATAAAGGGAAAATGTAGAAATAGTAAGTATATAGACCATAATGTAATAAAAAGAGTACTTAATTCAGGTACCCCAAACAAAAGAGAGAGATGGAAATGGAGATTTAAAAATGAAATCCTAAATTATGAGTGAGTTAAAGGACAAATCATTAAAAGAATAAAATACCAAAATTTCTGGGAAGCTATTGGGGGAGGGGGGAGGCAGGTTAGAAATCATATCTCTACAAACATAAAGAAGATAAAAAAAGAGGGAATTAATTGACTATACATTTTAAAAAATTAAAAAGTCAACAAATAAAATAAGCACAAAAGAGATTTTAAAAAATTAGAGAAGAAATAGATAAAATGGAAACAAAAAAACTATAGAAATGAAGAATAAAACTAAAAAGTGTTTCTTTGAAGGGATTAATAACATTTATAAAGTTTTAGCCAATCTAATTGACAGAAAATTAAATGAAGAAAATAGCAAATAAATAAGGTGAAATCACAACAAAACCAGAAGAAATAAAATAGAATAATCAGAAACTATTATACATACTTAAATACTAACAAAACTGAGGACACAAAAGAAATAGAAATACTTCCAAAATATATAATACCTAGACTAACAGAAGACCAAATTGATATCTTAAATACTCAAATTTCAGGAAAGGAAGTAGAACTGGCTACAAAGGAACTACTAAAAAAACAAAACCTCCTGACCCTGATGGTTCACAAAATAATTCAATCAAAATTTTAAAGAAAAATGTTAACTGTGTTACACAAATTATTCTCAAAAATTGAAAAAGTGGTGGGGTAGAGGCAAGATGGCAGGCTAGAAACAAGACTTCCCTGAGGATCCCGTTTCCACCTCCTCCAATACATGTAAAAAATGACTCTAAACAAACTTTAGAGATAAAGAACCCACAAAGTGACAGAAAATAACCTCGTGCTGAAGACAGCCTGGCAGGCCAGCAGGAAGGGGCCATCGCAGCACTCTGGGAGCACGGCCCACACCTACGTGAGTCCACAGTTTTAGCCTCAGGGCAGCCCCAACCAGCCTCAAATGGAGGGACAAGTGGATCACCAGCAGCTCTGACGGTTTCTAGAATTATCAACCCATAAATGCCAAAGACAAAGTGAGAAGTCAGTGGACTTTGGGAACAGGGGGTTCTGGGAGTGCAGTCCGGCCTCTGCCCCTGGAAAGAGAAATGGCTGAGGTGCAGTGCTGCGTGGCTGCTTCCAAGCTTCTGGTCTGCAGATTATAGGGAGACCAAGCAGCCAGTCTGAGGGGTAATCGTGTTTGCTTTAACCTGCTTGGATCTGGATCGCTGTCTAGGGTAGAAGTCCTGGGGTGTATGACCAGTGTGCCAGAGCATGTGGAGGCTTCAGAGAGGGCAGCCAACTCATAGCTCCAGCAGCTGAGAAAACCCCAGCAATTTGGGACAAAACTCTCCTCTGTGGAAGCAGAGTTGTGCTATGGCAAAAAGCTCAAAAGTCAAGTCATTGAGTGGCAACATGAGCAAGCAAAGGAAGTGAAGCCAGCAGAGCAATCTGACTTTAGACTCCTATTTTGGGGACAAAAGGGATCAAAGCATGGAACAGGAGGAAGACAGTGAAGTCAGAACTACTGCACCAAAAGCTTCCAAGAAAAATATGAATTGGTTACAGGCCATAGAGGAACATAAGAAGGATTTTGAAAACCAAATAAGAAGTAGAGGAAAATTTGGGAGGGGAAATGAGAATGATACAAGAAAATCATGAAAAGAGAGTCAACAACCTTACAGAAGAAAATAACACCTTAAAAAATAGACTAACTCAAATGGCAAACGAGGCTCAAAAAGCCAATAAGGAGAAGAATGCCTTAAAAAGCCAAATTTGCCAGATGGAAAAAGAATTTCAAAAGCTCACTGAAGAGAATCATTCCTTCAGAATTTGATTAGAGCAAATGGAAGCAAGTGACTTTATGATAAATCAAGATACTATAAAACAGATCCAAACAAATGAAAAAAATAGAAGACAGTGTGAAATATCTCATTGGAAAAACCACTAACCTGGAAAATAGATCCAAGAGAGACAATTTAAAAATTATTGGACTACCTGAAAGCCATGATCCAAAAAAGAACCTAGAAATCATCCTCCAGGAAGTTCTGAAAGAAAACTGCCCTGATGTTTTAGAACCAGAGGGCAAAATAGAAGTTGAAAGAATCCACCAATCACCTCTTGAAAAAGATCCTCAAAAGAAAACTCCTAGGAATATTATAGCCAGGTTCCAGAGTTCCCAGATCAAGGAGAAAATATTACAAGCAGCCATGAACAAACAATTTGAATATTGTGGGAACACAATCAGGATAACACAGGACCTGGAAGCTTCTACATTGAGGGATGGAAGGGCTTGGAATATGATGTTCCAGAGGTCAAAGGAGCTGGGATTAAAACCAAGAATAACCTACCCAGCAAAACTGAGTATCATGTTTCAAGGGAAAATATGGTAATTCAATGGAATAGAGGACTTTCAAGCATTCTTGATGAAAGAACCAGAGTTGAATAGAAAATTTGACATTCAGATACAAGAAGAAAAAGAAGCATGAGTAGGTTAATAGGGAAAAGAAATCATAAGGAACTTATCAAAGTTGAACTATTTACATTCCTACATGGGAAAATGATAATTATAACTTATGAACTTCTCAGTATGAGAATAGTTGAAGGGAATGAAATGTGTGTGTATGTGTGTGTGTGTGTGTGTATGCATGCATACATATAGTCTGTATAGGAGGGTATATGTATGAATACATATGTGAGTATGTGTATATATGTGTACAGGTATACATAGACGGCACAGGACCAATCGAATAGGAAGAGATGATAATTAAAAGGTGTAATTGAGAGGTGAGAGAGGAATATAACGAGAGGAGATGGGATGAGGCAAAGGGATAAATTATTTCATATAAAAGAAGCAAGGGAAAACTGTTATAATGGAGAGGAAGAACAGGAAGGCAAAGGGGAATGAGTCAACCTTACTCTCATTGAATTTGGCTTAGGGAGGGAATGACATACATACTAAATAGGGTATCTTACCCTACAGAAGAGTAGGGGGGATGATGGAGGGGGGGAGGGAAGTTAGAAACACACACTTTTGAAAAGAGACAAGGTGAAAGTAGAGAATAGCACAAGTGGGAGGATGGGATAGTATGGAGGGAAATATAGTCAGTCTTTCACAATATATCCACTATTGAAATGTTATTTTAAAAAAATTATATTTGGGACAAATTTTATAATTAAAAAAATTATATTTAAAAAATCATATATATAAAATTTTTTTTGTACCTGCAACTGGGAAACAAGATATACAGGCATTGGGGCATAGAGATTCATCTTGCCCTACTGGAAAGTCAGAGGGGGCATGGGGGAAGATATAGGAGAGAGCAGATTGGGGGAAGGGGTGTACAGTGGGATCACTGTTCTGGGGTGGTGAGTGGGGGAGAGACAGGGAGAAAATTTGTAACTCAAAATCTTGTGGAAATGAATGATGTAAACTAAAAATAAACAAAAATTTTAAAAGTTTCCTACCAAATTCCTTTTATGAGACAAATACACTCCTAATACTTACACTAGACATGGACCAAAGGACAAAAGTAGAACTTCTGATCAGTATCATTAATAAATATCTATTCAAATTTTTTGGATAAAATTCTGTCAGACAACTGTAGTTTACCCAGGAAATAATTCTTGATCACATCCAGTTTATAGCAGGGATATGAAGATGATTCATTAATAGTCCTATCTCAAGAGATGTGAGAAAAAGCCTTTGACAAAATTCAATACTAGTTTTATGATAAAATCCCTACAAAATATAGGCATAAAGGGACCTTTTTAATTTTTGTTTTGTTTTGCTTTCCTTTTGTAGGACAATTGGGGTTAAGTGACTTGCCCAAGGTCACATGTCTAGTTTTTGTGTTAAGTGTCTGAGGCTGGTTTTGAACTCAGGTCCTTCTGACTCCAGGGCCGGTGCTTTATTCTGTGCCACCGAGCAGCCCCAAGGAACCTTTTTAAATGTCATTAAAAGTATCTAAAACCAAAAGCACGTATCATATGCAATGGAGAGAACAATAAAACTTTTCTGAATAGACACAGAATATTAAAAGGATGCCCACTTTCCCCATTTTTGATATAGCCTTGGAATTGCTAGGAATAGTAATAACACAAGAGGAAAATGTCAGAGGTGTTGTTGTTCAGTCATAACAACTGTGTCTGACTCTGGCCCCATTTAGGTTTTTCTTGTCAAAGATATTGGAGTGGTTCTCCAATTTATTTTACAGATGAGGAAACTGAGGGGGACAGAGGTAAAATGACTTGCCTAGGGTCACATAGCTAGTAAGTGTCAGAGGCCAGATTTCAATTCAGGAAGATGAGTCTTTCTGACTTCAGGCTTGGAACTTTATCCACTTCACCGCTTAGCTGCCCTAGGAAAAGAGAATGTTTAAAAAGAAAACCTATCCCTATTTGCTGATGATGTGATGGTTTGCTAGGAAAATCCCAGGGAATAATCAAAGATTCTAATTGAGACAACTTCAGCAAATTTTCAGGCCTTCAAAATAAACCCTCAAAAATCTATTGAATTTATATATAATAATAATTTTAAAAGCCAATAGGCGATAGAGAAAACTTATTCCAAAGAAAGTAAAATCTGTAAAGTATCTGGGGAATCAATCAGCCAAATCACAGAAAAGACTTAAAATAGATTCAATGACAAAATGTTTTTTTTAAAAAGCAAATATTTTAAATAGGTAGAGGAATAGTCAGTGCTCATGGCTGGGCCATGTCAATATAATAAAATCACAATACCACCAAAATTAATTTGCACTTTTAATGTCATGCCAATTAAATTATCAAAATGATACTTTATAGAATTTGATAAAGAATATCATAATTCACTTGGAAAAATAAAGCATCTAGATTATCAAGGGAATAGTGGAAAAAAAAGATATGGACATTTTAGTAAGTTTATTTGCATAATTCCAAACTGCTTTCCAAATGGTTGTACAGATTCACATCTCCACAAGCAATGCAAATAAACTTACTAAAATGTCCATATCTTTTTTTCTTAAAGCATTTGGGGTAAAGTAACTTGCTCAAGGTTATATGACCAGTTATTTTGGGGTGTGGTGCTAATAAGTATCTGAGCCCAGATTCAGTCCCAGGTAATCCCGACTCTGGGGCCAGTGCTCTTACTCGCTGAGCCACCTGGCCATCCCTACGCTATTGGGGTTAAGTAACTTGCTCAAGGTTACACGGCAAGGTGTTTCTGGATGGGTGCTAAGTGTCTGAGCCCAGATTTGATTCCAGATCATCCTGACTCAGGGGCCAGTGCTCTTATTCACTGTGCTACCTGGCCTCCCAATGTCCATATCTTTTGACCCAGATTTTTTTTTAACTGGATTTATACCCCAAGGAGGGTATACACCAAAATATTCATGACAACACTTGAATTGGATTGGAAACAAAGTAGATGCTCTTTCATTAGGTTATAGCTAAATAAATTATGGTACATTAATGTGATGGAAATTTAATATGGTATAAGAAATGATGAATATGATGAAAGAAGTAATACATGGAAAGATCTATATAAGCTGACGGAGTAAACACATTCAAGAAAACAATACACTCCATAATTACAACAATGTAAACAGAGAACAACCACACCTCCACAAAAAATCAAAAGTGAATGTTGCAAAATTTGCAGAAGTGGGATATCTATTGGTGTTTCACATTCCACATACTTCAAATTTCTTCAGTGTATTGATCAGTTATGCTGATTTTTTCCTCTTACTTTTTTTTAATCTTTAAAATACTATTTGTTATGTGGGATGGCTGTTGGAGAGACAGAGAGACATGATACTGGGGAAAACTGATGATATAAGGAAAAGTTTCAATTAAAAACTTATCTGAAAAGCAAATTATTAGAGTATCAGTTACTTGAAACACTCAGCTGGCTGTTTTCATTTTTTAAGAGCAAACAAGTTTCATGCTGAGGTTAGGATCCTTATTCCATTTGGAAAATGCTGAAGTTAAAAAAATGTATCCATAAAACTTGAAATTGAAGTCCCCAAGTATCCTTAAATGAAATGTATATTCTTGCTCTTCCCTTAATATTATGGTATAAACTTGTCTTTACAGTTTGAATGCCTTAGTGTGGCATAATTTATCTGGCTGAAACTTATTTTTGCCTTGAAAACCTTACTTAGTCTAGATAGTCTCTTTTTTGTTTCCTCTAAGAGGATTTTCCCCCCTTCAAACAATACATTGTCTCCTTTCTTCAGGAAACACCTTTTTTTCTGGATGATCCATTTAGTTTTTGTCCTTTCCACTCCAGTGTGAACTATGAAGTCATCCTTTTCCTGTGAAAAGGAAATTTCCCAGCTGTTCACAAAATGTGGAAGCTGCTTGGAGAGAGGGCAAAAGCTCAGAAAGATATGCTGCTTCTCTATTCTCTGTGCTATCAAATTGTTTTTTCCGCAGTCAATTTTTTTTTTCTGTTGAAATGTGTGCCATCTAACAGTCAGAGTAACAGTTTCCTGCTTGTTACTTTTTTTTAACATGTACCTGAGAAAGAATGCTTTGATATTTATACTGTAATCATTGGCATAAAATTCTTACTTTCCCTAAACTTTGATTTAAAAGGAAAATTTAGGAATTGGGAAGATGTAAAGTTTGGTATTGCTTTAACTACCTTTTGAAGGTAAATCTAGTGTCTCCTTAGTTAAAAATATTTAGCACTTCCTCTCTCACTCTAGACACACCCATTTAAACTCACCAACCATCATTTCCTTTGTTTTTTAACCTATATTGTTTATGTAGTGAGTAAGTAGATCTATTGTTTAGGCTTGGACTGATTTATCTGAGTTATATTGGGAATTTATGTTCCTATTTTGAGACAGACAAGTAGTTTGATAGTGTTTACAAAGTCATATTTTCATAGAGAAATGTGGACTAGAGTTTATCTTATTGCCGTTAAGTTACAGTGGATGGAATGATGTCAGTTTCTGCTTTTATTTATCAAAATGGGGGAGTAAAAAGAGGGGATTATACCTGTGATGTCAGATAAGCATCCAGTATGGGCAAGTGGATATTTTGTGTTCTTTGTTCAACATTAAACTGTTGAGTTCCTTGTGCGTTAGAATATCATGATCTGCTCAGGGTGGGAGAGATTCAGAGTTTTGAAAAAACATCTTTGCAATTACTTAGGTTCCCTATTCATCCTCAGCTTCTCACTCTCGTCTAACATATCTAATTAATTACCAAATATTGGCATTTCTATCTTCATGTATCTCTCAAATAAGTCCCTTCCTCTTTGGTCACAGAATTACCACTTTAGTTTAGTCCCTTATCAACTGAATGAAAAATATTGCATTAACCTTCCATTTGTTCATCTTATCTCAAAGAAGCCTCTCCTCTTTCCCAGCCTCAGTATAACCACCAAAATAATTTCATAAAATTCAGGTTTTATCATACCAGCAAAATTCAGTAGCTCCCTGTTGCCTCTGGTATCAACTATAAATTCTTCTATTTAGCATTCAGAGCTTTCTATGACCTGGTGCCTTCTTATATTTCCAGTCATCTCACACATTACTACTTGTTCTGCGGATCCAGCCATATTGTTCTGCTTATTCACTATTTCACACTCTTTGAATTCTGTGCCCATCCCTGTGTCTTTGCACTGATGTTCTAAATGCCCGAGTATAACCTTCTCACCTCTGCTTTTTAGAATCTGTGACTTCCTTAAAGCCTTAGTTCAAGTGCTACCTTTTATATGAAATTTCTCCTGATCTGGGTATTACTATTCTCCCTTCCATGACCAACGTGCATTCACTTTGTACATATTATAGATGTAAATATATATACATATACTGTCTTCTTCATTATGATCTAAGCTCCTTGAGGATGAGAACTGTTTCAGTTTGTATCTGTATCCCAGAATTTGGCCTATAGCCTGGTGTACTGTAGTAAACATTTCATGAATGCTTATTAACTGATTAATCCCTGTTCCTGTTACTACTACAGTAGTAGTAACAAGAACCAAATACAGTTCTTGTTAACCATAACCATAATATATAGTCTTATGTGATAAGTATACTAGAAACATGTGGTGTAAAGTAGGAGTGGGAAGGTTATTATAGCTATGAAATCAGGGAAAGCTTGCTGGAGGAGTTAGCACTTATGTTGGACATTAGAGGAGAGGAGAGGTATTCAGTAGGCAAAAACAAAAAGGAAGGAATTTCAAATCATAGCATGAAGAAAGGTATGAAGTCAGGAAAACTCTGGGCATGATGGGGGGAACAGTCTGGTTTGGAGCATAATAGAAGCAAACATTATGAGATAAACTGAAGAGGCTTGGGTGATGCTTAATTGTTGGACTTCCAGAGACAAAGGAATCTGAACTTAACTTGGTAGCTAGTAGGGAACCATTGGAGAATTTTTAGCAGAAGATCAATTGGACCATTATCTATGCATAAAGATTAGTCTGGCAGCAATACAAAGATGGATTGGAGGGGATAAAGTGAAGGAAGTAAGACTTAATGGAAGAGCCTCAAATAGGGTTGGGGCAACAGGAATAGAGGCAGTAAAAGGATGCTACATATATGGGAGGAATATCCACAGAATTTAGTAGTTGATTGGGTAGGAGAAGTAATGGAAGAAAGCATCAGAAATAACATCAAATTTTTATAGCAAGTTCAGAAGTCAGGACAGATTTAGAGAGATGTGCTGACTGTTTTAAGATGCTTTCTGAATTGTCTACAAGATGGTGAAGAAATTTGTTGCTAGGGTGTAAAGATTTAAAAATGTCTTTAAAAAAGGAAACAGTGCTACTTTGGTAATATTTTGATGCTATGGAAACAAACTCCAGGCGTTGCATTATTTATTTATTTTTTTCCAGTAGTTGAATATTAAAGATCATTTTATACTATGTGCCCAAAACTGGTTTTGTCATTGTTGCTACAACCTGTTCTTCTAGAGGAATGCAATCAATGTATCAGTTGTACCCTATTGTTTCTTCTTAGCCAGAAATTTAATCTATAATTACTCTCTCAAAATTCTTCCCATTATACTAATAATTTTGGTGGAATGTGAATTTTTGTGTTGTGAAAACTATAATAAATACGTATGTGTGTGTTAGAGTGAAATGGGAGTGGGTGGGAGAAAAAGAAGTATGGGTTGGCAATCACTTTATTAGATTACTACTTCCTGTTCAGCTAAGGGGATGACTGTAACTTTGTCTGCATCAGCTTGACTGGTCCCAGCTGTATCCTGTGCTATGCATGGTAATGATTTACTTTCCCACACATTCATTTGATTGTCTTTCTACTTCCCAAATAGGTTGAACACTACTACAGTATTTAGTAAAGCAGTCTGTGGCAAAAGACTGGATGTTTTCCCAGATATTAATGTGAACAGTAGTTAAATGTAGAGTTGTAGGCAGAGAGAATTATATACAGGGTGTACGCTTTTCAAAAACTGAATGACACAGTGAGCCTATTTTCTTTTAAAAAGGAGGGGACTAGAAAAAAATCTTTAGAGATTTTGCTTAATATTATAATGAAAGTCTTCCAGTGATGAGAGTCAGCATGTTAGAATAGAAAGAGTGCTGGACTTGGATTGAGAAAAGCCTCCATTCATATCCTACCTGACACCAATGGTGTCACCATGGGCAAGTCACTTGATGTCTCTGAGCCTCAATTTCCTGACTAGGTTGTGAGGCTCAAATGTGACAGTGCCTGCTTTTGGTACTACAATATTTTGGTATTACTATAAGCAAGATATAGCTTATAAAACTTAGAAGTGGTATATAAATGCTAAGTAACTGAACTGAGACTTGGTACTAGTTGCCTTTGCTATTGGAAAATGTGGTTTGATCTATAGTTATATAACTAACCCTCTCTTTTCCAGTTAAAGTTCCTTTAATTCAGTCTTAGGCTTCGTTAGCTCAACTTTCTTTCCCTGTTTCTGTTTTTAACTCTCTCTTATTCGTCCATGTCAGTTCTACTCCTGACATTTCCTTCTCTGCCTCTATTCTTTCTTTACATTGTATCCAATGGAACTGTTTCATTGTTAAATTCCTCCCATCAATGAACCCTCCCTTGGAACAAAGATGAGCAATTATACAAGAATACTAGATATAGTGACCATGTCTGACTATATACAGCATTCTGACCCCATAGTCTCCCATGTTTCTGCCAAGAGGAGGAAGGTAGATTTCATTATCTTTTTTTCTAGAACCAAGATTGATACTTACAATTACTCAGTTTCATCTTGTTTGTTTCTTTAAATTATTATATATGTTGCTTCTGCTTATTCCATTCTACACCAGTTCATACAAGTCTTTTCTTTTTTTATTTTAATTAAATTTTAGTTTTCATCATTCACTTCCATAATTTTTAAATTTTCTCTGCCTTCCTCTCCTCCCCCTCCCCAAGAAAGCATGCAATCTGATATAAGCTCTATATATACATTCTTAATAAACATTTTCATATTTGGAATTGATTGTGTGACATGGGAGACACTGGCATAGGACCATTCAGCATGGCATGCCCACATCAGAGAAGGTGCTGTTCTCTATAAGCAAAGCAGAATTGAAACAGCTCAAAGGAAATGTAGGATGTGCAAATTTAGAGAATCCAACCCAAATGTTCATACGGATTATTTATGTCTTACCTGTGGTAAAGCATTCTGAGCTAATATTGTTGTGATCAGCCACAGTTGGACACATTGAAATTTTACTCTAGCTTAGTGATGTCATTTTGGTCCTCTTCGAGAATGAAGGACAACAACCAGCTTGTTAAACATATTTTCACATTAGGCATGTTGTATAGAAAAATTAGAACAAATGAAAGGAACCATGAGAAAGAAAAAACAAAACAAGAAAAGTCAAAAGAAGAGAATGAATAGTATGCTTCAATCTGCATTCAGACTCCATATTTCTTTTTCTGGATGTGGATGGAATTTTCCATCATGAGTCTTTTGGAGTTGTTTTAGGTCCTCTCATTGCTGAGAAGAGCTAAGTCCATTGAAGTCAGTCATTGCACAGTGTGGTTGTTACTGTGTACAGTGGTCGTCTTGTTCTGCCCATTTCACTCGGCATCAGTTCATATAAGTCCATGTTTTTCTGAAGTCCATCTGCTCATCATTTCTTATAGCACAATAGTATTCCATTACATTCATATACCACAACTTGTTAAGTCATTCACCAGTTGATGGTCATCCTTTCAATTTCTAGTTCTTGGCTAACACAAAAGGAGCTGCTATAAATATTTTTGTACATGTGGGTCATTTTCCCATTTCACCCTTCTATTTCTTAGCCACTTCCAGATAGTTTTAATGATTACCACTTTGTAATATAGTTTGAAATCTGGTACTTCCTTCACTGGTACTTCTGGCTACCTTCCTTCACATTTTTTTCATTGATTTCCTTGATATTTTTTACCTTCTGTTCCTCCAGATGAATTTTGTTTTTATTTTTTTCTGGCTCTATAAAATAATTCTTTGGGAACCGCGAGGTGGTACAGTGAATAGAGCACCGGCCCTAGAATCAGGAGGACCTGAGTTCAAATTCGGCCTCAGAGACTTAACACAAAACTAGCTGTGTGACCTTGGGCAAGTCACTTAACCCCAATTGCCCTGCCTTCCCCCCTCAAAAAAAATTGCGAAAAATAAAATAAAATAATTCTTTGGTAGTTTGATATGGCACTAAATAAGTAAATGAACTTAGATAGAATTATCATTTTTATTGTACTGGCTCAGCCTGAAACAGTAGTTTTCAAAGTATTTTCACTTAGAATATTTTATTTGATCCTTCCAACTTGTGAAGTAAGCAGAATAAAAGATAGAAGAATGTTATTCTTATTTTATTAATGAGGAGGCTGAGGCTCAATACGGTGAACTAACTTGACCAAAATCAAATTCCAAGTAAATGGAAGAGCAAATTAAAAAAACAGAGTTTTCTGATCCTGTTTTGAGAGACACTTTGGTACAGTGGTAAAAGTGTTGGGACTTGGAGTCAGAAGATGCCTGACAGATAGGGGTTTAAATCCTACCTTAAATATGTATTAGCTGTGGCATGATGGCAAACTACTTGACCTCTCAATTTCTTCATTTGTAAAATGGGTCATAGTACTTTGCTACCTACTTTTTATAGAGTCATCATGAGGGTCTAATGAGATAATGAATGAAAGAACTTTTTAAATCTTAACAGCACTATAGACATATTAGCTATTATTAAGAATGCAAATACATACTTTATAATATTTTATTTGGAGTCTGAAATGTTAAAATAGAAATTACCTGTTATTTACTAATTTTACTGCACTGAGATCAAGATTGTAAATGCATTTTTAAAAAAATTTTATGGGTATGGGCACTTTTCATACTAAAAAAAATATAAAAAGCAAATTTCTCATCCCACTGCCTGGGGAGCAGTGATGGATGGGTTTCTTTCTTCCCCTTTGCCTTTCCTTTTCCCTTGCCACCCTTGCTCTTCTAAAACATATCATGAAAACAGCTTTCTGCCAGCAGATAAGTTTCCATATCACAGTTACTGTCAGATTCCTGGACTATGAGATAAAACAGTAGTAGGGCAAAAGGGGGATAACTTGAATGTAAAGTCTCTGATTACAGTAAGGACCAGAACAACTTGCCATCTATTCTGTTAAGGCACAATTTCACAAGACGGAGATGTGCTGGCTGGAGTAGGAAATTTGGAGATCTTAACCCAGAAAAGAGGGACAACTGAATTTCCAAACAAAAAGGACAAAACCAATCTTGGCCATTTGTTTTCAGGTTAGTGATTTCATGTTGTTTGCTTTTTTACTTTAATATTAGAAATTTTTTTAAAATTGCAAATGACTTAAAGCAGAATTTAGTTTTGTAAACATGTTTTAAATGTTTTTTTAATATTAGATAAATCTTTACATTGTTCATTTTATACTAGAGAAGTATCTTGGAGGGGTGAAGCAGTTTAATTCAGACAGAATATTTTTTAACAGTGCTAATGAAACTTGAGGTGCTAGCTGGGACTGGGAAAATAGAAGGTACTTACATAATATTTCGGCAATATAAACATGTTTGGCATAGACTGAATAAAGGGGTCTGTGTTAATATGCTGATTTGAAAACTACTTAACCAATGATAGTATTACATTGGTATAGTTAAAGTTAAAACAGTATTAGGATTTGTTTTGACTTTTTCACTTTTCTTTCAGTAATTCCCATTATATAACTTGCTTGATTTTAGGTGAAACATTAACCGTTTTGTTTAGATGCTAATGTCATCACAAAGTCAAAACTGGTTCATAGGACAAGGTGATGTTTATACATATGAATATTTGCTACAAAGGGTGGGAGGCTGCTACCCCATGACCATCTTTATGTCGCCTGCCCTCAATTTTCTCAGAAAAATAATCCATTATTATGATATCAGCCTAATTACTACTGTCCAGGTTGGGGGGGAGCAGAACAAGTTCTCTTAAGTGTCGAGCTCTTTATATTTGTTTATGATTTTGTATGACTGTCTTTTAGAAACAACTATATGAGTATTTAAGAAGTGTCTAATGGTAAAGGGTTGTGCCAGATATCTGTTTGTTAATTTTACTAGGAGATTCCAACATAATGTGCTAGACTTAATAGGTACCTAAATGTTTCTTTGAATTCAATTGGCATCTGTTTGCATCTTGTATGCATTTGTTGAGTTGCTATATAGCAAATCAGCAAGAAGTTAAAGGATTGGGCTGTTAAAAATCACTGCTGGTTTTTTTTGTGCTTTTCTCTTAGCTTCCAAATTACTATTAATAAGCTATTTTAATTAGCTTAACTATTATTAAACTTCCTATTTTTTCAAATATATTTTGACTTTATTTAATAGCAAAAACAAACATTTCTTAAAGGTGTATGCCATTCATCCCAAAGGATGATTCCTGAAGTCCTGTTATAAATTGAAACTTAGGAGAAGGAGCTGGCTCAGTTCACTTAGTAAATTGACTTGTGAAAAAAAAATGGATTTCATCTCATTTCAAGGGGGCAATAATGGATAGGAAAGAAAGGAGTAGGGTATTGTAGAAAAATTAACTGTTGATCCTAAATGTGAGAAATGAGAGAAAATGACTCTGATGACAAGCCTTCCAAACATGTCTTCTCTAACCACTAGTTATTATGAAAAGCTAGAACAGCAAATGTGTCTTACCTCACTTTCTTCCATCTCCATTTTTTATCAAAGTCAAAAGCATCTCCGAATTGTTGTGTTGCTGTTGTTAGTACTGTATCATTTATTATTTTGTATCGGTAGCAGGAGAGGGTAGATATACGTACATACATACATACATACATACATACATACATTTCTCTCTGTGTGTAAGTGATGAAGAATTGTCTTGGTGTTTGTGAATGGTGTATGTGGTGCTGCCTGTGTACTGAAATAACAAGCTGCCTATATATCTTGGGATAAGTTTTAATAACCCAACCACTGAGGATTCCTTAAGCTATTTAAGCTTCTTTGACTTTCACCTACAATGTAAAAAACATCTTAAATATTATCTTCCCTTATCACCTAGCTACCACACCTACTCCCCTTCCCCAAAAATATCCTAGCACCTAACGGTTTTTTTTTTTTTTTGGTTTTTGGACAGAGAATTGGATGTCACTGCTTAGTGACAGTGCCTATATTTTATTCATCTTTTGGGGTCTTGATTATTCAGTGCTCTCTTCCCATAGTAGGTGCTTAGTAAATGCCAAGTAAAAGAAACTGTATCCATTGGTCAACAAACACTACAGCTTTTCATTTTCACAGGATTTATGGTGTCTCACCTCAAAGTTTTTATCTCTGTATATAAAACAAGAGTCAATAACAACAGTAACTTCATTTTTTGTAGACATTGTTTATATATATGCACTCACTGTTTTGTTGAAGTATACTTTAATAGAATAATAGATGTACTTTTTATTGTACTTTGTACGTATAATGTCGCTCTCAAAAGAATGTGAGCAGCTTGCAAGCAGAAATTATTTTATGGAGGGAGGGTCTTGGTATCTCCACTGTCTAACAATGTACAGAGCAGGCCCTTATTATTTTGTGATTTGAATTAAGCTTTTGCTGGAAAAAACCTTAGAGGTCATCTAATTCCTTCATTTTTATGGAGGAAAAAACTGAAGTATGAAAAGGTTAAGTAAGCAACTTGGTCAGACACCCAGATAAATGGCAGCTGGAATTCAAACCGAGCTCTCTGACTCCAAGTGTAGCACTCTTTTCATTGTTTCGTGCTGTAGTATTTATTGGTTTTGCAAATAAAATTGTCAGTGTTTTTGTTAGTTTCTGAAATAAGGTATTTTGAAGCTAAGCATGAATTCATCTTCTAATCCAATACCTCTAGCATTTTTTACACATCTGATATATATTGGGTACTGCACTATATTAGACAGTGAGAATACAAAACAAAAATAAAGTTCCCTGTTTTCAAGATACTTATGTTTATTAGAAGGATACAATATGTCACCAAAAAAATAATTTGAAAAGAATGACAGAGAGAATGGGCACACCTAGGCAAGCACACTAATGACTGGGAGGATCGGGAAAGATTTCTTGTAGAGGGGGTAGCATTTTGTGTTGAGCTGGGGAGGAAGTTGGGGATTCTGAGAGGCAGAGGTATCTTCCGGGCACAGGGAGACAAAGCGCACAGCCTATGCAAAGGTACTGAGGCCAGGGATAGAATAATGAGTTAGGGAATTCCAATTTGACTGAACCATAGAATATAAGAAAGGAAGGCATATGCAATAAACCTGGAGATATACAAAAACAACAATTAAAAAAGAACTAAAGTAAGAATGCCTATTTTAAAAAATGAAATCCTTATAAAATAATGATTATCACAATACAGAAACAACTTTTCCCCTTTAGGATTGTAGAATGCTTCCCACATCACTTAATTCTCCTCCCTCCTTCCTATTCTGAGCTCTTCCCTGAACCTTAGTTGGAATCTGGAACCAGACTGTGAAGGGTTTTAAATATCAAGCTGAGTTTTATGTTTCATACTAGATATAACAGGCAGCCCCTGAAAATTTTTAAGCAGGAGAATAACATGATCAGAGTTGTACTTAGGAAGATTATACTTGGCACCTTAGTTATTGTGTGACATTGCCCCCCCAACCCCAACCCCTTCCCCCCAAAAAGAACAGTACTTTTCTTTGCCTTCTTTTTTTTCAACTGTGATCTCATGGGTTTGATTTCTTACCATTACTACATTTTGCCTTTATTAAATTGGTTCTAAATGTGAAAGCCATTTATTTCATCCTAAATTTTTCCCAATTGTAAAACTACCCATTTTTTCTTTCCTCACATAGAGGATTGTAAGATCATTTATCCATCTGTCTGTCTGTCTGTCTATCTATATCTATATCTATCTATCTATCTATCTATCTATCTATCTATCTATCTATCTATCTATCTATCACTTTTTGGAGGGCAGTTGGGGTTAAGCAACTTGCCCAAAGTCACACAGCTAGTGAGTGTGTCAAGTATCTGAGTTTGGATTTAAACTCAGGTCCTCCTGACTCCAGGGCCAGTGCTCTATTAACTGCTCCACCTAGCCGTCCTCATTGTAAGATCTTTTCGTTATACAAAACCAAAGTTGTTCATTCACTATCTTTTGTGGGTGTACCTCATTTATTGCCTGCGGTCTTTCTTATCTTTGATCACTTCTATTTTTTCCTGTTGTTCTCTGCTTTCCTAGCTTCTCCCTTCCCCCATTCACCCAAGGAGGGGAATGAGAGGAGGGTGTGTGTGTGTGTGTGTGTGTGTGTGTGTGTGTGTGTGTGTGTTCCTGGGGCTGGGTCTGTGTGTTTGAATCACTTTTGTGACTTCGAAACACTTTTAAGCAGCTCCTGTTTTGATGGACCTCCCTGAAATTCTCTGGAGAAATAAAATTGGATGAAGAATTTAACTACCAAAAGTTCAGAACTCCTAGTTTTAGAAGACAGACAGGTTTTTCAGCCTGTTTTCCAGTAGCAAGGTTCAAATGTTAGATATGCATACTCAGAAAGTACAAGCAGGCCTTGCCTTATGTAAATCACATGTCTTTTTTAAATGTAACAGAGCGACATTATTTATTTGTTTTTAAAGTTTAATTCATGTGGTTTTTAAAAAAATATCATAGCAATTTCCCTAGCCACCTTCATCCCCACCATTTGAACCTTCCTTTTAATAAAGAAAAACATTTAAACAAAATTGATATTGCATCTAGCATTCCATACCCTGTAATCATCTACTTTCCTATAGAAAGACATGAAGTATATGTTACTGTCTGTTTTCTTGGACCAGGATTGGTCATTACAATTGTGGTTATTGTTATTTTATGACTATATGTTACATATATATAGTTATTGTTTTTATGATAATGATGATCATAATCATCACTTACAGTGATCAATAATCATTTAACACTTATAGTGATTTAAGGTTTACAAGTATCTTACATATTTTATCTCATTTGAGTTCAACTGCTTTATAGTAGGAACTTAGGCAAATTCAGATATTTGCGGCAGGTATCTGGTTTTCTCAAAGCAGTTCATAGAGGGACATATACGCACATATGTAGTCTTTATAACAGAAGAACAAACAATAGTTTGTATTTTAGCTATACATAAATGTGGAAATTAGTAAAATCTTCAATTTTACTCTTATTTTATAACTATTATAGTAACTATCATAGAAAGTATAGCTCACTTATTTTTCAGACATTCAACTTACCAGTCTTTATATGTGAACATGTATATATGCATATGTATGCATATGCATACATTTTTATACACTTTTAACCAACTTAGCCAAATTTTTCAAAACCAAAAATTATCCTGGTGTTTCCCACAAATATCAGTATCATTGTTAAGCAGAGAGTATACGTTGACAGAAGAAAGTGCTGGTGGTTTTATTTGAATTTTTTTTTTTCATTTTTGCTGAAATTCATATGTGCCTCACTGGTACACTGTTAATCACTATGAAAGGAAAAGCAATTTGGAATTATGAAAGTAAAGTGATTAAAATATTTATATACTTTGAGTTAGAGATTCCACTAATAGCTTCATGCTCCAAGGAGGCCATTGACAAGAAAGGTTCCCATGAACCTCAAAATATTTAGAAGCAGCTCTTTTTTATTATTTCAAGGAATTGGAAATAAAATAGGTACCCATCAATTTGAGAAAGGTTAAATAAATTACTATCTGTATTTGAAATGACAAATATGATGAATACAAAGAAGCATGGAAAGATTAACACTGCAAAATAAAACAAGAAGAGCCAAAAAATATATACTCAAGGACTATAACAACGTAAATGGAAAGACAGTCATAAAAACCATTAAAAGTCAATATGGCAAAATTATGAAGAACAAGCTTCACTCAAAAGAAGAGATATAAAAAAACATTCTCACCCCACCCCTTTGCAGAGGTGGGAGATCCACAAGTGTTGTACATTCCACATGTGGCAGAGTAGTGATTATTGGGCCATTTGCCAAATACTAACCCCTGACTGAATGATTGGAGTGCTAGGTTAGTGAGTATGTCATGTCATTACACACCTGAGAACAGATGTGCAATTTATATGTTTTGTTTAGCTTGGCTCCTTCATGACTTAAAATAATGTTTGAAGATAAGTATGAGCATACCCTTTAATGCTTACAAATTCACGGACCCCAGGTTAGGAACCATGCTCTAAAGCATCTGTTTGTAAATCAGATGATTGGCATTTGTATCAATATGTAATCACTAGTGTACTACTTATGAGCACAGTATCCCTATACAGTATGTGGCTCACTTAGTAAGCACAGAGCA
Source organism: Petaurus breviceps papuanus (assembly GCF_028583685.1). Lineage (NCBI taxonomy): Eukaryota > Metazoa > Chordata > Mammalia > Diprotodontia > Petauridae > Petaurus > Petaurus breviceps. Next base: position 84,695,529 of record NW_027186296.1, read on the forward strand.
TTTTTGAAATGTCTATGTGCTAGCATCTGACAAAGACACTGAGAATAATGAACACTCAAAACCAAAACAGGCTGTGCCCTTCAGAAGCTTATATTCCATTGGGGGAGACATGTAAATATATAAAAAATAAATGCTAGGTAATGGGTGGGCTGGGGAGGGTCAGGAAAGACCCCATATGTGAAAGGAGACAAAATGCTTTGGAGCAACTCACTAGGATTCCTTTTTAAAAAAGATTTTTATTTACACATTTTGTTTTGTATTTCTTCAATTTCTTCCTGTTTTCTTCCCATAAGCCCCTCCCGGAGAGCCATCCCTCATGACAAAGAATTTTTTTTAAAGTAAGAGAGAAAGAAGAGGGAAAAAAATCGTTAAAACTAATCAATATGTTTTTAAAACTCTGATATTATATGCAGTGTTCCATACCTCTGGACCCTGAGCTTTGCAAAGGAGCAGGGGGAATTGTCATCTCATATCTTTTCTTTGGGGTCAAGTTTATCTTCATAATTTCATATAATTTAGTTTCCATTTTTTGGGGGGTAGTGGTCATTTGTTCCACTTCCATTGAGTATACTGTTTCCTATCCTTGCTTACTTCACTTTGCATCAGTTCATATATAGTTTTCCATGCTATTTTGTTTTTATCTTGCTTGTTATTTCTCACAGCACAACAATATTCCATTATGTTTATGTTCTACACTTTGTTTAGACACAATGCAGTCAATAGGCATCTGCTTTGTTTCCAGTAATTTGCTACCACAAAAAGTATTCCTATAAATATTTTGGTGCTTGTAGAGCCCTTTTTGTCAGTGACCTTGAGGTGTATGCCTTGTAGTAGAATCTCTGGGCCAAAGTGAAATTTTAGTCACTTTCTTCTCATAATACCAAATTGCCTCCAGAATGCTTGGAACAATTCACACCTCTACCAACAATGTATTGGTACTTGTTTCCTTACAACCTCTCAATGAGCGATTCACATCTTTTGTCAACTTGCCGGTTTGTTGGATGTGAGATGGGTTGTTTTGATTTGTACTCTTATTAGTGATTCGGAGTATGCTTTCAGATGACTATTAACAGTCTACAAATCTTCTTTGATTATTGTTTCTTCATACCCTTTCCCTCCTAGCTTTCTAAGGGCCTTTCTAGCCCAGGCAGTGCTTCTGCTTCCTAGATTGAGAAAGCACTTAGCAATGATTTGTGGAGTAGGCTTCCATCAGCCCTTATTACCTTTGCTCTGGTTTGCTTTTTGCTAATCCTCAGCCTTTTTCAAAACTCCATGACGCTTTCTTCCATTTGTTCCTGCACCTCTTTGTATCTTGAATCACTCAGTCACTTCCATCAGTTATCTAGCTTATCTCTAACACAAAGCTTCTTCATTATGGTTAACATTATCTTGGAGCCATTTTATACTTATTTTGAAAGCAATCTCTCCACTTTTTTCAAAGACGTTACCTGACTTTCCACCCACAAATTTAGTTTTAGAATTTTTTTCATTTTATATAAACTGGGCACTTCAACTCTCAAATATCGATAGGGACCACCTGTTAACCTGGGTAATAACAACGAAAATATTTTACATTTCTAGAGCATTTTATAGTTGTTCAACCACTTTTGCATCTCGTCTCCTTTGATTTTATCAGCCCTTTGAGAAATAGAGAGGAAATGATTTTTTATATATATATATATAGATAAAGGAATTAAAGTTCAGAGAAGAATCAGTGATCTGTCCGAGGCTGTACTCAGCTGCTAACCCAGTGTTCTTCCCAGTAGGCTGCGCTTCATTATTCCTGCCAAGGGAAATATACAAGAATTGGAAGTCAGTCAAAGGGAAGAATTCTTCTAATTAATTAGGGGGCCTTGAATCTCAGTGGCAAATTAGTTTATCTGTTTGTTGGTTTAGTGCCTTGTACATGGGAGATTCAAAATAATTGTTTTATTTATTATACTCAGCGGCCCTCCCCTTACTGTCCACTATTTTTCTGGTCCCTTCCACCTTTTCTGAAGTTTGTATACCAGTGTTTTTAGTCCTTGAATCTTTTGGATCTACTTGAACAGCTTCCATTCCGACACACACACACACAAGCAATTTATCCAGTATCAGGTTGATCCTGTTCTCCACACTTCTTATCACATTGAAGATAAGAAGGCAATAAGAAAATAGGAGAGTCTGATGTGGTCTTTCAGGAATTGTCACACTTGTACCTGTCTTAGCATGCCATGATTTTGTCAGTTTGTGATTTGATTTTTATTTAAAATAAAAAAGCAAAAGATTGGGAAGGGCAACAAAAGAGAACTTGGTGGAAATATGTTAGTTTGAGAGATGTCCATCAACCTTTTAAAATGAAGGCCTCTCCTAGATTACTTGAAGTATACCATCCTTCCCAACTAATTTACACATTCTTTGCCTTTGATGGGCAGTTTTATATGGTGGAAAGAGCACTTCCCAGAGAATCAGGAGACTCTTTTAAGTAGTTGTGTGACCATGGGTCAGTCATTTTTTTCTCTTTTGAGTCCCACTTTTCTTATCTATAAAAACAGGGAGACAGATTAGTCATTCTCTGGAGGCATTTTTGGCTCTGAGTCTGTGACTGACATTCATGACTTTCAGATATCATTTTGTCTGTCAACTGTATGAAAGCTATGAGGAACACCAGAGGAGTTCTAATTCAGTGGTTAGTGAAGTCATGACTATGAATGAATAAAATTATTTTTTGGTTAATGTGCTAAGAGCTTAATGGCTTTTTCATTTGGTAAAAAAAACTCCTTGTCATTGCTACCCACCTGCTCTATTCTGACCGAGATGAGCTGAACTCTGACCTGCTTTCTTCTTCTCAGCCAACCTTAGAGATTAGCTTGACTCTCTTGGGGCTGAAAGTCCCATTGAATTGAGGTTTGCCAAGCAAAGATCATCCCTGATACTACTTAGGTCCCTGATGATACCAGACTTGTATAAGTATGTGTGTCCATCAGCCAAAGATTAAACAATCAACTCCTCCCTCAGATGTTCCCTTAACTGAATGATATTTGTTTAAGAGCGAAACACCTCTTTTCAGTTCTCCTGCTTTGTTTTCATTTTGGCATATATTCCAAGAAGAGTCCCACTCCCTGCTGGAAGACTTTGACTGTTTAGCCTCTGATAACTTCAAGATCAGTTAAGAATATAGATTTGGAGCTAGAAGGTACTTCTCAGGTTCAACTCCCACGTTTTACAGATGAGGAAAAATAATTGAATTGAATCCTAGCAGCAAATAGTATTAGCTATTCATTGGTGTTTAGGAAAAACATGGTCTTACAGTCATATTTTCCTTTAAAAAACAATAACATGTAGATAGAACCTATTGTGTGCAGAGTATTGTGCTAGGCAGTGGGAATAAAAATGAAAAATTATGGTCTCTGTCATCAAGAATCTTGAAGTTGAAAGGGGAGGGTAGATTTATGTGCCCAAATAACTATAGTATATTACAATATGTGTATAATATGAGAGGTCAGATAGTGGGGTAAGAGATTCATGAAGGATACTTTTAGCTTTGGAAATGAGGGAAGGTATAGAGAAAGTGGCATCTGACTCAGACCCTGTAGGAAATAAAATAATTCAGTCTGCAGAGTGATAGTGTCTCTTCCAGGAATAGGAGTTGGGCCTATACAAATGCATACAGGAGAGGGCCAAAGCAGGACAAAATGGAGAATGACGGATAACCTGATTTGTCTATAATGGAAAGTATATGAAAAGGATTACTCAAGAGAGAAGATTGAAGATGGATTTTAGTGAGATTGCTTATGGTTTGCATGGGAAACCCTGCCAGCTTTAATTTGTCTTTTCTTTAATAGCAAACTAATAACAGCTAACATTTATATACCTCTATAAAGTTTGCAAAGCACTTTATAAATATTCTCATTTGATCCTCTTAACAACTCTCTAAGTTGAGTGCTGGTATTATCTCCATTTTACTGATGAAGGTAGTAAAGAAGAGAGATTAAGTGACTTGTCCAGGACCACACACCTGGTGAGTTCCTGAGGTAGTATTCCAACTCATGTCTTCCTGACTCCAACCCTATCCACTGTGCCACCTGCCTGTGCCTTGGGTAGCACCATAACATTGCATTATCAATCTGAACGGAATGGGTGCTCAAGGTAACTGACTAGTTCTATTGGATTCTTTATGAGAACTTTCAGTATGGCAAGCCTTTGCACTGGAGGGTTATTAAATCTATTGTTTTGTCTGGCAAGTTAGGATGTTGGGATGATGCTAAAAAGGAAAATCTTGGTTACCTGAGACTTGTCAAACTGACCATTAAAGATACCCTTTTCACTTTTTCTTTTTATCCACATATTTCCTGGTACACAGTAAGCATGGAAGAATGTTTGTTGATTGGTTCTTTGTGTTCCCCCTACATTATGTTCATCTTTGCATTCCCACCATGTTTAGAAGGCAGTCCCTCCTCACATCTGCCTCTGGCTCAGCATCCCTGGATTCCTTCACAGTCACCTTCTATACAAGGCTTTTTCCTTTTTTTGATCCCTCTTCCCCCAGATTACCCCCCCCCCATTTTTTTTCTTTTTTGGTATTTCTTTTGTGTATACTTTTTAGGTTCTGGTTTGCCTGATAAAGTGTAAGAGATCAGAGACTTTCATTTTTTTGTCTTTGTATCCTGAACACCTAACCCAGTACTTGGCACAGAGTAAGCATATAATAAAGACTTATTGATTAAATGTACCTAAATTCCTAAAAATGGCAGGTACATGCATGTGTCACAATAATGCTTCTACTAACTGGAAGAACTTGCTTTTGTTTTTATCCACAGGCAAAATATTAAGTAGTAATAACTTTCATATTTGTAAAGAAACTTTAAAAAAATACATGTTGTGAAAGCAGTTGTATAATCTAAAAGGGCTTGCTGAATTCAATATTCTTTGGTTATATGGATTCCTGAGAATGTCACACCTTCTCTGTGCTGATAAATCAGTGTCTGTTCTGGATAATGACTCTGACGTAATTGGCACATTGCCATTCTTATCAGAGGGGAAATATCTTTCAGTGAGTTTTTTAAAATGTGTGTGTATCCATATGCAAAAATATAGGTGTATATAAGTTCTTCAGATATAAAATTATGCTGGTAAATCCTAAAGAGAGTTGGATCTGGATTTCATTTTATCCTCTTCAACTTTTTGTGATCTTACACACATTCCTGACATGTTACAAACAGCTTGTGTCTCTGAATATGCAGTATCAATTTTCAGTGGTGAAAACCCCAAAAGGAATCTGGCTGATTCTTCCATGCACAAACAGCTGGGTAGTTGTGGATGGAATTAATTGTTGATATCTATTGGCTGTGTTTTTCTTTTCTTGTCATTTCCTCTGCAGCTGGGAAAGTCAAGTTTGACTTAAAAACAGACATTTCCAGCAAAATGCAAATACAAGAATACTAAGATGAAATTCTGCTGAAGAAAAACTTCCACAATTGCTTTTGGGTCAGTGAATTTAAGGTAGTGAGCTGCCTTATGGTTATTCATTTGCATAGTCATGAAAAAGATCAATCCATTGGAAACATGTAGCGCTATAATTCTAGAACCTCAGAAATGTTCTGTGTACCTGAAATACCCTCTCCCTCTTCCCATCAATATCTGCCTATTAAAATCCCATCTGTCCTTTAAGGCTCAACTCAAAAATGATCTTCTCAGTTACTAATGGTACACTAGACCTCAAAAAAGCATTTTGTTTGCTAGACTCTTATGTATTTATGTATTATTTCATATTAGTTGTGTATATATTGGGTGTTATTCAGTCATGTCTTATTCTTGGTGACCCCATAGACCATAGCAAGCCAGTACTGTTCGTGGGGTTTTCTTGGCAAAGATACTGAAGTGGTTTACTGTTTCCTTTTCCATTGGATTAAGACAAACAGAGGATAAGTGACTTGCCCAGGGTCGTACAGCTAGTAAGTGTCTAAGATCAGATTTGAACTCAGGTCTTCCTGACTTTAGGCCCAGTGCTCTATCTACTGAACCACCTAGATGCCCATGTTGTACCCACATACTAAATCGTAAACTCTGAGAGAACAGAGACCACATTTTTATTTAATCTTTGTCATCTTCCTTAGCACCTAACACAATGTTCTGGACATGGTAAATACTTAATAAATAAGTGGTAAAGTTGACTAACTGGAACAAATCTTGAGAAGACTGGAGCATCATAACAGGACAGGAGAGGGAGTGGGGAATAGGTGGTGGATTGGTTTTAATTTACTGAGATAAAAGTGTGTGAGACTACCCACCTTCCCAGCTCCAACCTTACTTGATTTGCAGAAGTTGTAACAAAACATTTCCTCTTCCCACAGCCTACAAGGATTCCATCACCCTGAGCTCCTCCTCACAGGTAGAGCCCAGGAGGACACATGGTGATGAAAATAGCCCCCAAATTAAACTTTTCATTGAGGATGAAGTGGGGGAGGAGGAGAAGAGCTTGGGGTATCTCAGGCACCCATCTGTTCCATTGCTTCCACTACCTTCAAGCCTTGGTGGAGGGGTGTGGCCCCCGGTCACACCCAAAATGAAACTGAGCCTCACCCACCATCAATCCTCTTCAGTTCAACTAGATTTACAGTGTTGGATGCTGTGCTGGTCTTTGGGTATACAAAGAAAAGAGCAAAACAGTTACTGCCTCAAGAAGCTAAAAGTCTAATGAATGAGTTTGAACATAGAGAGATTTATTTTTGGAGTCATCATCTATATATTATGGATATGGATAGTAATAATAGACCGAGGAGGCTTGCTTTCCCTCCTAGACCTACCATCCTGGACAAAGTTCTAGTGGCCTAGATAATACTTTAGTGGGAATAGTTGTTTAAAAATAGTAAACTGTCTTCTTGTATCTTCCCTGGAGAACTGGGTGGCACAGTGAATCGAGGGCTGGAGTTGGAGTCAGTAAGACCTGAGTTCAAATCCATATTCAGACACTTTGTAGCTGTGTAATCAAAGGCAAGTAATTTTGCCTCAGTTTCCTCAACTGAAAAAAAGGGGATAACAAGAATCAGCCTCACAAAGATGTTGTGAGGATCAAATGAGATTATATTTGTAAAGTGCTCAGTACAGTTCCTGGCCCATAGTTGGTGCTATATAAATGCTTATTTCCTTCCTCCTTTTACCAAATTTCTATGGAACACTTTCTATAGTCCTTGCCTTTACTCACTTTTCTCCTACTCCCACTGATCTTTCCCAGTTTCCCTCCTCTTTCTCCTTTGCCACATCTTCATCCGTGTCTCAAACCCTACATGTCCCACAAGGCTTTGTCCTAGGCTTTGTTTTTGTCTTCCCTTTTTTTTTTTTGTCTCTCAACTCATTCCTACTTTCCTCTCTCCTTATCAGCTTTCCTAGGTTCAGTGATTGTCTCTTTGCAGATAACTTCTGTATCTATGTAACTAGTCCTACTCTCTCTCTCTCTTTCTCTCTCTGTCTCTCTCTCTCTCATCCCTCATAGTATCATAGAATTAGAACTGGAAGGGACCTTATTGACTGATCTAACCCCCTTATTTTACAGGTGAAGAAACTGAGGTCCCAAAAAGTTAATTGATTTTCCCAAGGTCATCCACATAGAGGCAGAGCTGGGATTCAGACTCAGATCCACTGAATACAAATCTAGTGTTACATAGGTATGTCAAAATCAACCTGTTCAAAATGGAACTTGTTTTTCTCCTTTAAACCTGCCTCTTCTCCAAACTTCCCTATTTTTGTTTTTAGCACCACAATCCTTTCACACATCCAGTTTTGCAACCTCAAGTGTCCTCCTCACTTCTTCCTTTTACCTCGCCTGCCCTCATCAGTAGCCAAGCCTTATAGATTCAACCTTCATAACATCTCTTGCATGTATACTATCTACTTTCATGGCCACCATCCCAGTTTGGTCCCTCATCAGGTCCTTATCTAGACTATTATAACAACCTCCTACTTGGTTTCCTAGCTTCCAGTCTCTCCCTAGTCTAATACACTCCCCCCCACAGCTACCAAAATAGTTTTGACTCAGGTACCTCCTGTGGCTCTCTAGTGACTCTAAGATGAACTAGAAACTCCCTAACTTGGCATATAAAGCCTTTCACAATCAGATTCCAGTCTACCTTTCCAGGCTTATTTCACTTCACTCCCCTTCACACACTCTTAAGACCAACCCATTTATCCTTCTTATTCTTTCCTGAATTTGGCATTCAATCTCCCGTGGCAATGCCTTTATGCTTCCTTCTCATCCTCACCTTTTACAATCCCTAGCTTTCTTCAAGGCTAAGATCATACACCATTGCCTACACAGGCCTTTCCTAATGCCTCAATTCCCAGTGGTTTTCTAATGCTCCCCCTCCTCAGATTATCCTGCATACGCTTTTCTGGTTACATGCTGTGTCTCCCACCTCACTCTGCCATCCTGGAACATAAGCTCCTTGACAGCAGGAAGACTTTTGCTTGTCTTTGTATCCTCAGAGGATATTTAATAAACTTGGGGGTGATATTAAATCATCTGGAAAACTACCAGACGGTCCTCTGGGGTGAATTCCCCTCCCCTACCTCTTCTAGCCCTTCCATTGGTGTCCCAGAGTCTCTTATCTTTCCTGTTATCCCCAACTAAGGGCCGCTTTCTTGGCTAATATGCCAATGGTTGGGAGGTGGGGAGGTGGGAGGGATTCCTCTGTTAGAAAAACATCGTAGTTCTGTGGAAAGATCACTAGACTCAAAGGAATTGAGTTAAACCATGGCTGTCTTATTACCTGTGTGACATAGGTCAAGTCATTTTATCTCTTTAGGTCTCAGCTTCCCTCACATATGAGGTTTGGACTAAATGATCACTGAAGTTCTTCCTAGCTGGAAATGTACAAACCTCTAATCTAGTCCAACCCCCCTAAATTTAAAGATGATTATAATGAAATCCAGAAAACTGAAGTGATCTGCTCAGCTGATTATGTAGCCAGGACTAGAACCCAGTTCTTCTGATTCCCAGACTAATAGTTCTTCTCATACTGCTTGAAATAAGATATAGTTTATTTTATTACATGCTAAGAACAGTATGTTGCTGATATAATTTGGCAACATCAAGGAAAACTAGGTCTGTTAGATCTCCCTTCAGATATCCTTAGGGCTGCTTCCAGGGTGCCGCCCAAAACACTGATGAAAAGTAATGAACTAGACTGATTTATTGCATTGGAGTTTTGAGGGGAGGGGAGTTGAGTGGGGAGGAGGGAATATGGTTCATATGATTTCTTCATTGTTGGTCAAGGTTTATTTTTTGGTATCAACAAATTTGTGTCTTGTTTCTGGATATTTGACTTTCATTCTGTGGTATATTTCAGACAATTGAGAATCCAATGATGAGTATCTTTGGGGGTATGTAATGATAATAGACAAATTATATTATTCAGCTTATTCACTTAGAAAAAGTAGCATGTAAGTAAAAAAAAAGTCTCTAATACTGCCATTTAAAAAAAATAGAGCTTTTAAAAGGTGTCTCGTGTATGTCTAGTTGGCAGGTAGGAAGTCATGGAAACAATTAAAATTCCTATGGAACATTGAATCACTTGTTTGGAGAAGTGGGTGGTGGTTGTGAAATAAAAAGACAGAGCCTTTGGTATAAACAAAAGTGGTTTGCTTTGAAAGAGCATGCACTGATCATTTTCTTCAAAATTATTTTTACCTTATATGATTTCAAATCACAAACCTACCAAAGCAATATTAGAAATGAAGTGCTGGCAATAATTCTCAATTAAGCCTCACTTATTGGTAAGCAGCATTCTCCTAGTACTTTGTTTTGTGTGACCAGATTAGTTGTAGCATTAGTGAGGATTTTAGGTAATGCCTATGTTCATGTGTGTTGAGATTCTGAAAAACACACCGAAGTGAAGTATCAAACCCAAGTATAACTTTTTCATGCCTTGAGATATGTAAAACCAGCTATTTCTAAACTTAGAAGTTGGCATGTTCTGACTTCCTTTTTACCAGTTCTTTTCTGTCTAGTGTTCTGTTGGTCGGTCTGCCTGACCTACCTTTCATTTCTCATTTACAACAACAGGTGCCTGGGAAAATCTGTCTCTCCTTCTAAGTTGGGGAAGCTGAGAAGGGAATATAAACTTTTCTCCCCATTTCTTTAAGAATTCATAAACAAATGTGACTGCTAAGTCCGGGAAAACCTGGAAAAATCTGTGTTATTAACGTGCAAAACTTGGTTTAGCTAAAGCTAGCAGGGGTGTGTTATTTCCCCCAGAGTGTACTCCACCCTTGCTCTAACCACATTTACTGGGGATATCTTGCTGTTTATAACAAAGTTCATTTTTAGGGCAGCATTGCATCAGAATTGCCACACGCTAACCAGCTTAAGAAATGCTCAGCAACCTCATTTTTTTTTCCTAAGTAATTGAGTTTTCTGTTGCAATGATAAAGTAGATAAAGAGACATAGAACCTATAGATGGATAATTCTGTTCCAGTTGCTGATAGATTGCCAAATTACTATGATTAGGAGGAACCACTGGGCCTTGCCACTTAGCTAATCTTGTAGATTTTTGTTTTCCAAGTGTTAGAAAGTTGCATAGAAACTTAATACTCAATTAGTTCTCAGTTTGGATAGTAGCTGAATATAGGTTTGTTTTTTTTTTTAAAAAACCAAAAGTTTGAGAGGACATTAACTATTGAAACAAGGCAAACAGTAGTATTTCCATAAGCATGTCCAATATTTTGTAGACTTATACAGACTTATGCAAAAATACTTGTATTTTGCTTTATGTGCTTAACTTATCGGCCCCATTTTTAGCATACCCTGGCAATACTGTGTTCCGAGACATCGTGGCATGAACTTTGTGTGTACGAGTGGGTTCATTGAATAAAAAAAGGCAGCATCTAAAGAGCCTTTTATTCCTTCTATAATGACGCTTTGTCCCTGTTACTGCTGTGTATTTGATAGAAGAGTTGGGGGGGGAGCCCAAAATTCTGTTCTTTGCTTTGTCTTTTCTATGCTTCTATGCTCTCTAGAGTTAGTGACGTGAGTGGTAAGTTGAATTATAGCTGAATTATTGTGGTTCAATACAGCTCACGTTAAGCTCTTTTTTTAATAGGGGCTGACCTTTTTTTCTTTATGTATTGGGATTTTATTTTGTAACTGAGCTTGAAATTCACATTAATTACTATATTAAATGTTGACTTAATAAGGGTCTGATTAGACAGACTGCTGTTGTGATCTGAAGGGACTGTTATCTCTTTCACATTTTCATTTGAAATGAAATGATGGTGTAATCACCATTTGAAATGGGGAATTTGTGCAACCTACCCCCACTTACAAGAGTAATATTACAGTTCAAAAAGTAAGATGATTCAGATGTCTAAAGCAGTAGACATTAAGTGATAAAGGATGGCTTCTCTTTTGGGCTCCAATTTATTGACACTGAATCAGACTTTAATATACTTCCATTTCAGTTTTATTACCTGCAAACTGGTAGTTATTCTCTTTGACTACCTGCTTCTCACCGTAGAAGAGTACGAAGGAAAATGAATGAGAAGCCTGGTGTGGGAGAAGAAACACTAGTGTAGGTGTTCTACAAAGTGCTCTCTGGTTTTGATTTTGCCATTGGCAAGTCATGTGACCTTGGGCCCCTCTTTTCTTTTTTGGACTGTTTTCTTTCTCATCTATAAAGTGACAAGTTTGGACCAAGTGATTATAGTGCTTAACATACAGTAGGTATTCAAAAGACATTTGTCGAATGAATGAACAAGTCTCTAAGACAGGAGTTCTTTTTTGTGTATTTGGATCCTCCCCTCTTAGACATTCTAGTGAAGCCTGTAAACCACTTCTCAGAATAATATTTCTTGCCTACATTCATAATTGAAGAAAATGCAAATTTCAGTTAGAGGTTAGTGAAAAGAAAGAAGTATTTTTCCTCACCCAAAGTCATAGGACACCCCCTGCCTTGAAATCTATTCACTGGGATCTGTTGACTCCAGTTGAAGAACTACTGCTACTCTAAGGTATCTTCCAACACAAAAAATTCTTTCATACTGTTTGTTTTATAAAGATGCTTGAGGTTTCCTAAAAAATGTCCTTATTTGGATTCTTTGTCTTTTGTAATTCTTTTAGAAAATAGTACATAAGAGCATTTTGTACATCATCAAATTACCAGTGTTAAATTCTCAATATATCCATTGTGAGATTGACTCTGTAATTCTCCCAAAGCATTCGCTGACCCTAACAGGACTGTCTACCTTCTCTCTACCTTCTCTTTTCTAATTCAAGTTTCACAGTGGAGAGAGGAGTGAGGGCATTAGTAGAAACATGGTAAGTTTACTCCATCTTCTAACTGGGATTGCCTCTCTCATAGTGAAAGGAATCTTGGTAGCCATCAGTATCCCTACTACACACTCAGTATCCATACTACATACTTCTCAGAGGCAACTCATGAGGGAGGTTTGTCTGGGAAGACAATTAATTTCTAATTTTGGAAAGATGCCTTAAGTTTTTTCTGGCATGTAGATAACTGCTTAGTAAATTACTCCTTCATTGACACAGATGGTATTCTAATGAGTTGAAAAAATAAATATTTTAACCACCTCAGAAGGGAGCAATTCATGTTTTTCAACACTGGATCAGGCCCAATTTTATCTTCTTAATTTAAATTATGTGAAAAAGTCCATAGTGAATGTTCTTTATTTTAATCCTAAGTGCATCATCCTTTATATAGTTCTGTTTTTTAACATGTCCAAAGTTATTTTGAAAAGATACTGTTTTTATTATATTTTAAAAATAATTTGAAAAAATAATGTAGAACAGATTACTGTTTAAACTGATTTATCTCATTTAAACTTCTTATCTCATATTTTCTATTTTCATACATCATAAAATCTATCAAGACCTATATCCAAGTTTATGGAACTCATGAAGAGAGGTGTAGCATTGGTTCAAAAACTGACTTTGGGGCCAAGGAGAGCTGGGTTCATGTCCTGCCTTTCACATGGGTCCCTGAGAGGCAACTCTCCTACATCCTAAGATTCATAGAAAGTTACTGCATTGGTAAAGAGTTCCCTCATGTGAGAGTTTCCTATATCAATGAAGTCACAAGTTAAGTCCTTGTCCCCCAATTCAAAGCTTGAATATAGGCGAGGGGGAGAGTATGAGCAAGAGCAAGTATGTGTTTGTAAGTGTGAGTATGTGTTTAAATAGATCCTTGTAATTTTCAGTGAAGCCAGCCATACACAGTTGAGCTGAGGGCTTTGGTACTTGGCTTTAGCCTCCCTGTTTAATATTGTTTTCGTATTCTAGCCCTCTAATCCATTTCCTTGCTTCACTGAATACCAAAACTGACATCAATGGACTTAACTAGAGCTTTCTGATTTGGTGCTGAGGAAGCAACCTGAGTGCCGAACTTTAACCCACCATCCTGCCTGCTAAGTTACAGAGTTACAGAAGCAAGAATTTATGCTGCTCTTCAAAAAGGATGTTTGGCATTCTGTATTTCATAACTTCATCCTAATCATACCTTCAAATGACGGCTGATTAACAGCAAGACGGAGGTAGAGTTTGGGTTCCATTTGTTTAAATACAGCAAGAGGACAACTAACTAAAAGGTAGGAGGATTTTTTTTTTAATGCCATTGAGGGAGACTTCTGCTAGAAATTAAACCATAAGATCATAGATTATAAAATGTTAGTAGGAAATGACCTTTAAGGTGTTCTAATTCCAAACTCCTCATTTTGTTGATGGTGAAACTGAGGCCCACAAAACTGAAGTGTCTTGCCCTGTGTCAAACAGTAAACAGAACTGACACAGCAATCCAGGTTTCTTAACTCCTTTTCCAGTCCTCTTTTTGCTGTACCATTGAGCCTCCTTGCTCCAGCCTCTTAAAGGGCAGATAGTATGGTGAAAAAAAACCATTGATCATGGTGTCAGGTGGCCTAGTTTGTAGAATTTTCTCTTCCTCTTACTAGAAAAAGTGAGTTAAATTCTGTGAGCTCCAACTTGGGTATCTATAAAACAAGGGTAATAATATTTGTACTACCTTCCTCACACAATTGTGCGGAAAACAATCTTATAAACCATAAAGTACAATTTAATTGGGAGCTGTTATCAATTGAAGGCAGACTCATTTTGAAGAGAGTGTGCTTTTCAAAACCCCCAAATATTAGGGTGCAAAATAATAGCTGGTATTGTTTGTTGATTCTGTGCCACAAATTCCTTATGCCAACTACTAAAATAACATTCTTTTGTTTCTTTCAATGTGGTAATTTTCCAGGTCTCCTTTCAGCAGTGGTACTCAGCAGAAAGATCTCTCTATAAGCTTTGGTTTAAGAAATTCAATGAAAATAAAGCATATTTTTACTATGAATTGGATTAGATAACAATCCTGGTGTCCTTTTAGGCAACATAAATTACCCTGGAGATTCTTTCTTGCCTTTTCCATTTGCATATCTTATTTTACCATTATTTTCTTTCAGCTCTGCTTTTTAAAAAGAAATAAACAATTAAGTGAAGCTTGGGTCCACTTACTTGGGTATCATCTGCTAAAATTCATTTATGAGATTAAAATCTTGTTGGAACAGCTGTGCCTAGTATGTTTGATTGATTTTAAAAACTATTACTCTCACTAAATGGTAGTTTGCCAATGGTTGTTCTAGGCTTTGATGACCCAACCCGATAGTGCCTTTGTTGTCATTTTAGTCTTTGTGGTATTAATACAACAGCTGAGGAAATTCCCATAGCTTGCTTAAGATATACAGGATGCTGCTGTCTGCAGGATGTTGAACAAACTTTCTCTGAAGCATTTGAAGCTGTTTTCAGAAAACAGTTGTGCAAAATCAAAGTCTTCCAAATAGACAATAGTTTGTGTTGAAGCTAAGTACTTTAAACAAAAGAGAAAAGAAAAGAGTCCCATCCCTCCTCTTCTGTTATGCTATCCCAGAAGATGACTGCTATTTCTCCTATGGTTAACAGCTCTTGGCCAGGGCCTATGACACACAGTGGGAATTCATTTCCTCCCAGGAAATGCTATTTTTTTTTTCCCAATGTATTATCTTGCTGAGGCAACTACAGTGAACAATAGGTTATTAATGTATTAGAACAACAAGTATCATAACTAAGCCAACATTTACTTTGTTTTAAGTAGCATCCTTAAAGAAAGTTTTGAGTAGACTTCAAAATTAGTTTAATCTTCAATAACTGCTGAACATAAAGTCCTTAACAATTTTTTTAAAGGAAAGAGGAAAAAAAGTGCTTAAGCTAATGATGAACTTTTAGAGGCTTACTGTAATCATTTCTTCCCTATAGAGAGACAAAAAAAAAAAAAACTAAGTCATTTCAGGTCCATATTCCAAGTATAAATTGTATATATTTTAAAATGAAAACCTTCAGAAGACTAGCACCCATGAAAATTTCTTGTGAGAGCAAAATGCTTCAACTACAATATTATTATGCAGTGATGAACTCTATCTAAATTTAAGTTGAGACACATAAATATGTCAAGAATTATTTTTATTAATTTTTTCCCTTTTTTCCTTTGAAAAAAAATCCACTTTATTTTCAGCTTCTCAACAACACCACAAAGAGAATGTATTAGGTGTTGTTATTATCATCATTCCCATTTTAGGGATAAGGACACTGAAGTTGAAGGAGTTTAAGTGACTTACCTGAGGTCACTCACCTGACAAGTGTCAGGTGGGGACCCAGGACTATTGACTTCTGGTTCCCAATTTCACCCTGCTCTGCCATATTTCCTTCCAAAAAAATTAGTTTTTAATACTGACTCTCTGAGGCTAGAGAAACACAAAGGAGTGTTTATTGGTCTCTTTTAAGTGGTTTTTTTTTTTTTGCTTCATAACTTTGAAAGACAATTCATCTCCAACTTGTGGGCATTTATCAATTCTTTAATGTGCAGTAATTTTACATATATAGTTCTTGCTTTCCTTTTTAGCATCTCTCATTGATTACCCATCTTTCAAATGTGTTGACTGGAGAATTAGATGACAGTGTGTGTATTGATTAATTAACAGGGTTCATCTCCTTTGCCCTTAAATTAGTCCATACTTATTTTATTAATGTTGGGTTCTTCAAAGTACAACTCAGATGCCATTTCTATGCTCCCTTTCCGGATTATCTCTACTCAAAGTGGTCTCTTTATCCTCTGTATTTATTTAGCTTATTTGGTACTTACCATATAATATCCAATATTTTTAGCTTTTTACCTGTTGGAACGAATGTTAGTCTTATATACCTTTTACAGGGCAGGTGATCAAATGTTTGTAAATTGGTCTAGTTGCTTCATTTTTTCATATGGCAACATTATTTTTGTATTATCCATCCATCATAGAATATCAGAGTTTGAAGGGACATCAAAGTCTATCAAGTCTAATTCATACCTGATTAGTAATCTCTTCTGTAACGTGCCCAATAAGTAGTTCTACATCTTCCACTTGAAGACTACACATTTTGGTTATGGATAGCTCTGTTAGGAATTTGTTTTTTCCCTTGTATCCAGCTGAAATCTACATTTCTGCATTTTGTACCCTCCACTCTTCATTTTGTCCTGAGACACCCCTCCCCCCAAAGAAGTCAAATCTTTCTTCTAAATGAAAATCTTTTAAAATATTTGAAAGTCATTATCATGTCCTTCCCTCCTCCAAAAAAAATCTTTTCTCCAGGCTAAACATACCCAATTACTTCAATGTGTCATCATTTGGCGTATTCTCTAGTCCTCTCACTCGTAGTCACCCTACTCTGGATGTATTCCAGTTTTTCATTGTCCTTCTTAAAGTACGGTGTCCTAAATTGAACACAGTATTCCAGATGTGTTCTGATTAGAACTGAGTACAGCAGGACTTCGTTCTGGACATTGCTCTTCTGAAGATGTAGCCTAAGATCCCTTTAGCTTTTTCAACACTGTTGACCCACTTTGAACTTACAAGTTCCTGTGCCCTCCAGATCTTTTTCACTAAACTGTTTAGTCATCACCTTCTCCATGCTATATTTGTGCAATTGATTTTTGAAATTAAGTTTGAAACTATTAAATTGTATCTTATTGGATTTGACACATTAATCTAGGCTTTCAGGATCTTTTTGTATCATACTCTGTCATTCAACTTGTTAGCTGTCCCTCAGAATTTTGTGTCATATGCAAATTTGATAAGCATACCATCTATACTTTCATCCCAATTGCTGATAAACATATTGAATAGTACTGGGCCAAAGACAGAACCCTGGAACAATCACTAGAGGCTTCTCTCTATGTTGACATTAATCCAATAGTCATCATTCATTAAATTTAGTCATCCAAACAGTTTTATATGCATCTAGCTGTACATCTAGTCTAAATCATGTCTCTTGTATTCTTTTTTAAAAAAAATTATTTACTTTTAGTTTGTATCATTCAATTCCATGATCCCTTGAATTCCAAATTTTCTCCCCCTTCTCCTCCCCCCTACCCTCATGGTGGCATGCAATCTGATATAGGTTCTGCAAATATGTTAAACATTAGTCAAGTTGTAAAGAAGAGTTATAACCAACAGAGTAAACAATGAGAAAGAAGGAACAAAATGAAACGAAACACAAAAGTGAGAGAACAAGTAGTTTGCTTCAATCTGCATTCAGACTCTGCAGTTCTTTTCTCTGGATGTGGATATCTCTTTCCATCTTGAGTCTTTTGGAGTTGTCTTATAACCTTGCATTGCTGAGAGGAGCCCAGTCTATCCAAGTTAGTTGTCACAAATATGATGTGTCTGTAATTGTGTACAAAATTTTCCTGGTTCTACTCTGCTCACTTAGCATCAGTTTCTATAAGTCTCTCCATTATTATGTCTTATTATGAAGTCCATCTGCTCCTCATTTCTTATAGCACAATAGTATTTCCCATTACATTCATATACGATAACTTGTTTAGCTATTCCCCAATTGATGGGCATCCCCTTGATTTCCAGTTGTTTGCCACCACAAAAAGAGCTGCTATAAATATTTTTGTACATACAGGTCCTCCTCCCATTTGTATGATCTCTTTGGGATACAGCCCTAGAAGTGGTATTGCTGGGTCAAAGGGTATGCACATTTTTATAGCCCTTTGGGCATAGTTCCAAATTGTTCTCTAGAATGGTTGGATCAGTTCACAACTTCACCAATAATACATTAGTGTTCCAATTTTTCCACATCCTCTCCAGCATTTATCATTTTCCTGTTTTATTATCTTAGCCAATCTGACCAGTGAGATGTGGTACCTCAGAGTTGTTCTGATTTGCATTTCTCTAATTGATAGTGGTTTAGAGCATTTTTTCATTGTCTCTTGTATTTCTAATACATCTAGCTTAAATCTTTGTCTTGTCCTCAAGGTTAGCATACAAAAATTATTAAACGTCATGGTCTGACATTCCCCAGATATGCCCATTTAGTAAATTACTCATTATATTGTCTTTAAAGAAAATAAAGTATGGTAGTAATTTCTCTGGGTCTGTCTGTCATACCACAGTTTGAAAAAAGGTTTTTGCACTTTCCATAACCTTACACTTTTGTGGTTTCTTTCTCTCCTGTTTAACCAATTCAGTAGGTCATAATTTTGATTGCCTTACCTACCCTTGAGTAACTTGCCAAGCCGGTCAAATGATGATTAACCCAGTTTTCAGGATTTGCTCCTGATTCTTTGTCCCAGTTTACCCTATTTACTGACAGAGTCAACTCTCTCACTCACTGTTCTCAGGAAACGTTTGGGTCAAAACATTCCTCATTTTTTACTGGGCTCTATGTGAATTCTGTAGAAAACCTTTGGTTTTCTTTATCCCTTCTTTTCAGGAAGCATTTATTTGGAAAGTTAATAATGGAATTAGAATCTTATTCTTGGATTCTGCTATGAGACCTGAATCCAGGATATTGTGCTATTATAAGAATTGTTTCTTTGAATCACCTGGCCTTTTTATTTCCAAGACAGAAGGGAAAACATTGATTGTAATGCCAGCAATACCTTCATGAAGATCCTTAATAATCAGTGTTGTAGCACTTTACTATTTCAAAGTATTTCTTCACAATAAAACTCAAAAGTAGAATGGAAATATTTAACAGTAATCTGTCATTCAATAAACATTTATCAAGGTATCTATTATATACTAGGCACTGTTCTAAATGCTGGAGATATAAAAAGAGGCAAAAGACAGCTTATAATTGAAGGGAGTAGGGATACGGCATCATATGCAAATAAATATATACAAGACAAGTTATGTGCGGGATGAATAGAAAATGACTAATAGAAGGGAGGCACTAAAATTAAGAGGGGTTGGGAAAGGCTTGCTACAAAAAAAAAAAATGAGATTATAGTTGAGGCTTCAAGTAAGGTGGGGAAGTAAATAGGTGGAATTGAGGAAAGCTCTCATTCCAGGCATGGGAGACACCCAGAAAAAAAATGCCCATAAATGAGTGATGGAGTATGTTGTTCATGGAACATCCAGAAGGTCAGTGTCACTGAATTGAAGAGTACATATTGGGGACTAAGGAATAAGAATATTAGAAAGGAAGGAGGGGGCTAGGTTATGAATGGCTTTGAATGCCAAATAAAGCATTTTGTATTTGCCCCTAAAGATTATAGGAAGCCAATAGAGTTTATTGAGTAGGGGAGTGACATGGTCACAACTACATTTTAGGAATATCATTTTGGTGACTGAGTGAAGGATGAATTGGAGTGGGGAGAGACTTGTGGTAGGCAGACCCAACAGCAGGTGACTGCAGTAATCCAGGTGTGAGATGATGGGCACCTGCACTAGTGTGGTGGTAGTGTCAGGAGAGAACTGGATATAAAAAATTAAAAAGAGACCTTGCAGAGGTGAAATAGATAAGCCATAGTAGCAGCATAGGTATGGGGGGGGGGAGAGGGTAAGAAATAATGATAGTGAAAGGTTATTGGTTTCCAGCCTAAGGGACTTGGAGGATGATTTTTGCCTTAACAGTAATAGTAAAAAAAAAAAAAAAAGTAGGGGGGGGAGGGATTAAGGAGGAAAGATAGTGAGTTTTGTTTTGGTCATATTTAAGATGTCTGCTGGGCATCCATTCATTTATACTGATATATAGCCTCTATTTTGTTTGATAGCAAAATATTTTATTTATACTTGGAGATCAGCTAAATAGGTGCTGTAGCTATTTCTTGTGAGTTTAGCTTTAGTGAGTCTCAGAAAAAGCAAGTCAAGTTTAAGTCTGTAATAAAGACAGCAAATCAAATGGACTCCAGGACTGTGTGAGTGGGTGTAAATAAATATTTGAGTCATGGTATATTCTCTCAAGTGAATGACTAGAAAAACTTAAAAGGATAACATTCATATTATAACAAATATCTTAAGAATTAGTCCAAAATTTTGGAATATATAACCCTACTTACTGAAGAACATCCATGGGATAGGTTAAGTTGTTAGCCATGAATATGCTTCTATTAAAATCCCTAAAAATAAGGAAATGTAGTAATTTAAGTAGAGACATAAGCTAAATTCATTCAAAAATATTATTAATTCTGGAGAGCAATTTGGAACTGTGCTCAAAGTGCTATAAAACTCTGCATACCTTTTGAGCCAGCAGTGCCTCTACTAGGGTTGTGTCCCAAAGATATCCCAAAAAAGGGGAAAGGACCTATTTGTATAAAAATATTTATAGCAGCTCTTTTTGTGGTAGTTAAGAATTGGAAAACGGGGCAGCTAGGTGGCGCAGTGAATAGAGCACCTGCCCTGGAGTCAGGAGGACCTGAGTTCAAATCCAGCCTCAGACACTTAACACTAAACTAGCCATGTGACCTTGGGCAAGTCACTTAACCCCAATTGCCCTACCTTCCCCCCTCCAAAAAGAATTGGAAATCAAAGGGATGCCCATCAGTTGGGTAAGACTAAACAAGCTGTGATATATGATTGTAATCGAATATTATTGTGTTGTAAGAAATGATAAGCAAACAGATTTCGTAAAAGCTGGAAAGACATGAACTGATTGATACAAAGTGAAGTGAACAGAATCAGGGGAATGTTGTACAGAGTAGAGCAATATTGTTGGATACAGAATTATGAACAACTTAGCCATTCTCAGCAATACAATGAATGATCCAAGACAATCCCAAAGGACTAATGATGAAGTGTGCTATCTGCCTCCCAAGAAAGAACTGATATTGTTTGAATACAGACTGAAATATGCTGTTTTCACTTTTTATTCTTTTTCTTTTATTCAAGTCTTCTTGTACAAAATGACTAATAAGGAAATGTTTTACATAATTGCACATGTGTAACCTATATCTGATTGCTTACGATCTCGGCAGAGGGGAGGGAAGGACGGATAGAATTTTGAACTCAAAATTTTAAAAAAGTTTTAAAATTGTTTTAACATGTAATTGGAGGAAAAATAAAATACATATTACAATTAAAAAAAAAAGAATGGACAGTAACTTTCAACAGAAATAATGGTTATGAAGAAAAGGGGGGGGTATAATTAATTTATTCATGTTCCAGGCAGAACTTTTCAAGGTTAATTCATTTTTCTTGACATTGCTAGGGAGCATTTATTCAATTCCTATACAGTCATAGGCATCTTTTAAGTGAGGAGAGTAAAGAAGCAAGAGTGGTTAGGTTGCGCAGTGGATTTTGCCAGGCCCAGAATTCAAGTGTGACCTCAGACTCTATTAGCTGTGTGATCCTGGGCAAGTCACTTAATTCTGTTTGCTTCAGTTTTCTCATCTGTAAAATGAGCTAGAGAAGGAAATGGTAGACCACTCCAGGTATCTTTGCCAAGAAAACCCCAGATGGGGTCACAAAGAGTCAGACATGATTGAAAACGACTAAACAACAATAAAAAAAGGAACACGCCCTAAAATCTACAAGACTTCCCTCTATTCAGTCTACTTCCCTAAAGTCTAAAATTGTAGAGTACAGATACTTTAGCAAAATTTAATTTAATAAGGGACTTATTTTAAATGAGCTTTTCCTTTTTATTAATTTGCCAAAGTCTTACTTTTACCAAGCTCTAGAACTACAAACATATTTCACTTTAACAAAACTTGCTGTATGAAATACAAACTTTGCAAAGGAGATAAATTGTGAATAACTTTTGACTTTGTAAAAGCTTTCTTTGTTTTATAAAAGTATTGATCATGGATTCCTTAAAGAACTCCCATAAGTGTTCTATTCTGAGTCCTTTCCTCAGTGCTGTTAGGCATTTTTCCTTCATAAACTTCATACCTCATATGATAACTCATAATAATGCTCACTTATATAGCACTCTAAAATTATAAAGTGTTTCTGCAGATGTCATTTGATCCTCACAGCAACTCTCTGATATAGGAAGTGCAAATATTATTATGTCCATCATATGGATGAGGAAATCGAAGTTCAGGGAGTTTTTGACTTGACCAGATCCCAGGTTTTCTGACTTCTTGCTCAATGTCTTTTCTGCTGTGCTGCTGTACCTCTTCTTGCTTAGTGTGATCATTTTTAGTTAGTCTCCCTGCAGAATGTCAGCTTTTACCCTGAGGTATTCAACTTTGGGTATTGACGATTAGGCAATTTTCAATCCTTACGGCATTTTGCCTTGTTTTTTATTTTCAAGGAAGTTTTGTGAGAGCCCAGTTTGTTTTGTCCCTTGTAATGCCTATTATTACAAGCATTTCCTGCTTCAAAATTGTCAAATTGTGTTTTAATTTGTAAATCTCAACAGATTGGTGTCCAAACCCATTTGTTTAGCCCTTTATGTTTTGACTCTCTTGGACCTTCTAGACTATCCTAGATAGGAACATTTGTAACTCAGGAAACATTTATTAAATATATGTTCTGTGTCCAGCATTGTGCTAAGTGCTAGGAATGCAATGAAAGGCAAAGACTGGGTCCTTACCTTCAAGGAGGTCACATTCTAAGGCTATGACATGTAAATAATTATGTTCGTACAAGGTATACATGGTATAAATGGAAGCCATCCTCAGAAGGAGGGCATGAGCATTAAGAATCAGCAGCATGGGGTTTGAGCTGAATCTTGAAAGAGACCAGGGAAGCCAGAAAGCAGAGGTGAGAGGCACTTACTCAAGAGATGAAATATATGTGCAGGAAACAGCAAGTAGGCAGGCCAGTGTACCTCGATCACAGAGTTCATGAAGGAGAGTAAAAGTGCAACATGGCAGGAGAGGTAGAAAGGGACCAGGTTACAAAGGGGTTTAAAGGCCAAACAGAGCATTTGATATTTGATCCTGGAGACAACAGGAAGCCATGGAGTCCATTGAGTAGGGAGATTGACGTGATCAGACCTGCTCTTTAGGAAAATCAGTTTGGCAGCTGAGTGGAGGATGGATTAAGATGGGGAAAAAGGCTTGAAGCAGGAAGTCAAGAAGACTGTTGTTGCCTGAAGTTCAAGAGGACCTGCGCTGGTGTGGGGGCTGTATTAGTGTAGAGAAGGGGTCTTACACAAGAGATGTTGTGAAGGTAAAAACAATAGGCATGACTAGATTGGATATGTGAGGTGAGTGAGAATGAGAAGATGAAGGGGGCTTGTTATGTCATGAACTCTTCCACAGACATTCTGCTGACATCCAAGAGAAGCCCCTAGTAGTAGACCCTGTTATCCTCTTTCTATAGAAGGGAAAGGCAGTTTCAAACGTCTAAAAGAGTGATTTACCAAAGATAAATCTTAACTTTTTCATGCCAGAAGATGTGAAGACAGGTAGCAAATTTATGTGCAATACTTTTAATTTTGATGAAAAGTTTAATTAAGAATACCCTAACAATGAGCTCATATTTACACAGTTTTATAAAGTTTGCAAGGCACTTTCTTCAAAACAACCCTGTGAGATAGGTAGTGTGCATATTTTTATACCCATTTTTAAAATGATGAAAATAAGATGAGAGAACTGAAGTGACTTACTGATGATCCATCAACCAGAAAATGGAGACATGTTAATAAAAATGTGTTACAGTGTGCTGTTTTGGGCTGTGTTTTCTTCATAGATTTAATGTTCTAGTTGTTAACATTCACTTTTATGTTGTTTATACTTAATAACATGCAGAAAAATGACTTTTAGTTTTAACTACAGTACTGCTCATACTTAAAATAGCAATGCATAGTATTTAAATCAGGACACATTCTTTTAATATTGTGATATCTATGTACTTTTTAATGATTTTAGGTTCATAACTAACCTTGGATAGTACTAAATCAATTTGCATTTCCAATATGATGTAGATGGAAGAGGCCATCCATCACAACTTGGGTATGTGGTTGGCATTCACTGTAGATTCTCATAAATTTTCACAAAGGGATTTCTGTTCAAAATCTGATGTGACAAGAACATTCATATCTGGTTGCTTCAGATTTCCATGGAAACTTTGCTTCCCAGTCTAACATTGTAGCTTGCAAAGGTCATACCATTGTAGAAGCTATCCATGTTTTCATTACTGCTAACCATATCAGATATCTTATTTAATCTTCAGTTTTAATTTTGTCTTTTCTGTAAAGATGATTTTGAAAATATCTGCAAATGCATACTTTGTACCTCATTGAATGAACATTACATAATTATTCAAGAATAAAAGATATTAATTAATTTTGGAATTTAATATAACTAAAAAATTTAGTTTTAAACTAAATTGATCATTCATGTATAAAAATAATAGTATAATATGTGATGACTCAGAAAGAGGATCTCTGAGTATAGTAGACATCTCTTTCAGTGGACTTGTGATAACATTATCACACTTCTAAAATATGTTATTACAAACATGGGTTTTTTTTTATCTTAGTGGTTAAAAAATCCTACCACTATATGTGTTTTCTAACAAGTATCATTATCATATAGAATTAATAGTTTGGATCTTCAGGGCTTGGGGCCAGAATGATGACCTCGAAGTTATCCATGCCAGTGAAAATCTAATAGCTGGGATTCCTTTTTTAAATTAAGTTGGTTTGTTGCAATAAAATATTTAGCTACCTACAATTTCATATTTGACTCTTGCAACTATATTTTATAGAATAGAACTGTGAAAACTAAATTCTTTAGCTAGGAAACCTGAAACAGGAGATTAGATGGACACATGACTGTGTTGTTTCACTTGTTTTAATTATATTTGAATTCACCCAAACAAAAAGCTTCTTGGAGACAGATGATCCAGTATGCTGCTTCTCTTTCTCCACAATGCTCTTTACATAGGAGTTACTCAGTAATTGCTTGTGTAGTTGAATATTTAGAGTTCAGAGCCTGAAGTCAAGAAGATTTACCTTCCTGAGTTCAAATCTGGCCTCAGACACATACTAGCTGGGTGACCCTGGGCAAATCACTTAGCCCTGTTTGCCTCAGTTTCCTCATCTGCCAAATTAGCTGGAGAAAGAAATGCAAACCACTCCAGTATCTTTGCCAAGAAAACATCAACTGAGCCCATGAAGAGTCAGAAATGACTGAAGAACAGCTGAACAACAAAATTCCAAACTGAACAGAGATCATCCACAGTATGGGATTGGTTCCCTGTACTCTCACACCAGAGTGTTTTATTTTCTAAAATGATTTCGCTCTTAATACTGGACTTTCCCTGAGATTAATTTTTATGTGACTCCCCTCCAACTAGCAGTTGCATTGCCAGTTGAATAAGAGGTGGAATATTAGAATGATCAAACACTCCTTGTATCAAGAATTTAGAGAAACAAATACTCCATATTTCTTTTTTAATTACTCACTTTGGCAGTTTTCTTTGAGAGCTTATAGGGCATTTGATTAGGATTACGTTTAAGTACAAATGTTTATCAAAAAAATTTAACAAATTTTTCTTTTTGTTCAAAAGGGGGGCTTCTAAATTTTTAAAGTTTAATGCTGAAGAAATGACAGAATGGATTTGTTTATAAAATTTGCAAATATTTGTTGCTTACTAGTAAAGAATAGCTTTTTGCCCTCAAGGACTATCAAACAGTCAAAGAAGTAAAGATTTAAGATATCTCCAGAAATTGAAGGCAATGAATCTCTCTTTAAAAGTCATAATCCTTACTGAGTCACTTTTTAAAACCTCTCGTTTATCATAAGCTGTCAAGTTCTGGATCGTTTCCTGGATCTGTTTGAAAGATTTCACTGATACCAGGGGACTCAATAAGAGAAACTAAATGTCTGGGAGGCACATACGATTAATCAATCCAATAGTCTCCACCAACTTTTCCTTTAAAAAAACTCCTTATTTTTTTTTTTTTATTTCCAAAGGATCAATGTTCTAGATAAATGAAAGTTGAGGGGGCTTAAGCAGCACTCACAGTATTTAGGAGGAAAGGAGGCAAAAGAGCACTGTGTTCATATGTTTTTGGAAACTTCAGCAGACCTCAGGGATTACATCTCTGTGGTCAGTTGTTTTACCCATTATTTTACAAGACTGTATTTTTAAAAGTTCACTTCATGCTTGTTTTTCCAAATGATTCGTGTTAGAAACAATTGAAGACAATCCTAGATCATTCTATAGTTAGGTGGCAAGAAAACACACTTTCTTAGAAAATATTCATGTGTTTTAATATAGAGAGTTATTTATACCCCTTAGATGCCTATCAATTAATTCTACCTTTTATAATTTGTAAAAGTTTTTGGAAAAAGTTAATAAATGATATTACTTCCAGATATGCAAATTTTCTTCTAAGACTAAAAGCAAGTAGTGATTTGTTTGTTTTGTTGTGCCACTTCCCAAGTGGAGGAGACAATACTTGCTTCTTCTGTCCATGTGGACATAATGAAATACTCTTTAGGTCTACTAATACATTAAGAAAAAGGGGACTAAATAAATCCCAGACAGTATTCAGAAGCCATTATCCTTTTGTCTTTGAACTAAATGACCAAATGATTTGTCAAATTAATAAGTACCCACTTAACATTTTTATATAAACTATCCTAACCTCGTGACTTGGAATATATACCATGGAGTACATACAGCTAACAACCCTTTTTCATTTCTTCTGACATGCTTGCTATCAAGTAGCCAGTACTCTATTTATGAAAATACGTGTTTAGTTGAAATCTTTTCATAGTGACCTCTTATGTTGACATGTCTATTTTCCTGTAGATTCTAAATGAGTAGTCAGTATTAGCTTTTACATGATGAGTAATAACTCTTTTTTTTGGGGGGCCTAAGAGAACAGCTTTTAACTGGGGGTTTAGGATTTGGCCATAATATTATGTGTAATAATGAAATACCTTTTATCAGGTATGTTAGTGCATTAAGAAAAAGGGCTTAGGAAAGTCCATGATGTCCAGATATCAGTATCTGTTTGGAAAGATGATGGATTTCATCATGGAATTGTTATTAAAATCTAGATTTTATGTTACAAAATATGCACATGTAGAAATGTTTCAAAAGGGTAGAGATCTAAGAAAAGCAGACAGGTATTTAAATTGCTGATGTAGAAGGGGTAGTAATGGGTGAGAAAGGGCTTGACTTCACCACTTGTAATAATTTTATAACTGTGCCATGTTATATGTAATTTTTGTTATTTTCAATAGTTTGAGAATATTTATCATTTCCTCACTAATGATGAGGATGTGAATCAGGTGGTGTATGCTGTGTCTGCCACACTAGCCATGATTATTAGAAATCCAGATGTACCCAAGCTGCGCTTGAGTTCAATGAGCTATATACCATTTCGAGAAATTGACAGCAGAGACTTCAGGTTCATCTTGTTTACTATGTGTATCTGAAAAGGAAATATCCTCTTTAGTATTCCTTACAGTTGGTTATCTGGCTGTCACTTAAGGACTTGCATAGAGGAAGGTTTTATTCACTGACTACTAAGGCAGCCTCTTCTGTATATCCCTAATAGGATTTTTTCCTCTTATTGAAACAAAATTTACCTCTCTGCATGCATCTTCTACCTATTCTGTCCCCTGAGCCCAAGCAGAACAAAACTAAATCTTCTTCCATGTGACAGTTTTTCAAATACTTGAAGACAGTCCACCTTCACCCACTACTGCCCAGAAGTCTTTCTTTCTTTAAGGATGAAGACCACCAGTTACTTCAGCTGATGATTATGTGATGTGGTTTTGAGTCCTCCCACAATCCTTCCCTTTATACTTCCTAACGTCATAATTTTTTTTAAAAATATGATACCCAGGACTCATAGTATGAATGAATGGATGAATTTATAAGCATTTATTAAGTACTTACTCTGCACTGAACACCATTCTAAATGCTGTGCTGATATCTGGACATTATGGACTTATCTATTCAATCTCTTCCCATGGGCTGAGGATATAACTTAGCATGACCCAGGCATTATCTTCTTCCCAGACTTCTTCCAGACTTCTAATTTCTCTGGAGAAAACCATCAGCCTTCCAGTCTCCTAGATTCTCACCTTCTTCCTTACCCTTTATTCCTCATTCAATTCAAATTACCCTTTTCAGAGTTATTAATGGTTTATTAATTGTTGTCTAATTTTTTTTCCCTACTCACCTTTTAGAAGCATTTGACACTATAAACCACCCTTTCCTGGATTCCTACCCTCTTCTCTCTGGGTTGTCCCACCATTGCTCACTTTGGGTTCTCGTCCTACCTGTATGATCATTTCTCAGTCTTTTGCTAGATGATCATCTGTATCACACCCCTGATTGTAGGTATACTCAAAGTCTCTGTTCTGGGCTCTCTTCTTTTTCTATACTTTCTCACTTGATAACTTCAACTCTCATGGAACTTAATTAGCATTTCTATGCAGATGACTCTGATCTAAAAAGTTAGCCCTAGTTTCTCCTGAGCTCCAGTCTCACATCATGGACTGCTTATTGGACATTTCTAATTGGATGCCTTATAGACATTTCAAATTCAACATGTCCAAGAAAAAAAGCATTCTCTTTTTCGTCAAATCTATCCATTTTCTGAACTTTTCTGTTTTTCTTAAGAATCCCACCATACTTTCCGTCACTCAGGTTCTCAATATTGGTATTTTCTTTTTTTTCTCACACCACATTTTTGACTAGTTGCCAAATCTAATAATTTGTACCTCAGCAATATCTATGATATCTGTTCCTATTTTCCTATTGACATAGCCACCATCCTAGCTCAGATTTATTACCTCTCACATAGACTATTACAACAGCCTCCTAACTGACCTCTCTGCCTCAGATCTCTCTCCAATCCAGTCTATTTACACAGCTTCCAAAAGTATAGCTCTAAGCATTTCACATCCCTACTCAGTAAAGTCTAGTGGTTCCCTGTTAAATCTCTAGGATCAAATAATATTTCATCTTTATCCTGTCATTTTTACCTTCAGTTTTGCATGAGTTTTATAATATATGTAACTATTAATATGGTAGTACATGTATATAATTTATAAATAAATATGTATATTGAGGTACATGAGTGAAAACAATTTTATTGGTAGGTGTACTTAACCAAAAAAATTTGGAAACCATTGAAATAGATGATGAATGCCATTTGGTTTTGGAGAACGTGTGTTGCTTACCAGTAATCTCTTCTATATCTAAGTCTGTTGTCATTTTCCTAGTAATAGTTCCTCCTTTGCACCTGATTTGTTAGTAATATTCTATATAACTTTCATTAATAGCATATTAATAGGCAATGCACATGAGCAAAATTAAAATCATGTTGAAAGGAAATGTTAGATCATGTTTATGTGCTGTTCATAACCTCAAATACTTCCAACCACCCTAATACTGAGAAAAGTTTCATGAGTTACAAATATAATCTTTCCATGTAGGAATGTAAACAGTTCAACTTTAATAAGTTCCTTATGATTTCTCTTTCCTGTTTGTCTTTTTATGCTTCTCTTGAGTTTTGTATTTGAAAGTCAAATTTTCTGTTCAACTCTGGTCTTTTCATCAAGAATGCTTGAAAGTCCTCTATTTAATCAAATATCTATTTTTTCCCCTGAAGTGCTATGCTAAGTTTTGCTGGGTAAGTGATTCTTGGTTTTAATCCTAGCTCCTTTGACCGCTGGAATATCATATTCCAAGCCCTTCGGTCCCTTAATGTAGAAGCTGCTAGATCTTGTGTTATCCTGACTGTGTTTCCACAATACTAAAATTGTTTTTTCCTTACCGCTTGTATTATTTTCTCTTTGACCTGGGAACTCTGAAATTTGGCTATAATATTCCTAGGAATTTTCTTTTTGGGATCTTTTTCAAGAGGCAATCAGTGGATTCTTTCAATTTCTATTTTACCCTCTGGTTCTAGAATATCAGGGCAGTTTTCTTTGATAATTTCTTGAAAGATGATGTCTAAGTTCTTTTTTGATTGTGACTTTCAGGTACTCCAATAATTTTAAAATTACCTCTTCTGGATCTGTTTTCCAGGTCAGTGGTTTTTCCAATGAGATATTTCACATTGACTTCTATTTTTTCATTCTTTTGGATCTGTTTTATAGTATCTTGATTTCTCATAAAGTCATTAAATTCCATTTGCTCCATTCTAATTTTGAAGGAATTATTTTCTTCAGTGAGTTTTTGGACCTCCTTTTCCATTTGGCCAATTCTGCTTTTTAAGGCATTCTTCTCCTCATTGGCTTTTTGGGCCTCTTTTGCCATTTGAGTTAGTCTATTTATTAAGGTTATTTTCTTCATTATTTTTAGGGGTCTCCTTTAACTAGCTGTTGACTTGTTTTTCATGATTTTCATGATTGCATCACTCTCATTTCTCTTCCCAATTCTTCCTCTACTTCTCTCACTTGAGTTTCAGAATCCTTCTTGAGCTCCTCCATGGCCTACAACCAATTCAGATTTTTCTTGGAGGTTTTTGATGCAAGAGTTTTGATTGTTACGAAAGAAAGATTCTGTAGTCTGATTTTTTCCCCCTCTGTTTGCTCATTTTCCAACCCAATTACTTGACTTTTGAACTCTTTGTCAAAGTAGGACTCTGCTTCCAGAGTGGAGAGTGCTCTGTCCTAAATTTCTGGGGTTTTGCGCGGCTGTTGTCAGAGTTACTTCTGCGCACCTGTAAATTTTCAGTTCTTCTAAGGTGATATGACCAAAGGAGAGGTGTTTACTCTTCTCCTAGCCTGTGGTCTGGTCTGTGAAGGATCACAAGCATTTTTTTCTGCCTCTGAACTGTGAGGAGGACCCCCTCTTTACTGCTGCCACAAGCTCTGCCACACCAGCACTCCTCCTCGTCCCAGAACTGCCACCCAAGACTGTGACCCAGATCCAAGCAGGGCAAAGCAAGAGAATCCTTGCCTCAGTGCCAGCAAAGAGATTCCTGCAATTGCCCTCTTATCATCTACTTGGTCCTCCTACCATCTGTAGGCCTGGAGCTCCAGAAGCATCCACTGCTGCTGCTGCCACCGCTGCTTACACCTGAGGACTAGGGCCAGACTGCACTCTTATCTCATCCAGGTCCAACAGAGTTTTCCCACTGACCTTTTACTTTGTCTTTGGTATTTGTGGGTTGAGAAGTCTGGAAGCTGCCACACCTGCCAGTGCAGTGCTTCAGTCCCCTGAGACCTACTCCAGCCTAGTCTGTGCTGGCACAGCCCTTACAGGACTACACTACGCTCTCAGCCTGGGGCGATAGATCTTTCCTTTCGGCCTGCCGGGCTGTCTTCAGCTAGAGATATGTTTCACTCTGTCATTTTATGGGTTCTATAGCTCTAAAATCTGTTTAGAGTCATTTTTTTACAGGTATTTGGAGGTGATTGGGGAATGAGTTCAAACAAGTTCCTGCTTTTACTCTGCCATCTTGGCTTCACCCCCTCATGTTCTTTCTTTTAAACATATACTCTCATTTGACCTCTTTACTCTCCATGGATTTCATCATCACCTCTGTGGAAATAACTCTCAGATTTATTTATCTAGCTTTAATTTCTCTCCTGGGCTTTAGTCCCATATTACCAAGTGCCTCTTGGATATTTTGAAATGAATGTCTTTATAGGTATCTCAAACTCAGCATACCCAAAACAGTTCTTGTTATCTCTTCCCTCAGAATGCACCCTTCTTCCAAATTTCCCTAATTCTCTTAAGGGCATCACCATCGATCATTCCATTCACTTTGGTTCATAACCGTGTTGTCATCCCCAACTCCTCATTCTCATACACCCCCAAATGTTGACTTATTTACCACATACTGTCATTTCTACCTTCATAATATTTCTCAGAGACAACTTCTTTTCTATACTCATGATTATCAACCCATTTTGGACATATCTCTTGGATGAGAGGTAGGGACCCTGTGGCCTCAGGGCCACATGTACCCCTCTAGGTCCTCAAGTGCAGCCTTTTGATTGAATCCAAACTTCATAGGACAAATACCCTTTATAAAAGGATTTGTTCTGTAAGACTTGGACTCAGTCAAAGGGCTGTACCAAGGACCTAGAAGGTCACATGTGGTCTCAAGGCCACAGGTTCCCCACCCCTGTGCTGGACTATTGCAAGTGTTCTAATTGATGTCTCTATCTCAGGTTAGCTCTTAACTCAAATATCTTCACAGGGAGGCCAAAAAAAGGACAGGAGTAATAAAGTTTCCTTACACCTTATAGGTGTAAATAATGTCCATTCTATCATCCAATCTCTCATTCTGTGAGTTTTATTCTATTTTAGCTTTTACCAGTCTCTGTTAACTTCATTCTCCTTCACTCTCAATGACATTTAAAAGCAATGACCAGCAAGTGGAAGTAGTTTATATCTGTTAAGTTTTGCTAAGTTTTAATTAATTAATCCTGGAGAAGTGACTTCCTAGCTAGTACAAAGCAGTTTGGGATAATTTTCTTTGCTTTCATTATTTCACAATTTTATTTGAGGGGAAAATTACTCAGCAAATCAAAATTGGTGGTTTTTAAGTTAAAGTATGCTGCTGTTACATCTTTTTTTTTTCTTTTTGGAGCGCAGTTGGGGTTAAGCGACTTGCCTAAGGTCACACGGCTAGTTTTTGTGTTAAGTGTCTGAGGCCGAATTTGAACTCAGGTCCTCCTGACTCCAGGGCCAGTGTTCTCTATTCACTGAGCCACCTAGCCGCCCTTATGCTGTTATATCTTGACATAACTTTGTATATTGTTTTATATGTGGAACAATAATAGTCCTGGTAACTGAAAGAATGTCCATTTCATTGTATATATGCTAGCTCAAACCTGCCAAGAATTTTAAATTGGGAAAGACTTTTCATAAGGAATAACTTTTCATAAGAAAATTTAGCATTCACATTCTCAGCACAGAAATAATACTTACCATATTCATTTAGAAGGAGCTTTGTAATAACAAAATAAGTTAAGATAGTGGTTAGTGGTCACTACTCTAACCTCAAAAATAGCTGCTGAGGGAAAAGATCTCACCATTGCTTTAGGCAAGAGAGATGAAAGCAAAGCTCTGTTGCTAGTTCTTGGACTGATGAGAATCTTCCCAAACTCCTCTTCCTTGAAATTCATGCCTACCAATTGAGATGGCAAGGATATCCTTTTTAAACTTACTGTTGAAACTGTGTTGCCACATCCTAAACCTTTTTATGATTTTATTCAAGTTTTTAATTCTCTCTGCCTCCTCAAATTACTTTCTATTTACTTATTTCTATACAACATCCCTCTATAATACAGTTTAAAATCTGGTATGACTAGGCCACCTTCTCTAGCATTTCTTTTCATTAATTCCCTTGATATTCTGTACCTTTTGTTCTTCCACATGAATTTTGTTAGTATTTTTTCTAACTCAAATAATTTTTGGTAGTTTGATTGGTATGACACTAAATGGGTAAATTAATTTAGGTAAAATTGTCATTTTTATTATATTAGCTTAGCCTAAACATGAGCAACTGATAATTCTTCCAATTATTTAGATCTGACTTTATTTGTATGAAAAGTGTTTTGTAATTGTGGTTCCTGGGTTTGTTTTGGCAGGTAGATTCCCAGATATTTTATAATGTCTACAGTAACTTTAAATGGAATTTCTCTATTTCTTGCTGTTGGGCTTCATTAAAAATATATAGGAATGCCAAGGATTTATGTGGGTTTATTTTATATTCTGCAACTTTGTAAAGTTATTTATTATAGTAGTTTTTTACTTGATTCTCTAGGATTCTCTAAGTATATCATCATATCATCTGCAAAGAGTGATAGTTTGGTCTCTTCTTTATATATTCTAATTCCTTCAATTTACTTTTCTTCTCTTATTGCTACAGCTAACATTTCTAGTACCAAATTGAATAATAGGGGTGCTAGTGGACATCCTTGTTTCTCCCCTCATCTTCTTGGAAATGCATCTAGTTTATCCCCATTACATATGATACTTGCTTATGGTTTTAGGTAGATGCTACTTATTATTTTAAGGAAGACCCCATTTATTCCTATGCTCTCTAGTGTTTTTAATAGGAATGCGTGTTGTATTTTGTCAGAAGCTTTTTCTACATCTATTGAGATAATCATATAATTTCTACTAGTTTTATTGTTGATATGATCGATTATACTGATAGTTTTCCTAATATTAAACCAGCCTTGCATTCCTGGAAAGTAATGACTATTCTTAATGTTCTTAGATAAAAGTGATTCTCAAATATTTGAGGTCTGTCAACAGCAGAGTAAGGGATCCCATAACTGTCTACTGTAGCCGCTAGTTTTTTGCCTCTAGGGGAAAAATCCTTAACAGTGAAATAATATCAGGATTTTATTATCATCAGTGAAGTGATAAACCCAGAGTTGTCACAAATGTATGACTACTTTGTAATATAAGTAACTCTTCAAAAGACTATAGAGGAAGAAGGAAACCAAGATGCTAAAAGGTTGGAACGAATACGAGCCATAATCTCAAGACTTAAACCCAAGACCCTGATTTCTAGGGTGGTGTTCTTTGCACCATATGCTACTCTGTGGATCACAGTTGTATTATGAGGATAGATTGGTAAGATTTTCCCTACATATTAATAATAGAGGACAGTCAGAGAATATACAATCTAGAGCATAATCTAAAGAAACAGAAATATATGGGTAGATTTTAAATACTATCCTCACTAAACTTTGTATATTAATAAGTACTGCTTATTCAAATTCAAGTTGTTCTTACATTGCTTCAAGGAAAAACCTTTAACTTTTCAATATCCAAAGTGTGAGACAGCTTACATATGACAATTTAATTTCTTCACTACTTCCTTGGGACTTGGTGTCAAAATTCCTTAAGTTCCTGCTTACAAATTATAAGAGACAAAGCTTTAATTTACATTGACTCCCTCATTTCTTTCTTTGTTCTTCCTCCCTCCTTCCTTTCTTTCCTTCCTACATTCCCTACCTCCTTCCTTCACTCCTTCCTTCCTTCTTCAAGGATAGTTGTTTCTTAACTTCATAGAATTTTTCTGTTCTATGCACTTTTTTTCTGTTCCTTGTACTTCATTTTAGCTAGAACAAAAGCAGTCACTGTCCTTTATTTGAGCAGATAGGCAGGAGGCTAGAGTCTGTGTGAAAACCAGTAATGATCTCTATCAATCAAGAGTTAAGTACAGTAGAATTCTCCACCCCAGTCTAAACTGTCTCTGTCAAAGTCTGGGGAGATAGAGTGGTCAAAGTGGTGGTGATGATTGTTTGACTTGCCTAGCAATGCTACCTCCCATCTCTCCTCAGGAGATCTTGCTGCTTCAGCTAGGCTGGCCGGCCTGCCTTGTTGGTGGGGATGACTGACCCTTTCTCCAAGGAGTTGCTTCCCCAGATAAATGCTGTGAGGGCTGGGCTGGAAGCAGGACAGATGATCTGGTTGTAGGAGCAAGGTGCTGCCACTGCCACAGCCCTTGTGCTAAACTGCCTTTTGGTGGCTCTTGGTCAACAGTTGTTTGAGGTTATGATGAGGAAGATAGGCTTCCCTGCAATGATTTCTCCCCTTAGTAATAATTATGGGGGCTAGGCTGGAAACAGATCTGGTAGTTGGGGATGGGGCATACTGCTATTTCCCAGGCTCTTGGGTTCACGGTCCTGGGTTGTCTCTATCAGAGTCTGAGGGGAAGATGGTGATTAAAGTAATTGTGATCATCAAGAATCAGAAATACCCAAGCTGGAAGGAGCCTACATACTTTAATCCTGGGTATGGAAGCAAGAGCCAGAGGTGTCCAGGCATGGAAACGAAAGATTGTACAGCAAAATTCCAGGTATTACAGTAAGGGTAGATGATTGATATACCTTAATGTTACTGTATGATAGCATTGCTTGAGGCAACATTAGGCATGCCATACCAGCATCCATTACAAAATATTTATAAATAGGAAAAAAATTTAATGCATAGTCTATTTTTTAAAGTTTTATAAAATCAGTTTAGACCATAAACTTAAAGATCTAATTTTCTGAAATTACTAGGGGTTCTTATAAATTACCTTTGAAAAGCCTTTAAGCAAACTTTGAAGAAAACAAGTTATTTTTTATTCTGAAGGTGCATTTTAAAATTCACTTCAACAAGCATTAAATGACTCCTCTGTATAAAGCATTGTGCCAAGTACTAGGTATATAAGGATTAAAAAGTAGAATAGCTTTATTTTTTTAAAAAGTTTATGTTCATAGTGGGGGTTAGCATACCATGGGTATATGAAGGTATATGACATGTACACAGATAAGTAAAATACACAGTAGGATATGATAGGGACAAAGGACAAATCATTTTCAAGAAGGAAAATAATACTTCGACTGTGAGGATCAAAGAACACTTTACAAAGAGCATATGGTACCTGAACTAAGCCTTGAAGGACTAGGATTCAGAAAGGCAGAGGTGAGGAGGGCTTGTACAAATTTACAGAGGCAAGAGACAGCCAGCTGAGTTCTGGGAACAGCTAGTGCTCACTTTCAATCAGAGCTATACAGTGTTTTCTTTACAGTCCCACTTACAGTGTCCTGTGCCTTCTCTCCTCCTAGTATTCTTAGACTTAACCAGGCTCTCTTTTTTATTTCTGTTTTTTATCAACTTTATAGGCTCATGGATTTAGAACCAGAAGGGACATTAGAAGCTATCCAACTTCTTCATTTGACAGATAAGGAAACTTACCCAGGATCACACAATGTTATAAATGAGATTTGAAGCCATGTTCTCTGATTCCAGAGCCAGTTGGAATTTGTTACAAACAAGCATGTAAAACTTAGCATAAATTTAATCTCTATAGACTTAGTATAAAGTCCACATGTGACCTTGAGGCCGCAGGTTTGATATTGATACCAAATATCATCAGAATATATGGTCACAATCAATTCAAGGAATTGTTCAAGGCTCTGGGGATAGGATAGAGTGGCAAAAATGAAATAGTCCCTGGGGCAGCCAGGTGGCGCAGTGAGTAAGAGCACTGGCCCCAGAGTTGGGATGACCTGGGATCGAATCTAGGCTCAGATACTTAGCACCACACCCAAAAACACCTGGCTGTGTAACCTTGAGCAAGTTACTTAACCCCAATTGCTTAAATAAAAAAAATTAAATAGTCCCTGCCCTCAAGAAGTGTACATTCTATTAGGAGAGATAAAATGTACATTTATATATACATACATGCTAGATACAAAATGAGTACCAGGTAATTTGGGGGTGAGAAAAGTGCTAGCTGTTGGGAGGGGGAAATCAAGAAGTACTTGTAGAAGGTAATTTGTGAGATAAATTTTTAAAGAAACTAGGGATTCTGAGAGACAGAGAGTACAATATAGGTGTGTTAAATAGCCTATGTAAGTACACAGATATGGGAGAGAGTTTTTATGTACAAGCAACAATAGGAAGGTAAGTTTGACTGGTCTGAAGAGTGTGTGGAGAATAATGTATACTAAGGCCAGAAGCTTCCAGTGTTATCTGCATTTGGGTATTAATAAATGTCAATGGAGTTGAAATTTTTTTTAAATGATTTCCTAGCCAGGCATTATATGGCATAAACATTTAACCATATGAAGTTTAGTCTTACATTCTAATGTCTGTGATTTTTCCTACTGTGGACATATTCAGTGACATTTCTTAACTTCAGATAGTTGTAAAACATAAAAGGAAGGTGTAGCTAAAAAAAAATCATAAATCTCATTTGAAATCATTTTTCTTTTATCATATCAAGATCCCTAAGAATAATGTATTTCAATAAATAGCTTTCATTCAAGATTTCTAATGTTAGTTGAATATGCCAATGCATTGGCTGGGAAAACAGCCTTCTTATTTCTGGGTGATGTACATTTTATTTCTTTGGGAGGGAAAGAAATTTAAGACCTGGATGCATTCTTTTTTTTTTTTTTTTTTTTT